>NC_141699.1:928512806-929186377 GCF_964263255.1 Lissotriton vulgaris
CCCTCTATCCTTTCTCACCTTTCCCACTCCCCACTGCATTTGATGCTCTTCCTGTTTTTCACCTTTTCATATACTTACTTGGTTATTGTTGAATATAAGGTACTTGAATTTCTATTGGTGACCTTGTGCTGCATAAAACTTTAAAAATAAATAAGTTAATAAATAAATAGGGGTACCATGGTCTAAGTAAAAAATGAGGTACTACGGTATAGATAAATGTATAGGCAGGAGTGTTTGCACTGTGATATAGGTAGTAAAAGTAGGTATATGTGGGGGCAGAAGTGCTGGGTTATAGGTAGGTGTGGAGGACTAGGCTAATGGTAGGTTTAGAGTTACTGTGGGAGAGGCAGTAGTAGAGTATCAAAGATCAGAAAGTGGCATTAACATATTGTATACTTGCAATTCAGGGCCCCTTGCCCCATCAGTCTTTTTATGTGAGTACCAACTTCTATTATTCAGGAAAAAACCCTGAACTTTAAAGTATGACTAACTATCATCTGGATACCATCATCTGCCTCATCAGAGAATAGAGTGAGCTGATGATAGAGGTCTATGTTGATTGAAGATTCCTATCATTGTTTGTTTCTGTATTCCTTCTGTTTCAGTAAAGAGTAGTTAATTTGCATAGTATATTCCACATTTACTTTTTTACTTGTACCGTTCTGCAAATTCTACCAGCAGTCAGTGGTATTTGCCGTAGGACTCTTGAACGAGGCTCTGTTGTTGCCGTAGAGTGTACTGCGCGTGCGTGACCCGTGACCCTAACGTGCTGTGATGCCGGAGCGGAGCACGAACCTATGGAGGAAACGAGCAAGATGAGCGAGAGAGCAGCTGCTGGAGTCGGGTCGTGTCGAAAGCTGAGCCGGAATTAGTGGATTAGTGGGTGATAAGCCGTGAGTAACGAGTAACAAGCGGAGACGGAACCGAGGAAACGAGGATCTCGGTGCCCACAAAGTCGGGTGTGAACTCGTCCACGGTAATAACAACCTATGAACAGGAGTGTTTCCTCCCTGCCCGCGCCGCCCCCCACCACTTTACAGGCACGGACAGGTATAAACTTTAAAAAGCGGGCAAATAGGCAAATTCCCCCACCTCTGCCTGAGTCTACCTGCCCGGCCGAAGGGTGGAGTGTGGGGTAAGGAAGCAGGAGGAGGCAAAGGGAGTCTAAAGAGAGATGTCACTTTCAGATTAATAGCATTTGGAGTGACTTTATCCTAATAAATCTCAAAAAAGCAAAAACTGAGAGTGGGAGAGAAGGAAACCCCCTGCATTTCGTTAACTAAGTCAGGGTAAATCTACAAAGAGAAGCGGAAATGGGCACGGGGCACGAGTGCAAGTACAAGAAAGAAGGCACAACAGAGGTAAGTCAAATATTTGTTTATTTTGAATTAATATTTAATTAAAATTGACTCTATTCAGAAGCGCTTGAGGGAAGTGCCTAAGGAGTAAAATGGCTCCACGGAAAAACAAAAGCACATTAGGAATACCAAGGAAAGCAAAGTTGAATGGTGGTAATCAACAAGATGTCCAAGAGAGCCTTGTATCCCTGGGGGCAAAGGAAAAATCAAAATGCACCCAAAAGAAAAAAGAGAAAGCTCCCAAAGAATTACAACATGGAGGAAGTAAGGGGAGTGTAGCATTGAATACAATTAGGAGTTCATGGGAAAGCAGTTTAAAAGGGTTTTTTCTCCTGCTAAAGCTATGGAAACTGAAGAAGTGGAGGAATCATGGAAAGGGGGATCCTCCTTAATCTTCGAAGAACATTTGGTAGACTCCATAGATCTGGTCAACCGATCAGTTCAGTCTTTGACAAGCCATAAAGGGTTAATAATGTCACTGCGACTTTCTTCTTCCCCGAGATTAATTCAACAGACGTCGGTAGAGGAAGACAGCCTGGACTATAGGCAAAGAGAGGAACTTGCCCAGAACCCAGATGGAAGTCCAGATGGAACTGAAAGCGGGTTTTAGTGGGAGCCAATGACAGGGTAGGTCTGGACAAAAATGGTGACAAAAACGGCGAAAACCTGTCACTCGAGATAAACTTGGAAGCTTTGGAAACCCCTGCATCGTCAATGTTAGAATTGATGCTAATGGTGCAAAAATCGTTACAAGGACTGTTAGAAGTAACAATGTTAAACCATGATATCCTGAAAAGTCAAAAAATGTACCTCTCTAAAATTGAGGGAGAATTACAGGGTATTAGGGGACAAATGCCCTCAATGTTAAGACCTGTCTTAGATCCAGTGGATATGGGTCTAGGGAGCGAGGGGGAAGGTGGAATAGTTAATCCCCCACTAGTAAGCCAGGTTGATGAAGTTCATTCTGATGCCCAAGAAGTTTATGTGTCAAGATGGCCAATGCTGGTAAAAAGTAGAGGTGAATATATGAACTATGGCCACTCAAAATGAGTAAGAGTGGCAGGAAGAGATGGGCAAAGAAAGGTTAACATAAGAGCGGTGAAAAAAAGAAAGGTGAGGAAGGAGCCAAAAGAAGTGGTATTACAAGAGCTTAAGACACAACCGCATAAAATAGCGAAGGAACACAGAGCAATAAATATAAGATCTGAGAATTGGGCCAGGACATCAGAAAAAAAGGAGAACTGTATTAGGAAGCAAACCCGCCAGGATAAGGTGATAAAAAATAAAAGTCATTTGGCGGCAAAACATGTAAGTGTACCGGCCCGGATGGCCCTCCTTAAAAATTAAGTATACCAGGAAAGTAGCCCGGAAGAGGGTCTTAGAATAAATACACAACACTATCAGGGGGATGTAAAGTCGGAAGAAGCGGTAGACAAAGGAAATAAGTGGCTTTATTTTGAACAAGTGAAATTGGAAAGGGGTGGTAAAAAATTAATAAAGAGTGTTTATTTAAACAGATCACGCCTACTCAGTGTTTTTGACCACTGCCCAAACCTAAATGGAATAGGCTCAGGAGACCTGAGACAGGTGGGATTCCAAGCAATTGGTGATGGTAAGGAGGTCACCAAGGTACAACTTTACTCGGCCCAGGTCACAACCGCAATAGTAAATGCAGAGCAGGAAATCCGAAAAGAGGGGATTAGACTAGTGCCCAAAGAAGAGTTAGCGCAAGTGCTTAAGGTCCCCCAGTTGATATCTTTCCTAAGGTACCATGCGGGCTAGGAAAGAGACAAGTGAAGCTCCCAGGAAGGGAAACGGAGGAAGGGCGAGAAAACTTCAATATAGTAATAAACAATTCAGACCTGGTGGAGGCCTGGAAGAATTGGAGTAATACTTTGAGCCCAGCAGGACCCTCACATAGTTATAGGGAGCATTCCATAATGAATGAGCCTTTAAGTGATGTAGATTAAGTAATGGGGCAGCCATGGAGCACACAAATGGTCTCTTGGAATATAAATGGGCTAGGAACACACCTAAAACAAGAAGTCGTGAAATAACTTGCAAAAAAGAATGAAATCATTTGTATACAAGAGACCTGGCTCTGTGGTGTACCCCCGGTAGTGGAAGGGTTTCAACAAGTCCACCGACCAGCAGTAAAATCTAGTTCTGGTCGCCCAGCAGGTGGCTTGTTGACTATGATATCAACAACCTTAGTGTCTAAGGCCTCCCAGATATCTGTGATGTGTAAGTGGCTTTTGGCCTGCAGAATTCAAACAACATTTACTGATAAAAAAATATGAAAATATGTTGATCCTAAATGTGTATATGCAATGGAGTTCATTGAAGGAATATGGAGTCGAATTGTTACATTTTAAGAATGATATGGATGCACTTTGTGATAAGTATGGGAATGACTTGATTGTGTTATTGGGAGATTTTAATCATAAATCAAATCCCAAATTGTCTGATCAGTGGTAGTCAGAAATTCTAGAGGCATACGAGGTAAAAAAAGCAGAGTTTGTGGAAACTAAAACATCGACTAATGTGGCTAAACTGGGTAGTTTTTTAGCCACAAAAAGTTTCTTTTGTCTAAATGGTAGGGTAGTCCAGGACTGTCCGGCAAAGAAAACTTTTAAATATGGGACGCACAATTGCCCAATAGACTATGTCTTTATGCTAGCATGGAATTTCGAGTTAGTAAAAGATTTTACTATTAACCCCATGGAATGTAGTGAACATAATCTAATAAAATTAGAATTGGGAATAGCCCAATATTTAGCTTGTGATAAAGTTATCTTTCAAGAGATGGATTATCGGAAGCGGATAACCACTCGGTTATCTGAAAAATTCATCGCAAGGTTAACAAGTCTGCAACAAACGGTTCAGTTAGGCTGCATGAGGGGCTAAAACTTACCCTGGTTTGTTGAAAAAATAAAACAAGTAGTGGAAAGTATAAGTATAGAATTAAGGCCTGTTGTAAGCACCCATAAGAATAAAGGAAGAGGCCAAATTAAGCAAAGAACGTGGTTTAATCAGGACAGTTTAATTAAGAAAAGAGAAGTCAGGAGAGAAGAGCGTAGCCTACGGAAAAAATTTGTGCAAGCAAGGGCTGAAAATTTAGAAAAAATAAAGACAGAATATACCACGTTAATCCGCAATGCAAAAAGGATTCATAAAGAATCTTGTTGGGGCAAATTATTGGAAACAATAGAATCTAAGAATACACGTCAGTTCTGGAAGTTAATTAAGTGAGCTACGGAACCTTCGGTTGCCCCAATGATTTCCGTAGTGGAAGAGGATGTTTGGATAGAGTATATACAGAAATTATACGCCCCTTGGAGGTGGAATGATAATGTGGCATCAAGGGATTGGAGAGGCCTAGTAGAGGATTTAAAACAAGATTGCTCAGTAACAAATGTCCTTAGGATAATTAGGACATTAAATTTAACAAGTGCCACTGGCCCAGATGATATGCCAGCCCTGATACTAAATTCAAACCAGCCCTGGTGGGCGGAATTCTTCTCGAAAATGTTTGCTTTAATTTTAGAGCATGGGGAATTGCCTTTAAACTAGAAGGGTGCAATAATAAGGCTGCTACACAAGAAAGAGGATGTATATGCCCCCAAGAACTAAAGGCTAATTAACCTATTAGATATAGGAGAAAAGATTTTTGCTAAAATAATTCTTGGTAAGCTAAAAGTGTGGGTGGAACTTCAGTCAATCGTGCCAGTAGAACAGAGTGGGTTTAAAGAAGGCCACTCCACGATTGATCACTATTTTACCCTGTGGCCATTAGCCAGGAAATCGATAGAACAAAATGGCAAACTATTTTACTGTTTTGTCGATTTCCGGGCGGCTTTGGACTCAGTGGATCAAAATAGCCTTTGGGAAGTGCTAGAAAACTATGCAATGCCGGAGGGCATACTGAATATTTTAAAAGAATTACATCGCGATAATTGGGCCCAGGTCATTAGAGATTCAAAGGGCTCACAAACCCAGAAAATACCTGTAAAGAACGGTCTGAGACAAGGGGGCGTTTTGGCACCCTTGCTTTTTTCAATATTCATAGCAGATCTTCCTGCAGTTTTGGAAGTTGAAAAGAGTGCGAGCCCGCGCATGAACAGTAATAAAATGTCATGCCTTTTATATGCTGATGATCTCGTGATCTTGGACCAAACGGAAATGGGCCTCCAAAGGAAATTAAACGTATTTAAAAAGTACTGTGATAAAAAGCTTTTAACTGTAAATATGGAGAAAACAAAGATACTATGCTTCGGAAAGAGGGTAAAAAATTTTAATTGGTTTTTAGGTCAGGAAAAATTAGATGTAGTAGGCGAATATAAATATTTAGGCCTTTGGTTTGACAGCGTATTAAAATGGAATATCCACGTGGAGGCACAAACTTCAAAGGCGCTTGCATCAGTCTGTGGATTGAAAAAATGTAATAAAGATTATGTTGATATGTCACACAGACCGATTTTAAAGGCATTTTCAAGCTATGATCCCCCCACAAGTCCTTTATGGTGCAGAAGTGCTCTATCTGAGTGGCAAATGGGAGTGGGACCGGGAAGAAGGAAAGATACTTAAAATGCGTCTGTCTTTACCTAACGGTTCCATGGTTCAAGCAATTAAATTAGAGGTAGGACTAACGGCATGGGATGTAAAGTCACAAATGTCCTTGCTAAGATTCTGGAACCGTCAGGCGCCTGGTGGGGAACAGAAGGTCTCAATTTGGTGCAGAGAGGAAATTCAAGTATGCAGCTTACGCTGGGATCGGGATGTGAGGAAAACCCTCCAGTCAGTAGCTGTGCACTTAAAACTGAGACTCGAACAACCTTCGCTGGACTTAGCCTATACTAAGAAAATGCTTAGAGACCTAGGGCTCCAATACTCTAGATCACAAGATCTGGATTACCTGAAGTTAAAAAAATCAGTTAACTGGGTAAGGGACGAATGGGAAAAGGAGGCCCGGTTTCCATATTTGGATTTGTTGCCCAATAAAAGGCTAAGATACGAAATCATGAAGGTTCGGTGGGCTTAAATCCATGGAAGATTGATGGTAAAGTAAAAGCGGTCCTGATCCAATCAGATGGTATTTGTAAATGTGGCCTTGGAGCAAGAAATGATATTTTACATATATTGCTTGACTGTACATGGATTTTAGCTGACCGAAAAGTGTTTTTACGTCCAATATTTTTAAAGTGCAAGGTGAATACACGTGCGGATGCTGTTGATCTCCTTACAGAAATGTCTTTCTTGAATATTACAATTGCGTTGGGGAAGTTTTTGAAAGCAACAAGAGAATCTGTAATGGAGGCAACAAAGGAGGGTGGGAGAGATTAAGATTTTAAGATTAAATAAAAAAAAATACTGAGAATCCCAATATATTGTTTCTATGGTTTTAAATTTGTATAGAGTGTCTAAACTAAATTGTGGTTTAATTATCTTATCGCCATGTGAATCCATTGTTTTATGTATGGTTTATAGACTATTGTCTAAATAAACTTTGTTTATCAATCAATCAGTGGTATTTGTACACTATTCATGGTTGTCAGCTATTCAATACTTTAATAAAGATATTTCTGATACACAAATAATATGTGCTTATCATCGTGCAAAATGGGCATTGCATTGAAACCCCAGCACTTCGCAAAACTGTATTTCCCCGAGCTTGACTAAATTATCCCCCGAACAAGACCTAACCTCCATCTTGAATGTCAGCGCACCCATGATGCATGTGTGTTTTCATTTTCCTCTGATCACTCATAGCAAAATGTGCATTATTGAAATTATCAGCATTCTCAAGTTGCTCTCAAAGAACTCCGGATTGGAGGTTTCCTTTTCTTTTGTAACAATTGATGCATCATTCTCCTTGTACCACTGTAGACTTAAATGCTCAATGAATCTGCCATTGTTTTGAGTGTAACTAGATTTGTACTGTCATATCGATGGCATTTTGTCAAAAGTGGTTATATTGATATTCATTTAGCGGTTCATATTAGGTTGGTGCTGGATGATGATGCATTACATACAGTATTCTGATTAGTTAATCTGTGTAACAAATTAAGCGCCATCAAAATTTACCCAGATACGTGAGCTGTGATTGTGCACCCCTGCCTGGTCTTCACTTCCCAACTATTGAAAGGGGTTTCTTTATGCTTCCTTATTTCCTGATGCCTAGGTCATTGGGGTATATTACAAGGGGTCCATTAAAATACAATCCATTTGCAAATTTTTGTTTGTAAAGATATTGCATTTGTAAATGTTGGATATTCTCCCACCCACTAATTGACAAGTGTGATAGAGTTCCTGGACATACGTTCGAGGTGATTGATCTATAGCCAGTTGGATACAGAGGAAAACCATATATTGGGCTGTAGACTCAAATGTGATTTTATATTCTGCATAGTGTCAGAAAATACTGAATGTATGGTAACTAAAATTGTCAAACTTGCACTCAGGTCTTTATGTATTTCTTTTTTAAATATTTTATTCAACTTTTTAGTATTTAAATTCAAAAAATGTCTTGATGTAACAGATATAGGTTTCTAAACAGTGATTATTTGGAAATCATCACAGGGCCTGATGTGCTGTGTGAAAATAGTGCAATTTGTAGCAAAAATAGCACCACTGTAAATGTTTCCTATAACATGAGTATAATAACTTTGGATTAAGATATGACATGTATGATCTGAGGGACGTCACTGAAAAGTTACCCAGTCTTGGAAATTAAAAGAAATGGCAATCAAGGATTTCATAAGAATTAGAGGAGGTTGTACATCGAGTCACATGAGATAATAATACTTTATTTGATTTGTAAAAATCATAAAAGGGTGGATCTTACCACCATGTGATAAACATCAACATCTTTGAGTCAGCATGAAAACAGCATAAAATGACATGATACATCGAGTCACATACACATAGCTGACCTTGCCTCTATTAAAATCCCTAAATATGTTATCTGACAACTGTTACTTCGGACGTTTTCAGTTTCTTTGATGTTTGTTGCAAAAAATCATTCTCTGTTTAGAAATATTTTGAATTCTATGAATATTAGCATGAAGAGGTATGTGCAAGTAAACAAGGGTCATACAGTATAGCATTATAATACAAGAAGGATTTAAGCACACAGAAAACTTAAATAAATACAAAAGTGTATTTTTCTTTGAATGTATAATTTATACAGTACTGGTATCAAAACCTTGCAATTGCAGTACAAATACTTTACAGATAATTTTTTAACTACTGTGAAGTTTTTTTTGTCTCGGAAATTTAAACAGGGGATTTTGCCTCAACCAATAACTTTTGATATTGTTAATGTGTTCTCTACAGTTTGAGCACCACTCTTTTGACAGGCCCTATGCATCATACGCACACCCAGTTGTATGCTCATGTGCACCGCCTCACAAACGGGCACGTGTTGTTGGCAAGGCCCTGTTTTGTTTTAACTAACTCAGCATTACATACCTGTTTTAGTAAAGGTTCAAATTGTAATCTCTTTGTAAGGTATGCAGTATTTATTTGCCATCCAGATAAGATAGTTTCCAAGAAAACGCAGGGGCAGATTTACAATAACTCGCGCTTCCCCAGGGATGCGGCAGTTATTGTGCACCGCATTTACAATGCAGCGCACCATGGGGCAAAAAAGGCGGTGCATTCCTGGAGTTGCGTCGCAAGCGCGACGCAGCTTCAGCAAGGCTCGGGCCGCCCTATCTGTCCAATGCTGCGTCAAGCACAGGGTTTTGACGCAGCATTGGCCTAAAAGTGACTGAGTGAAATCTTGTAGATTTCACTCAGCCACATTTAGGAGGCGTTCCTGCGCAGGAACGCCCCCCCCCCCCTTGCGCCGGAACGCGTCCTTATGGTGCAGGGCTTTACAACATGACGCATCTCCCTGATGCGTCACGTTGTAAATACCCCGCACCATGGCGCATCTTTTGCGCCGCCGCTGCGTCACAAAAGTGACTCAACGGCGGTGTAAAAGAGGCGCAAGGGGCTTGTAAATCCGCCCCGCAGTATGTCTCTGTGGTACAGCTCGTAACACATGATGCATTGTTAACATTACTTTCAGGTAGAAGTGTGAAATCACCTTTAATTCCCGAAAATGCAAGATTCAATTTCTTACAGTTTGTTCCAGTAAAAATATGTTCTCAATTCATTAAAAAGTAATTTTCACTGCATGTTCCGGTGCATGCAGGCATAATTATATGTTTTTGGATGCAAGACTGGAAAAGTATACGTTTTGGGAAGTGAATAGTGAATGTGTAGGTTGAGCCACAGAGATCCCATTTTTAGTATCATAACGAATACTCTGCCTGTACTCTGTTTTCTAAGCATTCCAAATGCTTCCGCTGTGAAATAAATCATTTTTGCCACCGGGGAACCGTTTTGAATGTATTCCAACTTCTAAAAATGTATAGGGTCATAAAGTTTGGTGGAGATCGTGCTAAAGGTTTACGTATATTCAGTATTTTTTGTTTCTACCAAATTCCAATTGACAGTTGTCAACTGATTTCTTCCAATTAAGCCCAATCTCCTTTCTCCACATGTGCGGTTCGAAAATAAATGTGTTTTTCATTTGAATATAGGAAATGTTTCAGATGATACTTTTCTAGCTACTTTGTGACAATAAAGGGTGGAGTTCTGAAGACCCATTTGCACCAAACCACAATGCCTAGTGGTTGTGTAATAGTTTATGGCCATGATCGGCTGCATATGCATGATATTGGGCAACCATGTTGGAGGAAGATATTTCAAACACTAGTAGCAGCCGATGGGCAGATTTCCTAAGACTTTGCACTGGTGCACAGTGACACAAAGCAGCATAATATCTGGGAAATATATTTACTTTCCTGTGAAAAATGTAATTTGCGCAGGAATGGTGCATTTTTATCAAATTCTGCATCAAAAAATCCTCCTCCATTAAGTATGCGCGAACTTGGAGAAATGTTTGAATTTCTTCGTACATTTCATGTTAAAATATGTTTAGCATAAGGTTTTTTACTGGGAAGGTATGCTTCAAGTATTAATCCTAGAATTCACACATACACTTCTCCGCCACGTGGCAAAGTTTGTGCATGGCAGCAGGCAGCCTGTTTGGGTGCCAACAGAGGGGATGTAAACAGTTGTAGGCCATGTAAAGAAATATGTCTCTGCGCAGTTTTCTTCCTGTGCTCTAAGCAGTGCTTAACCTTGCTTGCTGCACTGCATTGAAGCTGACATGTTAGTAGGCATTTCATGGATAAGACATTCAGTTGTCTGTTGAACCAGTACCCTCTTAATTCTGATGGGTCCTTAAGAGGATTTACCAATGGCTGCAATTCTCATGACAAGCACCTGTAATACTCCTAAGGTGATTCTAAACTTTACTAGATGAGCAGCCAGACAATTTTGCATTTTCAGATGATTATAGACACATCCAGAATGGAGTTTTGCACACACTGTACCTATGTGAAGTCAGAGTTAGGTATAAAACCTGGCTCTGGGAGGCAAGAAGTATCCCTCGCCGCTGTAAGACTTCCACAGTATTCATTGAATAAAGGAATAGAAGGACCACCACCTGTCTCCCGGAAGGTGCTCTCAGACCGTTTTGTCATGTCAAGAAGGCACAGCAAGACAATAACTGATGAAAAGGAATTAGAGATGCGGGAGGTGTTGTGAGAAAAATGTTGCTCTCGTGAAAATCTTTGGGCATCTCTCTACTACATACTTGACTGTTACCCTGTAGTGGGAGCTTTGAAAGATCAATATCATGTGTTCTTTGGTCAGGGACATGAAGGTCGTAAAATAGAGATAGCGTAACTTCAAATTTAGGATGAAGTTTCTGATGCCACATTACTGCTTTGACGCATTTGCTGTTGATTAGGTTTATCATCATCACTGTGGCAGTGTGTTCGGAGTACATCGTCCATGGCATTATTGATGTTTCTACTGGTGTTGGGTTAGAAAGAAGTGAGAATGGAAAATAAAATGAGAAGCAGGGTGGTTTGGCTGTACCATTCGCACATACACATAGACAGCCAATCACACAGACACACACACACATGCACACACCACACACATAGGCACACACACACACACACACACACACACACATCTCATCCACCTCATGCTTGGGAATCTGATTCACACACCTCAGGAATGCCATAGACTAAATATGCTGCACAACCCATTGGAATATCATCCAAAGTCACATAACACTTTGGAAATGAGAGCCTTCTATTTTGGTGAATGTAGAGCTATGGAAAAACCATCATTTTATCCAGTAGTATATCATGAGGCACCTGCAATAAATGTGTGAGCCCAGTTTTATCTTCTACCAAACCCCGCATGATTACCTGGTTTCTCAACCGAGGGCATTTGTGACATGGTCAAAAGATCACAAATGCGTGGCTAGGCTTCTCAAAGTCATTTGCACCTGTTGATCTCAATGACATGCACATGTTAGATTTTATGAATGCAAATTGAGATTTGGTATTCAGAAACCTTGAACTTGCCATTGTAAATGGATGTTCCCATCCATTTTACATTACAGTGGTATAATATCATAGGATTTAAAATCCTACTGCACTGGCAACAAGTGATCAACAAATGTTTGAGATGTCCTAGACAAGTTAATAGCATCCAAAAACACATGACTTTGTGAGTATTCATTAATATTTTTCAAACTCATTTATACTCTGAAAATGCTCTGAAATGTCAATGGCATAAGGAATTATCCCTTTTCAGGATTGGAATGTGATAAGGAAAACCTAAACATTGATTGAAATGTAGGAAAAGAGGTTTCTCCACAAGGAATAATATCTTCATGTAACATCACCCAAAATATAATTGGCCATCATGACATCTGGAGATATGGAGATCATTTCTGGCTGATTTTCACACTCCTGGCATGAGACATGCCTATTTTGGAATGTTGTAGTCATCTCTGAAAAGACACTGGCCCTGGCATAAAAATGGCAATTCTTGGCATCATTTTGGGATTCCTTGTCATTAGAGGATCCATGCTTGGCATAATGAGGGATTTCTGTTAAGGATGCACTAATGTTGCTACATTGTTGATGTTCATGTCATTATGATGTCCACAACTGACTAAACCCAGCCCTGAAATAATGGTGGTAACTCATGGCAAGTTATGTGCACACTTGCAAATAAAGAACCCATCGCTAACATCAAAGTAATCTTTGTTGGCATCTGTGGCATGATTGTGCCCAACCCTGGCAATAGTCTGGTGTTCACAAAATGGGGGTTGGAATCATGATCCTAAATGGAGGTGGTGCCTGCTCAGGCACTTCCGTCAAGATCATGATGTCCGTTTCCCACAGTCTTTTTATGGCAGACCCACCTCCATGAAAAGGCTTTACGAAAGGGACTTTGGGGGCCTCAAGCAGGGCCCCTATCCCCTCTGGGCCACTGGTAAAAGACCAGGGGGCACGTGTGATACCCCTCCAAACATCCATGCACTGTGTGCCTGGTACAACATAGCACCTGATGCAGGGTGCATGGATGTTTGTAAAATGCCTTTTTCTACTGAAGTTTATGCTGCAGCCCTTTTTGTGGGCCACAGCACAAGTCGCAGTAAAAAAAGCTAGTTTCTGGCAACCTACACGGCGGTCTGATCAAAATATGGCTGGTTTCAATCCTGCTTTGTGATTATAATATATATATTCACTAATGGCAGTTGTCAGTAGGTAGTTATATTTAAGACCTAGATTCATAGGCAGTTTTTGTTTTGCTAATAATTGTGGCGTCATTTGATGAAGATATATATATATATATATATATATATTCACTGAAAAAAACATAGGTTACAGGGGAGTTATAGTTAGTATGGCATTTAACTCGTACAAAACCATAGAAATTCCCCCGTTATAGTTAGTTCAGCTAACTATAACTCGTGCGCCCGCAATGCACTGCTGATGACGTCACATATTACATCACTCATGACATGGTCAGTGACTTCACTCATGACATCACTGATGACATCTCAAATGACATCACTGATGACATCATCCAGTGAATGTGTTTTTCTGAAAATTAAATATGTTTTATATATGTATATCTCAAGGTCGATGGAAAATAAATGGGTAAATAAGTGTCTAAATGGATGATTTTTTTTTGTAAAATTGATTGTATAACTGACTGATTATCATTTCACCCTGGGAGGCTCACTGATTTACAGGCCTCCGGGTCCTGCCAGCCATTTCATTGACTCCTTGGAGGAGTGTATAGTGCCACGGGCTTTGAGCTTTCCAAACTTTCTTCTGGTCGGCGACTTTAACATCCATGTGGATGTCTCCGACACCGCTGAAGCTCGCCGGCTAAGGGAAGTTTTGGATTTGGCACAACTTAAACAATGGGTGGTCTCTTCGACTCACGATAGGGGTCACCTGTTAGATTTAGTTTACTCCAACTTTCCCATTGAGGATCTAAGCCTAGAAAAAGTAACATGGTCGGATCATGACCTTGTTAGGTTCTCTTGGGAGGTGGAGTGTGCGGGCCGATTAGTCCCCACACCGCCCACGAGTCATCCCCAGAAGGTCAATCTGGCGGCGTTCAGTCAGGCTCTAACTAGAGCCCGCAATATCAAGGAGAGAGGTAGGGAGAGTATCTGACACTCTTGTTCCCCGGTCAATAGTAAATAAACAAAAGAAGAGTGTCTGGGAGAAAAAGAAGAACTAAGCTTGGAGCTCAAAAACAACCACACTGGGATGTTTAGGAAGGCCCTCACTCACCACCTAGTGATGAAATGCTTCATCATCGGGCCCCACCAAAGAGACCGAGTGTCTCTTTGGTGTGCTGCAACGCCAGGATTACTGCGGAGCTGGATGGTGAATATAGGGCGTGTTGAGTGAAAATGAAAAATTAGTGAGTGATGAGGGTATTTTTAAAAAATTGTCAGTAGTGTACCTGAAGCAATTTTATTAATGATCACTAAATACAGACAATATAAAATGTATTTTAAGGATCCAGTCCACTTTTAATTGAATGGTGGGATCCTAGAGAGTAGTCAACATGTTTCTTGCCATCGAAACGGTGTTAATTTACCCGGCAATTCTTCAGGACTGGGTGTAGTAAACCCTGGCGGTATGGGCACTCTAAGGCCCACCCTTACCTAGGGACGTGAAATGTGAAAATTATAAAAAATGTGAAAAAAGTGCAAAAAAATTAGGAATAATGGGTTAATTCCTAATTACTCCTGGTTTAGGAGGCTTCAACTGATCGTTTCTGCACCTGAAAGGTAAGGGACAGAGACACAGATAGGACAGGACAAACATTTAGAATTACTCCTTGTTGTCAACAGGTATAGTGGTGAAATTGGTGCTCCAAACGTGAAAGACACTCTAGCTGTGGAGAAAATAGCGCTATGTTTAACACCGCCTAGTAGCCAAGGGTTCGAAAGGGCTATGCGAGGTGTGGTGTACTATTTGTGGTACAGGCTAGTAGTGACTAAGGGAAAAAAACAGATGAGGATCTTCAAGGAAGATCGACAGTTTTGCGATCAAATTAAAATATGTACACATATTCATCAAGTTAAAATTGTCTCACTTTTAGGGTGTCAAGAATAAACACCATGGGTCTCAGGAGGGGGGTGGGAGCGTATTCGGCACACCCTATATCATGGCATAACACAAGAAAAACAAAACCGGCATCAGAATTATGATTGCCCCAGATGGTTAGCGGGGCGCGATCAATACTTAGCTTATTGCAGGCAAGTTGTTTCTACTTACGCCCTCGACGCTCGGCACCCGTAGTGTACCTACGTCGCCCTCGTACCGGACCCCGACGATGAGTGAGTGGGTTCCGATTGTTGTTTTAAATGCAGCGAGGCTGAGCGGCAAATGCTTCCGGGTGGGCGTGGTCTGGTGACGTTGTAAACGTCACGTGGGCGTTACCTCACTCGAGCGTCCCATTGGGCGTTGTCTGTTTGGTCCGACGAGGTAACCGGGAAACATACGCGGTTACCGTGATGAGGACGCTTCCAGGTGGGCACGTGACGTTAACACGTAGGCGTCGCTACGCGGCATTAGTCCATTGGTTGGACGTGACGCGGTGTATAGCCCTCCTCGTCAACGGGAAGGCGTCTGTAGTTACCAGGGTAACAGGGCTCTCTGGAATGCGCACGTGTTACCGCAATGGTTATTAAGCCTACCGAGTTGCGTAGAGGCAATAAGAAGTGGTGCTGATAAATAATGACCTTCTCATGAGGGTCAAGGGGATTATTACTAAAGGTTCCTATAACTAAGTAAATGAAACACTGATATCACAGGACTCTGATTCATTTGATTACTGTATTCCAAGGAATATCATCATTTAAACCGATGAGATGGGTGCCCAGTCTGTAAACCCACCTCTGTTCTTTCTCAAAAAGAAGGTTTGTGATGTTTCTTGTGCCCCTTACATGCTCAATAACAGTCCAACGCATGTCGTTGGGGGTATGATTGTGTTCCAGGAAATGGCGACTTAGTTTTGTGGTTAGTTTTTTACACCTGATATTGGAACGGTGTTCACCTATTCTTTGCTTGACTTTACGGGTGGTCATTCCTATGTAACGTAGGTCGCAGGAACAAGTGATCGGATAGATGACATTATCCGTGTTGCAGTTGGTATGGCATCTTTGTGTCCATGTTTTCCCTGGTTCGAGTTCTAGGGTTTTTGTGTGTGTCGTAAGGTGGCACACACTGCAGTTAGCACATGGGAAGTGTCCAGTGATTTGCGGAAGCCCCCAAGTTTCTGTGATTGATCTCTCCGTGGTTGGTGTTTCAGTTTTGGGTCGCGTATGTACAAGGCTGTCCCTCAAACTGCGCCCTTTTCTGAAAGAGAACAGTGGTTTCTCCCAATTAATTTTGATGCTGGATATAATGCGCCAGTTTCTGTTGATTGATTTCTTCATGTAGTTGGACATGACCCAACAGACAACGCCCAATGGGACGCTCGAGTGAGGTAACGCCCACGTGACGTTTACAACGTTACCAGACCACGCCCACCCGGAAGCATTTGCCGCTCAGCATCGCTGCATTTAAAACAACAATCGGAACCCACTCACTCATCGTCGGGGTCCGGTACGAGGGCGACGTAGGTACACTACGGGTGCCGAGCGTCGAGGGCGTAAGTAGAAACAACTTGCCTGCAATAAGCTAAGTATTGATCGCGCCCCGCTAACCATCTGGGGCAATCATAATTCTGATGCCGGTTTTGTTTTTCTTGTGTTATGCCATGATATAGGGTGTGCCGAATACGCTCCCACCCCCCTCCTGAGACCCATGGTGTTTATTCTTGACACCCTAAAAGTGAGACAATTTTAACTTGATGAATATGTGTACATATTTTAATTTGATCGCAAAACTGTCGATCTTCCTTGAAGATCCTCATCTGTTTTTATCCCTTAGTCACTACTAGCCTGTACCACAAATAGTACACCACACCTCTCATAGCCCTTGCGAACCCTTGGCTACTAGGCGGTGTTAAACATAGCGCTATTTTCTCCACAGCTAGAGTGTCTTTCACGTTTGGAGCACCAATTTCACCACTATACCTGTTGACAACAAGGAGTAATTCTAAATGTTTGTCCTGTCCTATCTGTGTCTCTGTCCCTTACCTTTCAGGTGCAGAAACGATCAGTTGAAGCCTCCTAAACCAGGAGTAATTAGGAATTAACCCATTATTCCTAATTTTTTTGCACTTTTTTCACATTTTTTATAATTTTCACATTTCACGTCCCTAGGTAAGGGTGGGCCTTAGAGTGCCCATACCGCCAGGGTTTACTACACCCAGTCCTGAAGAATTGCCGGGTAAATTAACACCGTTTCGATGGCAAGAAACATGTTGACTACTCTCTAGGATCCCACCATTCAATTAAAAGTGGACTGGATCCTTAAAATACATTTTATATTGTCTGTCTTTAGTGATCATTAATAAAATTGCTTCAGATACACTACTGACAATTTTTTAAAAACACCCTCATCACTCACTAATTTTTCATTTTCACTCAAAACGCCCTATATTCACCATCCAGCTCCGCAGTAATCCTGGCGTTGCAGCACACCAAAGAGACACTCGGTCTCTTTGGTGGGGCCCGATGATGAAGCATGTCATCACTAGGTGGTGAGTGAGGGCCTTCCTAAACATCCCAGTGTGGTTGTTTTTAAGCTCCAAGCTTAGTTCTTCTTTTTCTAACTAGAGCCCGTCCGAAGCTCACTCCTGTGCTGGGTTGAGGCGGTCAGTGGTTTTAATGGGTGGGTGTCTCAGGCGGCTAACATGTCTACCAAACATACTACTGTGTCCAGGTTCAGACGCACCCCCTCTCAGCCATGGTTTTCCACTGAGCTGAGGGAGCTGAAACTGGGTTGTACAAAGTTGGAGTGAGCTTGGAGACTTGGGTATAGCTTGGAAACAAAGTCTGCCCTACGCGCAGCCCAGAAAGACTACTATGCCGCTATAAAGACAGCCAAGGGGATCTACTATGCTGGGAGAATTGCTAAAGCCGAAAATAACAGCAGAGAGATTTTCTCTATTGTGAAAAGTTTTGTATCCCCCGTTGCCGATACTACCACTCTCCCTTTATCTGTGCAATGGTGTGAGGACCTTTCCAATTCTTTTGTTAATAAAATAGCTAAAATTCAGCAAGACTTACATTCTGCGTTACCAGCGGTTAGTTCAGCGGCAGGTCCTTTCTCTTCATCATGCCATAGTAATATCCAACAGTTTACGGGCTTTTCGCCAGCTGAAGAATGCGACGTACTGCCTCTTCTTCAGTCCCTTAAATCGGGTTCTCCTGCTGACCCCTGCCTTGCTCGGGTGCTCTCGGAGGTGGCGAGTATTGTCTGCAGTGAGGTCACCCAGATAGTGAATCTCTCTCTATCTTCGGCAGAGGTTCCTCTAAGCTGGAAGCAGGCAAAGCTACTGCCACTTCTGAAAAAATCTGGGCTAGATGCTAATACTCTTGTAAATGACCGTCCAATGTCCCTCTTGCCAGCGCTGGCCAAAATATGTGAGAAAGTGGTCTTCTGTCAATTGGAGAGCTTTGTGGAGACCTCCAATGCTCTACATCCAGCTCAATCAGGCTTTAGAGCGGCCTATAGCACAGAGACAGCACTGGTTGAGATGGCAGAGTCGGTTCGGGAGTGTTTGGACGGAGGCGGCAGAGCGGTCCTTATTTTACTTGACCTCTCTGCCGCATTCAATACCGTCCCCCACGAGCTCCTCCTCGCCAGGCTGTCTGCTGTTGGCATTGGTGGTGGTGCCCTGGCCTGGCTGTCCTCCTTTTTAGCGGACAGAACACAACAGGTCTGGATGTCGCCTCATGCCTCACAGCCTAAACCACTCATCACTGGGGTCCCACAGGGTTCCACTCTTAGTCCCCTACTGTTCAACATTTATATCACTCCCTTGATATATCTAGCGCAACAGTACGGGGCTAAGATTATAGGGTATGCAGATGATACGCAGCTGCTGTTCACCTGGCCTGATGATCATCTGGATACTTCTGTAGTCCAGCTATGTTTATCCTCAGTCTTTCGCTGGCTAACTATGGCACAGTTGAAATGTAATGAGGACAAATCCGAGGTCCTCTTTTATGGTTCTTTCCCTTCCGACTTCAAAGACTCGCTGTGGCCCCCGAATATTCCCTGTCCTAAGGTGATGGGTGGCAATGCAAAAAATCTTGGCATATGGTTTGGAGAGGATCTAAGATTTGAGGACCACATAAAGAAACTTTCGGGGACATGCTTTGCTACTCTGAGAATGCTACGTAGATTCTTTCCATTGCTTCCTAGAGAAGCAAGGGAGACTGTTGCCCGAGCTCTCATTTTAGCAAGGCTGGATTATGCGAACGCTCTGTTTAGCGGTATCCCCGCTTACTTAATTAAACGCTTGCAGGTGATCCAGAACGCCGCTGTCCGCCTTTTATTTAATGTCCCGAGATGGCAGAGCGTTTGCTCCCAGCTGTGTAGCCTTCATTGGCTGCCAGTGTCTCAGCGCATCCTGTTCAAATCTTTGGTACTCTCGTTTAGAGCAACCCATGATCAGGGACCTGCCTAACTGAAGAAGAGATTTGTTCTCTACGCCCCCACACGAGCCCTCAGATCATCCTCTTTATTCAAGATGACTCTCCCTCACTTTAAGCGAACTAGACTAGGGGGCCAGTCCATAGCTGTTGTGGCTGCCCGAGCCTGGAACGCTCTCCCCCTCCACTTGCGCTCCACTCAAAGCATTGCCCAGTTTAAAAAAAATCTGAAAACTCATCTATTCAGGAGTGTGGCATAAGTTGATTTCCGTTGGTCCTTTCTCTGCTGGTTCCCTTCGCGCCAGGATATTCTCAAGTAACAGAGCTGGTTTATACATACATACATACATATTGGTGTATATAAGTGAGTATATGTTAGAGAGAGAGATTGGAAGAGTTTCTGTACAAATAAGTATGTCTTTCTATAAGTGATTGTTTAAGAGTGTAAGTATGTGGAAGTTTCTGTAGAAGTAAGTGTGGTGGTGTGTGTGTATAACTGTATTTGCAAGTAAATGGATGTTTGATACTTTATTTGCATGCATGATTATACGTGTGAGTAACTCTATGGCTGAGTAGCAGCATGTAACAGGATGTATAGGTGTATGAATACATATGATGAGTGAGTACATGTATGAGTGACTGTATAGGACTGTTGATGAATGAGTGGATGTGTGTGTAGATCTTGGACTTACTGAATAGGTGTGTTGTAACTGGTATTGGTATGTCCATTGTTTTGAAAATGTCTGTTTCTATTTTTGAGTATGTGTATTAAAGGTTATATTAGGGTGAAAGGAGGTCTGTGTCGTGATTGTGACGAGCTGGAAAGCTAGAGTAAAGAAATACCGCTGCAGAACTACATCTCCCAGAAAGCTCCGGGGCCAGACGAAACAGTCTCCGCCCCCTGAGAGAGTATAAAAACACTTCCGTCACAAATCCAAGTTGCTTGTCAATCCTTCCGGTTACCTGATCGTGTATGGACTTAGCCTTCTGAGAACAGTGAATGCGCGGACGCTTGCCTTCCCGCTTTGGACGCCGAGAGCAACGGGTGCGCGGACGCTTGCCTTCCCGCTTTGGACGCCGAGAGCAACGGGTGCGCGGACGCTTGCCTTCCCGCTTTGGACGCCAATATACTTTGGATATTCTAGTAAGTAGAAATCTGGTCTCCTTATTATTTAGCACGGCCGTGCTTTCCGAGAGTAGGTATTTGATGCCAACGAATCTTTTCTGGTACATCTCACTTAACCTCACTCTTCCGAACCCTGTCCTTTTCGATAGTGAATATAACTACTCGAAGAGGATATCACCCGATTACACCGTATGTGTATCTAACTGTGACTTAAACAGAACCCGTTTACCGCTTGAATCAGAGTCTTCGTCTTTTCCCGACTTTGGGTCAAATCAAGCGGTTATCAATCATAAGTGAATCCCGTGTTTATATTTGTATATGTTTACTTGTATTGCTTATCCTCAGAGCACTACTAACCTGTGTTCTTGTGTTTACAGACTTTGTTGTGCCTTGAAGTCCTCCGTTGCCATAGACCAGATCTTGAGGGGTGCCTTCACAACAACCTTCCCGGCGCAACTACCCTTCCCTTTACCTGGAGGACTACCTGTCTCCGGTGTGAACCTCCACCGGAGAGGGTCAGTGTTATCGGGTATAGGGAAGACTATCTTCTCTCCGTGGTCCCTGCTGGCTAGACCCCTAAAGGTTAGTGGCCTGTGTTTTCTTCTCTTGTGTTGTTTATCTGCCGCTAACCTTGACAGATTGACAAGCCCAAGGAAAAAGACCAGCCTGGGCCATGGATACTAATGCTGGCTTGACCTCGTTACTTGAGGGATTTAGCGTACTACAACAAGAAGTACATGCTTCCCGAGTGGAAAATCAAGAGCTTAGAAAGGACATGAATACCATGCGTAGATAAGTCGCTGGTATGTCCCGCAGAAATCCCGGGGGGGGGGGGTCCTATATTAGAGAAGCTACGCTTCCTCCTCCTGGACAAACCCTATCCCAGCCATCGACCCCAATAGCATCAGGGGGGGGGTTCTTTAACCCCAACGCCGTACCTTCATCCTCCACAGACCACACTCCTACAGTGCACGTCATCCAGAATACAGGAATACCTTTGGCTGCCCCAGAGAGGTTCTATGGAGATCCTAAAAAGTTTGAGACCTTTTTAAACCAGTGTCGTCTCCACTTTTTATGCAAACCTGCCGTGTTTCAAGATGATGCCGCAAAAACCGCATTTATGATGTCTTATATGGGAGGGAACGCAGCGAGCTGGACTATTCCTTTGATGGAAAAGAACGATCCCGTTCTACATCGATTCCCAGACTTTTGTACAGCCTTAAGGAAACTCTTCGATCGCAAGACGCATATGTTGTCTTTAGACAAAGAACTCCTGACGTTGCGACAAGGGTCACAAGATTTACTGGCGTACATCACCTCATTTAATCGACTCTTAGCCGAAACTGACTGGCCACAAGAAAAAAGGACCTCGTTGTTCTACCAAGGCCTTCGGAGCGAACTGAAAGATGTCCTGTCACAAGTAGTCCAATTACCCGCTACCTGCGAGGAACTCATCGACCTCACAGTACAATTGGACCATCGGCTACTGGAGAGGAAAGGAGATCGAAACAGAGGTGATGGACGCGGATGGTATCCGAGATTCAAGCTCCCATCCGAAGATCACACCAAAAGTTCAGATAGCGTGGAACCCATGCAAATTGGGGGTATTCGAGGTCCTCTGACGTCGGAGGAAGGTGAGCGACGGAGAAAGATGAAACTCTGTATGTATTGTGGGAAAGGGGGGCATTTTGTACGAGAATGTTGAGCCCGGACCCCACTTACGGACAAAACCCCGGGACCTAAGACAACTGCAGCTCTTGGATCCCGTGAGACGGCGGAAAACTAGAACGTCCAACCCCGACTGAGATCTCTGGGATGGACCGACAACCAACAAGGATCTCCAATTTCCTCGCCAATACGATGATGCCTGCTGTGGCACACATGAATTTGCCTATCTCTCTGTGGACTACCCGAGATACCTACACTCGGATAGATGCGTTGTTGGATTCGGGGGCCACAGGAAATTACATGGATATTGCCTACGCCGATTCCTTGGGGATACCATGGGAACAGAAGAAAGAACCTGAACAGGTAAAAGCCGTGGATGGGTCCATTTTGTCTTCCGGGCCTGTGGTTAAACATACGCTCCCTTTGAGAATGCAGCACGGAGAACATATGGAGTTTATACAATTCGATTTGATAGCTGCTCCTCAGTTTCGTATGATCCTAGGCATGCCCTGGCTTACGTTACATGATCCAGTAGTGTGTTGGTCAGCTCGTACAGTCACCTTAAACTCCCCCTATTGCTTGGAACATTGCTATAAACTTGTCGAAGAAGAAGACCATGAAGAACGACCCAGTATCAGACACTTGGCTGTGGCTTGCTCAGAAACACATCTCTGCAGTACTTCAAAACTACCAGAAATATATAACGAATATCGGTCTCTGTTCGACAAACAAAAGGCCACCGGGTTGCCCCCGCACAGGGTATATGATTGTTGTATCGAACTCCTCCCCGGTGCCACTATTCCTTGTAGTAGGGTATAAGCCCTGACGGAACATGAGAACCTCTATTTACAGAACTACATTGAGGAGAATCTTGCTACAGGATTCATCAGTCATTCCACTTCCCCTGCTTCGTCTCCCCTCTTCTTCATCCCGAAGAAAGACTGCGCAGAATTACGTCCATGCATCGACTACAGAGCCCTGAACAACATCACAGTGAAAAATAGATATCCCCTTCCTCTGATTCCTGTCATGATGGACCAAATAAAGGGAGCTCGTTACTTCACCAAATTAGATCTGAGAGGGGCCTACCATCTGGTAAGAGTGAAAAAGGGTGATGAATGGAAGACCGCGTTCCGTACGAAGTTCGGCCTATTCGAGTACAATGTAATGCCCTTCGGGTTATGCAATGCTCCTGCGGCCTTCCAATTCTTTATGGACGAGGTACTCAGGGGCCTACTAGATACCATATGTATGGTATACATTGACGATATCCTGGTATATTCCAGTACTCTCCAGGAACATGAACATCATGTCAAAGAAGTATTGAGTCGTCTACACCAACACCAGTTGTTTGCCAAACTAGAAAAATGCCTCTTCCATGCAACAGAAGTCTCATTTTTGGGGTATGTGATAAACGCCAATGGGTTTCAGATGGAGAGTGGAAAGGTGGAAGCCATCACAAGCTGGAAAACTCCTCAAGACGTGAAATCGGTGCAAAGCTTCCTTGGTTTTGCAAATTATTACCGGCGTTTTATCAAGGACTTTTCTAAAATCATCCACCCCATTTCCAATCTGTTAAAGAAAAACGTTCCCTTCAAGTGGGGAGAGGAGGCAGAACACTCCTTCTGCATTCTAAAGGATAGCTTTACCAAGGCCCCTATCTTGAGGCATCCAGATGTACAACTTCCTTTCATCTTAGAAACAGACGCTTCGCAGTATGCATTGGGAGGGGTACTTTCGCAACGCCACCCGGAAACAGGACAAATCCATCCAGTGGCCTTCTACTCCCAAAAACTTAGTCCAAGCGAAATCAACTATTCGATCACCGACAAAGAGTTGCTGGCAATTAAGAGAGGGTGTGAGGAATGGAGACATTACCTACTGGGGGCACGACATACCATCGAGATCTACACGGACCATCGGAACTTACTGTTCTTAAAAACTGCAAAAGCGCTGACCCCCAGGCAGTTGAGATGGACTCTATTCTTCTCAGATTATGATTTCGTTATCAAATATCGGCCAGGCCCACAAAACGGAAAAGCCGATGCCCTCTCAAGGAATCAAGACACGCAAGAACCCCATTCAGACATTCCTGTGGAACCGACATCCATCCTCCCTGAGAAATCCTTCCCTGAAAACACCATCGCCTTGCTCACATCCAGTGATTTCCTCGAGGATACCAGAGTAGCAATAACCGAGATCGATGTCCAGGCTTGGTTAACGGAAGATCCTCAAATGAGAACACAAAAAGACGACCTCCTGTACTACCGACATGCCTTGTATGTGCCGGACCCTGGGTTGCAAATGCAGGTTCTCAATTGGGCACATGACTCTGTGTTGGGGGGACATTGGGGAGTGTATAAAACTATAGCTACCATAGAACGTTCATTTTGGTGGCCGACCTTACGAAACGATGTTAAAAAATACGTACGGAACTGTTCAGTATGCACTCAAGGAAAAGCAAAACACAACAAACCTTCGGGGCTGCTACGCTCCATTCCCATTCCTCCTGCACCCTGGCATACGGTCTCAATGGATTTTATAGTCGAGATGCCATTATGTCAGGGAAAAACTACGGTACTGGTGATAGTCGATCACTTGACAAAAATGGGACACTTTGTACCACTGGAGGGTCTGCCTACTTCAGCCGAACTAGCCATGATTATATTGCAGCACCTCATCAGAGCCCATGGCATCCCTAGAGTATTCATCACTGACAGAGGGTCTCAGTTTACTTCTCGTTTTTGGAAGGCCCTTTGCGATTCCTTGGCCATTGATGCAAGGCTCTCCACGAGTTACCACCCACAGACAGATGGCAAAACAGAGAGGCTCAACCATACACTCGAACAATATCTACGTTGCTTCACATTGCAGAACTCGACGGATTGGGTCACCCTCTTGTGGTTAGCAGAATTCACCTACAACAACTCTGACCACACTACCCTGGGATGTTCTCCCTTCTTTTGTCTGCTTGGGTACCATCCGAACATTCTCCCCTTCGAGTGGCCTGTTGCGACCAACCTACCCAGTATCCAGGAACATCATGCTCATCTACAGGCCATTCAAATAGACGCAAAACATCACTTGGCTGAAGCTCAAGCGACACAGAAGCGATATGCCGACAAGAAACGCACTCCTGAACCGGTCTACCAGGTGGGGGATAAGGTATGGCTTTCCACAAAAAACATTCATCTCCGGGGAATTAACAAACTCAAACCTAGATATATAGGTCCCTATAGTGTTGAGGAGGTCATCAACCCTGTGGCCTTAAAGCTATCCATTCCCCAGAACTGGAGAATTCATCCGGTATTTCACGTCTCTCTACTCCTACCCTGTCATCTAGACACTAGATTGCCCGTCCATCCTGCACCAGTATTGGTGGAAGGATTGGAGGAATATGAGGTGGAAGAGGTGTTGGATTCCCGAATCCATAGGGGTAGGGTGCAGTATCTGGTGGGCTGGAAAGGATTTGGGGTAGAGGAGAGAACATGGGAACCAGAGCAGAATTTGCACTGTCCCGACTTAGTCTCTCAATTTCATCAGCTGCATCCAGGGAAGCCGGGTCGACCGCCGGGGCGGCGATCCTCGAGAGGGGGTTCTGTCGTGATTGTGACGAGCTGGAAAGCTAGAGTAAAGAAATACCGCTGCAGAACTACATCTCCCAGAAAGCTCCGGGGCCAGACGAAACAGTCTCCGCCCCCTGAGAGAGTATAAAAACACTTCCATCACAAATCCAAGTTGCTTGTCAATCCTTCCGGTTACCTGATCGTGTATGGACTTAGCCTTCTGAGAACAGCGAATGCGCGGACGCTTGCCTTCCCGCTTTGGACGCCGAGAGCAACGGGTGCGCGGACGCTTGCCTTCCCGCTTTGGACGCCGAGAGCAACGGGTGCGCGGACGCTTGCCTTCCCGCTTTGGACGCCGAGAGCAACGGGTGCGCGGACGCTTGCCTTCCCGCTTTGGACGCCAATATACTTTGGATATTCTAGTAAGTAGAAATCTGGTCTCCTTATTATTTAGCACGGCCGTGCTTTCCGAGAGTAGGTATTTGATGCCAACGAATCTTTTCTGGTACATCTCACTTAACCTCACTCTTCCGAACCCTGTCCTTTTCGATAGTGAATATAACTACTCGAAGAGGATATCACCCGATTACACCGTATGTGTATCTAACTGTGACTTAAACAGAACCCGTTTACCGCTTGAATCAGAGTCTTCGTCTTTTCCCGACTTTGGGTCAAATCAAGCGGTTATCAATCGTAAGTGAATCCCGTGTTTATATTTGTATATGTTTACTTGTATTGCTTATCCTCAGAGCACTACTAACCTGTGTTCTTGTGTTTACAGACTTTGTTGTGCCTTGAAGTCCTCCGTTGCCATAGACCAGATCTTGAGGGGTGCCTTCACAACAACCTTCCCGGCGCAACTACCCTTCCCTTTACCTGGAGGACTACCTGTCTCCGGTGTGAACCTCCACCGGAGAGGGTCAGTGTTATCGGGTATAGGGAAGACTATCTTCTCTCCGTGGTCCCTGCTGGCTAGACCCCTAAAGGTTAGTGGCCTGTGTTTTCTTCTCTTGTGTTGTTTATCTGCCGCTAACCTTGACAGTCTGCCACTCTATCACAAGGATGATGTCATCAGTGATGTCATTAGTGATGTCATTTGAAATGTCATCAGTGATGTCATGAGTGATGTCACTGACCATGTCATGAGTGATGTAATATGTGACGTCATCAGCATGTGTATTGCGGGCGCGTGAGTTATAGTTAGCTGAACTAACTATAGCGGGGGAATTTCTATGGTTTTGTACAGGTGAAATGTCCAACTAACTATAACGGCCCTGAAACCTATGGTTTTTTCTGTGAATTTCTAAGGTTTTTTAAATGTTAATTTCTAACTATAACGTGCCTGAAACCTATGGTATTTTGCAGGGAATTGCAAACGTTTTATAAATGCTAATTCCTAACTATAACGTGCCTGAAATCTATGTTTTTTTAAGTGAATTTCTAAGGTTTTTTAAATTCTAGTTTCTAACTATACCTACAGAGGTAGGACATGTGAAGAAAGAAGAAAAAATGCACAGAAAGAAGCTAAATAAATGCAGAAAGAAGCCACAGATGTCCTCAAAGACGAAGAAAAGTGCAGGATGGGGGCTGCGTGGCCCCCCTACTTTCTATTTGCAGGGCCTGCCCTGGGGAGGTCATGGCCCCAGGCCAAAAATGGTCCAGGAGGCCACAAAAGGCCTTTGGAGGGGCTCTGTGCGTGCCCCACTGCATTATATTTCTTACATTATGCCCTCAGGTCTGGCATATTCGGGGGTCGAGGTTGAAAAAAGTGCAGCAGACTGCATTTGTTTTTTTTTTGCATTTTTCCAGAGAAGATGGCGCCCTTGATGCGGTGATGCGATGACGATGCGATGACGCCCTGGCAACCTTGCGACGACTCTGTACTTTGGAGTCTCGACAGGCCCTGTGACACGCTTCTCTGGTGATGCGATGACGACTCTCTAGATGTTGTCACGCTTCTCCGGTGATGCGAAAGCAGGCAACTTCGATGAGCACACGCTTCCAGGGAGATGTGGCAAAGGCTCGCTTCTCTGGCGTTGCGATGATTGCAGCTGCAGCGGTGACACGCTTTTTCTCGATGCGTTGCGCTTCCAGCTCCCAGCGGCACACAAGTGACTGGAGTCAGAATTCCCAGCAAGGAAATTCAGGAGGGAGCTGGAGGTGAAGTCATTTGGCCCTGAGACTTCAGCAGGAGGCAAGCACAGTTCAAGCCCTGGGAGAATATTCTGTAGATGAAAGTCCTAACAAAGTTCCTTCTCCTTTCCCTTGGCAATGAAGCAACCACTGCAGGTCAACCCAGCAAACAGCACACTGGCATAGGGGCAGTCCAAACTCCTGCAGCTTCCTTAGTTCTTCTCCTTGGCAGAAAGGTTTCTTGTTCCAGAAGTGATGTAATTTTTTGGGATCAGGGTCCCAATATTTATACCCCAAAATCCTTTGTTCTCTGGAGGCAGAGAGGCCTCTGCCTAGTTCAAACCAGTTCCTGAGCACTTAGTTGACATGACTCTCATCTTCCTTTCACTGTGCAGGGCAGAGACATCAGACACCCACTAGGAGGTAGAGCCAGCACAGGGGAGGGAAGATACAGCTCTGGAGCACTCTGTTGACATGATTCCTCCTCTCCTTTCGCAGTGCAGGGCAGAGACATCAGACAAGCCACAGGGGGTGGAGCCAGCATTGTAGAGGGTATCTCTCTATTCACCCCTGGGCAGTCCCAGCCTGTCTCCTGGAATTCCCCAGCCCTGTCACTCACAAACCCAGACAAGGAATACACAACCCAGCAGAGGCAGTCTCAAATGGTTAGGCAAGCAAATACCTGCTTTCTAAAAGTTGTATTTGCAAACACAGAATACTAAAATAAACTTTACTAAAATATGTACTTTATTATTCTGAGTTCAGGCATACTAAATACAAATTTCCACCATATTCCCTGAGTCAGTTAGGATTATAAAAATGTCATAATCTAACTGCCCATTCTGGCCTATGAGAACAGGTAGCCTTCAATAGTGAAAAACGGAAATGACTATAATTCACTATTAGAACATGCAACACACATCAGAGCATGTCCTACCTTGTACTTACAATGCACCCTGCCCTTGGGCCTACCATAGGGGTGTCTAATATTAAGCAAAGGGAAGGTTTAGGGACTGGCAAGTAGGTGCACTTGGCCAAGTCGACATGGCAGTGCTAGACTGCCAAAGGCCTTGCAATGGCAGGCCTGAGACACACTTTACAAGCTGCTTCTGTGGGCGGCACAACCAGTGCTGCAAGCCCACCAGCAGCATTTGATTTTCAAGCCCTGGGCACACATGGTTCACTGTACTAGGGGCTGACAGATAAATCAAATAACCCAATCATGGAATCCAATCAGTATATCAATTTAACATGGGGAACACTTGCACTGTGGCACTGATTAGGAGTGGCACAGTGCCCAAAGCATAAATCCAGCAAACACATATCAAAACAGAGGAGGCAATCCGTCAAAATGGAAGGGAGACTCACGCCAATGATGCCAGGTCTAACAGTTCTGGTACTTCAAGGCACTCAACTGTTCTTAAGATCTTAATATCCCACTACTTGTACACTAGCAGTATTAGCACAGGGTGCACTCTCTACTGCAAATGTCGTTGCTATAATAGCGGGATGCAGGACACATCACAGGCCCAGCAGACTCATGGCTCATGATTGAAAATTGTAATTCATTATGAATTTGTATCTCAATTTTGAAAACTGCAATCATTGAACTCTATAATCTTATTTAAGCTAATTTTTTTGTTTTGTTTACTTTGAGAGCACTGTATATTTTGTTGATAATCTAACAACAGTGATGTGGCAAGATGCATAATTTAACTGAGGGCCAACATGTTGCTAAGACGTCTCTTGGGAAAACCAGTCACAAATCACTGTTTTCCAGGAATTCATATGATGCACCCACTTGAATGGAACATAGACAATATTACAGAAGGGAGTACAATGTATGGGAGTGCTACCTGGGCATTTTGGACTCAATAAAAAAAGCCACATTTCTTCTCTTCATGGAAGGGCCTTCTTAGACAATACAATTGCACTGCTCAACAAGACATTTGGAAATCGTGTGTCATTTTGGAAGTTAGTGTTATAATCCCTGTGAAGTGTTCTGAGGAAAATGGTTAGTACTGGTTGAAGTTGCACAGGCAGGTACATGTCCCTATTGTTGGAGCACTTCTCTGCTGTCTTGGATTTCGTCTGGTTTAAACTTGTGAGTGCGGTCTGTGGAAAATGTTTGCATATTTTATGAGTCACACACAGAAGGTATGTTAGGTCCTATTTTTTGATTTCTTACTTGAACCACTGGAACCTTGTTCCCAGCTTACATCACAGATGCAGATGAGTCGTCCATGTCTGCTGGAATATATGTTACTAATGCCGATTAGGTGAACAGTGAAAGGATATTTCTAACTCGAATATCTAAGCCGAGGGATTGTTCACTTTCAATTTTAAAGTCTTTATTTCGATTATAAAAAATCATAAAAGACAATAGTTAAAAAAGGCAATGCCGGGGTTTTCTTCCTACACTAAAAGAAACCCTCAAAATAACATAATATACACTTTAAAATCTGGCGCCGAACTAATATAATCTTCAAGCAGTATGGCACAACTCAATCAACACCATCCATTACACAATAAAAAAGATTAATTTAAATCAGATTTTAAAACAAGTTTTACGAAGGGTTAATACATTGAATTCTATATACATTACATATCCTAATACAGGTTTAAGGTGGCAGATTGTAAAAATTACTCATTTAAAACGTAATTTACGAGCTCGAATAATCCACATCCAGTGAATACATTTAGCTACAGCAATAACCACTGGTTGAGTACTATTAGTTTTGAGGATCCTTAAAGCCTCAGCCCCTGTTTTAAGTCCCAGCTGTAAGCAAATGGGTTTTAGCCACTTAAGCCTGGGAGCTTTGTATTCAGGACAAATGAATAAAATATGCCCAATACTTTCTCGTTGGGTCTGGCAAAAGGGGCAACTAATATCTGTCTTGGCTAGTCTTGGCTGTGAAGGAATTAATGGGTAAAGTCCCCACCCTAAATTGGTGGTATCTCTTTCTGTCCTCAGGAACAGTAATACAATCCCAGTATTCCTCTAGTGCTGCCGAATTTTTAAGTTTTTAAGTCCGCGGTCAGGGACGGCCCATCACAACTGCCAATTCTTTTTAAGGATACCATACTCCAGTAGAGTAATTGTTCATTATTGAATAATCCAGCTCCGTGACCTCTTTGCCAGACGATTTCAGTCTGTCCTGCTAGAAATCGTGTGGAAGAAGAGGTATAATCAAGAAGCTGTAGGCTGAGAATACATAGATGTAAGGAATCCATCTTTTCTGTGTGGTTGCTCCCTTTTTTTACCTTTTGCAGAACTCTATTTTGTTACTAGCGTTTTTATACTCTGCTCACTGGGGTACTGCTGTCCTGTGTATGTGTTCTGACCCCTTAATACATGGAGACATTGACTAACCCTTCATTGGTGTGTTTAACTTTTTGATAAGGCCAGGGTACATGGTGCAGAAATATACCCATAGTATGAAAAGTTAACTTTCACCTGTAGACTACCACTGTTTCCTGAATGCTGCAGTCTAAACCCTGCAGCGCAACGTAATACATTAAACCTTTTTGAAAGGTCAGAATCTCCCTTTTAAATATTTTCTTAAGTTACTGCCTTGAAAGTTATTATCATTTTATGTATCTGCTTCTGGCACTGCGAGAAAGCAGTGGGGTGACACCCCTCTGCCCTAGTGAAGAAGCCGTTCCTGTGTGTATTGGCCTGAAACATGACTGGCATCCACAGTTGTGTCACATATTTTCACGAGTAAAAAGGTGTAAAGCAATAACAAGGGTGAAATATGACTTAAATCTTCAAATGTGCAAGCCAAAAAAGGCAATACCATTGCCCAGATTGATCAGAGTGAAATCCTTTTGTAAGTCCATATTACTTTCAAACAAACCTGCCATTTTATCCATTACTAATGCTTCAAAGTTAACAAGCCATATCTTCAGGGCTACATTTATTGGGCTCAGGCCTTCAATATTGGCTTGCCCACATGTCCAGATTTGCAAGTTATTGCAAGGTATGTTCTACAATGCCTTCCTTTCCATGACAAGAGCAGGACGTATGCAGAGCTGTTGTGTCATAGATTCTGCTTCGCTCCCAAAGAGCCTACCCATGTTATCTTCATTATTTCCTAACCATTTTGGTGCATAGGCCAAAGAGGGAAGGTCCCTGAACCTCAGTACCATCAACATACTTTTTTTGTTTTTTGAATAGATATTTGCTAGATATAATTGTGTTTTCAGCTCAGAGAAGTACTTAATTACCATTCAGAATGAAAGCACCGAAAGATTTCATTATTGTCCTCTAAGCAGGACAAATTTGTCTTGATAACCTTGCCAAATGCTGATTGAGTGACCCTAGTAGCACCATTGGGTTGCCTTTTTTCCTGAATTTTTTATATATTTCTAGCATAACAAGTCTAATATGCCTACTTTTGTGGCTTGTAACTTATGACAAATCCTTTTAAGTGCCCTGTTGTTTCTTGCCAATAGTTTTTTTATGAACCCAAATTCAAGCTGTACCCGAGCTGGGGAAGCTCTCAGAGGAAGACGGAAAATTGATTTGTAGTCTCTTGCCAAGAAGATATCATGTAATGGTAAATCCCTTCCAAGCAGAACTTTGCTACTGAATTTTATAGTGGAGAGAAGGTTTCCTCAAATTACTTGAAGGATGGGATCTAAGCTGCGACCCTATAGAGTTTTCGACAAAGCTGACAAAGCAAGGGCTTTTGCTTTAGTATGTTCTTTTTGCAGGTAAAAAGTGCCTCTAGAATCTAACAAGAAACCCAGGTATTTATAATGTTGTTCTGTGTTTATTTCACTACAATCAATTTTAAGCTTATAAAGCGCCTGGTTGCACAACCTGTGCGTCCCCGCGCTGCAACAAGGTACCATATCAGGGAAAGAGAGACAAAGAAGAATCAAACAATGGAATTATCAGATAGAAAAAGCCATGTCTTATGCTTTTTCCGGAAGATCGTCTCAGACGATTCCAGTCGGAACCCCACCAGGAGCTTGTTCTAGTAAGATGCGCTCGGAACCTGAAAGAACGTCCGCCCATCCTAGCTCTTCTGATAATAGGTATGCGTACCTGGCCCGTACCATTGGATTTTAAACCTCGCGTGGGAACATACGGGATAAGGAGATTGTTTAAGTAAGAAGGGCCTTTCTTCTGCAAGATCCGGTCACTAATGCACATAGCCTTAAACAGAACACGTTAACTCATTGGAAGCCAGTGTAAGGATTTGAGAGCCTTGCTGGATGACGCTGTCTTGGAGAGCATTAGAACGAGAGATGAGCAGCCGCGTTCTGAATGTGCTGAAGTCTCTGAACGCACTTGGAGTTAGCACCCGGGTACAGAACATTCCCATAGTCTAGCCGGGATGTCACAAGAGCATGAACCATCGACTTTCTTGCTGACACTGGGAGTACATCTAAGGTCTTGCGAAGAGTGCGTAGGACCCCTACACAGTTTCCCATCACTCGCCTGGTGTGAGTCTCAAAGGACAGTTTAGGATCCAGCCATATCCCCAGGTTCTTCACCTGATCTTTAGGGGAAGGGGTCTGGCCCAAGGTGGATGGCCACCAAGCAGATGACCAAATCGAGGGGGCCTTGCCTATGATTAAAACCTCCATTTTATTACGGTTTAGTTTCAAACCGTTTAAGGCCATCCAGGACGCCAACTCTTGAAGACACACTGTAAAATTCTGTACGTACTCTGCCGACTCTTGAGTCGGCATTGATGTTCCAAGTTCTTCGAATTACTACTTTGGTTTTATTAATATTAATCTCAAGTTTGGTGTGCACTGTATATTTGTAGAGCTTATTAATTAACCTTTGAAGGACAATTTTAATTATCCCACAATCATTTGCCTTTGGGCTTAAATCTTCAAGCAGGAGACTTGTGAAGTATTTTGCCTCATTATCTAATAAGGCTTTCAGATGATAATTTCGTGACTTTGATCTGTTGCCTCCCTTGTAGATTGGATGGTTTATAGAGCCCCTCCAGGACTCAGGTGTTACTTCACTGGCACTAACACAATTATACAATTGGGGTAGCTTGATGGATCACAAAGTTGGGTTTAATTTAAATAAGGTCTGAAGTATCTGTTGTATAAAGCTGCTAGCAAACCATGAGTTGTTATTAACTTTCTCCAGTTCAAATGCAAAATAGTCAAGACTGACTTCATTCATGACTTCGGGAATGAATCAATGTGAATCATTATGAATAGTTTCCATGGTCACTGAGGAATTTGATCATTTCATATCATCAGCCTGACTTTAGGGCGACAATCGAAATTTGCCTAGCTTACGTAACGGTAAGTTTCAATTCTATTAAGGACACGGAGGCGAGGATTATGCTATATCTTCCTTCGCTTTATTAACATAAAGACTCCACAGCAGCTTAGGAAAAGATATAATAAGAACAAAAATGCTTTAAACATAAAGCATTGACGTAATGTTCAACAAAAATTAAACAACAACTCCCAAGAGTCTCTTTGCGTAACAATAGTCCATAGTCCTTTCACACTGTCCATTATCACTATATAACCGGACTTCTCATCATCTTCCTCCTCTTTCTTCACGCAGATCACGCTTGAGCCTCATTGGTCCTGTTTAGCACCGTCGTTGCCTGTCAAAAAAGGAACAGCATCAGCGAGGTGGCCCAGGAATGCGACAACAAGGCGAGGAGCATTCAGTGATTAACACAGAACTGACAATGTAAAGGAAAACGCTTTACTTACTGCCATACGGGTGGGTAGAGAAACCACTGTGACCTGGGTGGGATAATCCTCGCCTCCGTGTCCTTAATAGAATTGAAACTTACCGTTACGTAAGCTAGGCAAATTTCGATTCTATGTCAGGACCGGAGGCTTCAGATTATGCTAGTTTAAAGCTTACTTACCATCAACTGAGCCAAATCCACCACCGGCTTAAAATAAAACCTCTTGAAGGTGGAATCCGAGGACCAATCCGCTGCTCGCATTAGGTCCTCCAGACGAGCACCCACCGAGAATGCCTTAGAGGCCATGGCCCCCCTGGCGGAGTGTGCTCCAAAGAGAGAAGTATTGATGCCCGCTTCTTGCATGACCCAACGCACCCACCGAGCAATAGTGGGGGAGGAGACAGCTTTGTGTGGCTTCCGCAGGGCAATCAACAACTGACGCTCGCCCGGAGGGCGCAGATCCAAGGTCAGGTCCTCATATGCTTTGAGGCATTGCACGACACACAACTTAGGAGTGTCAGTAAAGGCTGGATAAGAAATGGAACGCGACGACGTCTTAGTACGTCGGCCCACGGTAAAAATAACCCCATCCGGGGAAAAAATGCGTGCAGAGACATCCAGCGCGCACGTCCGAGACGCGCCTACAAGAAACCAGACATAACAACATGGCTAACTTCGCCGACAGCTCCTTAAGAGACAGATAAGAATTGGCTGGCCACGACAGGAACAAATTCAGAACCAAATTGACGTCCCAAAGGACGGAGTACCTGGGTTCTGGCGGCAGTGCGAGGCGAACAGCTCGCAGAAGCCGGCACACAAAAGGGTGTTCCCCTACCGGATGGCCATCGATGTTATCATGGCCCGCAGAAATCGCCGACCGGATAGCATTGATCGTCCTATACGCTAGACCCTTGTCGGCCAAATGTGCCAGGAAATTCCGCACGGGAACAAGGCCTGCGACCATGGGATCCAGATCCCTTGGTAAACACCAACGCATCCACTTAAGCCAAGCGGATCTGTAACGCTTCGTCGTACTATCGGCCCATGCTTTGGAGAGCAAGTGCTCAGCCGACCCCGAAAGGCCCGGGAGCGCCCAGCGTCTCCTGAGAGCCTCCACGCCACGAGGCGGAGAGTGTTCTGCATGACGAGAGGGTGAGGTTCCTGATCCGGGTTCGTCAGGAGCAGAGGAAACAGGGGGAGTAGGATTGGAAAATCCCAAGAAAGTTCCAGAAGAACCGGAAGCCATACTTGAGACCTCCACAGCGGTGTAACCAACACCAGCTCCGCACCCTGGCGGCGAATTTGAGCCGCCGTTCGCATGATCATGGAGAATGGGGGAAACGCAAACGGCTGTTCCCGACTCCAATCCTGCAAGAACGCGTCCGTGGCCTCCGCTAGAGGGTCCGGCCTCCAGCTGTAAAACCGCGGCAACTGGTGGTCGAGACGGGACGCAAAGAGGTCCACCGAGAAGGGGCCCCAGAGGGAGTGTAGCCACCGGAAGACTCCCGGATCCAGTTTCCACTGGCTGGCGTCCCTGAGATGTCGAGAGTGCCAATCCGCTACCTGATTGCACTGGCCTGGCAGATACTCCGCCGTCACCGCAATGTGACGAGACAGGCAATAATCCAAGAAGTCCTTCGCTAAGTCCGCCAAGGCGCGGGAACGAGGACCTCCTAGGTGGTTCACATACCGAACCGCCGAAATATTGTCCATTGGTAACAGGACACAAGCCTTGACCGAATCTTTGGTCCAACAGCGAACAGCGAAGGAGCCCGCAAGGAGCTCCAAACAATTGATATGCAATTGTTGTTCTTCTGACGACCAGGCGCCGCCGGTGGAAAAATCCCCGCACCGGGCGCCCCAGCCCGACCTGCTGGCGTCGGACTCTATGATCAGGTCCGGAGCCGACCCGAAGATCGCTCGCCCATTCCATGCCTCCATGAGAGACAGCCACCATGACATTTCCTCCTTCACTTCCTCCGTGAGGGGGACCCACTGATCGTAACACATCCCACGGGGCAGATGCTGCGCCTTCAGGCGTTGAAGAGCCCTGTAGTGCAGTGGGCCTGGGAAAATCGCCTGGATGGAGGACGAGAGAAGACCCACCACCTTGGCGACATGGCGCAGTGACGTACGATCCCTTGCGATCGTCTGCCGAAGCAGGTGTCGTATCTTTGCGACCTTCCGACCCGGCAGGCTCAAGACCGCCTGTACCGAGTCCACCACGAAACCTAAAAAGGTGATCTGCTGAGTGGGAACCAAAACCGACTTGGAGCCGTTGATGACGAACCCCAGTCTCTGAAGCAGGCCGACAGCTTGATGCAGCTGGCCTGCCAATACCTCCGGGCACTGCCCCATGAGGAGGATGTCGTCCAAGTATACTAGCATACGGACCCCCTGACTTCTGAGAAACTCCACTACCGGGTGGAGGACCTTCGTGAAGCACCACGGGGCCGAAGAAAGACCGAACGGCAGGGCGGTGAATTCGAACACCTTGCCGTCCCACAGGAATTGTAGGAAACGACGATGAGGGGGGTGGATGGGAACGAGCAAGTAGGCATCCTTGAGATCCAGTCGTACCATCCAATCCCGAGGGAGGAGCACGTCTCGAAGGAGGTGGATCCCCTCCATCTTGAAGTGACGGTAGACCAACCACCCATTGAACTCTTTGAGATTGATCACCGGCCTCTTGCCCCCATCCGTCTTGTCCACTAGGAAGACGTTGCTGAGGAACCCATGTGGGTGGCGCGTTGATAGACGGATGGCTCCCTTGCGCAGCAAGTCTGAGACCTCCTCGTCTATCAATCGCGCGTCGGATTCTGAAAAAAACCATCGGGCGCGGGGGCCTCGCCTGAGTTGGTTGGTCGTAAAACTCGATATGGAAACCTCTTACAGTTTGCAAAACCCAAGCGTCGGCAGTGAGCAATTCCCACTCCCCGTAAAAGCTTGCCAGCTGCCCCCCAATCGGAAGTTGATCCAAGCAAAGTACACTTACCGGGGGCATTTCCTTGACCGGAGTTCTTCTTGAACCCTCTGCCACCATAGCGCTGTCCCCTCGTGGGGTAGAAGTTGGCGTAGTTGGCTGAGGTCTGATACTGACCTCCTCCGGAGCCTTGTCCTCGGTTGTTGGTCTGCTGACCACGGCCGATCGCGCGGCCCCTGCCGCGACCGGCCCCTCCAGAAAAACGCTGGTGGAACACCTTCTTGAGGCTGGACTGAGCCTTGTCCAGCGACGTGAACGTATTCACGAACTTTCCCAGCTCGCGGATGAAAGGCTCACCGAAGAGGCCACCCTGAGCCACGGCACCTGCCTCCGACGAGGCCAGGTCCCCCAGCTTCGGATCCAGCTTGATAAGGAGCGAACGCCGCCTCTCCGTGGACAGGGCACAGTTGGCGTTGCCCAAAAATACTATCACCCTCTGGGCCCAGTTGGAGAGCACCTCCGGTGAAATGGCGGTGCCATTCGCTCGAGCCTCCTCCGCCATATCGAGGATCTTCATTGCGGGCCCGACCGCATCCAACAACATGTCCTGGCAAGCCCGCCAGGACCGGTCGATCCCCTTCCTGGGGTCCTTCATGAATTTCGCCAGGAAGGTGGCCATCTTGGGGTCCAATTCTGGTGTCATGGCCACTTTCCCTTCCAGAGTAGGCCGAGGGCATTCCCCACGCAGGCAACCCCTCCCCTCCTTTTCCAGGGGCTTGCGCAGCCTGCCCGCGACAAACTTCGCCACCGTCTCCCCCGGGGCCCAGGCCGCGGATCGGGGGTGGACGATCTCGTCCGGGTCCAGCATGCCCGACTCGTCTCGGGGCATCTCCTTCGCTGAAGGTGTCGGAAGCCAAGAGCGGGTCGACTCCCCGTCGTCATCCGTGTCCGGAGAGTCGTAGATCGGGGAGGCGGGCGCCGTAGACACGTCGCCCGAAGTGCCAGGGTCCACCAAGGGTGCAGGGGGCACCGCCGTCGCCTTGGCCAGGAAGGCGTCACTCACGAAGCCGCTCGAAAGCGCCCTTGTCCACGCCTTGGGCCTCCGATGAAGGTCCCTCCCCACGAGGTCTCTTCGGAGCGGGTGGCAACCCGCCGGACGTCCCCGGGAGTTCGGGGGACGGAGGCACCTGTGCCGCTGCCAGCTTCGCGCACTCCTCCACGATGCGGGCGGAAAGGCGGTCCTCCATGGGCCCTACCACCTCCGTCACGCAACGATAGATGGAGTTGTCCACCGCCTGATAGAACTCATCATCCTGCAGATAGGGGCAGGCCTCCTCATCGTATTCCCCTTCCATCTCGGAACCAGGGGCAAATGCGGGGCACCCAAGAGGGCGGCAACCGAGAAAGTTCTCGAATGTGGGCAGGCCAAGCGGTTGCGATCACGTTTTGGGCCAGCTGACGTGGCAGGTGGGCTGCACCAACCCCCAAGCGCGCAGACCCTCCTCGCCGTGACCGGGTCTACGTACCCCTCAAGCGCGCTAGGCCACACACGGGTAAAGAGGTGCACAGATCTCGCCCGAAGGCGATTCACGCGGTCAGAACCGCTATACAGACCCCAGAGGGCGTCAAAAGTGGGCAAAAGTACAGACCCGGATCACCAGGTGTCAGAGGGGTACGCGAGGGTCGGCCCCTGCGCAAGCAGACTCCACGGCGCGGCTCCTCGCACTGCGGAGGCGCGCCGGAGGGTCGGCGAGACGACAGGCCGCCCCCTTGCGGTCTATGTACACACCGCACACAAGTGGGAATAAGTCGCATAGGAACGAAGAACGTTCCCGCAACTGGGGACTCTGTAAGGGAATAAACCATGCAAGGAGTCCCCCAAAGATCGTACACAAGACAATCAATCACAATGAAAAGAAAACAAATAGAAAAGCACTTATCTGGCTGCGGGAGCAGCGAAGAAAGAGGAGGAAGATGATGAGAAGTCCGGTTATATAGTGATAATGGACAGTGTGAAAGGACTATGGACTATTGTTACGCAAAGAGACTCTTGGGAGTTGTTGTTTAATTTTTGTTGAACATTACGTCAATGCTTTATGTTTAAAGCATTTTTGTTCTTATTATATCTTTTCCAAAGCTGCTGTGGAGTCTTTATGTTAATAAAGCGAAGGAAGATATAGCATAATCTGAAGCCTCCGGTCCTGACATAGAATTCTATTTACTCCTGATGTCATTTGCATAACGTGAGCCTTGAGGTTCTGCTTTTGTTGAGTAAAGGTTATGAAGGAAAGTTACCCATTCCAATTCAGAAATATTCACATTATTTATTTGGCAAGTTCCATTTCAAGTCTTATTTATTATTTGCCAGAAGGTTTTTGAGTTCATGGCTGTTAGACCTATCAGCCTTAGCGTGATATTCCCAGAACGTTGTTGCTTTCTTCCCCTCTTTTTTTGTTGGCCTTAGGACTCTATGCACATTACCACTATTAACCAGAGCTAAAGTGCTTGTGCTCTCACCTCTAAACATGGTAAAATTGGCATCAACTCAATTAGCAAATTTAATTCACTTATAAGCCCCTAACAAAGTGGTAAAATATGTACCTAGAGCCTCTAAACTGAATGCTACTACTGGGTCTGCTGCACATATTGTGCCAATACTTAAGTAGCTCTTTAAAATATGTTACAGGCTTGTCATTACAGCCAGTGGGCATTTTAAACTACCATTTTTGCCTTGCAAAATAAACCTTTACCAGTACTAAACCCTCCTTTTTTAATATATATAAATCACCTCTAGGGTAAGCACTAAATATCCAATAGGGCAGGATGTATTGTATTTAAGAAGTTAGGACATTTACTTTAAGTTGTACATGTCTTGGTAGTGAAAAACCAGAGGACTGCCTTGCTGCTTGAAGCCTACCCAGTACCCTCAGAGGATGCCCGGCTGCTTAAGGACTGCCATGCTGCTTGATTCCAAGATTACCAGAGTGACTTAAAGGGCTAGTAGGCTGGCCCCCTGTTCTAAGCTACAGTGACATAAAAAGCAATAAAATCACACCTATCACTATCATGGGTTAGATTTATATTTTCAACAGAGTGGTGCACAAATCTAGAAGACCAGCCGTCTTAATCGTCCACATCGGAGAAACTCCATCAACATTTGAAAAGAATGTGATTCAGCACCCACTTGATATCAAATTTCCATTAATATTCAAGTCAATACACAATTTGAGATTGAATTACATAGGGCCCGATTCACAGAACGAACTTAAGACAAAATCCTAAACTTACTACAATTTGGTATTCACAGAATGCACTTACTACTATTTGGCATTCACAGAATGCACTTACTACTTCCGGTATTCACAGAATGAACTTACTACTTTTGGGATTCACAGAATGAACTTACTACTTTCGGGATTCACAGAATAGACTTACGACTACTAACTTTACGTCCGCCGCCGGGCCGTAATTTACGCCGCCGGGCCGTATTTTACGGCACTTTGGCGGAATTAACGGCACATAATCGCGTTTTACCATTACGGGCCGTAATTTACGATTACGGGCCGTAATGTACGATTACGGGCCGTAATTTACGACTACTGGCCGTTGGTCATGTTAGCCAATGGGAAACACCCGGCCAAGGTCCACCCATCCCCCAACATGGATCAGCTGACACACAGCAGCCAATCCCAGCCAACAGCTCAATTTTGCCATGGTGTATGCTGCCACTGCCTACCATCCCCCACCAAGCTACAGCTGAAGCCAATTAACACTAATTGACCAGTACCACAAAACACATAAAAGCACCACACAGTGAAGGAACAGGTTTGGCCACAGAGAGACTGTCAATACAACGCTTCCAGTGCAAGAGAACATGGAGTTGAGAAGGAAAAAAAATTTCACAGCAGAGGAGACCACCATCCTAGTGGAATACATAGTAAGGCACCACAGCCGCCTATATGGACTACCACCATTCTGCACCAGTGGGGCACAGAAGCAAGAACTATGGCAGCAGATAGCCCACGCTGTCTCAGCCCTGGGGGTGGAGAGGCGAACTGCACATGACATCAAAAAAAATGGCAGGACGAAAAGCAGAGGGTGAAGGAAAAATTCTCCAGGATAGAACTGAGCAGAGTCCTCCCTGCTGCATGCCCTGGACCCCGCATCCAGCTCGCCCCACTGGAGGAGGATATCCTGAGCACAATACACCCCCACTTGGTCCATGGGCTGCCTGTTAGTAACGTCCGCAACGTGGTACCAGGTAAGTGGAATGAAAAGAAAATGTGCATGAAGAGATTGTCTGTGTTACACTGTCATAGTGAGCATGGGAATTGTCCAAAGTGCATATAAATATATGGTTAGTCAGAGACTCATGTGTCACCCACTACGTAGCACCACAAGTCCCAGCATCCTTTGCATCAGAAAAGGCTAATACCCCCCCCACCTTATTAAAAACATGTGCACAGTACTGATGCCATACATACACAAACCACCTAATTCAATAACTGTACATATTAACAGAAAATGTGCAATGACAAATGGAAATTTAAAATTAAGTTAAATAAATAAATAATCGAATGACAAACATTAGCAGGGAAGCGCCAGTACCAATGTGACATGCAATTCAACCCTTGCGCAAATACGGATGTGACGTGTACATGTGGTGGTGCACTGTGGTGCAGGGATAGACAGATGTGTGTTGAATCTGATGGTGTCTAGGGGGGGCTTTGCTGAAGTTGTGTCGCAAGAGCGTTGCAACTCCAACAATGTCCATGCATTGCCCATACCTAACGTGCTGTGCCACTCCTTACATCTGCTTCAAGCAGCGGCCTCTGATAAGTGATACTGTGAAATCATGTATACACTGACTCACTTGGACGCGGCATATCCCAAAGGAGTGCACACCCTGCCTACCTCCAAGCTGACGTTGCGCAGGGCCTCACAACATGACGATTCACCATAGTAGCGTCACGTTGCGAATAATCCTAAATGTGTTGTCTGTCGTACACCACCGTTTTGTCACATAAGTGATGCTACAACAGTGTAAATTATTTTTCTAGGGGGTTGTAAACCTGCCACAAAATCTTCAAAAAGTACATCACCCTGTGCCAGCATAAATCACAAAGTAGATGGTGAGAGTATCCTCTGATGTGAATATGTCCAACACATATCCTGTTGTCCAATTTCCACTCTGCCACGCCATTACAACCCCAACACACCACTGCTCATACCTGCCCTGTCTGCGGCAGTTCCGGGCAATACTGTTATCACAAGACATGGGCAAATCCCCGAAACTTTACACAAGCACATTTCCCATTTGTCTACTTTTCTCTCTTCTCACCCATTGACACATCCAGCCAAAGCACAGACACCTGCAGTAGCAGAGGTCACCGCATCGCATAGGAGGAATCGGCAACGTACCGAGAAGGCATGTCAACCACACTAACTGGTAAGTCAAAGTGGACAGGAGATGGTCAAAATGCATACATCGTCAGAAGACGACAGAGGGACAAATAGTGCCCAGCTATGTAAGTCAACCATTTATGCTACATTTGCTGCATTACAATTGGAGTTGTCAATGGACATTCAGCTTTAACATATGACATTGTGAACAGCGAAAGACAAATCATAAAATGTCTTGGCTCATCATACCTTTGTAAATGTGGTCCCCAGAACGGGCAAAGCAATCCTGTAATCGATATCCACAACAAGTCAAAAGGGTGTACACACCATATTTTCATAGTGTTTGTAGACCTAATCAAGAAATAGCATTTGCACCGATACGGAAATGAAGACCAAACAGTGAGATACCAGTCTCTGTAGTATTGACTATGCATACACTGTCCAACTTCTAATCTTTCATACATACTTTATTCAGCACAGTGCACACAGCTGATCATGTACTGCGTACATTGGATGGATAATTTCCGGACATCAACAAAACACGATAGTAGACTTTACCTCGTAGGCATGTCATTGTGATATAGGTAGCATCAAGGTAGTGGGCCCAATCTAAGTTATGTGTGGGATCACTCATTACATAATGTATGACACACTTCTGCAACGGTGGTGACCATGACTGCTTGTGCCCGTCCTGTGCCAGAAATTGAATGCATCACATGTGGCAGCAGGAATGTAAAGTAGCTAAACAATCGTATCATTGTAGGTACAATGCAGTCCTCCCAGAACCCCAGACGCCCACTGACTTCTGCTAGGTTGGACTCGACATCTGTCCAGGGACCACATACTGGTCCGGTGCTGGGCCACGGTAAGTCAAACTTGCTGAATGCTTATCAATTTTGCCTTTCACCTCCACCGTATGTGTTTTACAACACTGTTATCCTGCATCACAATGTGCTCACATAGGGCATTTGGACACATGGCCGATCAGACCCTGGTGGCAAATGAGATGCTGACACAAAATGTATGCCAAGTGTGTGCACAATGGACATACAATAGAACAATGTGTCATAAGAAACGTCCACAACACAACAGGCTTGCAAGTCAATGATATGCTAAATCCCTAGCAAAAGTAACATGGTCAAATCAATATGAAATTGGTATGGCTGAGGCACACACTGGTGCCAGTTGTGTACCTGTGAGATGGGTGTAGGGGCTGCTAGGGTGAATCTTCATGCAGTTACACCAGCAAAATGATTTTGCTGAAGAGTAACAGGATAATCCAATGCAGGTGGGAAGATTCAAAGCTTCTCACCTCATCTGCAATGTGTGATCTAAACCAAATGTTGTCTTCTGCTTGCCTCCCATATTCACATGTATAGGTGAGTGTATGAAATATGAGGTTTGGATGTCTGCTGCAGAAGACACTATTTGTTGTCATGTAAGTAGTACCATGATGTTGGAAATGGAGCATGGGAACAGAGAACACTCAAAGGATGGACATTAGTAATCTGTGTTCTCTCAATCAAAAATGAGCGGTGTGACCCCATGGGTAGGGAAGCACAAATGGACAACATCAGGCCCCTGACAATTGCACATCTCACACATGAACTCCTTTCTGACTTGTCAACAGACAACATTACACCCATGAAAATAGTCAGTCACAATGGTAAGGGTGAAATCAGTAACCTTCTCATACAAGTCCGTCAGTTGATGTGTCATCTGATGTCAGTGCTGCATGGCTGTAAGCTTGCAAATGCTGCTTGTGAGCAGGTGCCCACATGTTAAGTCAATGAGCTACACATGCTGCACATCGTCCTTGATCATCCACAAATGGCTAATGAGAAAGTAATTTGATCTCATAGCTACAATCTGTTGTACTAAAATATGGACATGTATTTCTCATCACAGGTGCTGACAGGATGAGACCACTGCAGCGGACACCATCCCGGGGGATGCATGACATCCTGGCTGCAGCTGTGAAACCGTCGCGCACATGTCCCTCAGGTAAATCGGGTATGAGGAGTGTCAACAAGATGATCCCCAAGACACAACTAGGGACACACCTTAGTGAATGTACAAGACCTCCTTGCGCACACCAGACCTTACACCTACCTGGGCCCTTATTTATGAGGCCTTAAGTCAGTTTTGCGCCGCCGGTGCGTCACTTTTTGTGACGCACCAGCAGCGTAAAATATGCGCCTTGTTGCGCCATATTTAAAAAGTGACGCATCTAGGTAGATGCGTCACTTTTTAAACCCCTGCGCCACATTATACCTGCGTCAGGTATAATGTATGCAGAGGGGGCGTTCCCCCGCTAAAAGCCTCGTAATAGTGATGCAGTGACATCTATGAGATTTCACTGCGTCACTTTTAGGATGAGGTTGCGTCAAAATCTTGTGCCTGCCTCACAGCAGGCGTAAGACTGACGCAAGCCATTTCACATGGGGCTTTCCCCATGTGAAAGGACGCATTGCTGGAGTTGCGTCACTTTTGTGACACACCTACAGCAATGCGTCACTTTTGCGCTTACAGATACGTCAGAAATACTGACGTATCTGTAAGTCCCTGCGACATGATGCGTCATACATTAAATATGACGCATCAGGAATGTCGCAAGGAGTGCGCACTGAGAAGTGACGCATCACTGCTTTCACGCAGCGATGCGTCATTTCTCATAAATGAGGCCCCTGGGTTATGGAGCAGCGCAGCCACAGGGGGGGGGAGTTTGGGCCTGTCAGAAGTTGGGGGGGAGGGTGGTTGATAGGGGTGGGGGAGGGGTGAAAAGTACAAAAGCAATCCACTACCTCCTGTTAATATGACCATGGACACTAAACTATGCAACAGGGAACGGACTCAGCGTGCTGGCAGTTTAGTCCTCTTTCTGGGGACTTGCCTGGCGGATTTAGGAGCGAAATTTAGTGATGTGCCTTTCCTGCTATGTATATTGCATATGACATGATGATTATGTGTGTATCATTAATTTGGTGTTGCAATAAAAACGTTGTCACAAAAAAAATGAGGAGTGTCAACAACTTAGATTACAAAGCCATGACAGAGATCGAGATACCCTTCTACATGGAATCAACAGTTGTTGATTAGAAAGTGAAATACAGACCAGGAGTGACACATATGCATGTCTGTCATTTGGTCAGGCAGATCGTTGACAATGTTGTTCCTACCCTCTACAGCTATGTCTACAACAACTATGAGGAGACAGGTGCAGCAGGATACACCAGGGGGGAGCGCGAAGGGACAGAGAGTTGTGACTGGAACTGGTGAGTTTGCTAGTATCATGTAGATCTCTGTGTAACACCTCAGGGCTATGGTGTGAGCGGCCATTTGTGGTGGTACCCTAACCTGATCACATGATCCTCATCTGCTGATGCAAAGTGCAGTAAATACAACCCTGGTGTTGCTGCACATGTAATACCTGGTCAATCACCAATACAGTTGCAACCTCTGTGTTTCAGATGATGCTGAGGGAGAGGCTCACAGACCGACAACCAGTGCTGGCCGACCGGAAATCCGAGGGGAGAATCCCCTGATCCTCCAGGCAGCAATGTCGGCTGCAACTCAAGCCCAAGAGGAGGAGGATCAAGATCAAGAGGACGTTGTCTTTGAGGAGGATGATGAATACAATTTTATTGACTCCGGGGATGACAATACTGACGTCCCGGCCTCACATTCTCTGACAAGCAACGCCCGTCTGCCTCCTCTCAAACCATCAATACCACGGCATAAATCTAACCAGCCACGGCTCCCACACATCCACTCACAGTCATCACTCACTCACAGCCCTCACGTCCGGCACCCACATGGTAGTTCCCCTACCCACTCTTCCCTACACAGTTCATCCCTGCCATTCTCTCCACCATCTGTGGGAAGTACCAGCCCTGTTGTGGACCAGGTATCCCCTGGGAACGATTCTCCTGCCCACAGACTTCTACCTGCCAGCCCCCCTGTTGTTGGACCTCCTCATCTCATCCCTGGCAGACACCAGCAGAGGGGGCCTGCACATGACGGTGGTGGCCAGTGGGAGCAGGACTTCTTCCGACAGCAGGCAGATGTGAGGCAGGACATTCGGGCCATAGGGGCTACCCTGTCAAACATTGCTGGGTCCCTGCAGGACATGGCCCAATTCCCTCAGGTGATGGACAGGGTGAGCCAAGCTTGGGATAGGATGGATAGCACTTGGCAGGAAATGTCTAGAAATATGAGAGACCTGATATCCATCCAAAGGGAAGAGAGTGCAAGACACCATGCCTCGGCCATGAAGATGATGGAGGCCATGGTGAGAGTGGTCCAAAGTCTACCTTCACGGCCAACGCAGGGAGGGGAACAATCATGTCGGCCTGTAGGACAGCACATCCCCACACCTGTAACACAAACTGCACAGCACCACAGCCAAGGTAAACAAACACACCCGCACCCTAAACAGGCACGCCCACCACCCCCACTACCTGCCCAGCCACCAACAACCTCTGCACAGTCACTCCCACCACCCCCACTACCTGCCCAGCCACCAACAACCTCTGCACAGTCACTCCCACCACCCCCACTACCTACCCAGCCACCAACAACCTCTGCACAGTCACTCCCACCACCCCCACTACCTGCCCAGCCACCAACAACCTCTGCACAGTCACTCCCACCACCCCCACTACCTACCCAGCCACCAACAACCTCTGCACAGTCACTCCCACCACCCCCACTACCTGCCCAGCCACCAACAACCTCTGCACAGTCACTCCCACCACCCCCACTACCTGCCCAGCCACCAACAACCTCTGCACAGTCACTCCCTCCACCCCCACTACCTGCCCAGCCACCAACAACCTCTGCACAGTCACTCCCACCACCCCCACTACCTGCCCAGCCACCAACAACCTCTGCACACTCACTTCAACCACCTGATCAACCAGCCCTTGTCCAGCCACAGACACCTAATGTGCAGACACCATCGGCACCTGCACCTCTTGATCAGCCAGGACAACACCCACAAACACGAAGGCGACAACCTCAACCTCACCCCTCACCGCGTTTCTCCCCCCCAATATTGCGGAAACGCAAACATGACCGCCATTGATATGGCCAATTTGTTTTGGGCTCCTTAGGAGTATTTTGACAATAAATATCTACTAAAGTAATATCCTGTTGTGTACCATGTCCCTTCTGACGATGTAGGCATGTGTGTGTGTGTGTGTGTGTGTGTGTGTGTGTGTGTGTGTGAGACAGGTACAAGTGTAACACATCATAGCAACACGTTGTAATGTGCATAGCATATGACTTACTAAATATGTGTCTATATTTGGGAATAGACATTCAAAATGAAGGCAAACTAGTCAGACAAAGTATAATTCTGCAAAGTTCTTTATGTAGGGACACAAACAAACCGTCCGTTTGGAAGGGAGAAAGGAAAACAAATGATGATCTTAATGCAGAAGGAGAAGGGAACTTGGATTTGGGTGGGGCCAAACAAATATAATACGTCAGGTAGCGTCATGGGAACCAGTCTATTCACAAGGGGAAAAAGAAATCTTCGTCAAAAACAATGTCTCAGTCCAACAGTCCAGTGTCTTTCTGGTCATCCTCCAGGACCACAATGTCCAGATCCTCAGTGTCCGATGCAGGCACACGGCTGGCTGATGCAGGAACAGGCACCACACGGGAACGTGACACACGAGGAGTATGGGGGGAAACAGTGTGGGGCAACGGACAGGGGGACACATTGACGGTGGTATGGGAAGGCACTTGGGAGATGAAAGACATAATGGCTGTGTTCAGGGACTGGACTTGGGTGCCGAGGTTGTCCATAGATCGGACTAGGTGCGCTTGCATCGAGCGTATCTCCAGACACACCTGTAGCAAGATGCAAGCGGACATGTCAGGTTGACCCTCGACCATCCAACTCAAGTCCGCTGGCACAGCCACAGGAGGAACAGCACCGGCACTGGGGAGGGGGGCACAGTAGGGATGTGGTGCCTCAGGTCTGGAGCGGATGGGTTCGGCTTGGCGGCTACGAGGAGGGTGACAGGTATCAGGGGATTGAGCTGGAGCCCCCGATGGCATGGGGGACTCTCGAGGTAGAAAGGGGCTGATGGCAGGCCCAGATTGAACGTTGCCCTGCCCCGGGGACACCTCATCGTGACCCACTGGTGATGTATGTGTGGGTAAGTGGCTATCCCCCGCATCATGGTCCGAGGTGTCCGCTCCTTCATCCCCCCCTTCAATCTCCACATCCTCCACCCGGGACATAGTACCAGTGTCGTGTCCTTCTTCATCCTGGGTGGGTGAAACCCCCTGGCCTGCAGATGTTGAGGGCTCCTCCTCCTCCTCCTCCTCCTCGCTGCTGGAAAGAGGGTTTAGCCGCCGGCGGACTGATGGCCTACTTCTCCGGACTTGGTCCTGTGGATCTCCTGTCTCACCATCCGTGCCTGCAGAAGTGTAAGCAAAATCTTGATGTGGTGGTTGTTACATGCATGACGCTACACATACATAGAATAGCCTACCGTATTTTCCGGCGTATAAGACGACCTTTTAACCCCTTAAAATTTTCTGAAAAGTTGGGGGTCGTCTTATACGCCGGATACAAAATTAGACTGTTTGTTTTCGTGGTTTTTTTCAACAGCGCGGACTACTCCTGAAGGTTCTCGCGCTTCTGGCCCAGCCGGAGGTGGGGGAGGGTGGCTCTAATCCAGCCGGAGGTGGGGGAGGGTGGCTCTAATCCGCCCGCCAGCCACAGAGGTGAAGAGTTGAAGAGCATTGCATCCTGGGGGCTCCCGCGCACAATTGGCTTTCAAGCCGCAACTTCGCTCCAACTTCGCCCCTACTGCCTGGTGGGTAACCCCGAGGCCTCCCGCAGAAATTGGCAGCCATAATGCCGGAGGATTCCCGCCGGAGCATTGCATCGGTGGACAACGCTGAGGATCCGCGATAGCATCCACGGAGTCGGAGGACGCCGCCGGGCACTGGAGCTGCTTCACTGCGGTAAGCTGAGCGTACTCGGAGGACTAGCGGGTGGAGAGATTACGGTAGGCTTGCAATATTCCCAGCATACAAGCAAGGTGGAAGAAACATTTCCCGCCTAAGTTACATGGTTCAAAAGTGACAATAGCGAGCAACCAAAATACATGAGGTAGCAATCGGTACATTACAAGAGAAAAAAGTGATAAGTGTGCAGGTTACCGGTATAACAAAATACATGAGGTAGCAATCGGTACATTACAAGAGAAAAAAGTGATAAGTGTGCAGGTTATAAAAGCGTACAAGGTACAAGTAGAGCGTTGGACTGTGCTGGAAGTGGGGGTATTCTTGGGGTAGTCTTATACGGCGAGTATAGCACAAAACCTAAATTTGATCAAGCAAAGTGGGGGGTCGTCTTATACGCCGGGTCGTCTTATACGCCGGAAAATACGGTAGGTCCGAATTTGTTTATCTCTGATCACACTGTACAGTTATCAGGGGGTGATTTACAACTTCTGCCGCATCTCCTCTAATCAGCAGAGGTGTGTCGAGTTGCAACGCATCAGCCCACCCGTGCGCCACCCCTGATGGACTGCATGTACAAAGCGGCACACCGTTGCGCTTGGGTGGGCAGATGTGTAATGCATCCCCGGTGGAATAGCCGGGCTTTGCTGGAGTGGCGTGGCAAGTGCGAACCCGCCTCCAGCAAGGCTCAGGGGTGCACGATCGCTAACATGCTGCGGCAACCCTTACACCTGCTTCAAGCAGGTGAGTAGATTTGACTCCGCTTGGCCCTAATAGTGACTGAGTGAAATCTTGTAGTTTTACTCAGCCACTTTTAGGATGCGATCCTGCACCGTATGCGTCACGTTGTAATAATCCAGCAGCATGGCGCTTTGTGTGCTCCGCCGCTGCGTCACTAAAGTGACCCAATGGCGGTGCAAAGAGGCGCAAGTGCCTTGTTGATCTGCCCATCAGTCCTTATGGACTAAGTGGTGGTTGGGAGCACACTGCCTCACAGTCCCAGCACAGTTTGCCCCTTTGCATCCGGGTAAATGCTGTGTACAATACTAACTGACTCCTGAATCATCAGTGTTTGCTGGGAATGCTGCCAAGTTCCTCTCAGGTCACAGTAACACTCACAGGCACACAGCAAACCCAGATGATTTACTTTGCTCTCTCTGAATCTGCTGCTCTCTACTGATGTAGCGCTCATTCCAGGAACACGTGTCTAGGGATACACAGCAAAGTCAGCATCAACTTTGGTGTTTGACTCCAGATTATTCCAAAGTAAGTTTGGAATGTGTACTGCATTTACCAGGATGCAAAGGGACAAACCGTGCTGGGACTGTGAGGCAGTGTGCACCCAACCCCCATTCAGTCCATGCACTTGCATTACATGTATGCACTGTCATATGCTGATTTGAGTTTGACATGGACATCTCATGTGTGTCATTGTGGCTTGCGCAACTGCATTATCCATACCTCAACCTTGGCATTGTTGTGATGTGTGTGTCGTGTCACAGCTGCATGTGCCAGTTCAACTACAAGTCACCAGAGGAGAACATGAAGAGTCCAGATATAATAGATATTGGCCATTGATATGGATTTGCAGCTATTTAACATCTGGACAAGTGTCATCTGCTTTGTAGCATTGTATGGGACAAGACAAATGTGGGTCACACATCCACATGGGGTCTGGAGTACTCCTCTGGCTACATTGTGTGTCTAGCCTTTTGATGTCCCCACACATCTTCGACAATCCAGTGCTGCATAGTGGCTTACTTAACTGACAAGGTAGTGCCGTACACCGCTGAACAGTGGTGGGCGGGTGTGTCAGCTACCTGTACATGTAAAATGTCATACAGGCCACTGAGGGTGGGACGTCTGTCAGTGGACACACCTTGCAGACCTATGAAGACTTGTGAGTGATGCAAGGATCTCAAAATCTGTCTTGACTCTAAGGCACATGATGATCTGCCTCAATTGGAACACAGCGCTGCAGGTGCAATGCTAATCACAACATCCAATCCCCTATGACCTGCCATGTGTAGACTGGACAGTCTCTGTACCATCGCTCATCCAATGCACACATCCGTTATGATTGACTTGGTTCGATTGTAGTGGTGCTGGCAGAGCAGAATTCAATATGGATGCATGAGTGTGGCTCATATACCCAGTTGTCATGATAAAACTACGACTCCCAAAATGCACTCTGGCCTGTAAAGTCCATATTCCACAGTGTGCCTCTTGAAACTTGGTGACTGCTGCTTGAACATGGAATTGGCTAATGGAGGCATGGGACACACAATGGTACAGCACTGTTTCACTCACATCCTACTCCCAGACTCATATTGCATATGATGCACTTACTAGGTCTATGCTGCTCGTGCTCCTCCAGCTGAGCATGGAGGGTCGGCCACGCTGCTCGCAGGACCCTCCTGTATAGTGGTGAGAGGCGAGGACGATGTACATGGTGCTGGGAGGACAGGCCAGCCAGCTCCGTAGCCTTGTGACGGGCCCACCGCTTCAGGTCGTCCCAGCGCTTGCGGCACGCCCTAGCCCTCCTGGTGGCCACTCCCACTGCACTGCAGCGCTCGGCGATGATGGCCCAAAGCCTGCCCCGGGCTGCAGTGCTCAGTTGGTGCTCAGGGTCCCCATATAGCTGAGGGAATTTCTCCAGCACCCCCTCCACCAAGATGTCCAACTCCCTGTCTGAGAAAGGGGGGGCTCTCTCCTCATATTCCTCAGCCATTATGGGGAAATAGGTCAGATGAGAGCAGCAGGATGCCTGAGGATCTGATCAGTGATAGAGGATGACTCAGAATGACCACAAAATGGCTGCCAAGTACTTCCTGTGATGTATTTCCTGTCTCCCACTTCATGTATTACCTTGCCTGTATGAAAGGATGTGTTCTAGTTTATTTTCGTAATTTACGGCACGATTTCGTAGTTTCCGGTTCCGGGGCGTCGTTTACGCGCACGCGCATTACGATGCGGCACCGGAAATTACGATTTTGCGCCGTAACTAGCGAAATTGACCCGGAACACATTAATTCATACAGGAAATGTCATACAGGTAGTGGGAGACAGGAAATACATCACAGGAAGTATTTTGCAGCCTTTTTGTTTTCATCCTGGGCCATCCACATTCAGTAAACATATCCACTGCCATCCTGTTGTTCTGATGTAGGGGAAAGTGAAATGACAATGCAGGTGTGATTCATGAATATGTATCAATAGGGGGGACAGATCATTTCATGTAATTTATGCACTGACAGGGGGTAGGGGGCTGACTACATCCATCCCACTTTCCAATTCTCATGCTTTGCATTATGGGACATGTAGTTCATATTGAGTACTCAGTATCAGAGTTGAATGAAGTGTTATGTAACATTGGTGTGGAGATGTGTGGATATGTCAGATACATATGGGGGCAGCTATACAACTCCTGTGTGCCCCAAAGGTGCCACAGTAGCGTAACTTTAGTGGTGCAGCAGCGCTGCACCAACTCCATGCTGTGGGGTGTCTTCAACGTGACGCTTCTGTGAAATGTGTAATATTGTAAGGCCCTGCACCGCAGTTGTGCGTTCCTGCACAGGGGGGAGGCGTTCCAGCACACAAATGCCTCTGAACAGTGGCAGCGTGAAATGTACAAAATTACACTCGGTCATTTTCATGGCCATGCTGCGTAACAACCCTGTGCCTGCTTGTAGGAGGCCTAAGAATTGATGCAGCATGTTAGGCATCGGCTCGCCGCTTGCCTTGCTGGAGCTGCGTTGCACTTGCGACCCAACTCCAGTGGTGCTTCACCTTTATGACAGCATATGCTTCACGCTTCTGTCTATACTTGGCCCACAGCGCACAGCTTTGTAAATGCGGCACAGCCATGATGGCGCAAGGTATGTCTGCTGTGAGGCACAATTACTGGGGCATCCCTGCTGATATGCAGAGATGCAACTCTTATTGTAAATCAGATCCATGGTGCATGGTTCTCCTATGACATCATCACTCACATTCTGGGCCCATCATTTGTGGGGGAGTCAATTCTGTAGTGGTCATAGGCCTGAGTGTGCAACCTGTTGTGATTTGGTGACCCATCCTTATGAGGTCCAGGTATGTCTCTCAGGACATGTATTGTTTGTCATCAGCGTGAATAGTTTGTTTAAGGGATGTCCACTACGCTAATCGCTGACATGGGCACGTGACCTGAGGCACAATCCACCTATTGACTTCTGTCAGCAGCTGTGATATGCATGCAGTTAGTGTTGTTTGCAAAGTCCTCTCATGGTGGGATTTATGGACACTGTTGTGTCTGTCCACATTTCATCATTGACAACAGACAGCAAACCACATGTCCGTGACACCACAGGTTGCTCATGCAAAATACATGGCAACAAGCTGATCACGGACTTGCATGCCCTGACGTCGGTCATGTGCAATAGGCTGGGCTCCCACATTCAGAGCTAGTCGAGGTTCGAGAGGCATGTGTAAGCCATGCATTAGAGCAATGTTGTGCAAAACACAACAGGCTAGTATGATCTTGCACACGACTACTGGGGAGTACAGAAGCACACCCCCTGTACGGTCGAGACATCTGAATCGCGACTTCAACAGACCAAAAGTGCGCTCGATGATGGCTCGAGTACATATGTGGGCCCTATTGTACCTATGCTGAGGTACAGTGTTAGCACGCCTGTAAGGGGTGAGGAGATGTGGAGAGAGTGCATACCCAGCGTCGCCTGAGGAGGGAAGAAAGGGCAGTTGTTAACATGTCACTCTTTGACTTTCACAGAACATGATCTATACGTTCATACATGCAGTGTCTGTTGGGCCATGTTGCTCATTGTACAATCGTTACTATTGGGGGGCATTCAGACATTTCAATGACGCATATCACTCATTTTCAGTGCTTGGTACTTACCCAGTAGCTACATGTTACCAAATTCTCCATCAGCCATACGCCGAGCAAGAGGTGACATGCGGAATATGAAGCTGTCATGTGTACTGCCTGGGAACGCTGCATGCACATTGATGAACCTTCCACTGGCATCACAGACTGCTTGAACATTGATGGAATACCATCTGTGTCTGTTGCAGAAGATGTGTGCAATGTGGCGGGGTGGCTGAAGGGCCACATGGGTGCAATCAATTGCACCCAGCATACGTGGGAATTGTGCAAGGAGATAAAAATCTCTTGCTGCCCTTTGTCTCATGTCCAGTGTATATGGCATTTTGATGTAGTTGGGGGCTCTAGCAGTGATGCATCTCAGTACCTGATGCAGGCACCGCGACTGGCTCGCCTGGGAAATGCCCACATGGTCAATGGTGACCCTTTGGAAGGACCCAGTAGCAAAGAAGTGGAGGGCAGAAAGGATCTTGAGGAATGCTGGTATTGCCTGTGAGCAGCAGGTCACAGAGTCAAGTTCCTGCTCCCACTCACATACCATTTCCAAGATTACTTCAGGTGGAAAACGGTACCTGGCCCTTACATCCTGGCTGGACATTCCAAATGGGTTGATCCTCTGCCTATAGATCCTCTCTGCTCTCCTCCTCCTCCTCAAGTGGTTTTGCCGCATGGCAAGGGGTAGTGCTACAAACACGTTCAGTGACATCCTGAAAAGGGATTGCTTGTGTCTGCTCTGCATTCATACATGCTGCAGGGCTGGGATTGGCTGCTGTGTGTCAGCTGATCCATGTTGGGGGATGGGTGGACCCTGGCCAGGTGTTTCCCATTGGCTATCCTGACCAACGGCCAGCAATCGTAAATTACAGCCCGTAATCGTCAATTACGGCCCGTAATCGTAAATCACGGCCCGTAATCGTAAATTACGGCCCGTAATCGTAAAACGCGATTATGTGCCGTTATTTCCGCCAAAGTGCCGTAAATTACGGCCCGGCGGCGGACGTAAAGTTAGTAATCGTAAGTCTATTCTGTGAATCCCGAAAGTAGTAAGTTCATTCTGTGAATCCCAAAAGTAGTAAGTTCATTCTGTGAATACCGGAAGTAGTAAGTGCATTCTGTGAATGCCAAATAGTAGTAAGTGCATTCTGTGAATACCAAATTGTAGTAAGTTTAGGATTTTGTCTTAAGTTCGTTCTGTGAATCGGGCCCATAATGAACAGACTTCTGGAATATTGTCCTTGAAAAGTGAATTTCTTTATTCGCAATCTTTTCATTTTTTTGTCAAACTTCTTCTATATTGCCAAAGCGAAAACATTTCATCGCAATAGACTTCTTCAGAGCTACAAACACACACATTTAGAATTAATTCACAGAAATGTAAAAACAAATCGTTAACAAGACATCGCACGATATCCATAAGACAACCCACATTTGCCAAAAAATCTCCAAGATCCAATCATTGTTAAATGAAATTAATCAAACAAGTAATGTACAAAATAAAAAGCACATTGTAATGTAATCCATCCATGATAACTGTGCTAGCTTTGATACCTGTGCATTACTTTCATGTAAATGTATTTATATTTAGCATCCTAATTGGGCACGAAGTCAATAACCACAAAGCTATCTCCCTATCAATTTCCGAGTGTAGTCTGACCTGGAACGCGGTGCAGTTGATCAAGTAGCAAAAAGAGGGGAACTCCCCGTTTCCGTACAGTTTTTTGCTACTTAGACGAGTTTACACAGATTTTAATTTGAATCTGCATTAATCTTGGGCTATCATCAAAGTCACCCAATTAAACTGCACCTTCATTTGATGTATCCTTTATGAGATGTTGTGGCCAAGTGAAACCTTTCTAGTCAAGAGAGAGAAAAACGCTTTAGAACTTGGAGTGCTATTGGTTCTTCTTCCCAAATTTTTGGGATACACAGCAGTGATCCCCATCTCAGTTTTCCCATTTTAAAGGCCCTTCAACAGATGTAAAACCAGGATTTATTTCAAACACAGAATTCATGTTATAAATACCAATAGGACCGTTATAGGAGATGCACGTGAAAAAATATACCTCCAATAAATGTTTCCCGTGCAGTTGGGGTGCCACGGTGTCACAGTGGGAGCAAATCATGCAGCCAGGGGACTAATTTAAGTTCCAGAGCCTTCTGTATCCTTTTTCAATGTAGTATAAAAAGTTTAGAGTCCAACATAGGAAGGGACCTTGGACAGTCCTAAAATAAGCATGGAAAAAAAACGTCCTTACAATCAAATGTACCCAAACAATGAAAATTTAAAATTAGCTCACTCAATAAGGCCTTAATTGTATGCAATGATAAACAAACAGATGCTCACTGTGACCTGACGGGCAGAATTGCAAAGAAATCGCAAAGTAGTCTTAACCCAGTTTGCAGGCTGAATCTATTTGCAACAAATACATTAAGGAAGTGACTCACACATACAATCATTACGAGAAGAAACAGTAAAACTTTATTCAATCCAGACAGTGACTCATCTGCCCTGAAGAAGTCCTTGTTGAACGAAACGCGTAGGCACCGGCTACAACTTTGTTTTTATGAAGACAGAACTCAGATTTTTTTAAACAAATAAAGAATTTATCACTCGTCCACTGAAGACTCATGATTTACCGGGACTTACTGAATGGAATATTGCGATATAACACTGTTTATCAAATTTTGTCGTGACTATATTGCATAGAAATAGATCATTCTTACTTTGTTAAAGAGTGCTGGACATTGTGGAGAATTAATTCTGTGTGTACTAGTAAGAAGATTCAGGAAGAGATACTTGAGTAGGTAAATGGCCCGAGTTGGAGAAATGCACCCCCCACGTTGAGCTGCATAATCAAATGGTATCCATGTTAAGCTCTAGCCCGAAAATGTGAAAGAATTGTACAAAGGCCAACCCTGCGAAGCAATGTTATATAAGTAACAGTGAAAATCACACAACTTTAAAAGTAGCGATGTAAGGGGAAAAGTTGGAGCCTACAGTAGATGTGATTCCTCTGGGGATAATCCACTGAAAGGCATCGTCACACCTCGCAAAATGTGTTGAATTATGTGTGGCATGGAAAGTTGCATGTTTATTTAGGATGGCATGTAAACCGATCATATGGGGGAATACTGTAACCTCCCACCCTCACTGGACATGATTCATGAAGTAATAGGTCATTGAATGATTCCCCCAATTCACAGGCATCCACAAACAGGCGCCATCTTCAACTAGTTCACTGAACCTTAATATGCAGTCCTCCCAGACCCCAGGTTATGTTTGTATCCAGTTTTTACATTGCTTGTTTGAAACATTTAATTTAGCAATGGTCGTATATAGAGATTTTTTGCATGTGGGTTGTTTTATGGATATCGTGCGAGGTCTTATAATGAAAAATGTTTTGTTTGTCTGCTAATTGGTTTTAAATTTGCATGTATTGTGTTTTGTAGCCCTGAAGAAGTCTGTTGGGACAAAATGCGTTGGCTACGGAAAAATAATGAAGTATTCTTTTTTTAACGAAAAGATTATGAATAAAAAAATTAACGTTTTAATTGATTTACACTCAAGGATTGTACTACTTATATGAGAAAGGGGCTTTTTGATTTGCCTGTTTGATAGGCAGTAAACTCTTCATGACCTTTTTGCTTGAATTGATATATTTAACTTTTTAGATTGCAATGCAATCCTGTAGACAATATTATCTGATCCTGTTGTTTTATCTAATGTGTATCTTTTAAATATAAAGTTTGGATTGACCATTAGTGTCCAAACTTCTTATCCCCTATTAAATGACAGTGTTGTTGCTCATAACACATGCATTTCCATGGAGATTGACTTGCTGCTCAGGCCTAGTTTCTGAAAATGACCTAACAAGCACATATGGAAACCTGTTTACCTCTGTGGAATGAAAAGTGTGCTTTTATCCAAAAAGCCCATGTCTCATACCCACAAACGCAAATACCTTGCCAAACACGATTTTACCAATCCAATGTCCACCCTACTTTATAATATCATATCAGCGGTGGCACCTAATACTTTAGCTGGTTTTGTAAATATGTCAAGAACCATATTCAAATTACCACTTCCCAATATTTCTGTATCAGTGTTTCAAACAGTTACACACAAATGTTGCCGCTTTCTATTTGGGACGCACACCTTCAAAATAAAAATGCTCTAGTGGTTAGGGCTTCTTGGATAACCACAAAAGTCTCATTATCATTTTCAGTGACAATGAGAGATTTTACTGATCTAAACAAGCATGGCTTACACAGTGTGGAGATGTAGAGATCATGCATTTAAACCCTGGTAAGGCAGACTCGTCTTTATAACTTTTTAGGATTAGTAAAGTGAGTACTATATATGGGCAATAGTAGCATCTGATATTTACTGTGCATTGAGTTGGTACATGTATGGTACTTGTGCTACGTTATAAAAATATTTTTCACTTTTATTGTCTACCTTGAATGTAATTGTGGTGGTTAGTGAGAGCATCAAGAACCGCACACTGAGGCGGATGTGAATATAGAAGAAAAAAGCAGCTCCTCCATTTTCCTTAATAATTCCCATTTTCTTCCCTCATGAAATGCATCGACAGCAGCATGACAACCTGCATAGATTTCTTTGATGAACAACCTTATTTTCTGTCTTTATATAGTCTATAATCCTTTTGAAAAATCATATCATCAATACCACCAGAGATGTGACACAATGGCAACAATTTTAATCCAATGCCCATGGTGGCACCGATTGACAAACCAGATAGCCACATTTGATACTTGAATAAAAACTTTGACCAGAAATTCAGCCATAATCCCAATGTGCTCCCCACCATCACAAATCCCACGAAGGAAAGCCCGATTGACAAACCAGATAGCCACATTTGATAATTGAATATAAACTTTGCACAGCAATTCAGCCATCATCCCAATGTGCACAATGTACATCCCACCATCACACATCCCACAAAGGTAAGCCCACAACACGATAAAACTCAGCACATGTAGCACCCCATGAATAGTAGGTCCAGCACACAGTTCCTTCTCTTCAAATGCTACCCTTAGCAAATGTATGAACCTCTAAATAGAGCAATGGCTTGGCTAACAATGCCCTCATTAAGGGGCTTCTATAGAACTTTGCTATGCTCCGTATAAATGACCAGAGAGGAGACTGCAGCTTCCCACTTCTAGCAAGATTCCTACCGCATACTTTAATATTACACATAGTTGCCTCTTTTGCCATCTGCCTATATTTGTAAATGGCCAATTATTATTTTTGACCTTCTAACTTTCCCTGGCATTAATAGAATACAATGACATATACCCCATTTAATCACTTTAATCACCATTTTCTAAGAAATAGCTGCACCCATGTCATGTGTAACAATGTCAGACTGAAGGTATTTGCATTTATTGTCAAGGAAGCCAGCATTTGCAATAAAAAAAGAACAAAAGTAGAACTACAGGAATGTAACGGAATGCCCACCAAAATAAAAAATGACTGACTGAAAGTGTTACAAAAGACAAACTTGGCAGCACTTTCTTTTCCACTTGTACATCTAAGGCATTGGGAGGCAGAATGTTCTCATGAGTGGGTGTTTGGTTCATGAGTGTCAGAACACTCTAGCAATGATAAATGTACGCCCCATCATCATATCTCGTTATTCATATAGTTTCTGTTTGGTTAAGCACTACATGATTTGCATGTGTTTTCCTGGGTCTTTCTCATATACCATTGTTTCCCCTGCACCCTGTTGATGAATACAGGCCTCAGCAAGGCCCCTGAGTGCGAAAGGGTTCGCCCTTCTGTACGCAAAGTCCTCAGACTACATGAGAAATTGGCACGGAAACTGGAAATACAAAAACATAGTTTAATACACCTTTAAAGGTGGTACTACAGCCCACACAACACTCTACAGTATTGTACAAGGTAGCACACAGAACTCGGAGATGCGGTCCCCTTTTATACACAAAGAAGGGGCTCATAAGTGGGCGGTTATAACTCAAAAGCATGATTTACAGCCATATATGGACATTTCTTAAACATGATCGATACATGGGTGGTGTTAACGGTTCATGGAACCCCTCGAATGCACATTCCAATCCCCTCTAAGCAGAAACAGATGTTACACATACTGGGCATGTGCTAGGCAAGCTGGAACTATTTATAGCCTGTTGCTGGGCAAACTCCAGGGGTGACGGTCAGTGAAGTAGGACTTGCCTCGTGGCAAGCACATGGGGAAGTGTAGCATACAAGATGGACACCAGAAAACAAAATGGAGTCCGGCCGTATTTCCGAGTATGAGCGGGAAAACTAGAATGAAGACAGAATAGCATGTCTTCAGCGAATGCTTAGCATTATCGCTGTTTTATTTACAACAGACGACCCTTTCAGCATTTGCTGAAGACATTCGGTTTTCTTGCATAATCTATATACTCATTGTTTATATCGATGCTCAGCATATCCGCTATCTCTCTAGTTATAGTTTTCTTATGGGCAGCATCCGCAACAGCTTGTTTATTAGGCACACAAAGTGAGACACACAACGAGCATATCATAGGGCTACATTGAATGCATACACAGCAGGTGAATAATATGGCAACAATTATACATATTCCAGTGAGGACCTTCCAACCCCATGTAGAAATCAAGGTCCAGAACCACCCAGAGAAAGTCCAAGATCCATTTTCTTGATGTATATCAGCTGCAATCTTGTGTAATTTGTTAATGGCTTTATACACAGAAGGAGTGTGATCAGGTATAAACACGCAGCAGCTGCTTCCAATAATTCTACAAGCTCCAACCCTATCTGCTAGCATAACGTCGAGAACCATCCGGTCTGCAACGCAACAATCCCAGTAATTTGTAGCTCTTCCGTAAGGTTCCCAAGAGCCGCAGCAGTTTGATTGGTGACAGCTTCTACTACTCTTGTTAATCGTCGTATCTTTCTGCTATTCAGAGCAGCTCCCACAAAGAAAAACAATCCTAAGTTGAAATCTATATATTGTTGAAGACTAGTGTCCATCTGATCAACATCGTCTACAGATAAAGTCCGTTTGAATCTGTTCACAGTTACATTATTCAACAGCTTCAAGTCTTTATGATATGATGCAGGTGCCAAGAATACAGGTGGCAATAGAAACGATACATATCTTACTCGAGACCATCCGGCTGGTAATCGATAATAACCCTTATTCCCACATACAAAATAGGTGTTATGTGAAGCAAGGAAAGTACTGTTATTCAGGCCATCAATGTTCAATACAGCAATACAATCACTAACACCTACAGGAATGTGGCCTACGCTCTGTACACATAAATCAGCTTGTGCTTGGGCCACAGAAATCACAAACTTCTCTTGCCCAACAGTGTCTCTAGTGTTTGTGAAGACATAAGGGGTCGAAATATTGTCCGGTCAATATTCTTCCCACTCCCATATAGTTCCGTTAGGTTGTGGATAGCCGTCTTTATCTTGATGGCATTCCTTGTTCAGTTTGAAAATCAATCGTCCTACTATAGGCTTCCTCGTAGCAAACAGCAAAGTGTACCACGCTCTACAAGAGCCATTGTGAGAAAAGGGAAGTGGTATGAACGGTGTCCCCCCTTTCTTTTGATGCGCTGGCATCATCCCACATATCCAGCAGTCTGTGGCATTTGTAGCAACATGGGTATGATGCAACATCTGAATAAAGGTGTTATTCAAATATGACTGTCGATGTTTCAACTCTTGATATGGGAGTGTATAGAAAAAGAGGTCATCAGGGACTGGAGTAGAAACAACATACAGTTCACGGGCAGGAGCTTTCTCCTCAACAAACCACATGACTGTAGCAATAACTGCTATAATGAAAATGAACCCTACAGAACCAAAAATCTTTCTTTTATCCATCTCGAGCAAATGTACACAGTATCTTCCTGAAACTAAAGTGTTGTCAGAACTCTTACCCCATAGGTAGCCGTTGTTTTCTTCACCTTCGGGCCAAGACGGGTGTCACTACTCTAATGCATGACTGATCCCCCCCCCCCTTGCCTCATTGGCTCTCCGTTTCACAAACCTAGGGACCGTTCTGACAACTTCTCATACAATTGCAGATTCTTTCCTTGGTCGTAGATTGTATCCTCTCGATGCAGGCATTGTCTGGTCCGGGAAGAACTCCTCAGTATTGTCAGGTACCACAGTACGGTCTCTCTCCGTAGTCAAGATATCTCGATGGTCAGTCAGGACAGCAGGTTCCACCAGATCAGGTTGCACTTTCCGGCAGTGAATAGAATGCATCCAGTTCCTGCGATTCGTCACTCGTACTGCTTTTCTCGAGGCTAGGAGGACTTGTTCAGGGCCACACCATCTTGGCTCCAGACTACTCGACCTCTCAAAGGACTTCACGAGGACGAAATCACCAGGCCGGAGATTGTGACCTTCTCCTGTGGACCGATCAGGAAGTGCTTCTCGAACCTGTTGATGAATGGAAACCAAGCTATCAGTTAATTGTACCAAATAGTCATTCATTAAAACACAAGGTACATCATACACTGAACTTGGTTTGGGCATCCCCCATATATTCATGGGGCGCCCGAAAACTATTTCGTAGGGCGTTGAGCCCGTCCGAGAATGTGGTACTGATCTGACAGACAACAATGCCAAAGGCAGAGCATCTGGCCAAGTCAGAGAAGTAGAAGCCTGTATTTTCGCAATCTTTAATTTAAGCGTGCCGTTGTACTTTTCCACCAACCCTGCTGATTGAGGGTGGAATACTGTGTGGAACTTCTGCACTATGCCTAATCCCTTCAGGACATACTTAATAACGTCTGCCACAAAATGGGGCCCGTTATCACTCCACAACAATCTGCAAACACCGAAACGAGGAAAGAATTCCTTCAGAAGCACCTTAGCAGTAGTCATGGCAGTATTGTCCTTAGTAGGGTATGCTTCAATCCATTTACTGAATACACAAACCACAACAAGGAAATACTTCAGATTATTACAGCGTTGCAGCTGAATATAATCCATTTGTAGTACTTCAAAAGGTGCAGTGGGTGTTTCAAATCCTCCTGCCGGATTTCGTGTCCCTTTTCCTGGATTATATTTAAGGCAAATCATGCAGGTCTGTACCACTCTCTTAGCCATGCTAGCAGTTTATGGATGCTCCCAAACTTGCGTAAGCAATTTCACAATTGCCGAAGCTCCAACATGTGCTAGCCCATGTGCCATCTGAACCATGGGTTGTACGAAAGCTGTAGGTAACTTCCACCTATCCATCTGTTTATTTCTCCAACAACCCTCATCGTCCAACTCTCCATCTTTGGACCATTGGTCTCGTTCTTTCTCAGTAGCAGTCTTTTGCATTTTTAATACCTTTTCCCTAGCATCATGCCACTGTTCAGCTTGTGACTTCACAACATACATCGAAATGGAGCCAGGCTGCATCGCAGTTTCACGCGCAACTCGATCTACAAAAGCGTTTCCTTGTCCCACTTTATCTGTCACTTTCTTGTGCGCACTACATTTCACTATAGCTATCCTTTTAGGGAGCGTCAGTGCAGTCAAGAGATTTTGTACTAATTATTCATACATTATCTGGGTTCCATGTGATGTCAAAAAGCCCCTTTCCTTCCAGAGCAGGCCAAAATTGTGCGCTACTCCGAAAGCATAGCGGCTGTCTGTGTAAACATTCACGCATAATCCTGCACTAAGCTCACAAGCTCGTATCAACGCTATCAGTTTTGATGCCTGAGCTGATTTCTGTGGTATGCGTGCTGTCTCCACTATTGTGTGTAATGTAGTAATTGCATATGCTGCAGAAGTGGTTCCGTCTGGTAACTTTAAACAGGACCCATCCACCCACAGCTCTCCATCCACATCTGTAAAGGGCGTATCTTGTAAATCAATACGACCCTTTGTCTGTTCCTCGGTCACAAAGACACAGTCATGTGTCTCTTGCGCTTCAGGCTGAGTCGCTGGAAAGGGCAACAACGTAGCTGGATTCAATGTTGCGCATCTCTTCAAAGTTATATGAGGAGTCAACAACGTCAGCTCGTATCCGGTCAGACGAGCACTGGTTAAATGCTGCGTCTTTGTCTGATTCCAAAAGGGCATCAACTGCATGGGGGACCAACACCAACAGCTTATGAGATAAAACTATCCCTTCACTCTGGCGTATTGACACAGCTGTCGCCGCAACTGAGCGAAAACACCCAGGCAACGCTCGAGCAACAGGATCAAGTACTGCCAAAAATATGCACAAGGGCGCTGCTTATCGCTGTGCATCTTCACTAACACTGATAACGCACATCCATCTCTCTCATGCACATACAATGTAAAGGGCTTTGTATAATCAGGGGTACCTAACACTGGTGCTGAACAAAGGGCCTGGCGTAATTGGTGAAAAGCATTCTCACATTCATCTGTCTATGGAAGAGGAACTGGGGTATCCTTTGTCAGAAGGGCTAACAGTGGTTTAACTATATATGAAAACCCTAATAGCCACTGTCAACAAAAGGAGGTAAGACCCAAAAAGGCTCGAACTTCTTTCTGCGTGGATGGTACTGGTGTATCTAAAATGGCTTGAATACGATCTGGTGTAAGTGCACGCCCCTCCTTAGACAAAAGGTGACCTAAATAGGTCACCTTTGGTCTACAATATTGCAGTTTCTTCTTCGATACTTTGTGATTGTGAGATGCCAAAAAGGTAAGCAAGGACAAAGTGCACTCTTTACATTGCTCAGGGGTGTCGGCGGCCAACAAGATGTCATCGACATATTGTATAAGCGCCACACCGTCAGGTAAAACAAAAGAATCTAATTGTTGTTTCAGTGCCTGACTGTAAATACTTGGGCTCTCAGTATAGCCTTGAGGAACCCTACAGAATCTGTACGATCTATTATTCAACGTGAAACCAAAAAGATATCGTCTGTCAGGGTGAATAGGGATCGAAAAGAAGGCATTTTTTAAGTCTATAACAGAAAACGCTGTTGCAGTTGGCGGGACCAGAGTGAGGAGTGTCGTAATATCAGAGACCACTGGGTATTGAGGTATCACTATCTTGTTAACCTCCCTCAAATCGATAATGAATCGATAAATCCTGGTGTCAGTATCTTTCTTCAAAATCGGTAGGACAGGACTGTTGCACACGTTATATGGAACTTCTTCAACCACCCCTACTTTAATCAAGTCCTGCACTATCTGTATGAGCGCCTCCTCCCCCTCCTGTGATATCCGATACTGAGGCAGGCGTGGCAGCACAGCTCCCTCCTTAACACTGATGTGCACCGGAGGGATAATCATCTGTCCCACAATGGTATCGGATGTGGTCCACAAAGATTCAGGCAAAGAGGGAAGTGCAGCCTCTACGGTAATCATGTACACCCTCTCCATTGGTGGATAATTATCATTCAGAATAACACACACTCCCTCAGGGGAGCACCGTATCGTGGCCCGAAAATAATTGAGCATGTCTAGGCCCACGATATTATCAGGAGTTTTTGGGGAGAGTAGGAATGGACATGGTGCAGCAAACTGATCTACATAAAGTGCAAGAGGTTGTGATAGTGGGCTAACAGAAGGTGTTCCATCAAACCCTATTGACGTAATTGTTGAGCCAGACAGGGGAGCCCTCGGAACCAATTTTTTTGACAAAGCGCTACAAGTAGCTCCTGTATCAACCAGGAACCGATCAGTGGAGCCCAAAACATGTGCTGTAACATAAGGGCCCCTCTGATCTATTGGCACTTTAACTGGTTCCTTACCCCATCCTACACAATCCTATGCATACTGTGAATCATGCTGCTCAGGAGGTGCATAATCAGACATTTGGTACTGGTTTCGTCAATCAAAAACATTGGAGCCATCTCGGGGTCGTACATTAGAGTCAAACCTAACTCGATCATTCGTGTTGCCCCTAGGGCCTGAAAAATTTCCCCTACCCCTCATGATCCCTGCCCACGCTCCTGGCGCTGTGCACGCAACAACGGACACTCGTTCGCCCAATGGCCTTTCTGCCTACAATATGCACATTGATCCCTGCCAAATCAGTACGGCCTGAAGGAGAGCCAAAAAAATTCCTGCCGCCCCGATCATTACCTCTACGAGGCGGCCCATATACCTGCGCTAACATAACCTTCGTTTTCAGATCTTTGGATTTCTTTTCCTCACTACCCTTCGCTTCTAGTTCCTGATGCTCGTAATACTGAGCCATCGTCATGAGGGTTGCTGGTGTCGAAGTCGTCCAAGAACTGTCACTCGCTTTTAATCGAGCTGCTATACTTGGCAATAAATTTGAAACATATTTATCAACAAAAAGGTGCCGGCCCGTGTCGTCCGTGAGCGACTGACCGCTAAAATCATGAAAAGTTTCCTCAAATCGTGTAAAGAAATCTGAAACCGATTCATCTACCTTCTGCTTACATGACGCTAGCATAGTCCAATCAATTTTTTTAGGGGGGATAAGCGTTTTCAATTTAGCTACAATAGCAGTAGGAAGGTTTAAAATCGACTGGGGCGGCTTCTGTGCGAGTTTTCTCTCCCTGTCCTCATCCTAAAGATCCCCCCATCGAGCTTTAAATGCCTGAAGATCATCAACCTTACGTATTGATCTCCACTTATCTGGGGGTAATATAAGCCCGAAGAATAAGTCAATATCGGCCAGAGTCATGGTACAAGAATTCAAAGCCCCCTCAACTTCCTCATAAAAGGCTGCAGGATTCTTTCGATGGTCAGGTAATGCTGCCTTCAATGCCATGACGTCTGCCCTATTCCAAGGAGTATAAACCCAATTGTAGATAAAATACCCTTGAGCATCCGCTGACCCTCTATCTGAACTAGTACCCGCTCCTTTAGGAGGAACATACGAAGGCACCGCCTCCCTCATTGGTTTAGCATGCACTGCATCGATCTTATCTGAGTAAAAGGTGGATGACTGCTTCCCACCGCCAGTCGGATTCAATTGCTCCTCGCCAGCTTTACGTTTCCGTCCCTCGTCCCGTAGCCGAAACGCTTCATCCCGTAACGCAAATAGCCGTCGGATTGCATCGGGTACCTGGGGAGAAAGAAAAAGACCTTTACGCAGTTCCTTTACATCAGCTATCACATCCGCTGGTTCAAGAACATCGGAATATTTCCGAAAGGCTGACACTATTTCGTTAGAGAGAAAATCAACGAAATATAGTTTTTCCCTATCTTCCCATGCCTCAAACTCTTGCAATAGATCGGCAAGGAGCATAGTATCTTTATTGACCCAATAAGCAATCTTACGAAGATCAGCCATACGGTCAGCCGATAACATAGACTGCGTATCCACCTTCTGTCCGGGCGGCCTAGAAACTTGATCTCCTCCTCTCGGGGCAGACGGACCAATGTACGGGGGTGGTGAGCGATCTAATAACAAAAAATCATCATCCGATTTATTAAGGATAGGATAAAGAGGCTGTCACACAGGGTACTGGCCAGATATTTGCAACCAACGTTCTTTCTCCTGCTTCTCTTCTAATTCTTTTGCTTCGCGTTTTTTATCGCCTCATGCGCCTTCTCACGCTCACTCTTTCGCTGCTCTTTCTCAATCAGTGCTTGCTCACGCTTCTCACGCTCTCGCACCTCTTTCACCCACATTCGTACACATTCAAACATATCTTGCCTCACTCGCCGCTTACACATACACTGCTCCACATACTCAATTTCCTTCAAATCAAACGATCCATACATAGGCCATCGCAACTCAGGATCCTTCTTTGTGTATTTCCTCCACAACTTGCTGTATATTATGGGGGAAAGACCAAACTTCACATACATATCTCTATTCGGCGTCCCCTCTGGGGGAGCCGGCTGTGATTCTTCAAGTACCAACCGGTCATTACCAAAACAGCAGCACCACTTACGGAGTGCGCTAAAAACAGGCATGTCTAAAAATAATGCAGAATATGCAATATTATAATTAAATGACACTTAAGCGTTGCGCCGCTCAAATTCACAGATCAGGAGAAATATCTCCACACTGCCCGCCTATATGGGTTGCAACTCATATATGAAGTCACTGAGCAATAATATGACTAGTCATTCAGTCAAACAAACAAATTAGTCGGGGCAAGCGTATAAAACTGCCTTGCCAAACAAGACTATCAAAGGCTCGGAGCAAGCATCGTACAACGATTCTTACCAATCAAGAGCGTCCAGATTCCAACTGCCAAGTTCCGAATTCGCCCAAACGGCCACTATGCGGCAAACCGACAGAAAAGGTCTCAGTTGATGACCGGCGCCACCCAGATGGTCAGATCGGAAGGGAAGGAAGAATACCGCGGGATGCCAGGACTAAAGGCGCCGCTGGCAGTGATCACGTCCCCGGCAAGGTTCCAATCCTTCATCACGACCAGTCCTTCGAGCATCCGAGTCGTCGATGAGCCCCACGTGACGGGCGCCAATTGATGAATACAGGCCTCAGCAAGGCCCGTGAGTGCGAAAGAGTTCGCCCTTCGGTACGCAAAGCCCTCAGACTACATGAGAAATTGGCACAGAAACTGGAAATACAAAAACATAGTTTAATAAACCTTTAAAGGTGGTACTACAGCCCACACAACACTCTACAGTATTGTACAAGGTAGCACACAGAACTGGGACATGCGGTCCCCTTTTATTCACAAAGAAGGGGCTCATAAAGGGGCGGTTTCAACTCAAAAGCATGATTTACAGCCATATATGGACATTTCTTAAACATGATCGATACATGGGTGGAGTTAACGGTTCATGGAACCCCTCGAATGCACATTCCAATCCCCTCTAAGCAGAAACAGATGTTACACATACTGGACATGCGCTAGGCAAGCTGGAACTATTTATAGCCTGTTGCTGGGCAAACTCCAGGGGTGACGGTCAGTGAAGTAGGACTTGCCTCGTGGCGAGCACATGGCGAAGTGTAGCATACAAGATGGACACCAGAAAACAAAATGGAGTCCGGCCGTATTTCCGAGTATGAGCGGGAAAACTAGAATGAAGACAGAATAGCATGTCTTCAGCGAATGTTTAACATTATCGCTGTTTTATTTACAACACTGTTGTTCACTGTCACCCATGTGCTTCTTCCCTCCACCACCATGTTGCACTCACTCGTGTCCTCCCCTGTTGCTCAACATAGTTTCTTCTCTTCACCCCCGCCCTCCGTGTTGTTTCTGCAGTTTGCTTCTCCCCACCCTCTTCCTCCTTCTCTGTCACTCATTGCTTCCCCTCTCCAACCCGGTTGTAGCTTCCACCACCCACGTCCTCCTTGTTGGTCCCCCTACTTCCCCCCAACCACACCCTTTATGTTACTCCAGTCCACTCCCATGATTAAAAGAAACGCTTTCGCACACGTTTTTCTATTTATTTACAATTCAACTTGGATCGGCAAATAAAAAGAAAACAGAAGTGTGTATCATTTTCAAGCGCATGCATACCTGGTGCGTGCACCTACAAAATGACGCAGCTGGCTGCATCAAGGGCTTATTTACAAAGTCCTTGCGCCACTTTTGCATCATTTTTAACATGGGAAATGTGACGCAAAATTGGCGCAAGGGCCTTGTAAATCTGCCCCTATATTTTTTGTTCGTATTAACCATGCCGTACTACATCGAGGATGCTGTACAGCGTGGCTAAAAAATAATTGGTTACGCCAATGCTCTCAATGAGTTACATATTGGCTTTGCCAGTGCTTGTTTAGTATCCACTTACACACACTAATAAATCTATCTTCAGGATTATTGTGTTTACTTGGTTAGTAGACTTCATTTCGCTCTTCTGATCGCGCTGACGCCATGTTGTTTTACAAGCAGGTGACAATCGCCACTTCACCGCAATAAAAAGCCATGTTTCCTAACTGTCTTTCTGCTGTTTGGGAAAGAAGCGAAAGACACATCTTTATTTTAGATAGATGTTATTATATGTATGAGTTATTTTGGGAAGCTTCTTCGAAAAAAGTGACTGCTCAATAAAGGTGAAGGTCGCTTGTTTTCTTATAATATAAATAAAAATAAAAATCGTGTTCCACCCTTATTTCGCGAAAAACACGCTGTCTGACAGCCAGTGTATCTCAAGTTTGTCTCGTGATATTGAACACGCGTGTCATCAGCAGAAGGGGACGCGGCTGGGGACACTGCTCTCCTGAAAGCTAACCCATAAAGTTACATTTGCATTTTCAGATGTCCGCTAGAAACACTATGCTGTTCAACAAACACAGGGGCATATTATCAAGGGATTTATCTCCCCTTTTTTGTCTTTAAAATCCAAGAAAGCGGAGATAAAGTTATCTCCCTATCAGCAACAGGGTGCTAACACGCAAATTTGCATGTTAGCACCTTTTTTCTCTACGCTTCCCCTTGCATCTCTAATGAAATGCAAAGGGGGCGTTCCAGTAAAAAATAATAGGAGAAATGTTGTTAAGCGACATTTCTCCTATTATCAAGGATTTCGCTAACCCTGTTAGTGATAAAAAAAAGCAGCGCTAACCACGGTTAGCACTGCTTTTTTTACACCTGGTATTTTCCTGACTTAGCCATGAAATCCTATGGAAAGGGGATATCATGGCTAGGTTTGTGAGCCCCTATCATCAAGCTAACGCCAAACTTCGAGAGATTATCGTTGGTTTTCCAGCGATAATCTCTCAATTGGCAGTTTGCGCGAGGATTTTTATCACTTCTGAGATAAACCTTGCTAATAGCAAGTTATCTCTGTGAAAATTTCCGGCAAAGCTTAGCGTTAAAAATTTCGTTGCTAAGCATCGTTAGCGATAAATATCGCTAAACGTTGGTAATATGCCCCACAATTCTCGCGTTCTTCAAATACACACATACAGTCAAATGTCTTCTATGAGCTCGACGTCACGACCCACATTCAAATCAAAAGCATTAAACGTAAGAGAAGGCAATTAACATTCACCGAATGCCCATGTTTCAACTAAACTCAATCAGCGTGGGTACCACCTTTGGAAAGAAACATGTAATTTTTCCACGTGGTTTCAATAAAAAGCACGTGCACCCTTTTAGCTTTCTGACAAAACATCTATATATCAAATTCTAGGTTGTAGTACCATTTCGCCAAGAAAACTGAGTCAGATCTTTGTAGTTACCAGCAGCTTAATTTTCATTAGGCCAGCTATTCAATAATTAGTCATGCACCATAAATCAATTCCCCAAGTCTCCTCCAGGTCTCTTAATTGAAAATTATTGTTTCTCGGCTCCATTGTTGAGTGTGCTGCAAGTCGGAGGGTGATAGATGCTGGATCCGGCATTAACAGTTTGAAACAGTCACATCTTGATATATCATTGCCCTGAAGGGCCTCCTAATGTTGCTGTGGCGGGGAATGTAAAAAAAAAGAAAAGAAACCCAGAAATGAGAAACACGCTGCACTTTTTCACATTAGTCTTGACCAAACAGACTCATTTCTCGTCTGACTCCTGTCTTAAGACAGAGGTTGTAAGCGAGAGCCATACAAAGTTAGTGTTTAGGGTATTTTTGAGTGAAATGCCTTTGTCTTGCTTTTAATAGTCTTTCTCTATTACACATTTAGAGTGGGCTTCTTTTTGGCAGTGCCAGGGCAGTGAATTAAATGACTATATTCATTTGGCAGGCGGTATAACGAACAGATGCCCCATCTCAAAGATTACCCTCGTCATCAGATGACTTCTGTTTTGATGACAGCGTGGGTAAGTTAAATTACTTTGCAAAGTGTGAAGGAAAATATTGCTCTAGAGAAAGAGCGAAGCTGAATGCGGTTTCTGTTCTGTCTATGCATGGGGCTCCTTTTAAAGTTGCCCTGTAGCAGTTGGGGACGGACACGGGGTGCTCCGTGCATTGACACTTGCTTCCTCGTGACCTGTAAGGCCACTCCACGTGAGGGGAGGGGGGCGGGGGTGGGGCGGGGATGGGGATATATATGGGGGTCGTGAAATGCACCATAAATTTCAATGCGAGACTCAATGCAGGAAAGGAATGCGTTTAACAGTGCTCATTGTTTTAGCAGATTCAAAAAATCCGTTGACGCTTTGAAACATTTTCATTTATCTGATCTCTTAAGGTGCTAAATGAAAAATGGTTTCAAGCATAAGCTACAGCATAATATTTCATACTAACAAATACGAATATTAATCAAAACCATAATAACTATATTATTATTATAACTATCCTGCATGTTAACCCACTGCCAAGGGCTATAATGTTGTTAAAACCCACAAGCGAGGGCCTATAAAGAGTGAAAGGGTCTCTAATAATCAGTGTTGCACCAAAGGCAATCTGTCTGCGCCCATGCACGCCTGGACCACGCCCAGTAATATGTGCTACAATTGGTTCTGTGGGGTAATTAATTGCTTTACAGTTTCACCAATATAAGTACAGAAAGAAAGGAAACACAACTGGATTGAGCAAATCAAAATCAATATATTGACATCTTAATCTCTTTTTTTGTTTTTGTCATAACACAGTATGGCTGTTACAAGCAAAAATAAATCATTGAAAACAGGGAAGGGGTGACTTGCATGTGATTAGGTGTTCTAAAGATGACAAGGTGCTATAAGTGAACAAGATATATACGATGCTGTAGATGAAGTATCTAAAATGTTGAGATCAATAGACATCCGTCCCTAAACCTATGAATCTCCAATACGCCCATTGTAAATTCTGCCTTTTGCGTGAGGTGAAGTGCGTAGGGAATGGATTGCCGGGACACGTGGACGTTTCGACCCATAGAAGTGCGTGATTGTGACAGAGTCACGGTGGGAACTCTTCAGGGCAGGGACAACAGCCAGTACAAGTGGTATAGGATACCACTAGGCGTCTAGTTTGAAGTTGCGTAATCCACCAGATGGTCGCATTCTTTAAAGAGGCAGAAATTATCCCGTAATTCAGAGGGGAATCCTATTCCATGAGTCTATGCTTGGGCAGGAGCTGCTCGAAGAGTGAACGGGATGCCGGTTCATGCTCGCTTGGACCACGCCCAGTGCCACAGACCCTGGTTCTCGGACCCTCCATCGATACGACGCAAGCACCCTCCTCACCCTCAACACAGGATGCCCCAACGACTGTCACCTCCCAGCTCCGAAGTACACCTAAGGACCCTTCTCATGCTGGAACTGCAGCTACACCTTTGCCTACACCAACATGCCAGCTCCTCTTGTTGCTCAGACTGCATCCTTCTCAACATGCGCTCCCTCTACAAAAATGCCACAGAAATCTGGGACATCATTGACTCCATTGGGCCACACATCGCCTTCCTCACAATGGCTACAAAATCACCCACAAGGACCACGCCGAACGACCAGGAGAAGCCATTGCCATCATCCACAAGGACTCCCTCCGCCTTACCTCCAACTCGGACTACCCAACAAAAACCATGGAAAATCTCCACTTCCAGGTCAAGGTCAAGACCAACCCCAACGCCACCCTTGACGGAAACCTCATCTAAAGCCCCCCTGGCCTTCGCCCGCCTTTTACCGATGCCATTGTCCACATCATCGCACCCCAGGCCCTGGCATCAACTGATTCCATCATACTCGGAGACTTCATCTTCCACTTGGACAAATCCCACAACCAGAACAACGCTTACCTTTTGGAGAACCTCACCAACATCGGAGGACTGAAGTAGCTAGTCACAACACCTACCCATGCAGCGGGGCACAAGCTCGTCCCTGTCTGCTACACCAGCAGGAACATCACCTAAAACCACAACACCAAACTCTTCTGGACCGACCACCTTCAACCCTCCCACTGTACATGCCACACCCATCACCCCCACTGCACCTGGAACAAGATCACTGAGGAACATCTCGCTGTCTCTCTTAGCACTACCACACCTCCACCCACAGTAGATGCCAAAACCTCAGTTTGCAACCTCCACCATTTGATCACCAACTGCACCAATGCCCTGCCTCCCTTAAGAAGGCCCTCAGCAAAGGAAAAACCAAAAAAGCCAGTTGGTTCACTCATGACCTCCGCGAGACCAGACTCACCTGCAGACAACTTGAGAAAAGATGGAGGAACAACAAAATCCCGAAAGCGCATGCAGCCTTCAAAACTGCTGCCACCGCACACCACCTCCGCCTGAAAACCACAAAGAAAATGCCCCTCAAGTCAGTATCCATGCCAACTCTCACAATGGGAAAGAACTCTTCACCATTGTCAAGAAGTTCACCAGGCCCAGCAGCGAGACCTCGGACATCTGCATTCCAAGAACTCTGCAACAAACTCAGCAACTAATTCCATCACAATATCATACTGATCCACAACAGTTTTGAAGCTCAAGATCCTGCCACCAAGCCCAACACTAACACCCCGACCACACTTGAACATACCCTGCTTAACTGGACATACTCAAGGCCATGAAGAGCATCCCCCTTGGAGCCCTCTCAGACTCCTGATCACACCACAAATTTCACAGAGCAGCAACCTCCATCGCCCCTGAACTCCAGCACGCAATCATCTGCTCAATAGAAACCGCCCCTTCCCTGATGACTGGAAACACAACAAGAACCACCCCCTGCTGAAAAAGCTCCATGTCCCTGCTCCCATTCCCAGATCCCATTCCCAGCAAAGGTCACTGAGAAGGCCATCAATGCCCAACTCTCCAAATTCATCGAAGTGAAGCACATCCTGGACATCTCCCAATCTTGATTCCGAAGCTATAGCAGCACCAAGACCGCACTCCTAGCTGCCATCAACGACATCTGCACCCTCTTAGATTGGGGCAAAATGGCAGCCCTGATCCTGCTAGACCTCTTGGCCACCTTTGATACTGTCTCACACTGTACCCTAATCATGAGACTCTACAACACTGGTATCCACGGCAAGGCCCTGGACTGGATCCACTCCTTCCTCCCTGGCCAAACTCAATGAATCAGACTAACTCCATTCTGCTCCGAACCATGCTGTGGAGTGCCTCAGGGATACCCTCTGAGCTCCCACCCTCTTCAACATCTACATGGCACATCTTGCCGCCATGGTAGGAAACCACAGACACATCATCTCCTAAGCCAACAACACCCAGCTGACCCTCTCCCTCACCAATGAACCCTCAGCCACCAGAATCATCTTCCACAGCAGGATGAAGGCAGCCGCCTCAAACTCAACTTGGACAAGATGGGACCCACCCCCTGTGCCTGGGATGACTCCTGGTGGCCTGCCGACCTGCCGACCTGTGTACCCCACCCCCACTGGCCATGCATGCAACCTCAGCATCATACTGGACTCCTCGATCACAATGAACCACTAGATCAACGCCATATCCTCTTCATGCTTCCAAATGCTATGCCTGTTTCTTAAGACTTTCAGATGGATCCACACCGATGAAAGACGATAGCCAACGCACTCATCACCAGCAGGCTCGAAAACTGCAATCCACTCTAAACCGGCATCACCCAGAAACTCCTCAGGAAACTGCAGAACATTCAAAATGCTGCAGCATGACTGGTTCTCAACATGTCCTGACAAAGCCACATTACCAAACACCTTTACAAACGGCAGGGGCTGCCAGTCAACAAAAGAATCACCTTCAAGCTCCTTACTCAAGCCTACAAAGACCTCAACGATACTGGACCAGTGTACCTGAAGCACCACCTCACCTTCCACGTACCCGCCAGACACCTCCACTCTGCCTAACTGGCCGTTGCCTCCATTCCTCGGATTCACAAGACAAGAACCGGAGGAAGATCCTTCTCCTACTTCGCCTCCAAGACCTGGAACACCCTGCCCTTCTACCTCAGGCAATCTCCCTCAATGACCCAATTCAAGAAGGCTCTCAAGACCTGGCTCTTCGACTAAACCCAAACACAGCAGCAGTCCCCCCACCTTTCCCCCTTGTGCCTTAAGACCCTCACAGGTGAGTAGCCACACTTTCCAAACCCCTGATTAACATGCATAAGCAGGGCCATGGTTTACGGAGTTGAACACTTGCTATTCAAATGTGGGCTGATCTGCAGGCCACCAGTTTCATTGCAGGCAAGGCCAAATCAATTTTCCAACCTTCTGAGCTCGAAAACTTAAGTATCACTGAATTTGTTAATAGTAATACTTGCCACGTGTGGCCAAAGCGCAATGTAATAAACGGTATTACAGGTGTGCAATTTACCATGTTTTGGATATTTATGTTAATTTCTTTCTTACTCACATGTGGAGTATTCGTTCTATAAATTTTGTGTACATCTAAATGGTAGTCACATGGTTTAGTAATTTACAATTACTTTTCAAAATCTACACTTCTGTAATTTACAACTCCTGCACAGCAGTTCCCCAAGGTTACGAAATTTGACAATTGTTATCACTTTGTCTAACTGATTATTTAGGTGATTAATTATGATACACTTAGCAAAACCTAGTACGTAGTACTTTAAGAATCGTCCAGATTTGCTAATTTCCCACACTTTCTGCTTCACTTACACGTCAGACATTTGAGTGCAGGCAAAATAATCTGAAAAATGTGGCAAGAGCATTTGAACGTGCGGATGAGTGCTCAAAAGATGCCATGTAGTAAGTGGTCACCTTTTGACAGTGCATGAACTTTGCTGCACCTCAGACGCCCCATTGGTTGTGCACCCCCCTTTTCCAAACGTAGCCAAATATGGCTGATTGTGCCTATGTTTTGTACAGTTGTCAGGTGAATCTTACATGGCCAAAACAATATGTGTATGTTCTGTTTTGTGAATTCTGCAGAAAGTGGCAATGCATATTGTTGTGATCGACAAGCTAGCTGTGTGTTGGTGGCGCCAGAAGACCAATAAAAGAAGAGCTGAAATATTTTTGGTGTCATCTTTTAACACATATATATTAATTTTTCCACTCATTACAGTTGGAAAAGTCACAGTGAATCCCTCCTGTACATTTTCATTTGCTAAAGCATATGACGACTACCATCATTAATGTAACTGCCTGGTATGTCAGTGTAAAAATAGCTGCAACATGAGAACTTCATGAATTGGCATCTTTTCAGTTAATGAAATGTCTATTGTTTGAATTTTACTGACAAGAGGGCAGGAACTGTCAGAGATCACTAAAGCCACAAATAGAAAATATACAAATTGACACACATGTCAGCACTGAACTTATCGGAGGTTTTGATTACTGACACAGTGTATGCGTTGAAGTTCCAAAGAAAGAGATCTTAAAACTGCAGAGATGTCAAAAACAACCAGAGTTTCTATCCAGAAATTAACTCCTATCATGTCTTTTCCTAAAGAACTGCACTAGCTCACAGTGTGGTAGAGAATAAAAACCTGAACATCTAGGTTCAAATATCTGGATGTCATTGTGCCCAAATCTTAGAAATCAATAAAGTGTGACAGTTTTCAAATACAACTGGAAAAGTTTCCTCTTCAGAGAGAATTATCATTCCACCTCAAAATCAACAGGGTTGATAAGCAAGACTCTTAGCCTCTACTTTGATCTATCAGGGTATGGACCCGGCAGGGTTCTCAATTAAACTGATCGATTCTCTCTGATTGTTTGTCCCTTGATAACACGCTCAAAATTCCCTGGATCACCTATGTGAAGGCTATCCTCACTAGTTTGAGTAAGGTGGTCATTTATTATAATTACCATTACCTTAGTTCCTGGGAGCTCAGTTATGTGAGGAACCTGTTTCTTGAGCTTGCCCTTTCTCAGCATGAATATACAGAGCTTACGGACCCTATGGTACGGGGGCCTTTGCTATAAAAATTGTTCAGGGCATGGAGACATACCACTCTCTTCTTCCCAATGAAAGGGATAGGTTTGTGGTGGCACGTTTCAGGTTTAACCAGTTACATTACATTCTGGTTGGTTCCATTGAGGCACATTAGGGCCCTGTCGCTGCCACGGTAGGTCTCCACAGGATACCCCACATTTTGTACTTGTTTGCATATATTTTAGTTTGCCAAGGAAGCGGTTTCTTTGGCCTCTTCTGAAAGCCCAGAACTTCTTTCAAGCTCACCCGGCGCTTGTGTATTTGCAGCTATTGTCGAATTAGCTTATTCTTTTTGCTATAACTTCTTTATATTCTTTCCTCTGGGATGCTTTGAGCTCAAGACAATCTAGACTGGATTAATTCTAATGTGGCTCATATGACCATTCAATTCACAGAACCCCAATCGTAATTATATTGTTTTTAACTTTTTAATGCTGGTATTAATTTGTCAATCTGCATATTTGTAACTGTTTAACTAATTTATTTGTTCTATGATTTTATGCTCTTTTATGGTTGTATCTGCAACTGAATAAAGATGTATTGGATTGAACAGGCCTAATACACCCAAGGGCATATTACCAACAACTAGCCATGATTATCGCTATGTTGGTTTAGCTGCTATATTAATATCGCCAAGCTCCGCCGATTTTTATCGCTTAGGAGCCTTGCTATTATCAAGGTTTATCTCGGATCACTGAAATAATATCGAGGGACAGAATATCGACTTGCAAAAATATTGTTGACAAAATAACGACAGCCAGAATATCGAGTTTGTATCTACAAACAGGTAAGTACAAAAATATCGAGGACAAAATATCGTTTACAAAAATATAGTTTAAAAAAATATCGACTTTATTAATAACAGTGTTAAATTAAATTAATATTTAAATTTAATTACTAAAATATACTTAAAAATACTTAAATTAACTTATAATATTTAAATAATTAATGAAATTAATAAAAAAACATGTTTTACTATCATATATGTTAAAACATATATATATAGTAACATTATATAATTAAATATTATACAATATTATTACCGTACGATAGCAGAAGTGTAAAAAATACTATTCCCACTCCAAAGAGTGCAAGCGTAGGAAAAGCGTTGGATAGCGTAGAGGTTAAAATTACTATTCCCACTCCAGTGAGTGCACCAGTAGGGAAAGGGTTGGATAGCGTAGGGGTTTAAATTACTATTCCCACTCCAGTGGGTGCAACAGTAGGGAAAGCGATGGATAGCGTAGGGGTAAAAATGACTATTCCCACTCCAAAGAGTTCAACAGTAGGGAAAGCGTTGGATAGCGTAGGGGTTAAAATTACTATTCCCACTCCAGTGGGTGCAACAGTAGGGAAAGCGTTGGATAGCGCAGGGGCTAAAATTACTATTCCCACTCCAGTGGGTGCTACAGTAGGGAAAGCGTTGGATAGCGTAGGGATTAAAATTACTATTCCCACTCCAAAGAGTGCAACAGTAGGGAAAGCGTTGGATAGCGTAGGGGTAAAAATTACTATTACAACTCCAGTGGGTGCAACAGTAGGGAAAGCATTGGATAGCGTAGGGGATAAAATTACTATTCCCACTCCAGTTGGTGCTAAAGTAGGGAAAGCGTTGGATAGCGTAGGGGTAAAAATTACTATTCCCACTCCAGTGGGTGCAACAGTAGGGAAAGCTTTGGATAGCGTAACGGTTAAAATTACTATTCCCACTCCAGAGAATACAACATTAGGGGAAGTAAATACTTCATATATTATTTTGAAATGTATAAATGAATATCTATTAATAATTAATTAAAAATAATTAAAAATTGTATACAATATAATAATTAATATATTAAAAATACTAATTAACAATAATTATTTCAATTGATCACCTATTAATGCTAATTAATGAAAAGAATTACTATTAATTATTTAATAATGATAAATTATTTAACAATTATTTCTAATTAAATAATTTTAAATACGCTTAATTATTTAATTAATTATAATTTAATTACTTCTCAACCAATTCTCCTATAAACCCACAACCCGCTACATAAAATAAATTATTAAAATTAACATAATTAACAATTAATCAAATAAATGTAATTAATTGGCAAATAAAATTTTTATAATTACACATAAATACTTAATTGATAATTAATTCTAAATAAATAAATTTACATTTTTAATTAATTATAATTAAATTACTGCCCACCCAATTCCCCTATAAACTCACGACCCGCTACTGAAAATAAATTAGTAAAATTTACATAATTACCAATTAATCAATTAGTTATAATTAATTACCAATTAAAATTTAATTAATTTACTATTATAAATTATTTTACCATTAATTAAAAGTTACTATCAATAAATAAATTTACATATTTAATTAATTATAATTAAATTACTTCCCACCCTATTCCCCTATAATGTAAATGTAAATGTGTTTCGATTTATATAGCGCACTTTAACCCAGGGGCCTCAAGGCGCTTGCTTAGGGAACCCGTCCTGGTATTCCCCTGTGAGATACCCCGGCCGGGTATCCACAAGGTGAAAGCCAGGCATCCCACCGCGAGGGGCCGTAGTGGAGATTAAGCAAGCTATTGCCCAGAGTCGCAGAGTGTGACCCCGTGAGTCGAGTAGGCACCAGAGCGAGAATTGTCGACTCCGTGGAATTTTCTTTATTTTATTTATTTATTTTTTTTTTGAGCCCGAGACCCGCCGAGGCGGGGAATCGAACCCTGGTCCACGGCTGATCTCAGCTTCTGGGTCTGCCGCCTCTAACCACTGAGCCACGCTTCTCCAATCCCACAACCAGCTACAGATTTAAATTACGTAATAATTATAAAAACTTAAATCATTAATCAAAATTAATTATAACATAAATACACACTTTTCACACATATTATAACATAAAAATACACTATAAACATTAGATATTATTAAAAAATCGATATTTTTTACTATCTATATTATATACTTCGATATTTTAACTTTCTATATTTTTAACAGTCGATATTACATCACTTACCTTAAAAACGATATTTTGGTTGTCTATATTCTGTCCTGTCGATATTTTGTCCAGTCTATATTTAAAACTCGATATTATGTCCAGTCGATATTTTGGAGTCGATAATAAAAGTCTGTGCACCGTTTATCTCCTAAGCGATAAAAATCGTCCGAAATGCATGAATATCGATGTAAAGTCAGCGATATTCATGCATTATCGAGCAAATGCTCTTAGCCATGTTATCCACCTACCATTGGATAACATGGCTAAGAACAGCTCTGGGCAGGCGTTAGCTTTTGGAGATAATCGCGCTTAGCACGATTATTTCCAAAAGTTAGCAATAGGAGATAGAGATGTTAGCGACTGTTTCCAGTCGCTAACATCTTGGCACGCCCACTTTGCATGTCATTAGCGATAATTATCGCTGACATGCAAAGTGGGCACCTAAATGCCCGCTATCTCCTACTAGCTGTCGCTAACTGGTGTTAGCGACAGCTAGGTAATAGGGCGATACAATTATCCCCGCTTTAGCGGGAAAAATTCCCGCTAAAGCGGCGATAATGCCCTTGGTAATATGCCCCCCAGTGTCCATTAAAAAAACAGGAACAACACTCCTCTGAGTGAAGATCATAGCCTATAGAACCCAGGTTTTGAAAATCCACATGTGATCGGTCTACATCTGCAGAGGGGGTTGGTTAACCTGGGAACTGCATTCTGCATGTCATCAGCACAATTAAGTTACAATTATGAGACAATTAAGATATGTTGTTACACAAAAATTAAATAAATATACATTTCAGGCACACTTAGGCGCACAGAAAATATACACATGGGCATACATCTTCACCCAGGTAACAAAACATCAATTTATGTGCAGACTGATACCAATGTCAAAGTATAACTAATCTTGCAGTGTGTTCAATAAGTTAAGTGTAGTTTTGTTTTTTGCCTTGTCTCCAAACCTTCTGTTCATCGTTTTGACAACTGCAGTAGCAGTGGTCTGCTAAACAGACTTATACACATGTGCTTTGTAAAATAGAAGAACCTTCTTTACTGTCACAAGTGTCATTCTGATATGTTACCATTCTATGTATAGGGTCACTGCATAGTTGGGGCTTGGGGCGTATGGGAGAAAGAAGTATTTTAGACTGCATGATTTATTTAGCAGCCTAGCAGGACATATTGCGAAGATATGAAATTAATTTCAGCATTAAAAGTGAAATATGTAAGAAAAGTACCTGTAAACCGACATCTGTAGCAAATCGGTACTCTGGGATGAATGTGCGAATAATGGATAGCAACTTACAATAAATATAACCTCTTTACCCTTTAGGGAATTGGAAATATAATCTAAATGAGCTCAGCTCGATGCGGTCTATGGACATACACATTCTGTCTGGTAATACTACTTCGAAGGACTAGCCATAAAATAGCCAAGGCAATTTTGAGTGGAAAATACATCCCTTTAAAACTGCTCACAACTCTCATTATTGGCTAAAATGTTTATTTGCATTTTAATAATTGCGCATGTTTATGTAGGAGCCCCCTGGTTATAAACAGTGGCAAAGATCTATCGACCTTAAGCAGAAACAAGAGTAATGGTAATCAGAAGTAATGGTGCCAAATTTCCTTGATTTTCCAATAAGAGAGTTTACCATGGGATGTCTGCTCCAACTGGACCTTTTTTTTATTGCCCACGGTTCCAGGTTGTGTGCCCCTGACAAGTTGAACATACATGTAAATTGCAATTACTTTGTCCGGTCGTTCGATTACTTTATTTTGGCCACAACGGGCCATAAAAGTTCATAAAATACATACATTACATGAATTAAAATAATAAATACAAACTTCATTTAAAATACATAGAATATACAGATTTGCAGATAAAAATACAATACTTAAGACCTGATTAAACATAGAATTCTGAATCGAACATTCACATTAGATTAAAAAAAAAAAAAAAAGGGGAGAGCTTGTGCTAAACACTGGCTGCATTGATCAATTTCCTGCGTCTGTGCCACATAGCATTCAGAAAACGTGAGACGGCAAAGACAATAGGGGGATGCATATGCACACTGGCGAAAGCCTAGTTTTCTACAAATTGCAATCACCCAGTGCTTACGTGCAACCTGATACGCTGGACAGAAGAAGAAAACATGTATTTCAGTGGAAGAGTACCCAATCTCAATTGCGTATACAATTTCCTAGCTAATGCAGGATATATCAGATCTAGTCATTCTTCCTTTTTATATTCTACTTTAACTTGCAGGAACTCAGTGGTCAACCTGCCCCCCTCAGACTCACTCGCATGAAGGGATGCTAGATTGTAATTCCTGTAGTGGCGGACCAGATCAGCTTTAGTTATCTCCGGGCAAACTACATCTGGAGTTTCCCAGAGCTCCGATAAACCTATCCTACAGCTAATTAACTTTATATGGGTCAGCCACCGGATATTCTTACTTTTCAATGCATCCCAAATTTCCCTAAATTCATTTTTGTAACAATCGAGTTCCGGCACAGACCACAATCTTTTCCAATACGTTAGAGGGCGTAATGTCATAACCCCCTCAATTGGGACTAGCCCTAGATCCATGTGTAATGGTACAAGTGGGGTACTCACAGGAAGACCCAGTATGTTCCTCAAAAAAGCGTGTTCTACCTTAACTAAATTGGGTGATTTCTGGTAACCCCACCAAAGTTCGGCCCCATATAGTGCTGCTGGTTCGGCCCCATATAGTGCTGCTGGTCTAGCCTGTACATTATAAATGTCATTAACTGGAGCCGCAGGCTTTAACTCAGACACTCTGTGCAGCTTCTTGATCCCCCCCACCTCATTTGTTAACTTGAGTGCTGCTTTTGCCAGCTGAGAATCCCATTCCAGGTGTTCTCCCAGAGTAATGCCCAGATATTCAAAGGTCTTTACTCTCTCCAATGGAATTCCACCCAGAAGGGGGTTTGGGTGCGTCTATATTGGGGGGTTGAAGATCATAAACTTAGTTTTATCTAAGTTTATCTCCAGTCCCCTAGATGCACAGAAGTCGGCGAAGCCATCCAAGGTACGTTGGATGCCCGTTGAAGTCTTGGACAACAACAAAGTGTCGTCCGCGAACATCAGAGCGGGCACCCGTCCAGTAACTAACCTCGGGGCATCTATATTCATGGCTCCAAGAAGATGGGCAACTAATCCATTTATGTAGAGGCATAACAAGGTAGGTGCCAGCACACACCCCTGGCGCACCCCTTGATTCACGGGAAGCGGGCTGACAAATTGCCATGCTTCCCGCACCTTACTTGAGCATAGGTGCCAGTATGGAGCCTTATTAAAACATTAAGAAGATAACCAGGCAGACCAAGCTCATATAGTACCCTCCACAGTTTGTCCCTGGATACCGGGTCAAATGCTGACCGCAGGTCAACAAATATCATGTAGAGGATGCCACCCTCTACAATCACAGTTTTCCAATATATGACCTGGAGTCTAAATAACTGGTCCACGGTTGATGTACCCTGCGTAAAAACCAGCCTGGAAAGGAGATAAAATCTCATTTTCCTCCATCCAACTCTGTATTCTATCTAAGATAATCCATCCCATCAATGTTTGAGTTACGTCTATCAGACTGATGGGCGTATAATTAGACGGTTTGAGGGGGCAGCCTTTTTTGTAGATGGGAACTATTTTGGCGCCACGCCAAGTGTCCAGGGAATCCATACCATTTAATATGGCATTATAAAGAACACATAAATAAGGGGCCCATATTTTCAGTTCAGACCGAAATAAATCCCCCGGTAGCCTGTCAAGACCAGGGGCCTTGTTAGGAGCTAATTTCAAAATAGCAGCTTCCACCTCCAAAGAAGTAGTCTCCCATGCCCCATCCAGTCAATACTCGTGGGGGAGGCATGGGAGAGAGATTTCGAGGCCATCGTTGCTCGAAGAAGCATACAAGGCCCCAAAATGTGATTCCCATACGGGTGCAGCTATATTTGGTACATTTGCCAAATTGCCCGCCCTACTCCCACAGCTGACAATCGTCCAAAAGGATTTAAAATCTTTTGACTTTAGTGCAGATCTAAGATCTTCCCAGTTATCTGCCTCCCACTCTTTCCTTTCCTTCTGAATGACCTGCTTGTACAAATGCCGAAAGTACTTGATCCTAGTTTTATCCTTTAGCTTAACCGCAAGGATCAAATCCTTTTTAACTTTCCTACAGTTGGCATTATACCAAGGATGGGCTGGAGCTGGTTTAGCTTTTGCACTACCTTCCGGATAGAACACATCAGATAGTTTCTAGATGAGCCCCAGATGTTTAGTCATGGGCTCATCACCCAAACCTAAATGTGATACTATATCCTCCACCTCGCCCATGCGACTCAGGCACGGCAAAGCCCTTTGGTATAAGTCAGCAAGTTTGTTAGGAGAGCCTAGTATCTTTGGCCATTTAACCCTCCTCCTATTATTAGTTAATAACACCAGAGGTTCTATTGTATTTGAGTCAAAGTCTGGAATAAACAAACCCAGACTCCCTGGTTTCAACGTCATAACCAAGGGATTATAGTCACTGTCTTTCCTAGGATGAATCTGGAAGTCCAGGACCATGCCCCAAATTCTAGGTTCCACCATAATATATTCAAAGATGGAATTTTGGCCCTCTCTATTGAATGTCATTCGGCCCGGCTCATCTGAATTTGTCCTCCCGTTACAGGGTCTAAGAGAGGACAAAAGACTGAGAGAATTCATTTGCAACACCTACGGGGTCCAAGCCCTAACTACCGGAATCTGGGGTTCCGGGATAAACCAGTGCTGATCCTCATCCTCAGAGCCCTCTTGAATTGCATCAGTCAGTGGCTCAAACTGGCAGTTGAAATCGCCACCCACTATTAAAGTGACTGCTGGATCAAGAGTTAAAATAAACTGTCTAAGTTGGTCAATGGTTCCAGACTCCTTCCCACTTTGGATTGGTCGCGAGTAGATATTAATGAAAGCAGTCTGTCTATTTTCTAGGAGTGTAAGAAGGACACACTGTACATCTAGTGAATCAGTAGGGATATGTACTGCCAGAGCCCCCAGGTGTGTACCTACCCAGATGCTAAGTCCCCCAGAGGGTCTACCCCTACCCTTCATAGTTGCCAGTATACTGAAAGTGGAGAACCCTCTCCTTTGTATATCTCCCAATGCCCAAGTCTCCTGAAATAGGCAGACATTACTTTTCTTCCAGTCTCGGCACAGCAGTTTATTTTTGATCCCAACCACATTCCATGAGAGAACTGTAATGGATTCCTTTAGCACCCCAGCCCAATTTCAGATTTCATTAAGTTTGGGCAGTTCCGCATAGCTGACAGATCCTCAGTGTAATTCCCATTGAGCGTTTGGCCTATCTCCTCTAGCTCACCATCGTGAGTCCCACCCACAACCACTAGGGATGCTGAGCAACTTGTGTCCACATTCATTGCTGGATAGAAAGCTCCAGGCACTGCACCCCCTCTGTAATTCTCAATCCTACTCCCCTTGTCCGCACGCCCTGGATCCTTCCTAAATGTACAAACCCCAAGTGAACTAGATAGATTAGTGTGGCACACACAGGTAACAGGACATACACGGGCGGCCAGTAAACCCTCTGCATAAACAGGGGAGAGTTGGGGTAGGCGGGAGATTGGCCGTCAATCTATCAGGTCTAGAACACTATATATATTACTCAGAGGAAAAAGGTCACTACTGGGGGCGTTGTTATTATTACCCATCCAGGTAGCTTGAGAAACCTGTGTCCTAGAACCCAGAATATCACGGCCACCCCAGGACTGTGGCCCTCCAACCCCAGTGGTGGTAGGGTAGAAATAGGTCAGGGGAAGAGATTGGATTTGCCTTCCAGGGCAGACCGGGGCCCAATTAGCAATGTGGTCCACCACCCTACTATTCCTAAAGTTGATAACTACACAATCTCCCTTTATGCTTTTCGCCCGTGACCCTATGCAATCTACACGTCGTGCAAACAGAATTTCACTAGATGCATGAGGAGTTAGTGGTCTATTGAAATGTACCCAATGGATACATTTATTCTTAAGTACTCCATAGTCCTCCCTTTTCCCCCGGTCCAAAACTGGGACCCCAGCAAGGACTATTACACACGGGGCAGACTCAGGGGGGAGATCTAAGCGTTTTAATTCAATGTCTGGAGGATCACCAAAATTACTCCTATTTGCTGGAACTTGGAAATTTGGTGCCCCGCTCACACCCATTGGTTCTATTTCTCACTAGGTTGTTATTTACAGTGCTCTCACTAGGCTGCGCCTCTTGACCCAATACCCGAATACTTTGGGAAGTCGAGCCCACTAAGTCATTCATTAGGGGCGACACAGGAAGATTACAGGGGACATTGTCACACCCTTCCTGCCTCTCTATAATATCACTAACATCAATTGCTCGATGAACAAACCCCTCCCCCCGCAACTGGATACATTTGTTCTAGGCATAACAATCTCCTCTCAATAGCATTGAGTCTATCATACAAAGGACGACAAGTCTTAGTAAAGATGTTTCCCATTTTAGCCCAGAACTCTTTCTCGGTTTCCGTAGGACATGCGACATTAGTGACTAGAGAGGTCATCGACGCTTGTTCCGACCGCTAATGAAAAACTGGGCTTGATGTGGATGTTAGGTTTTGTCCATCCCCCCCATTATTACATTTTGGAATTTTGGCTTTCTTCTTATTTATAGAAGCACTCCCACGCTTCCTTTTAGAGGCTGTTACCACAACTTCAGGACCCGTCTTTGATCTGGTATCAGATCGAGTTTGCAGTTTCGTACACGACGGGCCCACTGAATCATGATTTTGAGCGGGGGCGCCCTTGGCAGGGGATACAACAACCACGCTAACTGGGAAAACCACGGTCTGATTTCTGTTTGGGCATGATATTGACCCTCTCTACCAGCCCCCCTGACAGAAATATCAGCAAGGCCTTGCCGGTTGGGCGATGGTGCCTGCGCCAAACAGCCCAGAGAGGAGCGTTTATCAAAATTAGGGTCCAAAGATATCCTTTTCTCAGTAATGTCTATTTGGTGGGCCAACATAGATGATGCCCTGATGAGAAATTGGTCCAAAGTTCCTACAAACGACCCCCCTAGAGTCGACTTTCTTCCCTTTCCCCATTGGAAGTCGCCATTGCAAGGATTAGTTACGGCGATAGCTTCTTAGAGAAAATAGATATAGCTATCACTGTAGTGATCAAACAACAGATACACTCATAATATCTTTAAACTGACCTTGACTTGTTCAATAAATTGCAGGCGAAAGGGGGTGGTCCTGTCCCGTCCTCAATTGGCCTCGAACTGGCTCAATCGGGCCCGGCGCGCGTCCCGCGGGACGGGAATGAGAGGCTGATTAAATTCAGCTGTGGTGGTCAAGGCAGTGGCGTAACGAAACATGAGGGGGCCCCCCTGCAAACTACATGGAGGGGGCCCCCCTCCCATCCTCCATGCCTGTCTAGAGCTCTCAGGCCAGCGACCCGCCATACTGCAGGGGATGCGGGCGATTGTTACGCCACTGTCACCAATTCAGCCGTTAATAGTAACACTGGATGGTGGAGTTAAAGGTTGGGCTTAGTCTGCCATCAGGCTATCATAGGTGGTGGTCCATTCATTACAGGGTCCCTGCCATCAGTAGGCCGGGGAAGTTTGCCCAATTTTAGGTGGCTTTCCTGATGCAGACTCCTGTCATGATATACAACATCGGGCCCACTCATCGTTTAGTTTTGACAAAAGTGCATTCACTGCACCTTCCCGTTTCCGTTTTAAAACATTGGACAAAGCGACAATGCAGTATTTCAAAAGCAGATATAACTACAAAGAGCACATTCTGATAATACATTTTTATTTTTATTAGACAATAGCAATCTTAAGAGGCATTGCATAGCTTCATACACACTTTGACCCCAATTCCATCACAGTCTCTCTCTCTCTGTCAGTCAGTATCTCTCTTTCAGTCAGTCAGTCTATCTCTCTCTGTCATTCAGTCTCTCTTAGTCAGTCTCTCTTAGTCAGTCACTCTCAGTCAGTCACTCTCAGTCAGTCAGTCTCTCTCTCTCTCTCTCTCTCTCTCTCTCTGTCTCTCTCTGTCAGTCTGTCAGTCAGTCCCTCTCTGTCAGTCAGTCTCTCTCTCTGTCAGTCAGTCTATCACTCTCTGTCATTCAGTCTCTCTCAGTCAGTCTCTCTCAGTCAGTCAGTCAGTCTCTCGCTCTCTATCTGTCTGTCAGTCAGTCTCTCTCTGTCAGTCTCTCTCTGTCAGTCTCTCTCAGTCAGTCTCTCTCAGTCAGTCTCTCTTAGTCAGTCTCTCTCTCTGTCAGTCAGTCTCTCTCTCTCTGTCAGTCTCAGTCTCTCTCTCTGTCAGTCAGTCTCTCTCTCTTAGTCAGTCTCTCTCAATCAGTCTCTCTCAATCAGTCTCTCTCAGTCTGTCAGTTTCTCTCTCTTAGTCAGTCTCTCTCTCTCTGTCAGTCAGTCTCTCTCTCTGTCAGTCAGTCTCTCTCTCTGTCAGTCAGTCAGTCTCTCTGTCAGTCAGTCAGTCTCTCTTTCTCTGTCAGTCTCTCAGTCTCTTTCTCTCTCTGTCAGTCTTTGTCAGTCAGTCTCCCTCTCTGTCAGTCAATCTCTCTCTCAGTCAGCCAGTCTCTCTCTCTCCCAGTCAGTCTCTCTCTCTCCCAGTCAGTCAGTCTCTCTCAGTCAGTCATTCTCTCTTTACCCCAGTCAGTCAGTCTCTCTCTCGCTCTGTCAGTCTCTGTCAGTCAGACTCTCTCACGCAGTCAGTCTCTCTCCAAGTCAGTCTCTCTCTGTCAGTCTCTCTGACAGTCAATCAGTCTATCTCTCTGTCAGTCAGTCTCTGCCTCTCTCTCTCAGTCTCTCTATCTCAGTCAGTTTCTCTCTACCTTAGTCAGTCTCTGTCAGTCAGTCACTCTCTCTCTGTCAGTTTCTCAGTCAGTCAGTCTCTACTCTCTCTCCATTCTCTCTCTCAACTCTGTCCACTCTATCTCTACTGTCTCTCTCTCCACGGTCTCTCCTCTGTCTCTCTCCCCACTTTCTCTCTCCACTCTCTCACTATCTCTCTCTCCACTGTCTCCCTCCACTGTCTCCCTCCACTGTCTCCTTCCACTGTCTCCCTCTACTCCCTCTCTCTCCACCCTCTCCCCCTTCTCTCTCTCTACTTTCTCTCCACTCACTCTCTCCACTCACTCTCTCCACTCACTCTCTCTCCACTCACTCTCTCTCCACTCACTCTCTCTCCACTCACTCTCTCTCCACTCACTCTCTCTCCACTCACTCTCTCTCCACTCACTCTCTCTCCACTCACTCTCTCGCCACTCACTCTCTCGCCACTCACTCTCTCTCCACTCACTCTCTCTCCACTCACTCTCTCTCCACCCACTCTCTCTCCACCCTCTCTCTCTCTGCTGTCTCCCTCCACTGTCTCTCTCTCTCCACTGTCTCTCTCTACTCTCCACTCTCTCTCCACTCTCTCTCTCTCTCTCTCTCTCCACTCTCTCTCTCTCTCTCTCCACTCTCTCTCTCTCTCCACTCTCTCTCTCTCTCTCTCTCTCTCTCCACACACTCTCTCTCTCTCTCCACACTCTCTCTCTCTCTCCACACTCTCTCTCTCTCTCCACACTCTCTCTCTCTCTCCACACTCTCTCTTTCTCTCCACTCTCTCTCTCTCTCCACTCTCTCTCTCTCTCCACTCTCTCTCTCCACTCTCCACTCTCTCTCTCCACTCTCCACTCTCTCTCTCCACTCTCTCTCTCCCCACTCGCTCTCTCCACTCGCTCTCTCCACTCGCTCTCTCCACTCGCTCTCTCCACTCGCTCTCTCCACTCGCTCTCTCCACTCGCTCTCTCCACTCGCTCCCTCCACTCGCTCCCTCCACTCGCTCTCTCCACTCGCTCCCTCCACTCGCTCTCTCCACTCGCTCTCTCCACTCGCTCTCTCCACTCTCTCTCCACTCTCTCTCCACTCTCTCTCTCCACTCTATCTTTCTCTCCACTCTATCTTTCTCTCCACTCTCTCTCTCCACTCTCTCTCTCTCTCTCTCTCCACTCTCTCTCTCTCTCTCTCCACTCTCTCTCTCTCTCCACTCTCTCTCTCCACTCTCTCCAGTGTCTCTCCTTGCTCTCTCCATTCTCTCTCCACTCTCTTTCTCTCCACTGTCTATCTCCACTCTCTCTCCACTGTCTACTCTCTCTCCACTGTCTCTCTCCACTCTCTCTCTCTCTCTAGCCACTCTCTCTCTCCACTGTTTCTCTCCACTGTTTCTCTCCACTCTCTCTCTCTCCACTCTCTCCCACTCTCCCTCACAAAGTAGTGTGCGTTCCATGGGTGTCCGCAGAAATGTTTCCAGGGGGGGCACATTTTTAACTTCATCACCATCCCCCTTGCACCCTTCTCTCCTCTGCCTTGCACCCTTCTTGCCCTCCCTCTTGCACCTTTCCCCCCTCCCCCTTGTATCCTTCTCCCCCTCCCCTTGAACCCTAGTCCACCTCCACCTTGAACCCTTTTCTACCTTGCACCATTCTCCCTCTGCCTTGCACCCTTCTCCCCTCTGCCTTGCACCCTTCTCCCCCTCCACCTTGCACCCTTCTCCCCCTCTGCCTTGCACCCTTCTCTACCTTGCATCCTTTTCCTCTCTGCCTTGCACCCTTCTCCCCCTCCGCCTTGCACCCTTCTCCTCTCTGACTTGCACCCTTCTCCCCTCTGTCTTGCACCCTTCTCCCCTTTGCCTTGCACCCTTCTCCCCTTTGCCTTGCACCCTTCTCTCCTTTGCCTTGCACCCTTCTCTCCTTTGCCTTGCACCCTTCTCCCCTCTGCCTTGCACCCGTCTCCCCTCTGCCTTGCACCCGTCTCACCCTCCGCCTTGCACCCTTCTCCTCTCTTCCTTGCACCCTTCTCCCCTCTGCCTTGCACCCTTCTCCCCTCTGCCTTGCACCCTTCTCCCCTCTGCCATGCACTCTTCTCCCCCTCCGCCTTGCACCCTTCTCTACCTTGCACCCTTCTCCTCTCTTCCTTGCACCCTTCTCCTCTCTGCCTTGCACACTTCACCCCTCTGCCTTGCACCCTTCTCCCCTCCGCCTTGCACCCTTCTCTACCTTGCATCCCTCTCCCCCTCTGCCTTGCACCCTTTTCCCCCTCTGCCTTGCACCCTTCTCGGCCCCCCTCCTCCCCTCCTGCGGATGCCCATGGTGTGTTCTAACAAGAGGGCTTAACTGAGGGCACCATTTTGCTGCCTCGTCCCTTCTCATGTGAGCTTTGCCCTGGAGAATGCTCTCTCTGGGGGCCCCCACTCCCACCCTTGTCAGGGTCCCGAGCACTGCTCTGTGCTGTCTCCTGCTCTTGCTCTCTGAGGCCCCCACCCCATCCTTGTCCCTGTCTCTTCTCTTCTCTTGTGGGGTGGGCTTTGCTTATGGAGGGGAGAGCGTTGGGGCCGGGCTCTGAGCTGCCTCAGAGGGGAAGTGGAGAGTGCTGTCTCTGGGGCCCCCACCCCACCCCATCCTTGTCCCTGTCTCTTCTCTTCTCTTGTGGGATGGGGCCCCCACCCAATCCTTGTCCCTGTCTCTTCTCGGGGGGGGCCTGTCCCTGTCTCTTCTCTTGTGGGATGGGGCACCCACCCCATCCTTGTCCCTGTCTCTTCTCTTCTCTTGTGGGGTGGGGCCCCCACCCAATCCTTGTCCCTGTCTCTTCTCGGTGGGGCCTGTCCCTGTCTCTTCTCTTGTGGGATGGGGCCCCCACCCCATCCTTGTCCCTGTCTCTTCTCTTCTCTTGTGGGGTGGGGCCCCCACCCAATCCTTGTCCCTGTCTCTTCTCGGTGGGGGCCTGTCCCTGTCTCTTCTCTTGTGGGATGGGGCACCCACCCCATCCTTGTCCCTGTCTCTTCTCTTCTCTTGTGCGGTGGGGCCCCCACCCAATCCTTGTCCCTGTCTCTTCTCGGTGGGGGCCTGTCCCTGTCTCTTCTCTTGTGGGATGGGGCACCCACCCCATCTTGTCCCTGTCTCTTCTCTTCTCTTGTGGGGTGGGCCGGGCCCCCACCCAATCCTTGTCTCTTCTCTTCTCTTGTGGGGTGGGGCCCCCACCCCCTCCGTGTCCCTGTCTCTTCTCTTGTGGGGTGGGCTTTGCTTATTGAGAGGAGAGAGTGGGGGCCGGGCTCTGTGCTGCCTCAGAGGAGCAGTGGACTGCTGTCCCTGGGGCCCGTCCTTGTCCCGGGCCTGCCTCCGGTGTTCTGACTTAAGAGAAACAATGTTGATACTTTGTTTCTCTTTAGTCAGAGGGAGGGGGTGAGGGGAACGCAGGCTGCACCTGCTTCAGACACAGAGGGAGAGAGGCTTGCTTCAGCGTAGGCCTCTCTCACAGCCCTCAGAAGAGCTGAGGGGGCCGGGCCCCCTGGGGGCCCCCTTCATTAACTGTAGAGAGTGAGGCCCCCCCGCACTGCGGGGTCTGCAGGGGCGTTTGTTACGCCCCTGGGTCAAGGGCGTGGCGGTAGGGCGGCTCTCAGCCCCGCTGTCTCCTGGGGAGCGTGGTTCTCCCGTCTCGTTTGCCCCGCTGCTGCTGCCAAAGTTCATCAAGATTACTTCACTTTTACCGGGGATTAAACATCGGAATTCGCTAAAAATTGTGTGCATCCACTATTTAATTCCCCCCACAGTTGCAGCAATAAGTGGGTGGGCAGCTTGCACCTGTGATTGCATGGACCAAGTAATCTAATTTTTGTTAGTCTTCTGTAGTAGAAACATGTCCCTCTGCTCTCAGTAGAACTGTAATTCCCAAAGCTATGTTGAAACTGCTAAACTGCACACCAAGCAACGAACAAGGAAAGTGAAATGACGTAGTGGTGTGTGCAGATGTTGGTCATTGTTGCTGTTAATGCAGAACGATCTCATTCTCCCCATTTAGCAAATCGTTGTGCAACAGGAAGTAAAAAGCAAAAAGAGAACTCTACAGCCCAGTGACATAGGTAGTGTGTCATGAGCTCTAGTGCAAATAGAGAACTGGGCTCCAAAGCCGCTGTTTGAACAGTGAAATACAGCAGTAATAATGGTTCAGTGCCCTCCACAGGTCTCTGGGCCCCGTTGCCACTGCACCTTCTGCACCAGTGGAAGCTCTGCCCTAACCACCGCCTTGTCACTCCACTACTGCAACTATAGGGCCATAGTATGACTTAGCTCAAGAAAAACAACTATATACTAAGTTAAAGACGGTTACAATCAGTGAACAAGGCCTCTCTCAGTTTAGAATGCCTGAAGAGATTCTGCCAAAGCTAAAAGTTAGCTCCAGCTATAGGATTGTGCAAACGTTGAGCTTCTCTCCATACCTAGAGGAGATTTAAGCTGGATTGTGTGATAAGCTAGATGTAGCATTCTGCACACCAAAATCACAAAATATCTCCATCACTGTGACGCATCACTATTACCAATTTCTAACTATCCTTCTAAAAGGCAAACGAGATATTAAATCAAATTTTTATCAAAAATTCCATTTGGTTGTACATTTTGCCTACATTTGATTGAGTGGCATCATGATGCATAATATGTTCAAATATGTGCAGAATAATGATGCTTTGCAATAATGTATTTAAATAGTTGTTTCAATGGTGTATCTTTTATTAATATCAATATTCTGTCTAACATTTACAACAAGTTGTGTCTGGTTGTTTTCAATACAATAGACAAAGTGTTAATTGTGTGAAGAAGGAAAAGTGCAAATACATGATGTTGGCTTAGATGCCTCCGTTAATGCACGTTTAATTGACTATCGGGAATTCTTTATGTATTTGTCTATAAACCCGCTGAACACATAAATATTCTTTACATGTCAGCACATAATAAGCAGTAGTCTTCGTGAGTGTGCGGTACACTCTAGGGATGCCCCCAGCCAATCCGTAATTTTTTAGGATCAAGTCACCATTTTGTTTCTTGCAAGAGTGAATGTCATTCCAATCTATTTCAGGCAGAGATAGTTGGCACATTTTCCTGTTTTCGTTCTGGATCATTTCCAATGTGGTTAGGGTATATTATGTTAAGGACTCTTTCCAGTACTAAATTGCTGTCATTTTGCCAGCATTGGAGCTCATGTTGAGTTCAGAGCGCAGTAACTGTATATGAAGGAGGGAGGCGGTATCGAAATTGTGTTGAGAAGCAGATGTTTATGTTTGCATCTGTCAATTTAGCTTGTATAGTGTTTTACAGTGAATAAATCCACCAATAAGCGATATATATATATATATGAAGGGCCAGATTTCCCTCTTTTTGGCACCGTGAAGTAACTGGGCAGATATGCCTCTCGGGATATTAGGAGTAATTCGGGATCTTTCCTAGAAAGGTTTCTCATTTAAACACTTCAGCTGCGGCACAGTATTATTTGATTATTCTTGTTTTTAGTCGTCTTTGCCTTATTTGCTTCTCTATGGTTTTACTGTCGTTTCTAAGGCACCAGACATCAGAAAGGCAGCTTTTAATGCTCAGAACTTCATTATTTAAAGCACAACACAGGTTCTGAAAAAGTGTGCAAACACAGTAAGTGGATATTCACCCGATATTTACAAGTTATAAACTGTGATGTTCAAACAAGCTCGGAGCCATAATCAATGGTTTCCGTGTGCCACAGAACGGCTCAAATTTCACAATATGCTATCAACAGCTGTGGGAGAGGATGCTAGAAAGTGAAACCTACTTTTAATGATCTCAAAATAGTTCAGATCAAAGCTGACTTCGTTTTATTTGATTCCTCTAAAGGGCCTGAGGGTAGACTGGTTAGTAGTGTACGGTAATGTACGAAAGATGTTGTGCACTGACCAGTCTATTGCTTGTGGAAGTCCAGCCAAGTGTTTTGACCTCAACTGGCCCAATGCATTAAGAAACAGGTCGTAAAAAATGGTTGTAAATTAAGCACCAATTTGTGCGACCTGTCTTTGTTTTTCTGTTGTGACCTCTGTGGTAAAAGGTCACATTGAAAAATCAGCAACCACAGGGAATCACAGAGCGACTAGCTTAATGCACATTAAATAGGCAGGTTACTATTTGTCACCCTCCCATTGTCCCCCCCCCCCCCCCCCCCCATCGTGTGATTGGCTGCAAACATAGGGATGGTGACCTGCAAGTAACATCAGACGGCCATCCTTGTGTTTGCATTCTGAAAAGAAAAACTTTTTTTTAAAGGACACAATATTGCCTATTAGAACCAGTGCAACTTTAATAATTTAAAAAAAGTTATCCAGTTGGGAATATGCTAAATTAGGAGATGGAGGCAGTCGTCAGGAGTTCGTCCAACAGGGAGAAAAGAGGGGTTAGCACCTCCTTTACAGGGCTACCGCCCCTTTAAGGAGTTTGTTGCTTGTGGGACACTTACGCTGCTGCCTGCAACCTGGTTCACCAGCCCTTGTGCTTGCCTTGTGTGCAGGAAGACCTCGCCGGCAGCGCCACACAGACACTGTTTCCAGACTCAGACAGGAGTTGCTGCTTTGGGGCGCGTAGAGCTGCCGGCAGGGCTGCGAGCGTGGAGGCAGGGACTCACTGTACCAGGAGTCCCTGCGAGCCCTATCCGACACACCTGGGCTGCTCTCCCTGCTGGCCCCGCCCCCCGCCCACAGAGTGAAAGGCGGGTGAGAAGCTCGCTGTAGCGGGACCCTTTTGGCTGTTGCTTGTGGGACACTTACGCTGCTGCCTGCAATCTGGTTCACCAGCCCTTGTGCTTGCCTTGTGTGGAGGAAGACCTCACCGGACCCGCTTCGCGGGTCCCGCAGCGCCACACAGACACTGTTTCCAGACTCAGACAGGAGTTGCTGCTTTGGGGCGCGTGGAGCTGCCGGCAGGGCTGCGAGCGTGGAGGCAGGGACTCACTGTACCAGGAGTCCCTGCGAGCCCTATCCGACACACCTGGGCTGCTCTCCCTGCTGGGCCCGCCCACCCACCCATAACTTTTCCCTCCACCCAGTTAAAAGGAGGTACACGGACCGCTGCGCGGGAGCGCGCGGGAGCGTCCCGGGAGAAGCCCGGGACAAGGGCGGGACCGTCTGTGGCCGTCAGGGGCCGAAGGAGGCTGGGCTGGGCCCACCCTCTTTCGCCTGCACCTTCTTAACTCTAGTTGGACCACGGTATAGGCTACGGTCATGCCCTCGCCGGCCCTAGGCGAAACTCCATCAAGGGCGGGGGGAGGCAACACTGGGACTCTGGATAACTACTTTAAATCGGCTAAGGGTGAAGGGGGAAAGGAAAGCTCCTTAGAGAAGCGCAGGGTAGAGCGTTGCCGCTCCATTGAAAATATGAAAAACAGACCTCTTAGTGAGATAATTCCCTATCCTATCTCCCAAGAGGAAAGCCCCCTTCATGGTAGTCAGGATCTATCAACCCAAGAAGGCGTCCCCCTACTATTACGGGATAGCATTCCTAATCCCGGCACACTCCCCGAACAGACTATGGAGGCTATCCCACTCTCAACTCCTACTAGTATGGCTGTTGATTTGGTTACCCAAACGCCCCCTGCAGCTAAAATCAGGAAAAATAAGCCCAAGCAAATTGTTGCGTCGGAGGTGCACGGCCCTCCACCCAACAAGCGCAGAAGGAAGACGAGGGGTGGGCAAGGGAAAACTAAGATACCCCACTCAGACTTTGGAAAAAATCACAAGCCGGCACACACCCCAGATAGGTCCAGAGAGAATGAGCACACCGCTGCTCCCCCTAAGGGTACCAACACTACTACCGCTGCTCCCAACAGCGACCTAGGGGCTAACCCGCTCAACACGATTCAGAAAAGGGGGGGTGATGGACAGAGTATCTGAATTAAACAGAACAATCATACCCAGTCAACAGATCAGGGCTTGATCCATCACCGTTTTTTAGCTCACTGCACCATCCCAGCTCAGAACCTGGCTATATGCAAATTAGTCTGTCCCTGGCCTAGTGCATCATGGGAACAGGGCAGACCAAACTACCAAGCCAATTCTTATACTGGGAAGGAAACAAGCTTCCGGGGACCGGTTTCTGGCATTACAGCCGTCTTCGGCCCGGCTTGCTTGAATCCTGATGGTGCAATGAGCAAGGGACTCACATCTGAGTATACCCTTCCACGCTTATGGTGGACAAAACGATTCAGAAAAGGGGGTGGTGATGGACAGAGTATCTGAATTAAACAGAACACTCATACCCAGTCAACAGATCAGGGCTTGATCCATCACCGTTTTTTAGCTCACTGCACCATCCCAGCTCAGAACCTGGCTATATGCAAATTAGTCTGTCCCTGGCCCAGTGCATCATGGGAACAGGGCAGACCAAACTACAAAGCAAATTCTTATACTGGGAAGGAAACAAGCTTCCAAAGACCGGTCTCTGGCATTACAGCCGTCTCCGGCCCGCCTTGCTTGAATCCTGATGGTGCAATGAGCAAGGGACTCACATCTGAGTATACCCTTATTTGCATATAGCCAGGTTCTGAGCTGGGATGGTGCAGTGAGATAAATAACGGTGATGGATCAAGCCCTGATCTTTGGACTGGGTAAGAGTGGTCTGCTTAATTCAGACACTCTGTTCATCACCACCCCCTTTTCTGAATCGTTTTTGGCCACTATAGGTGTGGCAGGGTATCCTCAGACATGAGTCCCTTTCTCACTGCACCATCAGGATTCAAGCAAGCCGGGCCGAAGACGGCTGAAATGCCAGAAACCGGTCCCCGGTAGCTTGTCTTCTTTCTGGTGAAGACTTGGCTTGGTAGTTTAGTCTGCCCTGTTCCCATGATGCACTGGGCCAGGGACAGACTGATTTGCATATAGCCAGGTTCTGAGCTGGGATGGTGCAGTGAGATAAATAACGGTGATGGATCAAGCCCTGATCTTTGGACTGGGTAAGAGTGGTCTGCTTAATTCAGACACTCTGTTCATCGCCACCCCCTATTCTGCATCGTTTTTGGCCACTATAGGTGTGGCAGGGTATCCTCAGACATGAGTCCCTTTCTCACTGCACCATCAGGATTCAAGCAAGCCGGGCCGAAGACGGCTGAAATGCCAGAAACCGGTCCCCGGTAGCTTGTCTCCTTTCTGGTGAAGAGTTGGCTTGGTAGTTTAGTCTGCCCTGTTCCCATGATGCACTGGGCCAGGGACAGACTGATTTGCATATAGCCAGGTTCTGAGCTGGGATGGTGCAGTGAGATAAATAACGGTGATGGATCAAGCCCTGATCTTTGGACTGGGTAAGAGTGGTCTGCTTAATTCAGACACTCTGTTCATCACCACCCCCTTTTCTGAATCGTTTTTGGCCACTATAGGTGTGGCAGGGTATCCTCAGACATGAGTCCCTTTCTCACTGCACCATCAGGATTCAAGCAAGCCGGGCCGAAGACGGCTGAAATGCCAGAAACCGGTCCCCGGTAGCTTGTCTACTTTCTGGTGAAGAATTGGCTTGGTAGTTTAGTCTGCCCTGTTCCCATGATGCACTGGGCCAGAGACAGACTGATTTGCATATAGCCAGGTTCTGAGCTGGGATGGTGCAGTGAGATAAATAACGGTGATGGATCAAGCCCTGATCTTTGGACTGGGTAAGAGTGGTCTGCTTAATTCAGACACTCTGTTCATCACCACCCCCTTTCTGAATCGTTTTTGGCCACTATAGGTGTGGCAGGGTATCCTCAGACATGAGTCCCTTTCTCACTGCACCATCAGGATTCAAGCAAGCCGGGCCGAAGACGGCTGAAATGCCAGAAACCGGTCCCCGGTAGCTTGTCTCCTTTCTGGTGAAGAATTGGCTTGGTAGTTTAGTCTGCCCTGTTCCCATGATGCACTGGGCCAGGGACAGACTGATTTGCATATAGCCAGGTTCTGAGCTGGGATGGTGCAGTGAGATAAATAACGGTGATGGATCAAGCTCTGATCTTTGGACTGGGTAAGAGTGGTCTGCTTAATTCAGACACTCTGTTCATCACCACCCCCTTTTCTGAATCGTTTTTGGCCACTATAGGTGTGGCAGGGTATCCTCAGACATGAGTCCCTTACTCACTACACCATAAGAATTCAAGCAAGCCGGCCCGAAGACGGCTGAAATGCAAGAAACCGGTCCCCGGTAGCTTGTCTCCTTTCTGGTGAAGAATTGGCTTGGTAGTTTAGTCTGCCCTGTTCCCATGATGCACTGGGCCAGGGACAGACTGATTTGCATATAGCCAGGTTCTGAGCTGGGATGGTGCAGTGAGATAAATAACGGTGATGGATCAAGCCCTGATCTTTGGACTGGGTAAGAGGGGTCTGCTTAATTCAGACACTCTGTTCATCACCACCCCCTTTTCTGAATCGTTTTTGGCCACTATAGGTGTGGCAGGGTATCCTCAGACATGAGTCCCTTTCTCACTGCACCATCAGGATTCAAGCAAGCCGGGCCGAAGACGGCTGAAATGCCAGAAACCGGTCCCCGGTAGCTTGTCTCCTTTCTGGTGAAGAATTGGCTTGGTAGTTTAGTCTGCCCTGTTCCCATGATGCACTGGGCCAGGGACAGACTGATTTGCATATAGCCAGGTTCTGAGCTGGGATGGTGCAGTGAGATAAATAACGGTGATGGATCAAGCCCTGATCTTTGGACTGGGTAAGAGTGGTCTGCTTAATTCAGACACTCTGTTCATCACCACCCCCTTTTCTGAATCGTTTTTGGCCACTATAGGTGTGGCAGGGTATCCTCAGACATGAGTCCCTTTCTCACTGCACCATCAGGATTCAAGCAAGCCGGGCCGAAGACGGCTGAAATGCCAGAAACCGGTCCCCGGTAGCTTGTCTCCTTTCTGGTGAAGAATTGGCTTGGTAGTTTAGTCTGCCCTGTTCCCATGATGCACTGGGCCAGGGACAGACTGATTTGCATATAGCCAGGTTCTGAGCTGGGATGGTGCAGTGAGATAAATAACGGTGATGGATCAAGCCCTGATCTTTGGACTGGGTAAGAGTGGTCTGCTTAATTCAGACACTCTGTTCATCACCACCCCCTTTTCTGAATCGTAACCCGCTCAACACAGCACCCCTTGCTACATCTTTGGGTAGCATAGAATTCCTACTCAGATCACTCCTGTTGCCTATTAGCGAGAGTCTAAAAAAAGTAGAGATCAGGCTTACCATCCTAGAGGCAACCTTAACCAGTCTGAACACCACGGCTAGCAAGCAGACCAAAACCACTGGGCCCAATCCACCTATAGGAACCCTCCCCAATATACAAAACCCTCCCTTTAATGCAGGACCCACTCAGGGAGCCGCTGCTGTTCCCACCTTGCAGCCACTCATGGCTACCCCAGTTTCAATTCCACCCAACATTTCTAACACCATGCCTCCCCAGATAGCAGTTCCAGCTCCCCACAGTTTAGTTCCAGGCATAAATCCCAGGGCCCCACCAAATGCTAGTATCTCCCCTCCTCCCGCTGGCGAGCCTGCTCCCAGATCACGGAGACCAGACTTGCCACCGGAAGCTAACAGCCTTATGGTGGTGTTGGCGGGTGCCCCTCCTCTTGAAAGGGGCGATAATGAAAATTTCCAATCACTCAAGAGGAAAGTCATCAAATGGCTGAATTGGAACAGACCCTTACCGTCCCATTTCAACAATGAGATCATCATGGTCAGAAGGGTACCATGGCTGGGGAAGACGAGGAAAACAATAATAGGGGACTGCATTATGGTGTCTTTCCGAGACCCTGGTACTGTTCTACATATCTGCGCAGGGTCAAACAGATCACTGGATTCCACCATACAGACTCTGCCAGTCTCCTTCTTCTTCCCCCCCATTCGTATGCACCATGACCCTCCACAAGGCAACTAGACAAGGGTAGAACAGAGACCCAGATACAAGGAATATGCCGCACGTCCAGTTTACCAACCACCTGACACACCCTTTTTCCACTACAACCGTTTTAACAGTTTGAGCGGGCTGGACAGGGTTGATTGACTGTCCTCAAACTCAGACCCCAACCTTGTGACCCCGGACAATGGTCCCTGTGATCTCTCTGAGCCAGCCTGATATACCGCCGACAACGTTCCCGATGTAGTAATTGGTGTAGTATCTGGCATTGGCTCCCCCCACACTTCTATCCCTGCAACCCCTCCTACTGAGCACCTGAGGCTAATCTGGTGGAATGTGGCCGGACTAGCTAGCAAGCTGGTCACTCAAGACTGGGTAACTTATATTGAGACTGGGGACGTTTGTATGTTCCAGGAGACCTGGGCAAGGGAGGAATACAGGCACCAGGGCTACAAGTCATTTTCTATCCCGGCCAGGTGGGAGGGCAAAGGTCGCCCTTCAGGTGGACTAACAACGTGGGTGGCATCCCACCTAGGCTGTGAGGCTTCACGTTTACCGGTGCCATCCGATGATATCCTCGTGGTTTTACTGTCCTGGCCGAATCAAGCGAAACTCGCCTTGATAAACATCTATTCCAGGCCAGTGGGAGTAGCCAGGGAGTCGCCCACCATTGATGAACTTTCAGTTTATTTAGCAGAAATATCAAGAGATCTACCCTATGTAGTGGGAGGGGATTTAAACTCCCATTTTGAGCCGCTGCCCGGCCTCCTAGAGGGTTTCCCAATGGAAGAAGAGGTCAGGTGGTCAGTACCTTCGGTAGAAGCCCCTCCCCCGAAGGCATGGACTCCCGTAGCATTGCAGATCACAGCTCTCACCCTGTCTCCGAACTCAAAAATCTTGGCGTCTGGTTGGATTCCAAACTAACCTTCTCGTTCCACACTAAGAAGGTGGCATCCATGTGCTTCGGCATTTTGCGTGGCTTGAGGCCTATCCTCAAATTGTTTGATGCCCCCAACCGCCAGATGGTGATCCAAGCTAGCATATTATCAAGGCTCGATTACGCGAGCTCACTGTTCTTGGGCGCCAACCAGGCGGAAGTCTTGTGACTTCAACGGGTGCAGAATGCGGCAGCTAGGGCCCTGGTGGGCCTGCCACGATTCTGCTCAGCCCGTAGCACAATTTTCAATCTGCACTGGCTGCCAATAATCAGGCGCATAGAGTTCAAGGCCCTCTGCTTTGCGTTCAAAATTCTTAAATCTAACACCCCTATCATCCTTCAGCACCTTTTGTCCTCGTACACCCCTTCGCGCAGCCTTCGTTCTGCTGGCCAAAATCTGGCACTTGTCCCCCGATTTCAAAAATGTAGATTGGGTGGCCGATCGTTTACGGTCTTGGGCTCTAAACTATGGAACGTACTTCCTGCCTACATTCGCTCTTTGGATGACCTTCTTGCTTTCAGGAAAGCTGTCAAAACCTATTTCTTTCCTCTGTCTTATTAATCACTCCCTACGTTTTCTGTGTTATTAGTTATGTTACTTTTTCCAGTTACAGCGCCGGGACGCCCCTTAGCTGGGGCAGCTGTGCGCTTAAAAAATCCAAATAACATAACATAACATAACAATTAGAGCCTGTAATGGGCGCTTTAATTCTGATGTACCTAGCAGAACCACCTATAATAGAGCGGGAAGAGAATCCCGCCTGGATTATGTCTTGGTACAGATAGTGAATTGGCCATCTATTCAGGATTTTAGGGTTACTGAAAGACTAGATAGCGATCACAATGCTCTTGAACTTGATCTCATTCACCCCGGTCTTCAAACCTCTATAACTACTGGGGAGGAGAACAAACCTGAACTTTTTTTGGGCAACAACAGGAGAAGAATCAGGTGGGAAAAACTAGCTTTGAGCCAAGAGAAACTCCCGAGGCTTTATGCAGGGCTAATCCCTATTTTGGAAAGTGTGGGAGATATAGCCATTGAGGTGGGCAACAAAGATTCACATGGCAAATTATACCAGGCTCACGAGGACCTCATAAAGGGTGTGGCCCCCAACCTCTTTAGTAATGTACAGAATCCGAGGAGGGGGCAGCAACACAAATCCTCATTGTATAATACAGCCTGCAGAAAGGCTAAGGGAGAACTTCTTAGAAACATCAAGGAGGGCCTAGGTGGAGAGAAGCTAAGAGAAAGCAGACGGGCATATAAAAAACTAATTGCCCATGCTAAAACTGAATGGGAGGAGAACCAATGGGAGGAGCTTACTAATTCTCCCGCAAAAAGAGGCCACCGAATGTTCTGGAGAGTAGTGAACGGGGGGTCGGGGAGTCTCCACTCGGCTATTGAGCCTAACATCGCAGCAGGGGTGTGGCAGGCACACTTCCAATCTCTTCATAGCTCTGAGTTGGGAGAAACCACGAATGACATCGGTATTGGCCGGGCTGATTATGAGGGGGACCCAATAACAGTGGGGGAGGTCAGGGCTGCAATAGCAGGACTGACATCGGGTAAGGCGCCAGGACTGGATGGCTTGCCCGGGGACCTGTTCAAGCAGGAGCTCGATGTTTGGGCCCCCTACCTTGCCGTTCTGTTTAACGGAGTTCTGAGCGGTATGGAAATCCCGAGTACTTGGCTGGGGGCAGAGGTGGTTCCCATATTCAAAAAGGGCTCGCCTCTGCTCCCAGCCAATTACAGACCAATCAGTTTAATTGACGTGTCACAGAAGCTGTTTGGTAGGATACTGTTGAACCGGCTTCAGGACTGGGCAGAAGAAATGGGTGTCCTTAGTCCCTATCAGGCGGTCTTCAAGAAGGGAGTCTCTACTGTGGACAAGGTCTTCCGATTGAACATCATCTATTGGAGGGCAGCGATATTCGAAGGCGGCAGCTTATACACAATATTTGTGGATCTGAGGGCCGCCTTCGACCTGGTGCCCAGAGGGAAACTTTGGAGTGTCCTGGCCGAGATGGGCGTCCCCCCGGACATCCTGATAATCTTACAGAGATTGCATCATAAAAACTATGCTCAAGTGAGGTGCGGGAAATTTGGGGAATTGACGGACAGATTCCCCGTTGACAGGGGGGTTAGACAGGGTTGTGTGTTGGCACCGACCCTGTTCTGCCTCTTTGTCAACGGGGTAATCGCCCACCTGAATGGCACTGAATATACTGACGCTCCAAAGTTGAACGGCAGCAGGGTGCCTGCAATCATGTTTGCAGATGACACCCTGCTGCTGTCTAAAACCCCTATGGGGATTCAGAGGATCCTCGACTCATTTGTGGCCTTTTGCACAGATAGGGGGTTAGAAATCAATGCTGCAAAAACCAAGTTCATGGTCCTGAACCCAAGCCAAAAATTGCGCCCGAACCCATTATTGGGAGCGTCACGGCTAGAGAGAGTCTCCGCCTTTGAATATCTTGGTGTAACCCTGAACGAAACCATGTCCTGGGGACCATATCAGACTAGGGCCAACCTCAAACTAGTACAGACCACTGGGGGTATCGCTCGGATGATGAAAAACTCCACATACCGTCCGTTGGGGCCGCTCATCCAGATCTACAAGGCACAGGCCAGGGGTGCTACCATGTACGGGGTGGAACTGTGGGGCCACACATCCTCCCGCAGTCTGTCTTCAACTGAGAACAACTTTATCAGACAGATAGTTGCACTTCCGCCGAGCACCCCGCTCCTTCCCCTGAGGCTGGATCTGGGACTGAGACCAATAGCCGACGAACTAGGTCTCAGACCCATAGTCTTCTGGCGAAGGCTATGGAGTAGCGAAGAACTCTCTGCTTATAGGGCGGAACTGAGGGAGCTTCTAACCCATCCTAAAGCGTTACAGATCCCCTGGATAAAATATATTCAAAAATCCTGTGCGAGACTGGGGTTCCCTGACCTTTGGTCCGATCCTGCTAATGCCTCACTAAACATCTCACGGAGAGCTTTGGCCAATGTTTACCATGAACAGAAACTAGCCATGGCCTTGGATTGTCAGGGGGAGGGGTCACTAACATCCGTATTTGCGCTAAGCAAGGACTCATATAGGCTGGAGAGGGTTCTGAACGCCATGTCCCCCGTGCTGGCCAGGAAGCTGTTTCTCCAATGGAGATATGGCACATTGCCTCTGCGATCTTTTACCAGCTCCTGGTCAACTCCGCCCTCCTCCAAGCAGTGCCCGGCATGCTCTTGTGCTGAGGAAAGCGATCTACACGTGGTCCTGTTTTGCCCAACTTACAAGGCAGCTAGGAAATATTGGCTCCTTCCACTTATTAGAAACCTTGGTTGTAGGGAGTATCTCCCGATGTACAGAATTCTAAAAACCGATGTTTCAAGTCCAATTTTGTTCGCATTAGCAAAATTTCTTACCAATGTCTGGCACACTCGCACCCGTATTCTGAAGTTGCAGGCTCCCATTTAATTTTAAGTCTACAATTTTAAATGTAACTCTAGTAGTTTTTAATTCCTAGAATGGAACGATTTTACATTGTATAAATATGTATCGATTGTTTTTGTGGATGATTTTATAATGGTTGTATATGTTTTTATTGTATATCTTTGATGGCCATATGGCCGAAATAAAGATTGATAAATAAAAAAATAAAAAAATTCATCAATGATTTGTAATTGCAATGGAGTTCATACATCATTGATACATACCACTGTGACTTGTGGTTAGGAAGAAATGCCTCTTTCAAGTCTCCTCCTAATTGAGAATCGGAATGTATTTCAAATCCCATTTTACAAGTTTGCGAGTATTTTTAGCCTCATGAAATGGGGTTAGTATGTAAAAAAAGATACATTAAAAGGTCACAAAACACCATGGTTTTGCAAATTGCAGGGTTTGTGGTTGCAAAATGGCTTTCTACATCTCGCCCAATATCACGAGTAACCACTAACACAATCATTTATGGTTTTTCATACACGGTCTTATGTTTTCAATTGCACTTATCGTCAGCAGAAGAAGGTACAGCACTTTCTAAGGTTTTGGAATTTGTTGTGGGGGTGTGAGCTAACACATGTTTGTGAGAATGTGTACATGAGAAGTAAAACAAAATGCATGTGTTAGACCATTCTGCTTGAGGGTGGTCTTCCCCCAAACTTTTCACCGGCTTACCTCCTTTTTTTGCTGGTTCTTTTTGTTGGCCTTAAGGCTCTTAGCACTTTACCACGGCTGACCAGTGCTAAAGTGCATATGCTTCTCTCCTAAACATGGTAACATTGGTTTATCACAATTGAGATATTTAATTTACCTATAAATATATTGTAAAGTGCACTACCTGTGCCCAGGGCCTGTAAATTGAATGCTACTAGTGGGCCTGCAGCACTGATTGTGCATCCACCCAAGTAGCCCTTTACACAACTAACTTTATTTCGGTTCAACGAACCATATAAGTGCACAGTCAAAAAACATTATAAATACATAAAAATGATAGATATGAATCACGGGTCATAACAGTGTAAGTATATAAAACAATTACAGTAATAATACATCTATTGACAAAATGCTACTACAGTACTAAGACGAAAACCAAAGGGACCAAAACCTCAAACAAAAGTCCTTGGAAGTGGTCTCATTGGGAGTCCGATATGTCACCCGTGTTATTTATATTTATGGGCAGCTCAAGAATACTCACTAAAATAGGTGGGGTAAAAATGCGCACTGCAATGATTGAAAGAATACCATTTCAAGCAATAAAGCATAAATGGTTGTCAATAAACTGATACATTTCTCCCAGCTGTTCTTATCCTAATATAATCATAAAAGACTTCTATTCGATTTTGCAATAAAATCATACAAGTACATAAAAGAATTCATCAAGATAAAAAAAGTACATGAATAGATTTATATGGCATACAATATCACAAAAATTGTCTCCTATTGGACCACTTTAAGAGCCTGCCCCCATAAGAAACATTAAAACGTTATTACATGTTAACTGTGAATTTAAAAGTTGTAGAAAGAAAAAATGCTGGCCTAAGCTGATCAAAGGAACCATTAAAAAAAGAGGTTAAAAATGTGTGATGGAGCTGTCATCACGATGTGCAAAGTACCATATTTAAAAGACAAATTACAGGAACAATATGGAGGATCGGTATACTTATACCATGTTCCCTCCGGATATAATACCTGATGAAACAGACCCAGTCTAAAAAAAAGTTAAAAGACGGCACTGGTGAATAGGTATTTCATAGAGTAAGTGTGGCTCTATCCCTGGAACTATCTTAACCATGATACATTTTTGAAATAATGGTGTGGCCAATGACAAAGCTTCTCTCTCAGCAGCCATTCTTACATTAAAAGCTTTCTTTAACCAGGCCACGTCTTGTTTGTCCATATTAAATGGATTAGAAAATAACTCTGGTCTTCCTAAATTTATAAAGTTACCTCTGATGTAAACCAGCCATGGTATATTGCATATATTGTCTAATTTAATGCCAACAAGTATGATTATTCTGTTCAGTCTTAGAACGTCTTTTAACCAAACACTACACCAGAGCAGTAGGGGCTGTAACCTAATATAATCCATAATGTAACTGATACCTAATTCCTTGTGTATATTTTCAGTGGGTATAATTTGCCCCAGTCCTAAAAGTACTCTGAGATATTTATTCTCAGCTATCCTCAGTTGGTCTATGTTCGCATAACCCCATATTTCACTGCCTTTGTATATGTCCAGCATAATTTTCAAAGGCTTCTGGCCCAAACGGGAAGAGAATTAACTCCTGCACAAGCTCTCATAAAGAAACCTGTGTTCTTTTTAATGATAGGTTCCCAGTTAAGTTTAGAGTTAATACGATACCTAGGTACTTAAAGTTATACCTTACGTAAAATCTGGCCCTGGGCCAAAAAAGTGGCACTTTTTATGTTCTTTGTTCCTAGGATCCTCACATGTTATTTACTAAAATTGGTGCACAGATCCAAGCTATTCATAAAATCAACCAGATGGGTTAAACGTTGCTGTAAAGAACATGCTGTACATGCAATTATAACAGCATCATTTGCAAATAAAAGAGCCTGTACCAATCTATCACCGGCTCGTGGGACATCAAAACCTTAACCATAGGGCCTTCTCAAGTCGATTCACATACATATCTATATCTATACTAATATAATAAAGAGAGAGCCCAAACCTTTGAGGCGGGTAATCTCAGGAACAACAGCACCAATCACAACACCCAATACAGCGTTGGAAAGGGCAGTTACAGCAGAAGGACATAGGCTATGCAGACGCCCACCATATACATTTAAAAGGTAAAAGAACTGTGGCAGCAAAGTAGTCCCTTGTGGGCGTGTCTGCATTGTGCTGTGGGCGTGTGCTGGGGGTGTGACAAACGCGGGGGCGTGTGGTACGTTCTGCCCTTCATGCCATGTCCCATATTGTGTGCCTTAACTTCCGGTGATGCCTGAAGTGCACACTGAAGATTTTCCACTTCTGTTGCGCAAAGGCCTCGCTCCATGCACATCCGGACACAAGGCCCGTCTCCACGGAAATAGGAAGGAAGGGACTATCCCTCCCCCGGTAAGTACATTGGTGGCACAGCGGCCACACATCTCCAGCAACATACTCATATTTATTAACCACCCATTTGAAAAATGCACAGGTCCCTGTCAATGATGGCCAGCACCGACATACACTTTTAGACACACCTCCCGCCAGAAGTTCTAGAATTGCGAAGTTTAGAGCTGAGGAGCTACGTTCGAACGTCGGCATCAGCTCAACATCCTGTGATTCCAGGCACATCGCTTTGTCTCCCCGTGCCTACCACAAATGAATGTGTTCTTCTGTAATGTAAATTGTGCTCATGCCATGTTGTCGAGTTTGCGCTATATAATATTGCAAGGAAAAATAAAGTAGGGAAACTCGAGTTCACACACTACTGACCGCGCACTCTTAAGTGCATCAGCAGTACACTGTGAATCGGAGCGTTTCACAGGCCTGTCACAGATAAGAAATGCTATCAAAACGAAATTCTACAAAACAATATACTGCTGGCCGGCAGCAATTCATACCCGGACAACGTTGGGATGGGCTGCTAGTTAAAAATAAAGGGGGCTAGTATGCAGCCCTGCCTAACCACCTTAAAAAGTGCAAAAGTCTTTGTACATTCACCATTATAGCCGAAATGCACTGATGCCATTATTCCATGGTGAAGATCCCTAAGGAAACCGACCAAGCACTCATCCACCACGATGGACCCCAGCTCATCCCAAAGCTTTTTGCTTTAAACATGTCTCAGGCCTGCCACTACAGAACCTTTGTGTGCAGTTTTACTGCTATGTCAACTTGGCATTTAAAACCCTTGCCAAGCCTTAACCTCCCCTTTTGCTACTCATAGGTCACCCCTAAGGTGGGGCCTAGGTAGCCCATAGAGCAGGGTACTGTGCAAGTAAAATGTACTTTTAAGTTTTACATGTCTGGGTAGTGAAAAACACCCCTATTTGTTTTTTCACTACTTGGCCTACTCCTCTCACAAGTTAACACTGATAATTCATTATTATACTTTTAAACTTCAATTTCTGATTTGGAAGTAGCAGCTCTGTTAGATTTAACATTACTATTTAAGGAATGCTACTTTTAGAAATTTGGCATTTTTCTGTTCTTACAGCTCTCTGTGCCTGTAGCCTCTTTCCAATGCACGTCTGGGGTGGGTGATAGTTTGACTTGTGCATTTCCTCTAGAAAGCTTCAGACAAAGGAAGGTTAGGTGTATCTGAGTGCCCATCTGCATCCTGATAGCTCACCCTGGACAGGATGGGAGGAGCTAATACTCGCACCAGAATAGGCAGTTTCCTTTCCCCACACAAAGGGTTGCTTACCCCATGTAGTGAGTTTGAAGCCCGGTCTATGAAGAAAGGACCTTTGTGCACTTCAAGGACCCTTCTTTGAAGTTACCCTCTCTTCAACGGCACGACTGGGTATAAGTGCTGGGTCTCTGACCCCACAAAATTAGACACTCCTGGACCTGTAAAGAGACTCTGTCAGGGACAAGAGCTGCTCTGCTGCTATGATGACTGTCACTCTGCTGGACTGTTGCTCTTGAAGAACTAATTTCTGAAGTGCTGCCCTACTACCCTCTGACCATGCTGAGGAATAACATGACTCTGCTTGCACCAAGTGTGATCTCCAAGGGCTTGTTGGCTTTTCTCCTGTTTCTGAGACTCAGGGATATTAAAGTCTCACCCCCTGCTGCTTTGCCTGGTCCAATGGAAGTGGACACAGGTGCTTACTCCAGTCAAACAGACACATCTCCTGCCTCCGTGTATCAAAACTAATGCATCATCGCTGTTGCGGGAGCAAATTGGTGCATCGCACTCAGAACTAATGCAGCACCTTAAAGAACCAATGCCTTGGTACCAACGTATCACCACCACTGCAGTGTGGAAAGATCGAAGCATCCCCTCGACAGTGATGAGAAACCTGGTGAATTGTCTATTGAACCAATCACTTCTCGGTTTGGTGCATCGTCTTTGGAACCACCGCATCACCATCACTGCATGAAGAAAGTCGATGCATCAACTCGACTGCAGGATATACACCAACGCATCACTTGGCTGCATCTCGCATCTAGCTCTTGCAACCAAGATCAAGTTACTTAGAACAGTGGTCCTGCGTGACAAGATAATCCCAATAGGTGCTTATTGCTCCTAAGTGGTATTTTCACATTTAATGTTTAAAAATTCATAGCTCAACTTCTACTGGTTGATTTTGTTGTTTTGGTCTTGATATAATCTATTATTCTAAACTGTTGTGGATTCTTTTTGTTGTGTTTTCACTGTGTTAATGTTTGCACAAATACTGTACACTAGGCCTCTTAAGTTAAGCCTGCCTGCTCTGTGTGAAGCTACCAGAGGGTGAGCACAGGTTAATTTATGATGTGTATCTGATTTACCCTGAGTAGGATTGTGGGTTCTGTTTGGACGGGGTGCATACCTCTGCCAACCAGAAACAAATTTCATACAGCAATACTGGCAGTCAGTAGGTTTACAGAAGAAAAAAAAAATTGGGAACGCCAATAGGCCTCACCCTCTGGACCCATTGTCTTTGTCAATTGCTTTTGGTGGTGTTTCAGGATGGTGTAAAAATGAAAATTAAAACCAGCAGAATATTGGTTATATAATTCCTTTGATGCATGCATGCATCGGTACGCATGCACGCACCAGCGGAATGACACTGGAGCCGTTTGCTTTCATCTGTTTTTTCCAATCCAAAGTGGCAGATGCCACTTGGATTGGTAAGCAAAAACTAAAGATCTTAGATCATGGAAGCACCAAATTAAAGAAAACAAAAGAACCGCTGATGTTGGAGAGGGCTGTGGGATAATAGAGGAGCTGTTGGGGTGTAGGAAAGGGAAAAGCAGCACATGGAGGGCATGGACAAGAAGCACAAAAGGAAGAAAACGTCACCGAAGCTCATGGGCAAAAGAGAGCAACAAGGAAAAGACAGTGGGGGAGAGAATCACTTGAATGAATGAAAGCAGAGCAGGGGAGAGAAGCGCATGCAGAGGATCAGTATCTCATAGCAGGAGAGAGGAGAGAAGCACAAAACGGTGATAGCGGCAAACACATATACTCACATATGCCTTAAATAAAAATAAATAAAAGAGAACATGGCAGGGTGAGTAAAGGGGCGTGGCTCGGAGGCCGATGGAGTTGGCTGCATGAGCGCTGGGCTCCGCTTCCATCCCCGTAAAATCCTGATTTTACCCAGCTAAACCGGACTGCCTCGTGCCACCGAGCATCGCGAGAGGAAAGCATGCCTCCCCTGGCACCTGCCCGCCAATAAACTGGCTGCGGGCTGCAATATATCAGCAATTTTTGATATGAGAGCGCAGGCGGTGATGGCGCACAAAATGGCGGCGATACTGGTATGGAGCGATCGAGGCTGCCACTGAGGACGCAGGGTTCAGGCCGTAGGAGGAACGCAACGAGGCAGGGTCTGGAGCACTGGTGCCCAGTGGGCCTGGCTGGCGGACTGTGGATGGTGAGGAGCAAGGAGGTCAGGAGTGGAATCAGCCGATGCCGCTGGAACGAGGAGCAAGTGCGATCCTACTGAAGAGCCGGACCGGCGGGGAGTGAGCAGAGCCGGAGGCCCTGATCCCTGAAGGGCTGCAGCAGAGGCCGCACGAAGATCGGCGGAGCAGCCGCTGGGCAATAGCTGGCAGAGCGGAGGAGACCCCAACCTACCTCGGTGAGCGGGGCATGGCCTGAACCTTGGCCCCTGGCTGCGGAGGTGGTTGCGGGACCGGGGGAACGATTGCGGCCTACGAGCTGTGGTGGGAGCAGGGGAGAGAGCTGATGGACAGCGGGGGCCCGGGCTCGGAGCACTGCCGCGATTGGTGGGGAGGACTGGAGGCCTGAAGAGGGGGGTGCCCCCGAACTTGGGAACACACGCACCTGAGCCCAGCAGCTTTACGCTCCATGGAGGAGGAGCGCGATGGGCTTAAATGAGGAGCAGATGGTAGGCGGTGAGGGCCCGGATCTGTAGACTGGCAGAGTTGAGAACGGGCAAGATCGCGCGAGGCTCCGGAGGGCCTGAGAGAAGAGGGCGCAGGTGTCAACACTTACAATCATGGCGGCATCCAGGAGCTGGAAGAGTAGGCCCTGAGCTGAAACGAACGGAGGGACATATGCCGCAGAGCTCTGAAGGTGACGAAGGGACAGTGTGCTCAACATCGGTGGAGGTACACCGTGTAACTCCTCGGCACTAAGGCTGGCTCGCCTGGAGCAGTGAGAGACATTGCTGATTGAGGCCGGGGGACGTTGGGCCTGGTTCTGTTCTGGATCACCAGCTCAGTCCTATTGAAAGAAGCAGACTGCTGATACACCGGTGCACCTGCGTTGGTCTGGGGTTTTCTCAGCGAGCAGGGCTTCGGAGCTCGTTTGCGGGGCTACTGACCAATGTCGACCCAGCAGGAATCGGAGCACTGTGGCAAGGCCACTTGCGCCTGACCGCAACCCGGAGGCCCAGGACATGGGGAAACCAAAGGGGAAGCCGGGTGGGAGCCCACAACTGCCAGACACGGAAATGCGGTCTCTGGCTGAATTAGATGAGGCAGGACCATCACGGGACCCTGGTATGCAGCAACAGTTTGACAGGATACTGTAGGCAATAGCAGATTCGCGTACAGCCCTGCAACAAGACATTGCGCAGGTGGCAACGGGGCTGGGGCTACTGAGAGCGGACCATTCTAAACTGGTGGACAGAGTGAAACAGGTGGAAGTGACCTTGCAGGAGGTGGCGCCGGCCCAAACTGTGTTGGAAAGGAAAATGACAAACGCGCTGGATCGCATACAGGCGTTGGAGAAACGGGCGGAAGATGCGGAAAGCGGAAATAGACGAAACAACATTTGTGTGGTGGGCCTGTCTGAAAAAGTGGAAGGGCGGACATGGTGCAGTATTTGGAGCAATGGCTGAGCACGGTGGTGGCAGAGGAGGGTTTGTCACCCTTCTACACATTGGAGCGGGCGCACAGGGTGCCGGCTAAGCCGCCGCTACCGGGGCGTCCCCCCCGCCCAGTAGTGGCTAGACTGCTGCAATATAGGGACAGGGATTTTCTGCTCCAGAAGACATGGACGGATGGGCCTTATCAGGTTGAAAATAGTAAAGTGACTATAATCCCGGATTATACACTGGAGACCCAGTGGCGTCGAAAATCCTGCTTAGCAGTTAAGAGAGAGCTGCGACCGGAAGGCCTTCAATACTTGTTGTTATTCCCGGCAAAGCTGAAGATAATGTTGGATGCGGGCACGCATTTCCATCACACTCCGGAGGAAGCCTTGGCGTGGCTGGAGACCTATAGGGCTGAAACAGACCGGGTAGAGCACAGCCCCATGGGGGCCTTCCCCAACGCCAATCACAGCGCCTTCAACGCAAGCGCCTGGACAAGAGGAAGCCATCGCAATCACAAACTGAGCTGGAGAGGCAAGAAGTGTTGGACACGGTGATGGCATTGTCAGGCGAACCAGTATTGCTGTCACCGGGAAGTATAGACTGAGAGAAGGACAAAACACAGTCGGTTGCGGAGACCTCGGAGGCGGAGAGTGGTAAAATGCCACAGGTCACTCCAGCCTCAGCGGATGGACTCCTAGATGAGTGATGATCTACCTTAAAGTGAATGGTGGAGGGAAATGTGTGTCGGTGGGAGGAGGCTTGCTTGTGGACCCTGTGTCTGATAAGAGAGGTTGTCGGGGACGTCTGCTGAGGTCTCTGGGAGCTTTAACTGTGTTTTATTAGGGGATTAAAGCGGGGTTCTTATGTGAGCGAGAGCGATCACCTGATGGCACTAGGCCCCCCCATTGCCCTTAAGCATGCCTGCAGTGGCTACTGCTGGGCTTAGGTACGAAGTGTGTGTTGGACTGGTTTGGATGGGGACTAACAGTTTTGTTTTAGGACCTGTTCTTGGTAGGGTGGGGGGTGGGGGAGTTGGAGGCTGGGTTGGGTTCTGGGGTTCACCGGTGTGTTCAATGGTGTTAATGGAGAGGAGAAGTGGTGGAATTGTTATGATAGGGGCAGTACCTGATTTGCCATGTATTACTTGGAATGTACGGGGACCTACATACAATGACAAGGTGCCACAAGGTTCATGCATAACTGGTCAGGAGGGAGTGCATATAGCATTGCTCCAGGAAACGCATCTTACTAAATCAGATGGCCTAGCATTGCAGCGTAGATGGAGGGGACAGGTTTTTAGCACATCTTATTCGGCGTTTGCGAAGGGGGCATTGGTTTGGATTAGGGCAGGGGTTCCCTTTCAGATGCTTAAACAAATGATAGATGGCAAGGGCAGATTTGTTGTGGTTGAAGGGCGTTTGTATGGCAGGGAGGTAACCTTATGTAGTATTTATGCCCCAAATCTGGATCAGGCGAGATTTCTGGACCGAATGTCTGGCACTTTGGCACATTTCCTGGCGGGCCCAATAATTTTGGGAGGAGATTTTAATTCGATAGTGGACACAGTCAAGGACAGGTCTCACCCCCCTTGCCAGATTGTCCGGTCCATAGACTTTCCAAGTATAGGCTTGATTGGCAAGCTAGGTGGCACTTGGTGGATGTATGGAGGTCACATCATCCGCAGGTTAGGGATTATTCCTATTTCCCAGCTCTACATGAGCTTCGCGTGAGGCTAGATGCCATACTGTGCTTCCCATTGGTAGTGCCTTCTGTAACCCACTCTGAATATCTCACTAGGACCCTCTCTGACCACAACCCATTGCGGATCACCTTGCATTGGACGAAAGAAAAAGCTGAAATTCCCACATGGCGATTGCGCCCCGAGACATTAGATGACCCATTGTTCGGTAGGGAAGTGGAAAAGGGGATAACGCATTACTTTAATGAGAACGCAGGAACTGCTACCACTAGGGCGGTGGAATGGGATGCCTTTAAGGTGGTAGTAAGAGGGATATGCATAAGCAAGTATGCTGGGGTAAGGAAAACCCTGCTGCAGGATGTTGAGAAAGCGGACCAACGATTGAGGTCGACGGAACAAGCAAGGCCGGAGCACCCAGAATGCCAGAAAGACATAATAGAGGCTAAGGAGAAACTAGCTGCGGAGGTAGAGAGGCTGCGCTGTTTTGATTATGGGAAGTATGTCGAGAAGGCTCATGCAGAAGGCGTTAAGGCAGGAATGTTATTAGCTTGGCTGGCGAATCCGATACCGCGGGGCTCCCCGATCTTGGCACTAGGGGCGGGTGAGGGTACTATACTCAAAGTGGGATCATGCATGGGTTCCGGGAGTACTATGAGAAGCTTTATGAAAGTATGTTAACAGCAGGCAAAACTTATATTGAGTCCTTCTTCGAGAGTGTAACACTTCCACAGCTTGATGAGGAACAGGCGAACCACCTGGGTCGGAACATTACGCTTGTAAAGATTAGGAGCGCCATAACACCCCGGGAGTAGATTAATTGCCTGTTGAATTTTATATGCAATATATAGACATATTGGCACCAAGGCTACTAGAGGTCTATAGTGAGCCGCGGGATTTGGAACAGCTCCCGATCACTATGCGAGAGGCCCTCATTGTTCCACTATTAAAGCCTAGACGAGACAGTACCGACACGGCGGCATATCGCCCATTGTCAATTCTGTCCACAGACTATAAGATACTCAGTCGGATCCTGGCGTTGCGCCTGCTGCAAGATATGACTAGCCTGATCCACGAGGATCAGGCTGGGTTCATCCCTACCAGGAATACTACTACCAATGTGCAGAGACTGATGAGGGTCTTAGGAGAAGCTTGTGAAGGCTCGCCCGTGGCTGCAATCCTCTCATAGGACATAGAAAAGGCATTTGATAGCCTAGAATGGCCGTATTTGTATAAAATGATGGGGCACTTTGGGCTGGGTGAGGCGTTTGTGGGGTGGACAACGGTGCTGTATACTTCGGCAGTGGCAAGAGTTAAAGCAGTGCAGATGATTTTCCCTGCTACGCGGTAGCCCGTGGGACGCGGCAGGGTTGCCCACATACCCCGCTGTTATTTGCTTTAGCAATAGAACCTTTGGCAGCATGGGCTAGGTTGGGACAATGATATGAGGGCCTAGCTTTTAGAGGGGAGCAGCAACACATCTCGTTATACGCAGATGATTTGTTGATGTGTTTGGCGAATACGGACAACGCATTGGCGGCGGCAGCACAACTGCTATCAGACTTTGGGATGGTTTCAAGACTGAGGGTTAATTGGTCTATAACATGTTTATTCCCAGTGCGACCAGGGAGGGTAGCACCTAGGATGTCAAAGACAGTGTGATGGGAACCGTCTTGTTTAGCGTACCTTGTTGTACATGTCTATCATGGAGCCAGTGATACGTTAGAAGGCAATATAGGGCGATGTATACGAGCACTAAAGGGGAGCATGGCATTTTGAAGTAAGCTTCTGCTGTCGGTGAAGGGGAGGATAGCCTTGTTGAAGATGGTGGCACTCCCTCAGCTGTTGTACTTTTTTAGAACATTGCCTATATGGGTGCCATGCTCGGTGTTCGCCAACTTGAAGTCCATGATAGTGGGGTTCATTTGAGGGTCAGGGAGGTGCAGAGTGGCACTAAAAATATTAATGAGGTCAAAGGCAGAGGGCGGATTGGTGGTTCCTACCTTGAATTGTGTTATATAGCGTCCCAATTACAAGTTCTTACACAGGTGGTAGCCATGGAAATCCGGGGCCCTGAATCAGCATGGGGTAGTGAAATTCCGAGATATGTCTTATCTTTTATAGTATTGCAACAGCGATTGGACCTGAGAGATCTTACAGTTGAAGAGAAGACTCTGAGGTTGTGTTGGAATAGGAGCCAGCGGCGAGCAGGTGTGCAGCACCCTTATGCGCCTGAGATACCACTAGGGATGCTGACAGCATTGCCCCATGGAGGAGATTGGGCGTCATTATGGGAATGGGAGCAGGCAGGGATCTAAGTGCTGGGGGACTTATACGAGGATGGAGTGCTGCTGCCTTATCAGGTGTTGCAGGAGAGGTTTGATCTCCCGACGGGAGGCTTTCTGATAGATGCGGCCCTGGTGTGTGCAACACAGAAGCATTGGCAAGGGGGATTAATAGAGCCTAAAATAACAATGGCGTGTCAGTATGTGGTGATGGCTGCAGGTACGTTTTATAGCAGTTACATGCTTGTACTCGAGGATGCTGATGGAGGGTTTAGCCCCGTTGGATACGCTGCGCCTAAAATGGGTCAGAGCATTGGGAAACCCATACCGCAGGCCACATGGGGACACATCCTGCGTAGGGCGTGGAAGGGCACAAGGAATGCACGATTTCAACTGGTGCATTTCTTTATATTACATAGAGCGTATTTGACACCTGGTAAGATCATGAAATACTATAATGTTAACAATGCAGTGTGTCCTAAATGCACTAGAGTGGGAGCAGAATTGGAGCATATGTTGTGGGGATGCCCGAACTTGGGGAGCTATTGGGGAGAAGTGGGAGACCTATTGAATTTAATTACGGAGCGCCAATTGGACTTTGATATGGCTACGTGCATACTACACTGGTTCCCTCACACCTCCAAGATGAAGGTAACAAGTAAGTTTGTAGATATGGGTCTTGTGCTGACGAAAAGGGAAATAACGATGCGCTAGAAATCGAAAGAGGGTCCCAGCAGTAAGAGATGGCGGGCTGTGCTGCTTAAGTGGGCTAGTAGTGAGGGTGCTGTTCGCCTGCAGCAGGCGCGACGTCAGAATAATGAAAAAGTGCTGGACACAGCACGGGCGTGGGAGGAGTTGGTTCAGACGCTGATAAGCCAATCGACAGAGGAAGACAGGGAATAGACAGATGAGGCGCACGGGGGAACTGAAACACCCAGTAGGGGCATACTGGCTTTACGTCAACACGAACCTTAACTATTGAATTGTTATGGATACATGGAACACACCCGTGGAAGGGAGGGGGGAGGGGAGGGAGGGGAAGGAGTTCTCATGTGTTCATTTAATTAGATATAGTATGTAAACAATGCCGGTTTTCGGGCATCAATGCTTGTGGATTAGCGATATGTTGAAATTTCTTATTGTACTGCGGGGAGAACATTGGACATGGAAATGAATCAGAAGAATGGTGGATTTGTAATGGAGCCAACTGTTGAAAGATTTCCTGGGGGGAAGAATGTTGATTAAATGTGATGATGTGTATTTGATTGGTGCAATGAAAATCAATAAAATATGTTTACAAAAAATGGCAGGGTGAAAAGAGCGAGTAAAATGGAGTGAGAAGTGGCAGAGAAGGAAACAAAAGAGAGAGCTCAAAAACACATGCATGTTCATGGACTGCTTAAGCAAAAAACAAAAAATAGTTCCATAGAAATGAGCAGTGGAAGGACACAAGTAAAGTTATGATCTTGGGGAAACGCAAACACAATCAAATCAGAGTGTTAGTAAAATTAACAACTGGTAAGCTATGGTCAGGTTTTAAGCCCACTCTAAGACGTAAGTAAGTAGTCTTTATTGTATATGATTATTTAAATCCTTTACAATGTACAATATAAAAAAAACACTCAATAAAATCAGACGAAATATAAGGACATTATAAAAATCAGATAAAAGATTATTAAATACATCATTATAAAATTCTGGAAAGTGTCTTCATCAGCATTTAACAATGCCCTTTAGCAGTGGATAAGGCCGAGATCAATTTGATTTCTATCCAATAGCATTAAAAGAAACCGTAAGATAAGATAAAAATGGCAGAAAGTTATACGTGTTAGTCTTCAGCAGCAGCAGTCTTGGTTGGAGTCATTTTTATTTACAAACTCCTTCATTCTGGGCTAAACAGAGGGGGTCCATGTAGAAAAATAGATGTTTTTGGATTTAAGAGATGCAATTGTTTGTCTTTGCAGCCCTGGGTATTCCGGAGGCCGTGTCTGTGCTTGCACATGAAAGTTTATTTTCTACCAATGTCAGAAATGTTACTAACTTGCAGTTTAGCTGAGGGTCCTCTGGTCTGAAACAAGCTATCACGGCCTGTCTCTGCATATAGAACTCACAATGTTTGAATTGTTCAAGCAGGCGAGACATCTCCTCCCTCAGGTTGATATGCATGCAGATCAGGGGTGCCATGTCCTCGGATTTGTTGCCGCACAAGCGGCAGCTCTTTGAGGTTTGTTCCCTCAGCAACAGTGGGAGCTGGAGGACAGCTGGAAGGTTTCCCAGCCGGTGTTTCAAGAATATTTCCTTTATATTCCTAGGACATCCCAGGCTGAAGTATGCCTGTGGGCTAGGCGATTTATAGCTATTAATTGTTATCCAGATATTGCTTCTTCCTGAGAAAGCGGCTTCGTTCTCTACAACGGAGATGCTCCTTATTGTCTTCTGCACCACTTTTCTAAAGACTGGTGTGTTGTTGGTGAGTCCCAGAGCTGGGAGAGTCCGGTTTTTGCAAGGGATTCATCTAAGAAAGTTCTGTCCGATGATGTTGTTCTGTGCAGGAGCACTTGCCAGAGTTGATGATTTAAGGTGTTTTCGGGGCATTCCTGATTTTCTGCCAACAAGCTATGTAGGCTGCCCTGTTTAGCTAGGTTTTGTTTGGTGAGGCTTAACTTCAACCGGATCTCTGCTTGTGAGTTGTGAATTGGTATATTAAACATGATTCTGTAGGCACTAACTAATTTGCTCTCAAGGTTCAGGGCTTCACTACCATATGTGATGATGGGTAGAATTCTGGATTGTGTAACCTGAAGGAGAGGGAAGAGCATAGGGCCTGAAAACTTAAATTTTAAGGGCCTCAGGGTTGTTGCCAGAGCCAACCCCTTCCTTTAATCAGCTTGAGCTGACTAGCAAATTGACCACCATTATCGATAGTTACACCTAAGCATTTGTAGTTGGTTAGAGAAATGACAGAGCCCTTCCAGGAAGCCAAGAGTTGCCCCAGTTGTCTAATTTCTCAAAAACGTCTTGCTTGAAGAAGGCTGGTGGAATCCCGTTGGGACATGGTGCTCCTTTTTGCCTGCCTTTTGAGATTTGGTGTTTAATTGTTGTTATGAGGTATGGTCTATCCACTTCCTGATGATTTGCTTTGATTTCGGAAGTGTAGCTGTTCTGGTGGTCTTGGATTATGCCTGAGCCTATATTTTCACTTTCTGACCCCCTCCCAGTTTTGCTGATTAAAATAAGTTGTCAAGAAGTCTGTCCAGGTTTCTTCGGAGATGTGCGAATTCACCCCTCCGTGCAATGAGTAAGCATGGGCCAATTTTGGCGAATCTGGCGTTCACGAATTTTGAGAATTTGCGAACTCGCAATCCCCAAAATCCGCAAATTCGCGAGATTTTTTTTTGTGTGTTCGCAAGGGTTTTTGCCAGTTTGCGAGGGTTTGGTACTAGTTCGCAATTTCGAACTTACTTGTCGGCTGGCAACGGTCGCGACTATGTTGTTTCTACGTCTGGTTCATCATCACAGCCTCCCAGCACCCTCTGTTTCACCACTGCCACCCTCTGTTTCACCCATGCCACCCTCTGTTACATCAATGCCACCCTCTGGTTCATCATCACTGTAGATTATGGGGGGGAAAAGCAAGCACACCTGCCCTGCTTCAACTGACATGAATTAATTTGGAGTTAGTTTATTAATGTGTCACTGTTTTAAAATTCCAGGTCTGGCACCTGCTTCCTTATCAGTAATTTGCTTTCTGTTGCAGTGCAATTTTTTTTCCAGGACCTTTGTGGCCTACTTCTAGCTATTCTATGAGCCTGCTGTGAGGGTCAGAGCAGGGTCATACAATTGTTGCAACTAGCAACTGAACTCTGGAGGGGCCCCAGTCAGGAAGCACTACAGGGAATGGTTACTAATGATGAGTTTGAACTCTTGCACCTGCCGAGTGCTTTCAGTTTTGCAAAACTCGTTTTTCTGCAATTTCGTGGGATTCGCGGGGCGTGAACATGCGCGAGATCGGATTCGGAAGCCGCGAATTTGTGCGACTATGCGATTTCTTTTTTTTGCGGCGTGTTAGTTGGCAAGGTTTTGTGCGGTTTCGCGAGCCGCTTGTAGCGCTAAGCACGAAGTTACCCTCGCGGTCATTCAAGGACGCGGCCATCTTGTTTGCATGACGTATTTCCGTTTCCGGGCGCGAAGTGTAATCTCGCAAAGTGTGTGGCTCGCCAGTACAATTTCGCGAGTGTTCGCGAGGAACATCTTGCGCGAACTTACCCGCGCGGTCGTGAACGGGCGCGGCCATCTTGTTTCTCATTCATTGCTATGGTTCTGGGCATGCTTCTTGTATCCTCTCTAAATCTCTGCCATCCTTTGCTTGTTTGAAGTTTTTTTTGATCTATTTTACTTATTATCTATCCCTCTATTTTTCTAGCCCTATATTTTTGTGTTTACTGCTACTTTTTGTTAATTTTAAACTACTTTTTTAAACTCTTTTCTTTTCTTCTCTTCCCTATTCTATTTTCTTTATTCCTTTTCGCCCAGACCATGGTGAAGGGAGCCGGGAAGCATCCCGAGAAGGGTAAGGGTCCCGCAGCCCGTGCCCGGCTCCCATGCGGGCGTTTGAGAGGGGAGCTAGTGATGCCACAGGAGATCTTTAGCGCAGAGGAGGTGGCCACACTAGTGTTCTATGTACAGCGCCACCTCCCCAGGACCATCATGGCAGGCGGCAAGATCGGAGGCGGGTACGGGATGTGGGAGCGCCAGAAGCGGTGGGATAAGGTGTGCCGGGCCATGTACCACCACTCCCGGGTCCGGCGCACCTACAACCAGGCCACCCACCGCTGGACGGATGTCCTGACCCGTGAACGAGATCTGCTCCACCTGCTTGGCCTCGAGATCCCCGGGCTTGGTGAGTAGTAGTAGTAGCTATTTCTTTACTACTCTGTTTTCTCCTGCTGTGTTATTATATTGCAATTTTTTTTTTTTACCAAGAGCAATAATGCTGCTCATTACATTGTAGGTAAATTATATTTCAAAATCTTCTGTGCATTTCAGGTGCACTGCTCTCCTTCTCAGTAGTGTTGCTACTATGCTTATTTGTTTTCGAATTTGTGTTCATTTCATTGGCCTGTGAAATTATGTATGAGTGTAGTTTAAAGAACTGTGTAATGCTACACACTAAGGTTCAGATTTTTAATTACCGGCGCATCCCTGCAAAGTAGCAGGGATGCGCCAGTAATTGTGCGCCACGCCACTATCACCCTTGGTGCGCCATATTTACAATGCGGCGCACCATGCGCCCAAAACTTCACCAAAGCGTTACGCATCTGTGCCGTAAGGGCGGCGCATTGCTGGAGTTGCGTCGCAACGATGGCGCTGCTCCATCAATGCTCTGGGGTGCCCTATCTCCACAATGCTGCGTCAAGCTGTACGTCTGCTTCAAGCAGGCGCAGGGTTTAAGTCACGCATCATTGTCGTTAAAGTGAGTGATTGAAATCTTGTAGATTTCCCTTAGCCACTTTTAGGATGTGTTCCTGCGCAGGGACGCCCTCCCTTGCGCCGGAACGCCTCCTGATGGCGCAGGGCTTTACAACGTGATGCATCTCCCATATGCGTCACGTTGTTAATATACGCCGCACCATTGCGCCTCTTTTGTGCTGCCGCTGCGTCACAAAAGACACGCAACAATGGAGCAAAAGAGCCGCAAGGGGCTTCTAAATCAGCCCCTACAGACTCAAGTCCAGTCCTTCCTTTGTACACATGGCGATAAGAAGAAATAGTGGTGGTGGATTGATAGTTTGAGTATTTTAATGACTGGTTAATGTAGTAGGAAACTTTAGTGTTGTCGCTGATCTGCAATCACGATGGACTTTGGCTGTCACTTCGCGTGCTGCGGACTGCTGCCTGCCAATCCTAGGCAAACCTTTTTAGTACTTTTTTAGTGAGTTACATTAGAAGTTTCCAATTCGATGGTCAATAATATATCCCGTGGAATAGTTGACTATTTGCTATTTCGCCAAAATATTTTGAAATGTTTGATTTGGTTGACAAATATCCATGCTTTCTGTTTTTCTTTCTTTCATGTTGTACATCAGCTTCCCCCAGGGGCAAGAGGAGGACACAGGAGGAGGAGGAGGAGGAGGGTGCTGTTGAGGATGCAGGCCAGGATCGGGCAGGCGAGGGCTCCTTTGCTGGCCCCAGTAAGTTTTAATTTTAATATAGAGTACTTATTTTTTCCCAGCGTTCCTCATTCGATTTTTTCTAAATCGTCTTTGATATTCTTGTAGACTGGATCTATATTCTTATCCTGCCTCGACTATGACTCCGTGTGGTATTACTAGTAAGCATGGGCGAATTTTGCGAATCTGGCGTTCGCGAATTTTGCGAATTTGCGAACTCGCAATACGCAAAATCCGCGAATTCTCGCAAATTTGCGGATTTTTTTTAATTTTTGTGTTCGCAAGGATGAGCCTGCTGTGAGGGTCAGAGCAGGGTCATATAATTGTTGCAACTAGCAACTGAACTCTGGAGGGGCCCTTGTCAGGAAGCACTACAGGGAATGGTTACTAATGATGAGTTTGAACTTTTGAACCTGCTGAATGCTTTTTTTGTGTTCGCAAGGATTTCTGCCAGTTCGCAAGGATTTCTGCCAGTTCGCGAGGGTTTTGTACCAGTTCGCAATTGCGAACTTACACCGCACGCAGCAAAATTGTATCACCAAGAAAAAAAAATCCGCTGCGTGCGAATTTGCGGATTTTGCGGGAAATTCGCAGATCTCGCGGATTGCGAATTTCCCGAAAATCCGCAAAATCCGCGAGCGTAACGGATTTTCCGCCCATGCTTAATTACTAGATTATTCTTATTAGTCTGTCTGTGTAGCTAACTAAGATTGCACATTTGGCAATTCCATTGGACTCCCATTCTAGTCAGCAATAGCTCTATGCACTGAGTGTAGTCCTCTGGGATTGTCCATAATGTCTTTTCAAGTCTTCTAAATGATTTCTGCCAGTTCGCAAGGGTTTTGTACCAGTTCGCAATTGCGAACTTACATGTCGGCTCGCAACGGTCACGATTATGTTGTTTCTATGTCTGGTTCCTCATCACAGGTTCCCAGAACCTCTGTTTCACCCCTGTCACCCTCTGTTTCACCCATGCCATCCTCTGGTGCATCAATGCCACCCTCTGGTTCATCATCACTGTAGATTATGGGGGGGGAAAGCAAGCACACCTGCCTGCTTCAACTGACATGAATTAATTTGGGGTTGATTTATTAATGTGTCACTGTTTTAAAATTCCAGTCTGGCACCTGCTTCCTTATCTGTAATTTGCTTTCTGTTGCAGTGCAATTTTTTTTCCAGGACCTTTGTGGCCTACTTGTAGCTATTCTATGAGCCTGCTGTGAGGGTCAGAGCAGGGTCATATAATTGTTGCAACTAGCAACTGAACTCTGGAGGGGCCCTTGTCAGGAAGCACTACAGGGAATGGTTACTAATGATGAGTTTTAACTTTTGAACCTGCTGAATGGTTTTTTTGTGTTCGCAAGCATTTCTGCCAGTTCGCATGGATTTCTGCCAGTTCGCGAGGGTTTTGTACCAGTTCGCAATTGCGAACTTACACCGCACGCAGCAAAATTGTATCACCAAGAAAAAAAAATCCGCTGCGTGCGAATTTGCGGATTTTGCGGGAAATTCGCGGATCTCGCGGTTTGCGAATTTCCCGAAAATCCGCAAAATCCGTGAGCGTAACAGATTTTCCGCCCATGCTTAATTACTAGATTATTCTTATTAGTCTGTCTGTGTAGCTAACTAAGATTGCACATTTGGCAATTCCATTGGACTCCCATTCTAGTCAGCAATAGCTCTATGCACTGAGTGTAGTCCTCTGGGATTGTCCATAATGTCTTTTCAAGTCTTCTAAATGTTTATGCTTTGACAATTGCCAACAATAAAAAGGTAAATGACCACCAAGAAAGAATAAGATACTACTTTACTTTTGGTTTGGATAGGAGGACAATCCGTTCTACTACTGTTGCAGGGACAAATCTGCACAAACAGAACTATGGACACTAAATAATGCATTGCTTAGCTTATCAATTATAATAGGTGTTGTTAGACTTTCCACATACCTCAGGGATAACAGACTTTGTAGTTGATCCCCCAATCTCCTTACTGACTAGATAGTGTGGCAGAGTCATTTAGCTCCCAAAGTCACGAATGATTATTCCCCAATGATGTCAGAGGCACGGACTCATGCTTGCAAAAATTGCAAAACCTTTAGCTCATCCACTCTAGTCTGGAGGACCAAAAACCACAGAGTCTATTTAAGTTTAAAAGCTTTATTAAAAGTAAACACATTTATTAAAATCAAGTTTGTCATAAAAGTAAACGTTTAACTGAAAATGGAAAAGTGCTTAGTGCTGACGATTAATTGGACACATTTCTTGTGGTCAAGCCAAGCTCTCACCTGGTTTGAACTGGATCCTGCTCGTGTTCTTAGAAGTCAAGCTTCTGTCTGTTAGGAGAAAAAGTGGTGCGTGTTAAAAATAAAAAGCAAGCATTCATCAGTTGTGCCAAAAAGTGCAGCAAGACAACAGCCTTCCCTGGAAAAAGGGACATTTTTACTTTAGAGTAGACAGTCACAAATTATTAAATTGTATACTGTTTTTTTCACATTTCTTTCTTCCTCCTAGACCAAATATTATATAGTAGTGAGTGGTGTATTCTAACATTATTAAATGTACTTTGTAGGTGGAACATCTGGAGGCGGGGCCAGCACGGAGGTGGTGGCGGCAGTGGACGAGGAGGACAACTCTGGGGAGGAGGCGGTGCAAGTGCCGGACAAGAACATGCCTGTGAGGAATAACATGGTGGTGGCGGGCAGAGGTAAGCTATATATTCCTTACTCATTGAGATTGAAGACTGCAGAGTGTGCTTTCTGCACGGGTGTATTATAAATAAACCAGGTAGTAGCCACCTTTAAATGTACTTCGACTTAGCTGTGAAGTTTTTGGCGAGAAGAATCCCAATCAGATCTGAGATTAACTTGATGGATGGGATGAACGAAAAGCGAAAGAAGAGTTTAAGTAAGTGTGGAAGGATGAGAAATGTAATGATGACTGGCAAAGAAGAATGATATGTGTTTGCTTGGTCCCCGAGGTGGCTGGGAAGGAAAGAATATGGTATGGTGCATGGCTGGGTGAATGATGAAGCAAGGATGGGTGGAAGGAGAACAGCCTGGGTGGGTGAAACAGAAACTGTATGTGTGCATATACTTTGAATGGATGGATTCCTGGATCATTCATGGTGCTATCTGACTCTTAGATATCATATGTGTATCTAGAGAGAGTAGACGGTCACTGGATGAACTAAGTGTTACTTTGAAGAGCATGTAACACCGCACCCGCACGTCCGTTCCAGTGTAGGAAAGGCAAGAAAAAGAAGTTGTAATTTTGTCCAAATACTACCATGAATAGTAGCAGTAATTTGTATTGCAACTGCAAGCACAGCATATATCCGGTTATTACGGTGGACACTCCCTACCTCTCTTAATAACTTTAGTTTAGTAGTAGTACGTCATTCATGTGTGGGTGTATCACTGTTCACTCAATAATAAGCAAAGCACCTAAAGTCATCCCATATGTCATCAAATACATCCCATGTGAAGTGATAGATAATCAGATTATTTAGCTTCTTCATTTTCCTTTCCTAATACTCATTTGCACTGTAAGGTGAAAGCTAAAATAATTAAGCAGTAGCCCTTTTAACAGAGTATTCTCAGTGCCACCTGTAATAGAAAAGTAAGAGCTTCACCACCTGCATGTACTGGACCGGTACAGTAACGCAAGTCTGTCTCACTCACCATGGTGTGCGTCTGTTTTTCCCGGGTGCAAGTTCACTGCGCTGGCATTATGCCGGCTTGCATAAGATAACGTACCAATTTTCCTAAACAAGAGAGAAGAAGAAGAATAAGATTGGTGTACTGTTATAGTCGACTGTAATGGAAGGCCATGATGCTCGTACAATTTGTTCCTTAAACTCCCACTAATGTTAGAGCAAGGATGAAGAAGTCGGAGGTTAAATAGATACTTGCCTCAATAGTTATGTACTGTGCTTTTAATTTGCTACTTGTACTGTGACAACTTTCTGCTCAATCATTTTGTGTTAATCTTAAGGAGCATTGGTTACAGACTATGTCTTTCTTTCTTCATATAGTTGCTCCATCCAAATCCAGGAGACCATCAAGGAGGAGGGAGCTGGCTCGAATGGCCCGGCAACGGAGGCTGGATGCCACAGTCGCTGAATATCGGCGGCTGGTGGCCCTGGAGGAGGAGGAGACGCAGTCTGGTACTACAACAACGTCCACTGGGACAGATGCATCCTCCTCCGTGCAGGCTGCCAGCCAGCGCAGTGCTCCAGCAGTACGGAGCCGGGCTACCAAAGCCAAACACCACCACCGAGCAGCAAAGACAGCAGCTGCCCCCCACAGGATTTGCAAGGCACGCCGGTGCCGCTTATCCCTCAGACTGTCCTACCTGGAGCAGGAGGTCCTGAACTATAAGAACTTGGTGGAGGGCCTCCGCTTCGAACATGCCACCCTCCGCAAGGAGCAAGATGCCCTGGCTGCTAAAGTCAACAGCACCCTGCCGTAGTGTCCCTTGCCCCTTTTTTAGAGACTTTTGGGGGGTGAGAATTGGGAGTTGGGTTTTTTGGGGACTTTTGAAGGATAATCGTTGGGGTTAGGGAGGGTCTTGCGGGAGATTATTTTGTTAGGGCTGTAAAAATATACTTTTTGAAACTTTATCTGACCATACCTGTTTTTTACTGCTTTGAGTCTGGTGGGTGGGGATTTAACAGTAAGTTTGTTTTCCTGAATAGTCCTAGGACTTTAGTAGTACTACCGTCAATCTCTCGTCTCTCCTAATACTCCATTATACTACCTCCAACCAAACGCTTATCTTACCTGTAATTTCTGTTTGAAAGTAGGGCTAGGCCCAGGGCTGGCTCCAGGGGAAATGGCGATTAAGGTTGCAATCCAGGGCGGCTGAAAATTCCTCCTCATTGCGGTGGTACTAGTGGTGTGACACAGTGGCAGTTGCATGGCTATGGAAAAAAAGAAAATGAAACCTGGTTTGTCCTTACTGTAGCATTACAACGGTACGATAGAGAATATAGCAGGTGACAGTACACTAGACTACAACAGTGCCACAATGTAGCCTAACAAATGGTAAAGTATTGATAGTATAACTTGTACTTGTGTAGGATTTCTTTGACATTGGCTACTACTACAAGAAATAGTACTGAAGCTGAGTAAGTCTAGAATATATCCTCGGATTCCTTCACCAGCCTGTTGCTATGACCTTATCCTCCCCAGCAAGTGTGTGGAATTATTGATGTCATTTAGTCACACATCAAGCAAAACCACACAACCCGGGGGAAGAGGGTTAGGGTTTGTAAAATGGATGGGAATGGGGGTTTCTTTTTGGGTAGGTTTTGTTGAGAGAAAAAAAAAAAGCACAGCATGGACAAACAATAATTGAACATAAAGAAATTTTTGGGTACAAAGCTAACCATAAATCTTTTACGTGACATAAAAGAAGTGCATGCACTTCTGAATGCATTGTTACAGAAAAGTAAGTAGTACCTTCGACAACCGTGAATGACAGAATGCGACAGTACAGGGCTACATTAAATTAGGTTTAAAAAATAGCTGAAGTAAAACCTATAGAATGGCTGTAGGGATCAATTTAGAAGCAGAGAGAGATCCAAGAAATAAAGTCACACACACTCATTGAAGAAAGGAATGGATACTGTATCTGTATTGTTGTAGTTGTCCTGTTGAATTTGGTAATGCAGCAAACAATTCCTCTTATTAGAGGCACTCCTCCATTCCAGCTGACGCTTCGTCCATCAATGTTGGTGACCAGAAGACACCCTGTCCACTGCCTGCCTGGCGGATGCTGAATTGCGGCTCGCTAATGTGAAGCCTGACTCCATCCTTTTTTCCCCATTGCACAGACTGAAACCCGGCCTGTAATTATTGAACGAAAAACAGCACTGATAAATAAATATAAGGTATGTACACTGTGTAGTGCAGAAAGTCACACTTTGATTTTCCTAATAGACAGTACAACATTTTTGAAAGTGCGTACTCTGTCTGAGTCACCTTTTGAAGGATAAATAAGTATGGGCAAATTAATTTAGCGGATCTTTCCCCTCAAGCTAGGTGTATTGTAAACTGTGTTTTAGAACAATATTAGACCTTCCCAGCAGTGCTTCCACCCAGACCCTTACTAAAGCCAGTTGCAAAAATGTAGAAGACCCCCAATCAGATCTCAAAAAACGAGGCCTAGCAGAAAACTGGTGACAAAACGTACTTCAAAAGTAAAAGTAGGCCCAAATACCCCCTTACCCACAGTGGATTGTATTCAAACCACTTGCAAGCAAGCAAAAGTATCCATAGCCAGCATCGCTCCAAGACTCGAAAACCCCCCCACCCAAACACATGCAATAGAAATACTGCTATCCCTAACGAGCCCTAAGTTAAGAATAGTGGCAGAGGTTTTCTTTAACTATGCCAAATCCCTCCTTTCCCACCATGGATTTTCTTCAAATGACTTGCAACCAAAATTACAAATTCTCACAAGTGCTCTAAGACCCCAGAACTCAGTTGCAAAAATCTAGAACACCCCAAAACACATGCAATCCTGCTGTTAGGGCTAACCCTAACAAACCCTAAGTTACAAAAAGTGCCAAAAGGCTTTTCCTTATGGATTTTGTCCCAATCACTTCTATCCGGTATTAGACCTTCCCAGGAATGCCCCAAGACCCGCCAACCCACCCGCCAAAAAGCACAACACCCCCAAACAGCCCAAAAGCAAGATCTCATACTTACAATATTTCTCGGCCTTCGGTCCAAACGCGCTGTGCAGCTAGGCCATAACTCCAGTTTTCCACCACGGTTTTCCTGAAAAGCAAATGCAATCAAGATTAGACTGTCCCAGCAGTGCTCCCAGACCCCAAAACTCACCCACAAACACCCGGAACCCCCCCAAAGAGCACCTCAAAGGCAAGCAAGTCAGCCAAATCACAAAAACATTTCCGCCTCCGATTTGGTCCAAACCACTTTTATCCGGTATTAGAGCTTCCCAGCAATGGCCCCAGAGCCGTCAACCCAGGAGAAAACGAGTAGAAGACCCCCAAACAGCCAAACAGCAAAAGTACAAAAATGGGGACTTAGTAATTTTTTTGCCAATTGCCCAAATGGCTCCGCGCGCGCTCTGCAGCTAGGCCCTAACTCCCCTCTGTCACCATGGATTTGCTTCAAACCTCTTGCAAACTAAAGTATCCATAGCCAGCAGTGCTCCCAGACCCCGAAACCCACCCATAAACACCAGGAAGCCCCCAAACAGGCCTCTGAAAACGCTACATTGAGCAAAATGTCAGAAATAGCAAAAATAAAATCAGCGTGGATTTTGTCCCAACCACTTCTATCTGGTATTAGACCTTCCCAGCAATGCCCCAAGACCCACCAACCCACCCGTCAAAAAGCACAACACCCCCAAACAGCTCAAAAGTAAAATCTCATACTTACAATATTTCTCGGCCTTCGGTCCAAACGCGGTGTGCAGCTAGGCCATAATTCCAGTTTTCCACCACGGATTTTCTGAAAAGCAAATGCAATCAAGATTAGACTGTCCCAGCAGTGCTCCCAGATCCCAAAACTCACCCACAAACACCCAGAACCCCCCCAAAGAGCACCTCAAAGGCAAGCAAGTCAGCAAAAACACAAAAAAAATTCCGCCTCCGATTTGGTCCAAACCACTTTTATCCGGTATTGGAGCTTCCCAGCAATGGCCCCAGAGCTGTCAACTCACCCGCAAAGAAGTAGAACACCCCCACAAGTGCTGAGCCTTTCTTCATTGGGCGTAATCCAGCCCTCTGCTTTGATGGAAATAGGAGTCTGGAGGAGGAGGATAGAGGAGCATGTTCTTCTGAACTTGTGAACCTGAGGAATGCAGACTGCGACACCTTCAAATCAATAAGCAAACAAGTGAAGACAGTTCTGCTGATCGGCTTGTTTTTGTGATTAGGTGATGAAAGTTTGAATTATATTAACTGTGCACAACAAAGAAAGACAGACACACAGGAATAAAAGTGAATGAGGACGAAAAAGAAAGTTATTGATTCATTGTCTCATTTTCAGGGCTCGGTGTCAGGGAATAAGAATAAGAGTTCGTCATCATACTCTGCGAATTCAGGCAGGGTGAGGTCAGTGTCACCGAACAGAGAACAAATTCACTCATCTACGTTGCTGTCCTCCTCGTCTTCATGCAGCGTGCTTTCTCTTACTTTGTAATCTGGTGGTATGAGGTGCTGATTCATCTTGATCATTGTTAACCTCTACACATTTTTGGGCGAGAGGCAGCTCCGTTCGGGAGTTACAATGCCACCAGCAGCACTGAAAACACGTTCAGAAGACACGCTTGCGAGTGGGCAAGACAAGTAGTTTAAAGCCAGGTTGGAGAGCTGTGGCCACAATTCTTTTTTCTCATGCCAATACGCCAATGGTTCAGCATTAACATAGACCTCTGTTGAGTCATTCAGATAGTCCTGCACCATCGACTCAAGGTCCTCCAAGGTTCCTCCACTTTGCTTAGCTTTTGCTGTGACCTTTTGAGAACCAAACCCAAGCCGATTTAGCCAATCCTCTTCAGCATCCAATGTTACTGTTGTGTCTGGTACAGATGATCCGGTTGTCGGTGTCTTTAACGGCTGAGAGGTCACTTGTGCCACAGCCACAGGTGCAGAAGTGGATTGTTTTGACTGGGGATGGCCTGCTGATGCTGATGTACTGCCTTTTCCATCAATTTTCTGCCGTTCACTTTCAAACCTCTTGGCTGACAAGGCTAGCTAACGTTTGTACTTTGTAACATCTTCATCAGCAAAAGGAAAGAATGCTCGGCCTGCCAGCGCCTTTTTGTAGCGTGGATCCAGAATAGTAGCACAAATGTAATGCTGGTGTGAGTGGATCATTTGAAGACGTTCATCACCTTGTAGGCGCTCTAATAATTTCTCCGCCAAAACAAAAGGGTCTTTGTTTTTTTCATCTTTTTGAAACACAGAAGACACCTCCTTCAGTTGGTGCTCCAGCATGTACAACAATGGGATAGCTTTTCCCAAATTACAGTCCTCCTTGCTGACTGCACGCATGAAGACCTCAAAAGGACGAAGCATGCATGTCAGACTTTTAACTATGTCCCATTGCGCCGCACCCATCCTCAGGTCCTTCTGAGCTGTACCCTGTTTTAAGAAATAGTGATTGAGTACCGTATACTGCTTATACAGACGCTCAAGCATGTAGAAGGTTGAGTTCCAACGTGTTGCCACCTCCTGGATGAGTGCTTTCACTGGCATTCGACATTCATGTAGCAGGCTCCTCAGATGCTTCTGGGCCTTAAAAGAATGGCTGAAATGGTTGCACATTTTTCGGCAGGTGTCCACTACCCCGTAGGCTGGACTGTCTTTCTCACTCAAGAATATTTTGACAACCAGGTTTATACAGTGCGCCAAACACGGCACTCTGAAATACTGACCCAGCTCCATGGCCTTAACTACATTGGAGCCATTATCCGTGGAAACATAACCAATCTGGCGTTTTTTTGGGGACAGCCAGTCAAGGACTTTTGTGTTAAACTCATCCAAAATGTTTTGTGCTGTGTGACGTTTCTCCAAACCAAACATGGCTAGTGTTGCATGTTTCCAAGCAGCTTTAAAAATTGGTCCGGGTCAACACCTGCGTTTAGCTTTGCTTTAACCCCTGAAAAAGAGACCCAGTGTGCAGTGATGCACATGTAATCAGGGCCTGCGCCACTGGTCCACATGTCTGTTGTCAGATGTATAGTGTGAACAGCACTCTTCTGCAAAGCTGCCCCAATCACCTCCAGCACATCTTCATGTAGTGCTGGAACCGCAACTCTGGCAAAATAGAACCGGCTAGGAACCTTCCATTTAGGGCAGAGCGCTGCCACTAATTCTAGAAAACCAACACCTTCTACAAAAGAAAAAGGGAGAAGGTCCAGAGTTAGCATTTTAGCCAGCTTAGTGTTATACAGACGCGTCAGTGGGTGGTTGCGTTCATATTGCGCTTCTGTAAACAGCATCTTTTTAATGTTGCCCTGGACCAAGCATTTACGGGATGATGATTATGATGATATGTTCGACCCAGTTACGCTCGCTGATGAACTTTTTCGCATTGGTGTCTCATTCTCTCCCACACTCTTAGTGTAACTCACATGGGGTGTGCTGCTGACAGGGGTACTGGGTGTAAGTGAAGTGTTTGACACGTCTTCTTCCTCCTCGTCATCATCAGATGAAACAGCATTAAGTTCAATTCGGGCTTCCTTGATCGCCTGTAGGTGCGCAAACCATTTGACAGCGTGCTTTCATTCAAGATGACCTCTCTGGCCTCCGGTACCATAGTTGGAACCAAACTTACCATGACTAACTGCCAACTTACAAATGCTACAAATGGCAAAGTTTTCCTTTTTTGGCCAAACACTAAAGAAGTCCCAAACTGCGGACTTGAAATGTCTTTGGGGGCCGGAGGAGGCGGCGATACTGGTGGTGGTGGTCCTGCTGCTAATGCCAGATGAAGTGGAGGATGTGGATTGCCGAACTTCAGTATGTTTTGCACTTTCACCACCACTAATTGAGGTCGAGGTGGATGGAGGTCCCTTCTGGCGACTAAGAAATATGGAAGCGGTAGGTGTTGGTGTACTAGTTAACTCCAATGATTGTGATGTTTCTTCCATTGCCTCCTCATCGACAACATCATCATGCTCAGCAGCTTCTCGGGCTAGGGTCAAAATGTCTTTTTGCTGCATGCCCGCTGGGGCTGCAGTGACCTTTATGATTACTGCATCATCATCGTGAGAGTCTTCATCAGCAGGAGTATCCGCCACTACTTTTTGTTGAGCCTCATCACACTCCATAACTATGAGTCTTTCGACGACCTTCCTTTTACGCTTAAGTACCTTTGTCAGATCATGGTGTGCCTCACTCTCAGACGGCCGTGGTGGTTCCCAATTTTCATCCAGTTCATCAGAAGGAGGTGGGCTTGAAGAAGATGTAGACACTCCCCTTGATATTTTCCTTGCTAGGGATGTGGAAGACAATGAATGATCATCAGGAGGAGTGGCTTCCTCAAATGATACCTCGGCTTGATTGTCGATTTCCTGATGTGCCCCTACTTCGGGAGGAACAACTATTGTGGGCACTTGTGACCCTCCATGCACCTCTGCTTGCGCATCTCCTTGCGCTGCCTCTCCTTCCACATGTACTTGGGCTTGTACTTGCACATGTGGTTGTTGTTGCGGCTGTGGTTGTTCAACACTTGTCAGATGAGTTACAACAACCTGTGTTGATTCAGGGACATTGCTGCTACTTTCTTGCGATGAGCCAACATCACTGGTCGATGGTGATTGAAGAAGTACACTGACTGCCTCTGCAGCACTCAAGGGCTTGGACTTAAGTTGGCGTGGTGGTGGTGGTGTAGGCAATGAGCCCAATGGAGCGGGGGTGCTGCTCCCAGCTTGGTCCCCAGCAGATCCCGCTGCTGCTGCAGGCGTACTTTTTTTTTTACTCCCAAAAAATGCGGCAGCCGGCACACCAGCCTCCTTGGTAACTTGCTTCTTCTGCTCCTTACTGGCAACTTTCTTGCTAGAGGAGCTACGGAGAACTTTTTTGGGGGCCATCTTCTTCGGAGCAGGTCAGAACAGCAGGCCGCAGTTGCACGAGTTGCAGAGTTGTCTGTGGCAGGCGTGATGTCGCGTGACGTTATGCTGCACACACACACTGCTGCAGGACTTCTTTCTGGCACTGGTGGTTCTCTTGAGTCTTGTGCACCTAAAAGCAATGGAAGACAGAGAAACATCAGTTCAGTTATACACCCCAAAAAAATAAAAAAAAAACAGAAAAATCAGCACAATCCCATGCCCTCCATGATGTTTAAATTCAAGACACCCCACAGAAAGACTAGGCCCATGCAACACTCACTAGTCACTACCCCTACCCCTAGTGAAAAGGCCACAACAACAGGCCAAAAAAACAAAAATCACAGAAAAATCAGCACGATCCCAAGGCATCCAGCCCCTCCAGGATGTTTAAATTCAAGACAACCCACAGAAAGACTAGGCCCATGCAACACTCACTACCCCTGGTGAAAAGGCCACTACAACAGGCCCAAAAAACGAAAATCACAGAAAAATCAGCACAATCCCAAACCATCCAGGCCCTCCATGATGTTTAAATTCAAGACACCCCACAGAAAGACTAGGCCCATGCAACACTCACTACCCCTGGGCATAAAGGTTGAAAACTAGGCCCATGCAACACTCACTACCCCTGGGCATAAAGGTTGAAAATTAGGCAAAATGGTTGCAGGCCTAACAACACTCCCAGCACATGGCCAGGGCCTGTAGCAGCACTCAAAATGGCCCCCACCCACATGGCCTGTCCCCATGAACACCCCATAAAATCGAAAAACACATAAAAATCAGCACAATCCCAAACCATCCAGACCCTCCATGATGTTTAAATTCAAGACACCCCACAGAAAGACTAGGCCCATGCAACACTCACTACCCCTGGTGAAAAGGCCACAACAACAGGCCAAAAAAACAAAAATTACAGAAAAATCAGCACAATCCTCAGCCATCCAGCCCCTCCAGAAAGACTAGGCCCATGCAACACTCACTAGTCACTACCCCTACCCCTAGTGAAAAGGCCACAACAACAGGCCAAAAAAACGAAAATCACAGAAAAATCAGCACAATCCCAAACCATCCAGGCCCTCCATGATGTTTAAATTCAAGACACCCCACAGAAGGACTAGGCCCATGCAACAATCACTACCCCTGGGCATAAAGGTTGAAAACTAGGTAAAATGGTTGCAGGCCTAACAACACTGCCTGCGTTCAAAATGGCCCCCTCCCTCCCAGCACATGGCCGGGGCCTGTAGCAGCACTCAAAATGGCCCCCACCCACATGGCCTGTCCCCATGAACACCCCAAAAATCGAAAAACACAGAAAAATCAGTACAATCTAAAGCCATCTAGCCCCTCCATGATGTTTAAATTCAAGACAACCCACAGAAAGACTAGGCCCATGCAACACTCACTACCCCTGGTGAAAAGGCCACAACAGGCCAAAAAAACGAAAATCACAGAAAAATCAGCACAATCCCAAGCCATCCAGCCCCTCCATGATGTTTAAATTCAAAACACCCCACAGAAAGACTCAGTGCACCCACCACTGAGTACCCCTGGGTAAAAGGCGCCAAAACAGCCCAAAAATCGAAAATTCCAAAATTGTAGTTGCAGCAACTGTAATGCCCCAAACAAACTTACTTGTGAAATTTCTAATCCAAAAGTGATCCAAAGAAAGTCAAAAAGGCCTCAAATCCAAATATCCAGCAGCATCCACAAAAAGTAATCCTTCCAGCTCCAGATCCAAATGAAAAGTGACCAGAGATGGACAAAGCACTGGGAGGAGCCTGCTGGACAGGAACAGGAAGTTGAAGACTGTGGGGCACGTCCCTCCTCCCACCCCCCCTCCCCAAAATGGACTCCTCGCAAAAAAAGTGCAGGCAAATGTCAACTTGAGGAGTTATTCAGATAAAAATCATCATTTCCAGAAGGTTTATGCTGCTTGCTGGTGGATTTCTTGTGCAGAATTGCAAATTTTGTATTTTCGCGAGTGCGAGATTGTTGCTGCTCGCCGCATCTACAAGCTTGCAATTGCGAAGTCCCGCGATACGGGATCACGGCGTACTCGCGTTGACAAACTCTCGCTGTGCAAGTTGGCAAGCCGCGATGATGTAATCGCGCTCGCCAAATTTCCGCGGGATCCCGCAGCAAGATCCAAAATGGCGCAGCACTCGCAAAATATCGAGAAACAACTCGGCAAACGCTGAATGACGGTAAGTAAACGCCGCGCGCCGCAAAATTGTATCACCAAGAAAAAAAAATCTGCTGCGTGCGAATTTGCGGATTTTCAGTAAATTCGCGAGCGTTCGCGGATTTCGGATTTACCGAAAATCCGCAAAATCCGCGAGCGTAACGGATTATGCGCTCACACTTAGCAATGAGCGCATTATTTTGTTCACAGTGGCCCAAACTGTGTGCTGTTTTTGGCTTTAGTATCACTGAGGAGTTTTGCCCAAAGCTCATCTTCCCTGGTCCTGTTGATGTCCCATTTTAGCTTTTTGAGCGTGTTTCTCTGTTGTCACAAAAATGGTCTGAGGTTCAGATCTCCGGGTTTGTGCTTCAGTAGTCTCAGCATTTTGTTTATGAATTATTTGCCTGCTGTCAGTTAGTTTTGCTGTGCACTGGGAACTCTAAGAGATGGGTACACTGACAATAGCTCTTTTGAAACCAAACACCTTTCTCTGTTTGGTAAGCTTGATCTAAAAAGTGGGAAAAAAGTTTTTCGTTACAGGCATGTACAAGTTCATTTATGTCCCTGGTCTCGTGAATCTGTCTGTTGCTGTGCTAGACATATCACTTGCGTTCATCATGAGTTACCCCTCTACTGTAAACCCATGAGGAGCACATGAAATGAGTCATCATATAGGGTCAGGGAGGATCATTAGCACAACATTTTTTTTAAAGGCCAAGATAGCTGCATTCTCTTACTACTTTTTCCCTTTTTTATTTTTTTTATTAAGCATTTCCAAAAAATACAAATAAATCAAATATCAATCAATTATAACATAAAAAAAACAGTTAATACAGTACAATTGAATAATTATAAAAAGCAGTTGATACAGAAGAAGCAGTCTTGAAAAACGTTACATCACATAGAGAACAGCTTGGTCCATTAAAAAGACGGTTAACCACACCTGTACAGTACTTTGGAAATATCTAAAAAGTAAAGCAAATCATTACAGCCTACCCCTATTGGTGCTATAGGCCGCCTCTGTAAGCTTCCTCTTTTGCCACCCTTACATCTCTGCTCCAATCGGCAATATATGCCCAGACCTTCTGCCCCTGGGTTATGGCCTGTCTGCCCCTACAGGCGTAGATAGCTCTCTCTTGATTATAAATTCAGAGAAGCCTAGCAAGCCATAAATGGAGAGTTGGTGGTTCAGCAACTTTTTATCTAGCCGCTAGTAATATTCTATATACCACTGTCCCCAAAGAAAGACAGTATTCCTGCTCGGTGCTGAGACCCATAGTGCTATCATAACCAAGGATCAGCAGAGTAGGGGGTAGTTCTAATATGGCCTAATATTTATTCCCAATACCCTAGCAGCCCTTCTTTTAACCAGAGCTAGTTTGTCACAGTCAAACAGCATATGGTTCTGGGTGGCTGGTTCTAACCCACATCTGGGGCACTTATTGTCTATCCCTTTCCCACATGCGTACAGTTTGGCAGGTGTAAAATAGAGATTAAAATAGTTTTGTACAATTGAGCTTTTAAGTTCCAGGATAAAAGTATTTTGGCTGTTAAAGAGAGGCTCATATAAATATCCACATCAGGGTTTCCCAAATTCACTGCCCAGTATGATTCAGTTTTTTCTAGGTCGTCTGGGATCTTATCAAGAAGTAAACTATAAAAGTTCCTAATTCTGCTGGACTTCCTGGTTATGGCATCCAAAATTGGTATCCTGTTGAGTTTAATCTTAGGGCTGCATAAGGTGAGGATGCTCCTGATCTGAACAAATTTAAAGTATTGATTATCCGATACACTAAAAACCTGATGTAGCGTGGGAAATTGAAAATCTTGCTCTCCCCCACAAAAGTCCCCAATCATTCCTACCCCATACCTTTCCCACTTCTTCCCCGTGGCATTGTTAACCTGGGATGGAAATAGCGATGAGCGCCAAAGGGAAGTATATCTACAAACTTTCGGGATTGCCATAAGTTTGGAGACCTGCTTCCATACTTTCCATGCACTGTAGATCACTTTAAACCTTACCTTCTTATAGTAACTCAGTTCCAGTTGCCTCAGTAACAGACTTGGAGCTTTCTACCCAGTAGAGAGCTCGTAAATAGTGGGTATTTTTGGGCCTTGCTATGTTCCAGTATCATTATCCACGACAAACAGAGCAACCATTTGATGGAGAAGAGCCACCCAGTAATATAGGGTGATGTAAGGGATTGCACGGCCGCCCCTGTCTTGCGGTAGAGCTAGGTATTTCATCGCCCTCCTGACCTTCCCATATTGCCATATAAAACTAGAAAAATTTGACTCCAATGCCCTCAATATGCTATCTTCCACAGCCAGTGGTATAGCACAAAACAGATACAATATCTTCGGTAGCATGGTCGTTTTAAAAAACTTCCCCTCTCTTTAATGAACAAATATAACCCATTAACTCTCCTTAGATCATTCCCTATGGTTTTAATCAAAAGTTTGAAATTGCATTTATCAAGTTCATCCACCTTAGCATTTATTCGAACCCCAAGATAGGCCGCTGTAGCTGCTTTTCTTGGGTCATTAAAATCTATATTATCTGTGCATAGCACAATAGTTTCCCCTTATTCAGTGCGCATCCGGAGAGAAGCCCATAGCTCTCAGCGATTTTTTTTATCTCTATAATTGCCTCCGCTGGGTTCAGGGTTAACACCGCAACATCATCAGCATATGCCAATACTTTGGTCTCATACCAACCCGTAATTATTGGCTTAATATTCCGACTCTGTAGGAGTTTGCCCACTAAAGGATTGATGTATAAAGCAAATAAAATTGGAGAGCAGGAGCATCCCTGCCTGGTCCCTCTTGATATGTTAATATTATTAGATTCCTTTCAAATAAGTTGCATTCGGGCCCTTGGTTGACAATACATTGCCTTAATTGCTTTTATAAATTGCAGCCCAAAATCATTTAGCTCCAATATCCTCCATAAAAACTCCCAAGACACCCGATCGAAAGCTTTCTCAGCGTCGAGAAGGATCATAGCCATCTGGCCCCCCGTCTCAGTTATGATGTCAAAAAGAGAGATAACTCTACGGGTATGGTCAGTGGTTCCTTTGCCCGGGATAAAACCATGTTGCCAGGGGGAGACCAGACATTCTGTTACCCTCCCCCAGCTGATTGGCCAGGATTTTAGAATATAGTTTAGTGTCTGAGTTGATCAAGGAGATCGGCCGGTATGAAAATGAATTATCTACCGGCTTACCTTTTTTAGGAAATATTATGATGTCTGTCTCTTTCCAGGACTCAGGGGGGAATCCATTACACTGCACTCCCTTAAACAAGTACAGAAGAAGAGGTGTTATAACTGTTCCTTGGATCTTATAAACCTTGAGCGGAATTCTGTCAGGGCCTGCGGCTTTCCCCGACACCATTCCTAACAGTGGTAAATGAACTTTCTCTAGAGTAATTTCTTCTTCTAGTTCATCTCTTATTGGCCTATTCAAGCCCCCTCCGAGTTCCATGCTAGCAATCAGCCCTGCTAAGCCCTGTGCAAATCCTGCTCAATTTGTATTAATGTCATCCTGGTACAGGATTTGATAATAGTGTTGAAACCCTTTAACGATGTCTTCTGGATTGGAATGTACTTGTCCGTCTATTGTAATGGAAGGTATTATGTTAAAAGATTTCCTCTGCCTAGTACGAGGAGCTAACCCCTTACCACCTTGCTCACCGTTTTCATAGGTGCTATTCCGATGGGATTGATATTCCTCTGCAGATCTCTGTGTTAGCCAACTATTTAATTCCGCTTTTAAAGCAAATATTGGATGTTGAATTTGGTCCCATTCTTGTCCCTGCATTATTGTCAAGACATGCTTCTCTTCAGCCCTGGTGAACTCCCAAGATATTTGTTGGTTATTGGCCTGCCACTGCGTCTTAGCCCTGGCAATAATGCTAATAGTTTCCACTCTAAGAGTGGGCTTAAAAGAGTCCCACACCGCCCCCCTGCTAGCGCTAAAATGGTTAATATTAAAATATTCTTGTGCCCACTCTTTAATGAATTCAATGTGTTCATTGTTCACTAGCAGCTTCCTATCAAACGTCCATTTACTCTGTTGTCTCTTAAAGCTAGGTATTTCAATTTCTAAGATCAGAGGGTTGTGGTCAGATATTATTTTAGGGCGTTTCTTAATCCGGCTCGTTCTAGTAGATCCCTTGTACCATAAAAGTCATTGATCCTGATAAACTATTTGTGCGGGCACGAGAAATATGTATAGCCAGGGTTAGTCTGATTTTTTAAATCCCAGATATCCACCAGGCCAGGGCTATTCTTAAGGGAATTTAAAGCCCTGTAAACTCTAGGCTTTCGACTGGAAAACCCCCCTTGCCCCTTTTTTACGATACCAATATCTAAAGGGATATTTAAATCTCTGCAGAAAATTAAAGGGTTCTGCCATGTAGAAAGTTCGATTTCCAGGTCTTCAAATATCTGGGGGTCATCTGGTTTGACCCGTAGACTGAGCATACCGTAACTCCTGTTGCAAGTTCTACTATGGCCCACTTCCCCACGGCATCCGCTGCCTTGCGTTTGGCTAAACCTAATGATGTTTTGGCTGAAATGGCCACCCCACGAATATTAGAGGTCTGAGTTGTACAAGCCAGGATATTATACTCGCTGACCCTCAATAGTACTCTTTTCCCCCAGGGAATGTGTGTCTCCTGTAAGCAAACTACATCCATGGAATTTAACCGCATATGTTCAGCACATCTAATCCTCTTTGCCCTATCATTCAATCCTGCTACATTCCATGAACATATAGTTATCCTCCCCATCTTGATTTAGCTTCGGATTCCAGGGATCCCCATATTAGTAGTCTCTTGCTCTAACACTCCTCCACATTGCGTCTCTCATTCTGCCTTCCATTAATCTCTTTTGACTGTTTCTTAATTTTGTTGTTATTTCTGTAAATGCTTTTTTTATCCTGCATTTTCCCCCCACCATTCCCTTTCAAGAAATGGGCAAGCGTGGGCACCCGCGCATGCGCATTCTTCTGAAGAAGTCGGCGCGTCAAGAGGAAGAGGGAGCCCCGGGACGCAGCATCCGGGTAAGTGCTTTTTTCTTTTATTTTAATATCTTTAGTAGTAAAAATATGGCACTAGAAGAGGGCGGGAGGGTGGCGGCCGACGCCTAGCGGGGCTACGCGAAGTGTGTGGTGGCCGAAGTGCCCACCCCACTTCGCAGAGCTACGCGCACTACGCCCACCCTTACCTTAAACATACATTTTGTTCATAGATTTATTCCATTCCAAGTATATAAAAAAATACTTTTTAATTCCTTTACTCCTCCCGCTTAATTTCGCCTTGTGAATGATTGTGAACTATGGACTATTTAGAGCATTAACAGCTGATCCAAATCTAGCCAGACAAACCATCCAGGTATTCTTTAGCCTTTATTTTCAACAAAAAGAATTTGGTTTGCCCCCCCCCCAGATCAGCTTAAGCCGAGCTAGATTTTCATGAATGGCTTAATAAGCTGACGCAGCATCCACGGTCTTTTGACGGTGAAGTGGCAAGATGGCGGTTGCTTGAGACCGTTCATGCACACAGAGCTGAGAGAGCCGGAAAGAACTTATGATGCTGCATTAAGACACCTGGAGGAATGAACCTAGAAATTAGTAGCGCAGAGCCACAGTATTCCCCAAAGCCTGGTAGGAGTTACCTTCACTTACTGGGAATTGCAATTGGACTGGCTGTGTTACAGAATCTTGGGAAAATACTCTCTGAGGCCAACGTAATCCACCATAGGGAGCCTTACCTGACAGCAAAGTCTGAGGGCGCGGCTGGGCTTGCGGAGTCTGCTGGGTCTGCCGAGATGGGTCCCGATACGGCTGCGGCGGCCATCAAGGCGAGAACAGCCTGACTGGCACTGTGGGGGATGTTCGAGTCAGGGGATGGGTGCGTGGAGACGGAGGCGGCTCCGTTGGCAGTGGGGTCGCCTACACAGACTCTGAGACGTGATCGATGGGGGACGGGGGGGGGGCGACCATAGCACTACCTTAATTTGGCTGAACTTGCACCATTAAAGTCACTAATTTCCCTAGCTTTGTCTGCACAGGTTAAAATGCATCAACAACATCTAAGGCTACACTTCCAGGGGATCGTATGTACATTTTAAGATCTCGATACGTTCTTGTTTTTTTGTTCATATAGACAAGTTCTCCAACTCTCTAAACATTACACTCTCACAATGTAGTGTTAGGCAGCTCTTATTCAGGGAATAAGGGGGACCCTCTTCAAGATGGCATGCCTTCATTACTGAGGACATTATATTATGAGCAGCACGATCAACCGTAGTCTATCCAGCATAATTATCCATCTACATGCCCACTGATTCAAGTTGTATAACTGGAGCTAATTACTATGACCTAACACAGTCTATCTCTCACTGACCGTATTCTGCCTCTACCTTAATCTCATATTGATACCCCTTCAAAGCGAGGCATGCTTTCCCCATATCCCGGCTATCCATTACACCCATAGCTAACGTTTATCTTAGTTACTTCGAGATATTCTCACTCAATACTCAGCAACTTGAATTTTAATGTAAACAGACATTCTAATTCACTAAAGGGGATCTACTCAAAGATGGCACAACCCCCTCACCAGACGGTTCAACCCACCACGAAGACCTGAAGCCCTGTTCCCCAGGCTGGGTGGTACTTCCTATTCTCACAAGACCGGCATGGTAAAAAACTCCACTGTGCTTTCGGCTCATTGCTGAGGCCAATAGAATCAATGCAATCCCAGAAAACCACGACTTGAATTGAATACTACAAGAACACTGAACAGACATCTTAAACCTGTGATTCAGAGGTATGCAGATCTGATATCCCACGTAACACAGGACTCGTTTTTTCCATTTCCTTCCTTTTTTATAACTAACGCTGAAGGATATTGCACCCACAAGGGTGTCTTCCCAAAGTGTTCTGTTTGATATATATTCTTATATTTTCTAGCAAAATATGAGGACCTCTGTTTTCTAGTGGATGAGTTTACATTATTGAGACATCAGGATTGAGCTATATTTTTTAGTAAGACTTGACTGTTAAGTAGGGGTAATAGGCACCCTATGCTAAACTCCACACCATCTGCTGACACGCAGTGCACAAGGTGTCTAGCTCCCTGGACGTTTTTTAATAGAGATGGATGTCACCTCAAAATTCTAAATATTAAAATATGACATCCTTAGCCCAACACCTCTTCCATCCTATCCACATCTTCCCTGTTGGTGAATGCATGCTACACCCCACTAGACTGCACCAATAATACCCCTAACTATGTTATGCCACTTTCTATGGTATGCCACCTAGCCTTAACAGGCAATTAACTAACCAAAAACAAATACAAAGAATAGGGGCCTATTCCTGATAGGTATTCACTACGAATCCCTGCACATCTCACCTCCCAGGTGCCTCTTGGTCAAGAGTCATACATAAATGTAATTTTTCTCATATGAGTTTCTCTGCTTATTTCTTTGTATGAAAATTGCCTTCTACATCCACTTGGCTGATGTAAACTCCATGTATGTATGATAAAAAACAATATTGTTCGTATCATTATGCCTTCTCAAATGGTCGAATCCTGGGGTGACCTTATTACCCATTCCCAACCAATGTGGATTTACAACCATATGGATTGCTACTAACGTGGAAACTGTGGACGATTTCATTGACTGGTGTTTTCATTTGTTTTATGACAATGATATGTAATTATGCGTATACTGCTAAATGATTATCTAGCATTAACAATATGAATTCACACTTGCCTCCCTTGTCTTGCCGCACTCTCCTATTTTCCTACTTTAATATTTATTTTTCACCTCTCTTCTTCTTCTCTTCTCTTTTTCCTGTGTCTCAGTGTCACTATCTTCTGCAATTTACCAAAATGCCTGACTATATCACAGATTAGATTGTCATGGGGTGTGATTTGCTTTGGCGCTACTACTTGTTTCCTTTTTGACTTTTTTGTCTTTTCTTGTTTCCTTTGACCATGCCTACTACCCTCGATCTGTCACTTGCTTAACTGTTTCGTTCACTCCCATTTACGTTCTTTTCCCTGAATATGTTGTATTACTGTCATGTATTTTGTTATGGTATGTTGATCATCCAGCCTTCAGAAAGTCTTGCTTGCTGGCCACATGGGCCGAAACACGTGTCGGCTGAGCTCTTTTGAGGTAGCTTCATTCGGCTGTCTTACTTGCAAATAAACACTGATAAAAAGTATCAACCAGCGTCTCATAGTAAAGCAGAATTTTGTTTGTAAATAATGAAAGTGAATATTGCATCACCACTTCCTCAGGATTACTTTCATATGTTTTTATAACAAATGAGTAGGGGGTTGCCCATTCCCATGGACAAGTGGTAACCAATCAATTCTAATCAAAATTATACGTCAGGCAACAACTGGATCCAGTACCCCTTGGACTTCCGCAGATACAATAAGCACTAGCACCCGGTCAAGTTTTTACCTCCTGACTTAGGGACTGACTTAGATCTTGGCAGACAGCTTATTCTGTCACAAAAGTGATGGATATCCTGTCTGCTGAAATATAAATCCCATTATTTCCTATGGGATTATCATTTAGATGGACGGGATATCCGTCACTGTGTGATGGAGTAACCCGTCTGCAAGATCTAAATCAGGCCATTAGTCACTTGTTTGGAGCTTTTTCTCTCAATATCGAATGAGGACTCCTCGTCAGGCCGGGTTGCAGTTTGATGACAGTGGCTTACTTCAGCACGAAGCCTTGGTGAGCTCCTGGAGGTCTCATCGATGGCAAAAATCTCCGGAGCTTTGCCTGCGCAAACCCTAAACTCAGGTCAAGTTGCGGTTCTAAATCGCTGGCTTGACTCTCGAAGACGGGTCAGTCAACTTATGGAGGTTTTTACCAAAAAAGTCTCCAAATGGTATCACATTTCCGGATCTACTTCCAGAACGTCCTTTTGGGGTATTGAAGTGTCCAGAAGAATCCTCCAAGGTTCGAGAAGCTTTAAGTTGCTCCTTGGAAAGTTGTGACAACAAGACCCACAATGCACCTTGCCAAATCCTTCAAAGTCCAAGTGAAGCTGACTTGCTGGTTTCTTCTTGGTGGAGATGATGCAAGTGGAGCTGTTTTAACAGGTTGCCTTCAGTGAGTCCACTCCTCAAATGTTTAGAGTAAGGCAAAATCCTTCTTTTGTTGAAGCCCAAAGTGTGCATCACGAGCAGTCAATAAGAGTTCAGTCCTCTTGGTACAGGCCAGGGTTCAGCAGGACAGTCTTTCTTCTTGTTTTTTTCAGGCAGATATCTGAGGTGCTGGGCAGTTCTCCCATATTTATCCAGTTTTCTGAGCTGGCAAGCAGGGTGGCAGCCCTGACCAAGTGGGGTGCAGGGTGCCATCCTCACTGATGACCACTTCCCCTGAAGTGTATAATATTCTTGTCCTAGAAAGCACTGTTCTTCAAAAGCCAAAATGGAAAAAATGTCTCCTGGAGCTTGAGGTCTGGCTAACCCAACCTACATGTGTGGCTGACTTTGCCTAACACTACCTTTCCAGCCCTTCTGCTAATTCAATTACAGGGGCTCCCATCTGGCTGGAGGCAGGAAACGGGGGTTGGCCTGGGTCCTGTCCTACATGTCTTTCCCCCATTGAGGACCAGTTTGGCTCCCCGGCCCCCTTCCTCCCTTTTGCTCTGCAGCTTGCAGATCCCTTCCCACTTGATGACTCTTTTTTCCTTGCAGGCCACTTCACACCTCATCAGAGCATTTCAGCTCAGCATGTCAAAGGTTGACCAATCAGGAGAGGCTGCACTAGAGCGGGATTCAGCACATCAGAAAAGCAAGTTCTATAGCTTCTCTTCTGTCATAGTTATAATACCTTGTACCTAGGCAAGTTGTTAGATTTAAAATAAATATTATTTAGACACTTTGAATTCTAATTTAAGCTCAATCTAGACAATAGGTAGACTTTAATAAAGTCTAATAAAGCCTTCCAATGTTAGCCTTGGAGCTAATGCACAACAATGGGAAAAAACGAAATTGGCAGTTTTTCCCTCACCTGGGCTTCTAAAACATATTTTATAATGTCCCTTCTTATTTTAACATGGCACCCTACCTTTGGGGCACCGAGGGCAGAACCTACGGGTGACTTATTTGTTAAAATAAGGTACTTTAAGACTTTGGAAGTACCTTTAAATCCAAAGTCGAATGTTGACATAATTTTTGTTTTAAAGTAGCCTGCAAAGCAGGACTGGCTTTTAAAATTGCATCTGACAACACAGCTGTGCACACTTAAGTTGATTAAATCTACTGGGCCTCTAAACCTACATGCCCTACCATTTACTATGGGCTTACAGGTAGGTTGTCATACCAATTATAATTACAGCTAATTACCATATACCTTTGAAACAGAGTGCTGGCCATGTGCCTGGTTAGCAGGGCCCAGGGCACAGTCAAAGTCAGCAACCACCAGTATCAGTCAAAACAAAATGGGTGATCAGGGCAAAGTGATTGACTTTCTCACAATGAGTAAAGGGCTTAGACATTTCAATGGGGTGAATTGAAGTTGCTTTCATTGGGCTGAAGCTCGAATAGCGACTCTGCTGCACACCATACATCTATTGGTAGGCAGCAGATCTCTTCTCTTTTTTGCCTCTGAGTTGATAGGAGTTATTTGGCCCATGGGTAATACTGCACACACATCAGGGAGCTCTAAAGCATTTAAGAAATATTTTCATTGAATCCACTTTTATGCATGGACAGGCAATGAATCCATCAGCTATTCATTGCCATCCCATTGCATATCATTTGGTGTCTGTGGCCTTCATGTAGAAGTGGTCTGTCATCCTCATTGTATTTTGTTTGCATCTGACATTACTTCGATGTTCACTCATCTTGATTTTTCTGCCGGTCATTCCCACATAGCAAAGCTCACAGGGGCATGTGATCTTATAGATGACATTGGTCGAGTTACAGTTGGTGTGTTTTTAAATGAAGCAAACACAACGAGATGATGGAAGGAGCGCTGAAACTTTTCAAACACTCACCCCCAGTCACAGATCTGAGTTGAATCGATCATCGTTCTTTAGCTTACTTTGTCACGCCAGTTTAGAAGCAACCATTTGCAAATCAGCCTTGCAGCTATTTCTCAAGTGATTAGTCCAGCCCCAACTGCCAAGCCAGGTCTTCCCTGGACCGGAAACAAGCATCCTGGGAACAGTTTCGGGGTAACATCCCTCATCATCAGGTTAGCTTGAATCCAGTGGCAAAGTGAGAAAGGTACCCATGTCTGGACATACCCTGCCAACTTGGCTCAAACAAAGCAAACACAAGGAGATGATGGACTGAGCGCTGAAACTTTTCAGACACTCACCTCCAGTCACAGATCTGGGTTGAATCCATCATCATTCTTTAGCTCACTTTGCCACTCCAGTTCAGAACCAGCCATATGCAAATCAGTCTTGACTCTATTCCTCATGGGAATAGTCCAGCCCGAACTTCCAAACCCGGTCTTCTTTGGACCAGAAACAAACATCCTGGGACCAGTTTCGGGGTAACACCACTTATCAGCCAGGCTAGCTTGAATCCAGTTGCAAAGTGAGCAAGGGGCCCATGTCTGGGCATTCCCTGACAACTTAGGGCGAATAAAGTAAACACAAGGAGATGATGGACAGAGCTCTGAAACTTTTCAGACACCACCCTAGATCTGTGACAGGGGATGAGTGTCTGAAAAGTTTCAGTGCTCCGTCCATCATCTTGTTTACCACTGGATTTAAGGCAGTTCAGTCTAGACTGTTCCCCTGAGACACAGGGTCAAGACTGATTTGCATGTAGCTAGGTCTGGAATGAGGTGGCGGAGTGAGCTAAAGAACGATGATGGACGCAACCCAGATCTGTGACTAGGGTGAGTGTCTGAATAAAACAAGACCACAATAACACAAACCCAAAATACACAAGCAAAGATAAGACTTTTGAAAGGTTTGAAATAGATCAGTCCGTAGAAAACAATGGATGTGTCACTTTTATCACAAATTGCCTGGGATGCATCAAAAACTCAAAATCAATGACGAAAACAGGCACGGGGGAGATGAGGTGCCCGAAAAGCAATTTGATGCATTGATTCCTTACTCCCAGGGGTGGTGATGCGTCGATTCCTTACTGCAGCGCAGGGGAGGAGATGTGTCAATTCTTTAATGTCAGGGGAGGTGATGCATCGATTCTGTGCTGTGAGGGGAGGTGATGCATCTATCTCCGGGCACAAGACCTTGGTTCCTTACTGCTGGGCTATATCAATGAAGAACTTGGTGCACAGGTATAATGCGTCAAAAATCCAGACACGCTGGGTCGATGCAGTAGCAGTGAAAAAGGTGCTGCATCGATTTTCCATCTGCAAACCAGGTGATGCATCGATTTCTTCAGCTGTACAGCAAGGCCTACACTGGAGTCATCGTGAGTGCCTCAGACGTCGGAGACACAGTGCTCAGGACTTGGACTGCCGTGATATTTCATGTCAGGCACTGAGTGGATTCTTTGGCCACACCATGGCGATGCTTTGGTTGATCAGCCACACATGGTTGCTGTGTCAGGAAAAGCAGGTGGAGAAGTTCAATGGTTAGATTTTCTAAGTACTTGAGAGCAAATTCACATCCAAAGGCCCAGAACTGGAGTTGACATCCCTTGGCCGGTCTGAAATCTAAGCAGAGGAGTTCAGGGCCTCCAGATGATGTCTCTGATGGCCCTTAGACTTCTTAAAATAAGGAAAGCACACACAAACCCTTGGAGAACCTTGGCAAGCAGGATGTAAAAAGCAATGTCCAGTCCTTTCACTGCCCGAGACAGAAGCAGCAAGCAAATACAGCCAAGCTTCTACAGTTGTTCTTCTTGGTAGAATGTCCTCTCAGTCCAGAAATGTTCTGAAGTTGTGGTGTCACAGCTCCAGGACCTATAAAGGTTTCGTCTTTAAAGTAGGTACATTTCAAAGGAAAGTCTTTGTAGTGCACAAGACACCGCCTTTCCGTGACCTGGTTCCAGACACACTACAGGGAGGTGGAGACAGCTTTGTGTGAGGAAAGGCACAGCCCTATTCAGGTGTCTGTGACAACTCCTCCCACCACTCTAGCTCAGAAAGACCCATCAGCCTGGTGATGGGCCATCAGAATATGCATGGCCCATGCAGGTAAGAGTGGAGAGGTGTGGTGGGAGGGATTGGACAGATGACTACGATGGAAAATGTATTATTTATTTATATTTTCCCTCAGCTTCGTCTGTCGCATCCCTCCCCCACCCCGCCCCACTGCTCTTCCCTGTAGGGCCACTCGTATGCATGGCACACCTCAGCTCTTTGTGTGACTGTCTAGAATGAATGCACAAACAACCCAATTGTCACCCTCCCTCAGACGTGGATTCCACAGGCAGGCAGAGGCACAGAATGGTAAAGCAAGAAAATTGCCACTTTCTAAAGGTGGAATTTTAAAACATGCAATTTAAAAACCAACTTCACAAAAAGATGTATTTTTAAATTGTGAGTTCAGGATCCCAAACTCCTAATCTCTAACTCTTCCCAATTGGAAGTTACACTTGTAAGAGGTTACAGGGCAGTTCCAATGATGACCTACAGGAGAGAATGTCCTTGTAATAGTGAAAAACGAAATTAGCAGTATTTCACTATCCGGACATGTAAAACACACCAGTGCATGTCCTACCTTTCACATACACTGCACCCTGTCTACCCATGGGCAACTACAGCCTACCTTAGGTTTGGGCATGGCGAGTGGGTGCACTTCCCAGGTCGACATGACAGTTTAAAACTGTACTCAGAAAAACACATTTTTATTTTGCCCTTATTCTGCAATAGTTTGTTAAGGAGTTATTAGGGACCCCACCTTTCTATTTCCGACCCTTCACTAAACCTAAAAAAACGAAATATAAAATTAGCCAACTGGAAGGTACTAAAAAAACTCTGAATATACAACTAGCAACAGAAACTTTAGTTTCAGAAAGGGAAAAGATAGAGTCTGAAAGGTCAACAAAAAAAGAAGCCCTCGCAGAAATCTTAGATAATATTGTGAGAGAGAGATGGGTGGCCAGCAAACTGTCCCACTACGAATACGGAGAAGTGTGCAGAAAGATGCTGGCATGGAAGACGAACACTGACCAGACAAGAAACAGGATAGCAGGTATCCAACCCGAGAATTCCGTTGAAATAAGCTCCTAGGATGCTGTAATTATGGAGGAATTTGTTAAATTTTTTGAAGAGTTATATGCCGAAGATATTATGCCAACAAATGAACAACTCCACATCTACTTAGATAGGCTAGATCTCCCAATACTATCACAAGATGAAAAAGAAGACCTAAAAGACAAAATCATGCACTCACAAACACTGCAGTGGCAGGCCAGAGTCATGTTTTCAGGGCTACTCATGTGGGTGGCATAATCAGTGCTGCAGGCCTACAAGTGGTGAAAATTGCAAAAAAAACAGTTGATGGACAGAATGTAGAACAATGTCATACATTCACCCCAGCACAAGGATCTGGGCCTAAATCCATCGTTTTTTTGCACTCCACACCACCCTGGGTTAGACACTGGCTATATGCAAATGAGCTCTGACCCTGTGCCCCATGGGAACAGTCCAGTCTGAACTGCCAAGCCATGTCTTTCCCAGACCGGAATCAAGCATCCAAGGACCGGTTTCTGGCTATCAGCCTTCATTCAGCCTGGATAGCTTGACTCCAGTGGTGTGGAGAGCCTGGGACTCACGTCTGAGTATACCCAGCACACTCGGGGTGAGCATTGCAAAAAACAAAGTTGATGGACAGAATGTAGAACAATGTCATACATTCACCCCAGTACAAGGATCTGGGCCTAAATCCATCGTTTTTTTAAACTCCACACCACCATGAGTTAGACACTGGCTATATGCAAATCAGCTCTGACCCTGTGCCCCATGGGAACAGTCCAGTCCGAACTGCCAAGCCATGTCTTTCCCAGACCGGAATCAAGCATCCAAGGACCGGTTTCTGGCTATCAGCCTTCATTCAGCCTGGATAGCTTGACTCCAGTGGTGTGGAGAGCCTGGGACTCACGACTGAGTATACCAAGCACACTCGGGGTGAAAATTGCAAAAAACACAGTTGATGGACAGAATGTAGAACAATGTCATACATTCACCCCAGTACAAGGATCTGGGCCTAAATCCATCGTTTTTTTGCACTCCACACCACCCTGGGTTAGACACTGGCTATATGCAAATCAGCTCTGACCCTGTGCCCCATGGGAACAGTCCAGTCCGAACTGCCAAGCCATGTCTTTCCCAGACCAGAATCAAGCATCCAAGGACCGGTTTCTGGCTATCAGCCTATATTCAGCCTGGATAGCTTGACTCCAGTGGTGTGGAGAGCCTGGGACTCACGTCTGAGTATACCCAGCACATTCGGGGTGAAAATTGCAAAAAACACAGTTGATGGACAGAATGTACAACAATGTCATACATTCACCCCAGTACAAGGATCTGGGCCTAAATCCATCGTTTTTTTGCACTCCACACCACCCTGGGTTAGACACCGGCTATATGCAAATCAGCTCTGACCCTGTGCCCCATGGGAACAGTCCAGTCCGAACTGCCAAGCCATGTCTTTCCCAGACCGGAATCAAGCATCCAAGGACCGGTTTCTGCCTATCAGCCTTCATTCAGCCTGGATAGCTTGACTCCAGTTGTGTGGAGAGCCTGGGACTCACGTCTGAGTATACCCAGCACTCGGTGTGAAAATTTCAAAAAACACAGTTGATGGACAGAATGTAGAACAATGTCATACATTCACCCCAGTACAAGGATCTGGGCCTAAATCCATCGTTTTTTTGCACTCCACACCACACTGGGTTAGACACTGGCTATATGCAAATCAGCTCTGACCCTGTGCCCCATGGGACCAGTCCAGTCCGAACTGCCAAGCCATGTCTTTCCCAGACCGGAATCAAGCATCCAAGGACCGGTTTCTGGCTGTCAGCCTTCATTCAGCCTGGATAGCTTGACTCCAGTGGTGTGGAGAGCCTGGGACTCACGTCTGAGTATACCCAGCACACTCGGGGTGAAAATTGCAAAAATCACAGTTGATGGACAGAATGTAGAACAATGTCTACATTCACCCCAGTACAAGGATCTGGGCCTAAATCCATCATTTTTTTGCACTCCACACCACCCTGGGTTAGACACTGGCTATATGCAAATCAGCTCTGACCCTGTGCCCCATGGGAACAGTCTAGTCCGAACTGCCAAGCCATGTCTTTCCCAGACCGGAATCAAGCATCCAAGGACCGGTTTCTGGCTATCAGCCTTCACTCAGCCTGGATAGCTTGACTCCAGTGGTGTGGAGAGCCTGCGACTCACGTCTGAGTATACCCAGCACACTCGGGGTGAAAATTGCAAAAAACACAGTTGATGGACAGAATGTAGAACAATGTCATACATTCACCCCAGTACAAGGATCTGGGCCTAAATCCATCGTTTTTTTGCACTCCACACCACCCTGGGTTAGACACTGGCTATATGCAAATCAGCTCTGACCCTGTGCCCCATGGGAACAGTCCAGTCCGAACTGCCAAGCCATGTCTTTCCCAGACCAGAATCAAGCATCCAAGGACCGGTTTCTGGCTATCAGCCTTCATTCAGCCTGGATAGCTTGACTCCAGTGGTGTGGGAAGCCTGGGACTCACGTCTGAGTATACCCAGCACACTCGGGGTGAAAATTGCAAAAAACACAGTTGATGGACAGAATGTAGAACAATGTCATACATTCACCCCAGTACAAGGATCTTGGCCTAAATCCATCGTCTTTTTGCACTCCACACCACCCTGGGTTAGACACAGGCTATATGCAAATAAGCTCTGACCCTGTGCCCCATGGGAACAGTCCAGTCCGAACTGCCAAGCCATGTCTTTCCCAGACCGGAATCAAGCATCCAAGGACTGGTTTCTGGCTATCAGCCTTCATTCAGCCTGGATAGCTTGACTCCAGTGGTGTGGAGAGCCTGGGACTCACGTCTGAGTATACCCAGCACACTCGGGGTGAAAATTGCAAAAAACACAGTTGGTGGACAGAATGTAGAACAATGTCATACATTCACCCCAGTACAAGGATCTGGGCCTAAATCCATCGTTTTTTTGCACTCCACACCACCCTGGGTTAGACACTGGCTATATGCAAATCAGCTCTGACCCTGTGCCCCATGGGAACAGTCCAGTCCGAACTGCCAAGCCATGTCTTTCCCAGACCAGAATCAAGCATCCAAGGACCGGTTTCTGGCTATCAGCCTTCATTCAGCCTGGATAGCTTGACTCCAGTGGTGTGGAGAGCCTGGGACTCACGTCTGAGTATACCCAGCACACTCGGGGTGAAAATTGCAAAAAACACAGTTGATGGACAGAATGTACAACAATGTCATACATTCACCCCAGTACAAGGATCTGGGCCTAAATCCATCGTTTTTTTGCACTCCACACCACCCTGGGTTAGACACCAGCTATATGCAAATCAGCTCTGACCCTGTGCCCCATGGGAACAGTCCAGCCCGAACTGCCAAGCCATGTCTTTCCCAGACCGGAATCAAGCATCCAAGGACCGGTTTCTGCCTATCAGCCTTCATTCAGCCTGGATAGCTTGACTCCAGTTGTGTGGAGAGCCTGGGACTCACGTCTGAGTATACCCAGCACTCGGTGTGAAAATTGCAAAAAACACAGTTGATGGACAGAATGTAGAACAATGTCATACATTCACCCCAGTACAAGGATCTGGGCCTAAATCCATCGTTTTTTTGCACTCCACACCACAATGGGTTAGACACTGGCTATATGCAAATCAGCTCTGACCCTGTGCCCCATGGGAACAGTCCAGTCCGAACTGCCAAGCCATGTCTTTCCCAGACCTGAATCAAGCATCCAAGGACCGGTTTCTGGCTATCAGCCTTCATTCAGCCTGGATAGCTTGACTCCAATGGTGTGGAGAGCCTGGGACTCACAACTGAGTATACCCAGCACACTCGGGGTGAAAATTGCAAAAAACACAGTTGGTGGACAGAATGTAGAACAATGTCATACATTCACCCCAGTACAAGGATCTGGGCCTAAATCCATCGTTTTTTTGCACTCCACACGACCCTGGGTTAGACACTGGCTATATGTAAATCAGCTCTGACCCTGTGCCCCATGGGAACAGTCCAGTCCGAACTGCCAAGCCATGTCTTTCCCAGACCGGAATCAAGCATCCAAGGACCGGTTTCTGGCTGTCAGCCTTCATTCAGCCTGGATAGCTTGACTCCAGTGGTGTGGAGAGCCTGGGACTCACGTCTGAGTATACCCAGCACACTCGGGGTGAAAATTGCAAAAATCACAGTTGATGGACAGAATGTAGAACAATGTCTACATTCACCCCAGTACAAGGATCTGGGCCTAAATCCATCATTTTTTTGCACTCCACACCACCCTGGGTTAGACACTGGCTATATGCAAATCAGCTCTGACCCTGTGCCCCATGGGAACAGTCCAGTCCGAACTGCCAAGCCATGTCTTTCCCAGACCAGAATCAAGCATCCAAGGACCGGTTTCTGGCTATCAGCCTTCATTCAGCCTGGATAGCTTGACTCCAGTGGTTTGGGAAGCCTGGGACTCACGTCTGAGTATACCCAGCACACTCGGGGTGAAAATTGCAAAAAACACAGTTGATGGACAGAATGTAGAACAATGTCATACATTCACCCCAGTACAAGGATCTGGGCCTAAATCCATAATTTTTTTGCACTCCACACCACCCTGGGTTAGACACTGGCTATATGCAAATAAGCTCTGACCCTCTGCCCCATGGGAACAGTCCACTCCGACCTGCCAAGCCATGTCTTTCCCAGACCGGAATCAAGCATCCAAGGACCGGTTTCTGGCTATCAGCCTTCGTTCAGCCTGGATAGCTTGACTCCAGTGGTGTGGAGAGCCTGGGACTCACGTCTGAGTATACCCAGCACACTCGGGGTGAAAATTGCAAAAAACACAGTTGATGGACAGAATGTAGAGCAATGTCATACATTCACCCCAGTACAAGGATCTTGGCCTAAATCCATCGTCTTTTTGCACTCCACACCACCCTGGGTTAGACACAGGCTATATGCAAATAAGCTCTGACCCTGTGCCCCATGGGAACAGTCCAGTCCGAACTGCCAAGCCATGTCTTTCACAGACCGGAATCAAGCATCCAAGGACCGGTTTCTGGCTATCAGCCTTCATTCAGCCTGGATAGCTTGACTCCAGTGGTGTGGAGAGCCTGGGACTCACGTCTGAGTATACCCAGCACACTCGGGGTGAAAATCGCAAAAAACACAGTTGATGGACAGAATGTAGAACAATGTCATACATTCACCCCAGTACAAGGATCTGGGCCTAAATCCATCGTTTTTTTTGCACTCCACACCACCCTGGGTTAGACACTGGCTATATGCAAATCAGCTCTGACCCTGTGCCCCATGGGAACACTCCAGTCCGAACTGCCAAGCCATGTCTTTCCCAGACCAGAATCAAGCATCCAAGGACCGGTTTCTGGCTATCAGCCTTCATTCCGCCTTGATAGCTTGACTCCAGTGGTGTGGAGAGCCTGGGACTCACGTCTGAGTATACCCAGCACACTCGGGGTGAAAATTGCAAAAAACACAGTTGATGGACAGAATGTACAACAATGTCATACATTCACCCCAGTACAAGGATCTGGGCCTAAATCCATCGTTTTTTTGCACTCCACACCACCCTGGGGTTAGACACCGGCTATATGCAAATCAGCTCTGACCCTGTGCCCCATGGGAACAGTCCAGTCCGAACTGCCAAGCCATGTCTTTCCCAGACCGGAATCAAGCATCCAAGGACCGGTTTCTGCCTATCAGCCTTCATTCAGCCTGGATAGCTTGACTCCAGTTGTGTGGAGAGCCTGGGACTCACGTCTGCGTATACCCAGCACTCGGTGTGAAAATTGCAAAAAACACAGTTGATGGACAGAATGTAGAACAATGTCATACATTCACCCCAGTACAAGGATCTGGGCCTAAATCCATCGTTTTTTTGCACTCCACACCACACTGGGTTAGACACTGGCTATATGCAAATCAGCTCTGACCCTGTGCCCCATGGGAACAGTCCAGTCCGAACTGCCAAGCCATGTCTTTCCCAGACCTGAATCAAGCATCCAAGGACCGGTTTCTGGCTATCAGCCTTCATTCAGCCTGGATAGCTTGACTCCAATGGTGTGGAGAGCCTGGGACTCACAACTGAGTATACCCAGCACACTCGGGGTGAAAATTGCAAAAAACACAGTTGGTGGACAGAATGTAGAACAATGTCATACATTCACCCCAGTACAAGGATCTGGGCCTAAATCCATCGTTTTTTTGCACTCCACACGACCCTGGGTTAGACACTGGCTATATGCAAATCAGCTCTGACCCTGTGCCCCATGGGAACAGTCCAGTCCGAACTGCCAAGCCATGTCTTTCCCAGACCGGAATCAAGCATCCAAGGACCGGTTTCTGGCTGTCAGCCTTCATTCAGCCTGGATAGCTTGACTCCAGTGGTGTGGAGAGCCTGGGACTCACGTCTGAGTATACCCAGCACACTCGGGGTGAAAATTGCAAAAATCACAGTTGATGGACAGAATGTAGAACAATGTCTACATTCACCCCAGTACAAGGATCTGGGCCTAAATCCATCATTTATTTGCACTCCACACCACCCTGGGTTAGACACTGGCTATATGCAAATCAGCTCTGACCCTGTGCCCCATGGGAACAGTCTAGTCCGAACTGCCAAGCCATGTCTTTCCCAGACCGGAATCAAGCATCCAAGGACCGGTTTCTGGCTATCAGCCTTCACTCAGCCTGGATAGCTTGACTCCAGTGGTGTGGAGAGCCTGCGACTCACGTCTGAGTATACCCAGCACACTCGGGGTGAAAATTGCAAAAAACACAGTTGATGGACAGAATGTAGAACAATGTCATACATTCACCCCAGTACAAGGATCTGGGCCTAAATCCATCGTTTTTTTGCACTCCACACCACCCTGGGTTAGACACTGGCTATATGCAAATCAGCTCTGACCCTGTGCCCCATGGGAACAGTCCAGTCCGAACTGCCAAGCCATGTCTTTCCCAGACCAGAATCAAGCATCCAAGGACCGGTTTCTGGCTATCAGCCTTCATTCAGCCTGGATAGCTTGACTCCAGTGGTGTGGGAAGCCTGGGACTCACGTCTGAGTATACCCAGCACACTCGGGGTGAAAATTGCAAAAAACACAGTTGATGGACAGAATGTAGAACAATGTCATACATTCACCCCAGTACAAGGATCTGGGCCTAAATCCATAATTTTTTTGCACTCCACACCACCCTGGGTTAGACACTGGCTATATGCAAATCAGCTCTGACCCTGTGCCCCATGGGAACAGTCCAGTCCGAACTGCGAAGCCATGTCTTTCCCAGACCGGAATCAAGCATCCAAGGACGGTTTCTGGCTATCAGCCTTCGTTCAGCCTGGATAGCTTGACTCCAGTGGTGTGGAGAGCCTGGGACTCACGTCTGAGTATACCCAGCACACTCGGGGTGAAAATTGCAAAAAACACAGTTGATGGACAGAATGTAGAGCAATGTCATACATTCACCCCAGTACAAGGATCTTGGCCTAAATCCATCGTCTTTTTGCACTCCACACCACCCTGGGTTAGACACAGGCTATATGCAAATAAGCTCTGACCCTGTGCCCCATGGGAACAGTCCAGTCCGAACTGCCAAGCCATGTCTTTCCCAGACCGGAATCAAGCATCCAAGGGCCGGTTTCTGGCTATCAGCCTTCATTCAGCCTGGATAGCTTGACTCCAGTGGTGTGGAGAGCCTGGGACTCACGTCTGAGTATACCCAGCACACTCGGGGTGAAAATCGCAAAAAACACAGTTGATGGACAGAATGTAGAACAATGTCATACATTCACCCCAGTACAAGGATCTGGGCCTAAATCCATCGTTTTTTTTGCACTCCACACCACCCTGGGTTAGACACTGGCTATATGCAAATCAGCTCTGACCCTGTGCCCCATGGGAACACTCCAGTCCGAACTGCCAAGCCATGTCTTTCCCAGACCAGAATCAAGCATCCAAGGACCGGTTTCTGGCTATCAGCCTTCATTCCGCCTGGATAGCTTGACTCCAGTGGTGTGGAGAGCCTGGGACTCACGTCAGAGCTGATTTGCATATAGCCAGTGTCTAACCCAGGGTGTTGTGGAGTGCAAAAAAACGATGGATTCAGGCCCAGATCCTTGTACTGGGGTGAATGTATGACATTGTTCTACATTCTGTCCATCAACTGTTGTTTTTGCAATTTGCAGGCCTACTAGTAGCATTTGAATGACAGGCCCTGGGAACGCATAGAACATTTTACTAGGGTCTTACCAGTAAATCAAATTTGTCAATCATGGATAACCAGTCATAATCACAATTTACACAGGGTGCACCTGTACTTTAGCACTGATCTGCAGTGGTAAAGTGCCCAGAGTTCTAAAACCAGCAAAAATGAAATGCAGCATACAGCCAAAAACAGGAGGTCTGAAGCAAAAAAGGCAGGGGAAAAATACACCACAGATGCCAGGTCTAATATGTGTCCCCACAAGCTCAAAGTGAGGAGAACTACCCAATCTCATGGGAGTTCTCTACACTAAGGCGAAAGAACTTGGTCAGACCATCAGCATTGATATGTTCTGTGCCAGGACGTTGTTCCTCCGTAAAGTCTATTACCTGTATCGAGATGGACCACCTCACCAGTTTTTTTTCCTCATCCCTCATCGGCATTAACCATCTGAGGGGCCTGTGGTCTGTCTGTACCCAGAAGTGAGTTCCAAACAAGTAGGGCCCTAGCGTCTTTAGCACCCAGACCCCAACAAAAGTTTCCCTTTCATTTGCACTCCACCTCTGTTCCCATGGAAGTGGCTTCCTACCAATGAAAGCTACAGGTTGAATTAGGCTCCTTTCATTTAGCTGTGAAAGCACAGCTCCCATACCATGCTCAGAGGCATTAGTCTGTACCATAAACCCCTTGGAGAAGTCAGGAGCCTTGAGCACGGGCAATGTACACATGCCTACTCCCCCTGGTACCAGAAGTAGTCTGGCATTCATCAGTCCAGATCACCTGGTGGGGCTGCTTCCTTGAAGTTAGCTCAGTCAAGGGGACAACAATGGTGCCATACCCCTTAACAAATCTGAGGTAGTACCCAGTGAGACCTAAAAAGGCTCTGTCTGGTCTTGGAGGGTGCCCAAACCAGAATGGTGTCAATCCTGGGTCATAGGGATGCCACCTGGCTACGTCCTACTTGGTGCCCCTAGAACACCACAGACCCTGTCCTATATGGCACTTGCTGGACTTGATACTGAGATCTGCCTTCTGCAAGGCCTTCAACACTTCCCAGAGGTGGTACAAGTGGCCCTCACAACTGGAGCTGAACACTGCAATGTCATCCAGTTAGGCGGTAATGAAGTCCTCCAGCTCAGGCAGGACCTGGTTGATCAACCTCTGAAAGGTGCCAGAGGCGTTCTTCAACCCAACGGGCATAACCCGAAATTGGCTGTGCCGGTCTGGTGTGGAGAACGCGGACCTCTCCTGTGCCCCCTTGACCAAGGCAATCTGCCAGTACCTAGATGCTAGAACAAATGTACTGAGGAACTTGACAGCTCCCAACCGATCAATGAGCCCCTCAGCTCGGGCATGGGGTGGGCATCATTCTTAGTGACAGCATTAAGCCCACAATATTCTGCACAGAACTGCTGTTCTGGGGTGGAACCGGGTTCAGCAGCTTTGGGATATATCTGGTTCCATAAATGACCTCAGCATGTTAAAGGAGTGTATATCACTCTTGGCAGATGACTTATTACTGTGGTATGGTAGAAATACTGAACATGCAACTACATCATACTTAGGAGAAGTTTGTGATTGGGAGCCTGAAGCAAAACATGTAAATTTAATGCCATAAACAAAAGTGAAGACAACTCTCTTCTCCCTTAATATACTCAAATTTTACATGGATATACATGTGGTGTTCAGATATCTGATTTGTTAGCTAAGCATTATGAGTGTAAAAAGGTAGATACAATAACACTTAAACCATTGCACACAGATGTACTAACAATCTTCATTTTTTGGGGTAGGACCTGCTCCCATAGCAGATTGTCCAGAATCTACTTCTCCAACTCCCAGCATCATATCAACTCCTGCAGAAGCCTTTATTGAGGACTGAAATACTTCTGGATCTAATACCACTGAGAAGCAGCCTGGTCCATCAGGTGCATCAGGGCAGGATGCTAGTGTGAGCCTCATTCTTCATACCACAACTTCTACCACCCTTGTAGAACATCCCCCACTGCAACAGCTAGTAGTAGTCACTGCTCCTGTAACACATCACCACAATCTACATTGGCAGTGCACACCCCAGTCCTAAATCCTGTATTGCCAACTACAACTTAAACAACATCTGCAGGTGAGCCAAGACCCAGTGGGATTGTGCCAACTTACCCAAGTGCCACAGGGCAGACTGTGTGTAGGGAGGGTCAACCATTTGTACAGCGGAGTGAGGCCACTGGTGCATATAGTTTCATTGGTGCAGCCTCCCGGCATGAAGAACGGATAAGCCAGGTCATAGAACTCCTCAGGGACAACTAAGAACTTGTAGTGTAGTTCCTATTTTCCCAATAGGCTCTGCGCATTGGAATAACATAAACAGCAGTGGAGACGTAGGACTAAAGTCTTCTAGGTCTCTACTGAATATGTTAAACTTAATTTAGGTTTGCGCCAGCTAGCTCAGAGGTCACTGGAAACTTTCTTGAGTGAATAGGGAGGGATAAGCTTCCCTGGCTCAGTCAAGAAGGGATTCAGCTTCCGACAACCATATAACATGACAACTTTGCTCCCCCAGAATAAGAGTAAATCTCTAGAGTCATGTGAAAACAATAGACAGCTATTTCACTCAGTCAATTGTGCGTTCTTAGTTTCACCAGAATGCAGAGAAGAGAGAGACGGGCGTTTTCAATAAAATGTATTATTTATTGAGCAGTCTTCCTTCTCATGCAAGAGAAATGAATTGCCACAATTGCAATACTTAATATAAAGTAAAGTACGTACAGTAAAAGGAGTATTATGAAATAATACTGTAAAAGCATTGATATGGTTTCTTAGCCATAAGACACTTTAAAATGGATAAAATATATACATAGATATATACATTGAATAACGTGCTCTACTGGTGCTTCAAAAATACGCCAACCCCGGTGTACCTGACCTTAGCCTAATACGTGGGAAGGAGTAAGTAAGTAGCAGTTTGAGTTTTTTTTTTTTTTGGTGTTCAAATCTGCTTTATTGATACAAGCATAGTAGGATACACAGCCTGAGGAGCCCACAACCCGGAGGCTGGCAGCAAATAGAGAAGTAACATTACACAGCCTTGTAGCCGGCATCCCGGGGGCCCGGCGGCGCATTACAGAAATAAATATTGTCCAGCAGTGTCCGGTGGGGCAGGTCAAGGAAGGATGTGCCGCAGTCAAACAGGTTTTTTGTGAGTGAGGGGAGAGCCCCACTCCATTTTTTGTAACTTGGAAAAAACAAGAACCAAGAATAAGAAAAGAAACAGAAAAAACAATCATCCCAACAAGGTTACATTAAGGCGGTGGTGCATTACTGTGCGATATTAATGTACGGTGGTGGTGTATTATGGCGGCTCTGCCAGGTGCTTCTGTGTGGGGTGATGAATGTCCCAGGCCCAACTTTCTGGATCAGCGGCAGTTCGTGGGGTAACAGCGCAAAGCCAGAGGGGATATGCAGGATAGAGCTTCCCCGAGGGGGGGGGGGGGCCCTCGTCTACATGGTTGGGAGGGGATGTGGGCATAGGAAGGGGCGTGGGGGTAGCACCATGGAGACTGGGGCCGTATGCCTTACGAGGAGACAGCAGGGTCACAGGGGATTTTTAAGTGGAGGATATCCGCACGCGGTCTACACAGCCAAGAGTCAGAACGTAGTGGGAAGCGTTATTGTGATTGAGAAATGGTGGACTCATCGCCCGCTTGCACATCATCGCCAGAGCGTTTAAGCAGGTAGTGTACCAGCGGGTCCCAAATGTCCCTAGGTCTTCTTGTGAGAGGCAATAATTCAGAAAAGGTGGTATGTTGATCCTGGCAATATGTTAGATCAGTTAGCCAATCTTTGAACTTGGGCGCTCTGCCTCTGCTCCAACGGCAAGCGACACGTCGCTTGGCCAGGAGGAATGCTATGTCGACGAATTTTCTGCATCCCTTAGATAAGTGCTTTGTATACCCAAGGATGGCTACCAGAGGGTCCTCAGGAATCTCCTCATCCACCATCTGTGCAACAGCCTCAATGACCTGTCGCCAGTAATCAGCAATCTGGGGGCAGGACCATGCCAAGTGGAGGAAGTCAGCATGCTCAGCTCGACATCGTTCACAGCGGCCGCTATCGGTCAGTCCAAATTTATATTTCCGGACCGGCGTGTAGTAAACCCTCTGCAGGTATTTATAATGTATAATCTTTAACCTGCAGCTGGCAGAAATGCGGGAAGTCAATGTACAGCAGTACTTCCATTGGTCGTCTGAGACCTCAGTATCAAGTTCCGTTGACCAGCGCAATCGGGCGGCCGAGACTGGCAAAGGAGCAGCTCTGCGGTATTGGCGATAAAGCCCAGAGACCAAATGGGCCCCATCTTGTGACTCCAAAAGGTGATGTAGCGGCGGCAAGGTCGCAGGTTCGGCAGGGTAATCGGGAAGGATGTCCCGCATCCCAGCTCGTAGACGAATATAGTAAAAAAGTTCAAGGGGCGTGTGTGTCTGCATTTTAAAGAAAAGATCCGCCGATTTGAAAAGTCCGTTGTGAAACAGATCTCCCCAGCAGGTGACATGGAGTTTATCACAGAGTTGCCGGAACCCCAGTTCCGATAACAAGGCAAGCCTTGGGTGATAGGCAAGAGGTAGTTTAGGGGAGTAGGGCAGCGTGCAGAGCAGCCGCCGAGCGATGCGCCGCCACGCATCTAGCGTGCATGACACCGAGGTATGTGATGTAGAGATGGAAGTCTCGGGACAGTGTATCAGGCCGTTCAATGGAAGTGGGTGTGCTATCCAGTCCTCCACTGCTATGTGCGGCATGAAGGGGGTAGGAGCCATCCAATGGTAAGCAAAATGCGCCTGTGCGCACAGGTAGTATGCTTCTAAATCAGGGACGTCGAAACCGCCCTGGTCATAGGGAAGGGTCAATGTGGACCATTTTAGCCTGGGAGATTTGCCACCCCAAAAAAGTCTGCGCAGTTCAGCACGGAGTGTCTTGAAGAAAAAAGCGCCAGGATAGTAAGGGATATTGAGGAAAAAATACAGGAAGCGGGGCAATATAACCATTTTTATGAGGGAGGCCCTGCCAGCCATGGAGAGTGGCAACGTGATCCACCTGTCGACGGAGGCAGCCAATTTGGTTATGGCTACTCCGCAATTGGAGCGGAGTGTCTCATCTTTATCACGTGCCACACGGATCCCCAAGTAGCGAAGATCATCTCGGCACCATACTATCGGGTAATCCAGTGGGAAGTCACACACCACATCCGTTAGGGGAAATAATTGTGATTTTGCCCAGTTGATGTGAACACCTGACAGACCTCCGAAAAGGACGAACTCACGAAGCAGGGGGTTAAGGTGCAGATCCGGGAACTTGACATACAGCGTGATGTCATCCGCATAGAGGGACACATCGATTTGCCGCTGCAGGCATTGTATCGCTCCCTCTCGGTGCAATTGGCGCATGCGGCATGCCAGTGGTTCGACCGCAATAGCAAATAATAGGGGCGAGACGGGCATCCCTGGCGGGTACCTCTCGTGAGGCTGATGGGCAACGACAACTTCCCATTGATCAGCACCCTCGCTGTGGGGTCTGTGTAGAGGAGGCGCACCCTGGCTAAGAACAGTTTAGGGAAGCCCATGCGAGCCAGGACCGAGAAGAGGTAGGGCCATTCGACAGAGTCGAATGCTTTGGTAGCATCTAAGAAAACAGCCGCCACTGGCATATCAGGATGGACCGAGCGAAGCAGGGAGAAAAGGGTGCGGAGATTATGGGAAGTGGATCTACCCGCCACGAAGCCAGATAGGTCGGGCAGGACAATTCTAGTCATGAGCAGGGAGAGTCTCGTGGCGAGAACTTTGGCAAGGATCTTCACATCACAGTTTAGAAGGGAGAGTGGACGGTAAGAGTCACAAGAGGCGGGGTCCTTACCAGGCTTCAGGAGAGAGGTGATAACCACCTCGCGCATAGAGCGGGGTAACACCCCATCAGCCAACGATTCGGTGAAGACTTCGCTCAGCACAGGTGCCATTATATCAATATAAGCTTTTTAGAATTCGGCTGGGATGCCATTGAGTCCCGGGGCCTTCCCGTTATGCAGGGACATAATGGCCTCGCGCACCTCCTCGAGCTCGAAAGGTGCCGCAAGGAACTCTCTATCGCCATCGCTGAGCCAGCATAGTGCCACGTCATTCATATAGTCAGCGTATGGAGCATCCGCCTCCGCCTTGGAAGTGTATAGTGTCGAATAGTGCGTCGTGAATGCAGCAAGTATCTCATCCGATTCTCTAGTGACAGCGCCAGTCTCATCAGCGAGCTCTAATATGATGTTGTGTGCTCGTGGTGGACGCGTGAGTGAGGCCAGTACTTTACCAGGCCTATCCCCTTCACAGTACTTCCGGGCCACCCAATGTTTGCCCCGGTATTTCGCCTCTCTGGCAGCCTCCTCCTCAAATTTGGATAGTGTGTCCCTAAAGGCTATCTGTAGGTGTGGGTCGTCCCCTGCCGCCATTTGAAGCTCTAGTGCTCGCAGCTCTCCCTCTAGTGTGGTGATGGTACGTAGAATATCCCGCAGAACCCCATGGCTTTTAGATATGCAGAAACCCCTTATGGTGACTTTGAAAGCTTCCCATATGTGTTCCACTGATTCCACTGAGCCCTTGTTCCTAGGGAAGAAATCCCGAATCTCCTCGCCCAGCTCTGTGCGGAAAAGCTCATCAAGAAGTGTATCCGGGCTTAGCCTCCACTGCGGCCTCGGATTGTCCCACCCAGGAGTCCGGAACTGCAGCCTAACAGGGCTATGATCTGAGTAGGTTCTGGGCAAATGGTCGACTCCTAACAGTTCCTTAGTAATGCTCCGGGTTACCAAAAAGTAATCCAAGCGCGCCCAAGTCCCGGTGTGAGATGTAAAGTGTGTGCCCTCCCGTCCGTGGGGATGTAGCTGTCGCCAGGCATCAAACAGACCACCCTCCTCCACCACCCCCTCCAAAACCTCCCTAGCTCAGGGCTTGTAGGAGCTAACCCCATCTGCCCTATCCAGGGAGGGCGCCAGCGCCAGATTAAAATCTCCACCCCAGATGACATGTCGCGCCCCTATCGAGACAATTCTACCCCACAGTGTAGAAAAAAAGGCAGGCGAGTCAACATTCGGTGCATACATTGAGACAAATAAATAGATGTCATGTCCCACCCTCCCCCATAGCAAAACATACCTTCCCTCCCTGTCCGCCTCCTCCCCAATGTGGTGGAAAGGTACGCCACGGGCCACAAGTATCGCCACACCTCTTGCATAGGAGGAATAGGAGGAGAATGCACGGGCCCCTGCCCATTTCAGTCCAAACGGGGTGCTCTTGCGTATGGGCATGTGTGTCTCTTGCAGCATAGCTACTTGTATATGATGTCTATTTAAATAGGCAATTACATTCCTGCATTTCCGAGCATCGTTCAACCCCCGAACATTCCAAGAAATACATGTCAACCGCGCAGTCAAGTTTACAGCAGCCATGGACATAGTGACAGTAAAGAAGAAGGGGCCCAATTAGGCCAAACCATGGAGCCACACCTGCGCCCGGAGAGCCAAGTCCAACACCCAGCCAGTATGCATATGCACAGTTCAAGCAATGGTAACCGTACAAAGTCCAATCCCCCCCCACCCACCCCAGCATCCCAATCATGCCAGCAGCCATGAGCTCCCCAAAAACAACCCCCCCTAACTTCCCTCCCCCCCAACTCCTGGGTGGCAATCAGCCAAACAAGTAATAAGTCAACGGGGAACACCCGACAGGGGAACATCTGAAGGTGCGCGCTGCCACTATCCGGCCCATAGCTCCAATCTGTACCGCCCTCGGTGGAGGCTAGGGCCGAGAGAGCGGTCCTTGGTATACGTTACCACTGGGGTGCGATGTCCAGTAAATGTCCTCACACGTGTACCTCTCCATCGCCCAAATGGTGATTCGATTCAGAAAAGGGGGTGGTGATGAACAGAGTGTCTGAATTAAGCAGACCACTCTTACCCAGTCCAAAGATCAGGGCTTGATCCATCACCGTTATTTATCTCACTGCCCCATCCCAGCTCAGAACCTGGCTATATGCAAATCAGTCTGTCCCTGGCCCAGTGCATCATGGGAACAGGGCAGACTAAACTACCAAGCCAATTCTTCACCAGAAAGGAGACAAGCTACCGGGGACCGGTTTCTGGCATTTCAGCCGTCTTCGGCCCGGCTTGCTTGAATCCTGATGGAGCAGTGAGAAAGGGACTCATGTCTGAGTATACCCTGCCACACCTATAGTGGCCAAAAACGATTCAGAAAAGGGGGTGGTGATGAACAGAGTGTCTGAATTAAGCAGACCACTCTTACCCAGTCCAAAGATCAGGGCTTGATCCATCACCGTTATTTATCTCACTGCCCCATCCCAGCTCAGAACCTGGCTATATGCAAATCAGTCTGTCCCTGGCCCAGTGCATCATGGGAACAGGGCAGACTAAACTACCAAGCCAATTCTTCACCAGAAAGGAGACAAGCTACCGGGGACCGGTTTCTGGCATTTCAGCCGTCTTCGGCCCGGCTTGCTTGAATCCTGATGGAGCAGTGAGAAAGGGACTCATGTCTGAGTATACCCTGCCACACCTATAGTGGCCAAAAACGATTCAGAAAAGGGGGTGGTGATGAACAGAGTGTCTGAATTAAGCAGACCACTCTTACCCAGTCCAAAGATCAGGGCTTGATCCATCACCGTTATTTATCTCACTGCCCCATCCCAGCTCAGAACCTGGCTATATGCAAATCAGTCTGTCCCTGGCCCAGTGCATCATGGGAACAGGGCAGACTAAACTACCAAGCCAATTCTTCACCAGAAAGGAGACAAGCTACCGGGGACCGGTTTCTGGCATTTCAGCCGTCTTCGGCCCGGCTTGCTTGAATCCTGATGGAGCAGTGAGAAAGGGACTCATGTCTGAGTATACCCTGCCACACCTATAGTGGCCAAAAATGATTCAGAAAAGGGGGTGGTGATGAACAGAGTGTCTGAATTAAGCAGACCACTCTTACCCAGTCCAAAGATCAGGGCTTGATCCATCACCGTTATTTATCTCACTGCCCCATCCCAGCTCAGAACCTGGCTATATGCAAATCAGTCTGTCCCTGGCCCAGTGCATCATGGGAACAGGGCAGACTAAACTACCAAGCCAATTCTTCACCAGAAAGGAGACAAGCTACCGGGGACCGGTTTCTGGCATTTCAGCCGTCTTCGGCCCGGCTTGCTTGAATCCTGATGGAGCAGTGAGAAAGGGACTCATGTCTGAGTATACCCTGCCACACCTATAGTGGCCAAAAACGATTCAGAAAAGGGGGTGGTGATGAACAGAGTGTCTGAATTAAGCAGACCACTCTTACCCAGTCCAAAGATCAGGGCTTGATCCATCACCGTTATTTATCTCACTGCCCCATCCCAGCTCAGAACCTGGCTATATGCAAATCAGTCTGTCCCTGGCCCAGTGCATCATGGGAACAGGGCAGACTAAACTACCAAGCCAATTCTTCACCAGAAAGGAGACAAGCTACCGGGGACCGGTTTCTGGCATTTCAGCCGTCTTCGGCCCGGCTTGCTTGAATCCTGATGGAGCAGTGAGAAAGGGACTCATGTCTGAGTATACCCTGCCACACCTATAGTGGCCAAAAACGATTCAGAAAAGGGGGTGGTGATGAACAGAGTGTCTGAATTAAGCAGACCACTCTTACCCAGTCCAAAGATCAGGGCTTGATCCATCACCGTTATTTATCTCACTGCCCCATCCCAGCTCAGAACCTGGCTATATGCAAATCAGTCTGTCCCTGGCCCAGTGCATCATGGGAACAGGGCAGACTAAACTACCAAGCCAATTCTTCACCAGAAAGGAGACAAGCTACCGGGGACCGGTTTCTGGCATTTCAGCCGTCTTCGGCCCGGCTTGCTTGAATCCTGATGGAGCAGTGAGAAAGGGACTCATGTCTGAGTATACCCTGCCACACCTATAGTGGCCAAAAACGATTCAGAAAAGGGGGTGGTGATGAACAGAGTGTCTGAATTAAGCAGACCACTCTTACCCAGTCCAAAGATCAGGGCTTGATCCATCACCGTTATTTATCTCACTGCCCCATCCCAGCTCAGAACCTGGCTATATGCAAATCAGTCTGTCCCTGGCCCAGTGCATCATGGGAACAGGGCAGACTAAACTACCAAGCCAATTCTTCACCAGAAAGGAGACAAGCTACCGGGGACCGGTTTCTGGCATTTCAGCCGTCTTCGGCCCGGCTTGCTTGAATCCTGATGGAGCAGTGAGAAAGGGACTCATGTCTGAGTATACCCTGCCACACCTATAGTGGCCAAAAACGATTCAGAAAAGGGGGTGGTGATGAACAGAGTGTCTGAATTAAGCAGACCACTCTTACCCAGTCCAAAGATCAGGGCTTGATCCATCACCGTTATTTATCTCACTGCCCCATCCCAGCTCAGAACCTGGCTATATGCAAATCAGTCTGTCCCTGGCCCAGTGCATCATGGGAACAGGGCAGACTAAACTACCAAGCCAATTCTTCACCAGAAAGGAGACAAGCTACCGGGGACCGGTTTCTGGCATTTCAGCCGTCTTCGGCCCGGCTTGCTTGAATCCTGATGGAGCAGTGAGAAAGGGACTCATGTCTGAGTATACCCTGCCACACCTATAGTGGCCAAAAACGATTCAGAAAAGGGGGTGGTGATGAACAGAGTGTCTGAATTAAGCAGACCACTCTTACCCAGTCCAAAGATCAGGGCTTGATCCATCACCGTTATTTATCTCACTGCCCCATCCCAGCTCAGAACCTGGCTATATGCAAATCAGTCTGTCCCTGGCCCAGTGCATCATGGGAACAGGGCAGACTAAACTACCAAGCCAATTCTTCACCAGAAAGGAGACAAGCTACCGGGGACCGGTTTCTGGCATTTCAGCCGTCTTCGGCCCGGCTTGCTTGAATCCTGATGGAGCAGTGAGAAAGGGACTCATGTCTGAGTATACCCTGCCACACCTATAGTGGCCAAAAACGATTCAGAAAAGGGGGTGGTGATGAACAGAGTGTCTGAATTAAGCAGACCACTCTTACCCAGTCCAAAGATCAGGGCTTGATCCATCACCGTTATTTATCTCACTGCCCCATCCCAGCTCAGAACCTGGCTATATGCAAATCAGTCTGTCCCTGGCCCAGTGCATCATGGGAACAGGGCAGACTAAACTACCAAGCCAATTCTTCACCAGAAAGGAGACAAGCTACCGGGGACCGGTTTCTGGCATTTCAGCCGTCTTCGGCCCGGCTTGCTTGAATCCTGATGGAGCAGTGAGAAAGGGACTCATGTCTGAGTATACCCTGCCACACCTATAGTGGCCAAAAACGATTCAGAAAAGGGGGTGGTGATGAACAGAGTGTCTGAATTAAGCAGACCACTCTTACCCAGTCCAAAGATCAGGGCTTGATCCATCACCGTTATTTATCTCACTGCCCCATCCCAGCTCAGAACCTGGCTATATGCAAATCAGTCTGTCCCTGGCCCAGTGCATCATGGGAACAGGGCAGACTAAACTACCAAGCCAATTCTTCACCAGAAAGGAGACAAGCTACCGGGGACCGGTTTCTGGCATTTCAGCCGTCTTCGGCCCGGCTTGCTTGAATCCTGATGGAGCAGTGAGAAAGGGACTCATGTCTGAGTATACCCTGCCACACCTATAGTGGCCAAAAACGATTCAGAAAAGGGGGTGGTGATGAACAGAGTGTCTGAATTAAGCAGACCACTCTTACCCAGTCCAAAGATCAGGGCTTGATCCATCACCGTTATTTATCTCACTGCCCCATCCCAGCTCAGAACCTGGCTATATGCAAATCAGTCTGTCCCTGGCCCAGTGCATCATGGGAACAGGGCAGACTAAACTACCAAGCCAATTCTTCACCAGAAAGGAGACAAGCTACCGGGGACCGGTTTCTGGCATTTCAGCCGTCTTCGGCCCGGCTTGCTTGAATCCTGATGGAGCAGTGAGAAAGGGACTCATGTCTGAGTATACCCTGCCACACCTATAGTGGCCAAAAACGATTCAGAAAAGGGGGTGGTGATGAACAGAGTGTCTGAATTAAGCAGACCACTCTTACCCAGTCCAAAGATCAGGGCTTGATCCATCACCGTTATTTATCTCACTGCCCCATCCCAGCTCAGAACCTGGCTATATGCAAATCAGTCTGTCCCTGGCCCAGTGCATCATGGGAACAGGGCAGACTAAACTACCAAGCCAATTCTTCACCAGAAAGGAGACAAGCTACCGGGGAGTCCCTTTCTCACTGCACCATCAGGATTCAAGCAAGCCGGGCCGAAGACGGCTGAAATGCCAGAAACCGGTCCCCAGTAGCTTGTCTCCTTTCTGGTGAAGAATTGGCTTGGTAGTTTAGTCTGCCCTGTTCCCATCATGCACTGGGACAGGAACAGACTAATTTGCATACAGCCAGGTTCTGAAACTGGGATGGTGCAGTGAGCTAAAAAACGGTGTTGGATCTAGCCCTGATCTCTTGACTGGGTGAGAGCTTTCTGCTTTATTCAGAGACTCTGTCCCTCACCACCCCTTGTTGTAAATATTTTTGTCCACCCTAAGCGTGGAAGGGTATTCTCAGATGTGAGACCCTTGCTCATTGCACCATCAGGATTCAAGCAAACCGGGCCGAAGACGGCTGTAATGCCAGAAACCGGTCCCCGGGAGCTTGTTTCCTTCCCAGTGTAAGAATTGGCTTTTGTAGTTTGGTTAGCCCTGTTCCCATCATGCACTGGGACAGGAACAGACTAATTTGCATACAGCCAGGTTCTGAAACTGGGATGGTGCAGTGAGCTAAAAAACGGTGTTGGATCTAGCCCTGATCTCTTGACTGGGTGAGAGCTTTCTGCTTTATTCAGAGACTCTGTCCCTCACCACCCCTTGTTGTAAATATTTTTGTCCACCCTAAGCGTGGAAGGGTATTCTCAGATGTGAGACCCTTGCTCATTGCACCATCAGGATTCAAGCAAACCGGGCCGAAGACGGCTGTAATGCCAGAAACCGGTCCCCGGGGGCTTGTTTCCTTCCCAGTGTAAGAATTGGCTTTTGTAGTTTGGTTAGCCCTGTTCCCATCATGCACTGGGACAGGAACAGACTAATTTGCATACAGCCAGGTTCTGAAACTGGGATGGTGCAGTGAGCTAAAAAACGGTGTTGGATCTAGCCCTGATCTCTTGACTGGGTGAGAGCTTTCTGCTTTATTCAGAGACTCTGTCCCTCACCACCCCTTGTTGTAAATATTTTTGTCCACCCTAAGCGTGGAAGGGTATTCTCAGATGTGAGACCCTTGCTCATTGCACCATCAGGATTCAAGCAAACCGGGCCGAAGACGGCTGTAATGCCAGAAACCGGTCCCCGGGAGCTTGTTTCCTTCCCAGTGTAAGAATTGGCTTTTGTAGTTTGGTTAGCCCTGTTCCCATCATGCACTGGGACAGGAACAGACTAATTTGCATACAGCCAGGTTCTGAAACTGGGATGGTGCAGTGAGCTAAAAAACGGTGTTGGATCTAGCCCTGATCTCTTGACTGGGTGAGAGCTTTCTGCTTTATTCAGAGACTCTGTCCCTCACCACCCCTTGTTGTAAATATTTTTGTCCACCCTAAGCGTGGAAGGGTATTCTCAGATGTGAGACCCTTGCTCATTGCACCATCAGGATTCAAGCAAACCGGGCCGAAGACGGCTGTAATGCCAGAAACCGGTCCCCGGGAGCTTGTTTCCTTCCCAGTGTAAGAATTGGCTTTTGTAGTTTGGTTAGCCCTGTTCCCATCATGCACTGGGACAGGAACAGACTAATTTGCATACAGCCAGGTTCTGAAACTGGGATGGTGCAGTGAGCTAAAAAACGGTGTTGGATCTAGCCCTGATCTCTTGACTGGGTGAGAGCTTTCTGCTTTATTCAGAGACTCTGTCCCTCACCACCCCTTGTTGTAAATATTTTTGTCCACCCTAAGCGTGGAAGGGTATTCTCAGATGTGAGACCCTTGCTCATTGCACCATCAGGATTCAAGCAAACCGGGCCGAAGACGGCTGTAATGCCAGAAACCGGTCCCCGGGAGCTTGTTTCCTTCCCAGTGTAAGAATTGGCTTTTGTAGTTTGGTTAGCCCTGTTCCCATCATGCACTGGGACAGGAACAGACTAATTTGCATACAGCCAGGTTCTGAAACTGGGATGGTGCAGTGAGCTAAAAAACGGTGTTGGATCTAGCCCTGATCTCTTGACTGGGTGAGAGCTTTCTGCTTTATTCAGAGACTCTGTCCCTCACCACCCCTTGTTGTAAATACAAATGGTGATTCAGCACCAACCAGCAGATAAGTGCAATGTCATCACAGATCAAGGTTCATGAAGGCCATTAGTCTCCTTGGCGTTCCGGAGGTAGTTCATCATTCTCTAATTCGTCCTCAGGCGCCTGGTAATCTCTGCGTGCTCTCCGGATCGACTTAAGGTAATCCTCGGCCTTCTGCGGGTTGGTGAAGAAGCGCTGCTTGCCCTGGTGGGTAATTCTCAGCTTCGCCGGGTATAAGAGTGCATAGTCTATCTGGCCCTCCCGTAGTTTCTTTTTCACTGGAAGGAACTTGCGCCGTTCATCCTGAACCATCGGTGTGAAGTCAGGGTAGATGGAAAATGTGATGCCTTCAAACCTCAGTGACCTTTGTGTCCGGGCTGCTCGGAGGGCCGTGTCGCGATCTCGATAATTCAGTAGTCGGGCAATTATGGGCCTCGGTGGTAGGCCAGGTTGGGGCATAGGTGCCAGCGAACGATGGGCCCTCTCCACTATGAACTGGGATGAGAAAGCTTCCTCCCAGATTGAGCCCTTAAGCAATTTCTCCACATAGAGCTCCATTCTGCCTGTGGCAGTGGATTCCGGCACGTTAGTAATGCGAATGTTGTTCCCGCGGCTTCGTGCTTCCAAATCCTCATTCTTTGCCGCAATTATGCGGAGGAGGTTATCCATTCTTGCCAACTGTGTCGTGTGGGATGCGGCGGCGTCAGCGTTGTCGGAAATTCTTTGTTCCGCAGTCGTGAGGCGTTCCTCATGGCGGTCCACTTTGTGGACGAGGGCATCCAGTCGGGCTGTGACGCCGTCCACCTTCTCCACCACGGTAGCAAATCCTTGCCGCATTTCCTGTAGCAGGTTGGTAATGTCTGTAGCAGGGGCAACAGGTGGGGCAGGCTGCGGGGCGACTCACTGGGCCCCGGGCGCGTCAGCGTCGATGTATTGCCCTTGCGGGAGTTATCGAAGCTCAGTTTAGGCTGGCGAGTGTCAGGTCGCCCCATGGCGGTGCCTCGAGGTGGGCGAGGGCCCAGCTAGATTAGGGAAGGTGGAGAGAGAGCCTAGTGGGCGAGAAACAGCCAGCCGCACATCAGGAGGACCACAGGTTCGAAGTTCTGTAATGTCACGCAGCATGCTCCACCAGCAGCGCCATGCGTCCAAGGAGTGTACAGAGGCAGCAGCCGCCCGCCTTGTCCCGGGCCCCCAGCAGTAGTCCCAGGTACCTGTCAGGTAGCGGGAGAGTCGAGGCGCCGGTCCTCCTGCTGCGCCGTAGGGCCAGACCCAGGGAAGCGCGCCCCACTGGACACCGCCAGGCGCGATGCGACTCACCGGGCAGTACTCACGATGTACGGCAGTCCGGTATCCCGGTTGTAGCCTCCGGCGCCTCCAGCGCTTGAAGGTCTCGTAGCGCCGTGCAGGCAGGGGGTGCGGGAAGCGACAGGAGGATCCTGCCAAGATGTGGTCGCACCGTACCCCGCCCGAGGAAGCCGGCGGGCAGCGCCGCGCGCAGGTCCGGGCCCGCGGCGCCACCAGGAGCAGGCACGGCGGCAGATGTCCCGGCAGGAGCAGCTCTCACTCTTCACCGGCAAGGCTTCGCCCGGGTGGTAAACAAATGCTGGGCCGCCGCGTCCGCTCACCCTCCCCGCCTCCAACGCACTCCAGTCCGGAGAGGTAAAGCAGGCAAAGCAGGCAAGGCCGCAGCGCAGCCTGGGCACCTCGTGGCAAGCCCCGGGGTCGCGTAGCTGCAGCGGCCGGGCGCCCTCCTCAGTCAGCTCCAGGACAGGCGCCGGGTAGATTTCAAGAGCCTGTATCTCCGGCCCTGAGGATCACAGCCGCTTCAAACTTCGTACGAGTGTGGGGGTCAGTCTCTAGATGCAGGATCCGGTCTTTAGGTGGCAACACGGCACCCCGTGGCGTAGGATCAATGCAGGATTAGTGACCAAGGAGCGGGAGCTGCAGAGCTAGGCAGCCATTCCGCAAGCGCGCCCTCTAGCGCCCTCCAAGTAGCAGTTTAAGTTAAGTTGGTTTTGCCAAGAATCTGATTCAAGAATTCTCTCTAAGGGTTTAGTCAGCACTGTACCTTGGGAATAGAATGTAGGAGGTCTGGTAACTCTCTTTCAGGACTCGATATCCCAGCCACCCGCAAGGGTAGGCTGGAAACGCCGGAGCTGGATTTTCTCGGCAGGAGAAAAGACAGCGTCTTTCTCAGCGCGTCAAAGAGGAGGGGCAGCGTCCATGGGCTCTTCGTATCACCTGGGCTCTCGGCAAGTAGATAGCTGCTCTGCTCCAAAACCACCACTGTGTGTTTGCTTAAGGCAAAGTTGGCATATTTATACCTGAAAGGTGCCGAGTTTGACGTAAGGTTTGGACATAAGACGTCAATAAATATGTCACTAAGAACTGGCCGTTCTTACAGTGCTCGCAGGAGTTCTATTACCAATCAAAACAAAACAAGTGGGGATTTCCCAGGTTGCTGGAGGTTTGGTTTGTCGAAAAAACTCGTTGTGCTTTCTAGGAATCCAAGGAAGTAGCTTTTGCCGTGCCTTGGACTGCAAGGGCGATTTTATTAAATATGGATCTGATTCTTATGCTATTATAGGGATATTATTGATTAGAGCCGTACAAGGGCATAGAATAGAAATATTGATTCAGGTTCCTAGACAAAAACACAATACCCACTCCATGATCTAATGTCCATCATTACTAAAACTAAGCAATAATAAACATGTAAAGGTGCATGTGTATTCTAACCCACCCCAAAATAAATTTTTGCATTTGAAATGGTGTATGTGAAATACACAAAAGATTATTGGTACTGTACATTTATCAAGCAGTGTAATCATTCAGTAAAAAAGGATGCATATATATTTAGCTGAACGATTTGCGAAAATTACACATGAAATGTCTCTAAATACAGAAAAGAAGGTCGAGACTATTTCATCACATATAAATGCAATTGCTTGTAAGTGTACTAGAGGCAGAGGTAATATTTTTTCTCTAGAACTACTAAAAATAGAAGCTCTGTTCTTTATGAATAGTTCTACTTTAAGCAGAGTACATGTGCCAGAAAAAGGGTAAATATTTTGGAATTTTGAAAAAAAAAAAATTCTGTTTCAGGGGAGAAAATAGTTCCAAATGTTTTCAGTAGCTTTTGTTTATCAAAGCTGAAGGCCGAATTCAGAGTTCAGGGGAACGCCGTGTGCCGGTTTGCTTAAAAAGTTATTCTTTCTGTTCAGGGGAGAACATCATTTCAGACAGATGTGCAAAAAAGCAGTCTACAGCTTCAGGTGAAAGTTCGACCATGGTTGAAAATGCTGTAACCGGGCGTCATGAGAATGATTGCTATCATCGATGTCAGGATCAGCAATGCTCACAGAAGGTCGTACCTGGGTGATGTTGCTCTCATCTCGTGCTTCACTCCCACTTAATCGTAGTAGTGAAATTTCAACGAATGCCGTCATCAGGATTGGTAACCGCTGGGGACAACACAATGCATGAGCCGTTACAAGACTTAGCAAAGTATCGATAACCATTGGTACTGCTGATTGTAGTGTAAGACTGGTGTCCAACACGTATTCTTCTCCGCATAGCATACATCGAAGCACAGGTATTGCCATATAGGTCTGAATGAAAGAAACCAGGTCATATTCAGATCTCTTAGCCGGGCTAATCCAAGGACTTTAGTTATACGGTCCCGATAGCGTATAGCTAGGATTGTTTCTTCCATTGTTGCTGGAGTCTTGTCTGCGGTTCAGCTTGCTATATCGGAGCAGAAGAGTCAAAAATAAAATTCCTGCTATGAGTCCCAAAAGTAGTGGTAGGCCGCCAAAGACAGAATGGACAAAATTGGGAAAGATGCCCAGGACTGCTTTGAAGGGTGTTTACAGTCCCGAAAAAATTGTCTTAAATACATGTGTGATGCCACTGGTATCTGACATATTTAAAATTTGGCTTAGCATTTCTACGAAATGCACGGGGCAATTAGTTGATAAAAGTGTATGTATCTCTGCTGTTGTCCTTGCAACTTGAAGATCATACGTTTCTTTTGATGACGTTAAAGGCACGGTTGTCTGTAAAAGAACAGACTTCATTCTGCTTAAAGTATCAATTCGAATAGAAAAGATATTCAAGGAGGGCCAAATCGTCGCCTCGGTATCAGGAGGGCCGTTTGGATACAATACTTGCATACAGCAAGTGACCATGGAACTAACGCTTACGAGATATGCTTTCTCTGGCACCATGCCACAACAGCTGTGATCCTTTATTAGAACGTAACTCCCGTTACAAAGTTGTCTAAAGAATGGCTCTATTTGTGTTGCAGGTGTGCAGTGCTGGTGGCATGAAAGGTTATTTGAAGTCCCCTCACAGGCCCCATGCAAATTAATACCTTGGCACAGAAGTATACCGCTTATTGATCTTTTACAATTATTACCACTAAGAAATACATTCTGGTTCTTGTCACTATAACATGTGTGTGTATAAGGTAATTTCCATGATGACTTAATGTACCCTTTACCCAACCTTTCATACTGGCCTGCTTGTATATACTCTTGGCAATTTTTAAATTGGAAAGTTGTTATCGGAATTTTGATTATACTGTGTATTATCCATTCAATGACAGGTCTTTCTGACATTGTCAATGGTAATCTCTCAAGTTTTTCAATGCTCAGAATAGTATAGTCTGCTCCTTTTTGTGCCAAACTGATTTGTTTATCAGTAAGGTTAAAGATAGAGAATAATGACGTTATGTTTATCAGACGCCATGGCACGTAGCCTGAACGCAGGTTTTGCAACGTCCAGCCTAGCTGTACAATAGAATGTAATTGAGACTGACCATGTTGTAACATTAGCAAGTCCTGATCTATTATATCGATAGCAGATGATACAATACTGTCCAGTGAATATATTCTGGAGGACAGAGTCATTAACCCATTGTCCACAACAGAAAGTGATTTTCCAAATGAATACGATCAATTTCTCGTATTTTCTCTGCTGCCTCAATTTAAGTTACTTTCCAAGCTTCGTTGTACGCAGCGTATATACTGGCGGCTATGAAATGTTTTTGACGCTGTTTGCATGGTCCCATTATGAAATCGCGCAAGTCAGAACCGACTTTAAGTAAAGTCAAGTGTTACTTGATTTCTGCCAGTGTGGATGTCTGTAGCCATTCAAGGCATAGTTTCCCTACACTGTATGTTGGTACTATCCCTGGATGTTGTCTCTGGGAGTATCTAGGGTCTGGTCTGGTCATTTTTAACCCCTGTATTTTGTTCAGGAATCTATCTTGACAGTTGTTTGTGTCTGTTGGCCAGATTAACCACTTTTTCCAATCAGGATGCGTTCTGTTTTGGTGTAAAATTTGGGATACGTCTATCTCAATATCTGTGGTTGTATTATCAGGTATTGGCTTTGGAATAGACGGTTAGTTTAAGGCTTTAATATGGCTAGGCCAAGACAAGTAGTCTGTTGAATGGTGTCATTCAAGAACATTATTTGTTCTGGGATCATGCAGGCTCGAAATAATGCTTGTAAACCTTGGACCTGCCATTCTTTTTGTACCCCAGATGGTTTTTGTTTCAATGTTGTTTTTCCAGAAATCAAAACCAAACGTAATAATTTTTTCATAAAATGTTTCCGAATAAATGAATTTAGTATTTGTCAACATAGTTTTTATCCCTGTTTTATCTAACAGTTTATAATAAAATGTTTCTGCATCACTTGTGTTAAACCCTGAGAAGTATGGGAATTTCTCATAGAATGTTTTTGAACTGCTTTTAGGTGGAGTTGCACAATGTTCCCATTGATTATATTTAAAAACATTTCTAGGTTGTGCAGATTTATGCAAATAGTGATGTGTATAGTGGTTATAGCAGTACATTTGTTCATAGTTTGATGAACCCTGTAAATAATCATGTTCTGTAAATTTTGCTGACATTGCTAAATCTGACATCATATTATTTATGCTTTCAAAGTCCCAATCATCAAAAAATGTACTTGATTTTACAAAGTCACCTAATGAAACCTTGAACTGGTGTGGATATTTCAAGAGTTCGACCGGGCTATAGATTTCGTAATCCGTTTTATCCCAAACTACCCCACCGGGTATTGGAATGGCAGTGACATTCACTGATGATAGTTCTCTTTTCTCGATGTGAGATGACTTGTGTGGCTGTAGGACCAAGTTGATGTTCTGACTTGCTGTGTCCATTGTACTGTATTTTCCCTCAATGAATTTTCCCAAACAAAGTACCACGATGAGCCAAAGCAGGAGGAAAAGTACACCTAACAAAATCCAAAATTCAATCTATGGAGAAATCAGATAGGTTTCTTTGAGTTGATGAAAGAGTTCTATTGCTTTGTCTTTAAAAGTTTTTATTACTGGCGTTACTTCAGGTTCGTTTGGATCTTCAGAAAAGTTATCGAAATTGATGAAGTAGCCAGATGCAGTTCTGTCAATTGTTGGGATTGCTTTTTCAAGTTTTCTTTCATTAGCATAGTCTGAGGCTACATCGTTGTAGACTGGTGTTTCTTGACGAACTGTTTCAATTTGGGTTTCAAGAGGCACAGGTTCCATGGCATTGTTGCATAGTCCTTTTTTATTCACTGCAGGTTTATCAAATGGGATTAGTCTCTCAGTTTGAACCTCTTGGATTGTAGCAAATTTTGGGGTTCTGCTAATTCTTGGGAGTCCACTGGGCCTACTACTTATTATTGGCCACATGATTGTGGTTTTACCAGGTCGATGGATACAACTCGGTTCTCCTTTTTACCAGCAAGGGGCGGGAGTACAACTGATCTTGTTCCGCTGACAGTTAAGACAGGTACTGCTTTTCTGTAAGAAGGCCCAAATTCCTTCTTCACCGCGATCTTCTCTCTGACCAGATCCCCAATCTTTGGAATCCAGACAGGTCTTGCTGGGACAGGTGGTGTATCTTCAGTGGTTGTTGGCTGCTGTTTTAACTTTATGTTGCTCAGGGCTTTTCTTTTCTTGTTTCATTTAAGTCCTGTAAAACAGCCAAACGATCTTTGACGTCAAAGCATTTTTTCTTATCTTCTACCACTGAAGTTTGACTATCTAAATCCTGAATATACATTCTAGTTCCGAACAATAGTTCGTACGGGCTGAAACCTTTTAGAGAATTTCTTGGAAGATTGTTAAGACTACGGTGGACACTTGTTAAATGCTGGACCCTCCCATCACCCGACCCTAATACCTCTGCCGTTATAGATTGCTTTATGTCTCGGTTTTTTCTTTCCACAATCCCATTTCCCTCAGGATGGAAGGGACAAGAGTACCGCAATGCAATACCCATGCTGGTCATGGCCTCCCTATAAGCTCGAGAGCTAAAAGCAGGACCCCGATCAGAATGTAGCATGCCAATTGCGTATGTGCCGATAAAGACTCGCAAATCTTTTATAACAGTTCTGGCATCAGCCGAGCGCTGGGGTCTGTATTTTTAAGTGAATCTAGTCTTAAAAGAAATTAATGGGACGCTGGATTTTACGTATAGATAGCCTTATGCTAACTACAGAAATGGCCATGGCAATACTCTGGTTGGCTCGCTACTGCGATCTCTGTTGCAGTTTGGACAGCTCTTTGCAAATTTATAATGTTGCAGGCTCTTCCCCGGCCACCGGTATTCTGATTGTAATTCTTTCAGAGATTCCTTGATCTGTTTGTGCCTCGGGCCTTCACCCATGTGTGCGTCTGCTATTAATAAGACTCTCCTGTTCGTGTTTGGAATTACTCTATCCCCACTCCAGGGATTCGAGCAAAAGGAACAGAGTTTGCATCAATTCCGTATGTATAATTGAGTGGATAGTTCATGGGTAGTGCTGCACAGTCGCCTTTTGAAGACGTTTTTACCGCCAGCATGGTTTCCCCATCTATGTATTTTTCTGAACGCTTTTTTGTGGCTACGGAAGCCGGTTGAGTTGCTTCCGCTGTGGCTGTATTAGCCAATGAATTCCCTGCAACGTGAACGCCATCAAGTTGATAACTCAGTGTGTGTATCACGTGAGTCTTCTGTAGTTCTTTTTGTAAAAGAACTACCTGTTCCCAAAGCTTCTTATGCTTTATTGTGGCACCTGTCATCTTTGTAATCATTTTGAACCCAATTCTGCAAGTCATTATTGTAAGATTTGACGCAGAAATGTGAATCGCACACTATTAGTGTCGGGAATTCACGATCTGCATTTTCAAGCGCCATCTTTAAAGATCTGATTTCAGCTCGCTGAGCCGAACAGTTTCTCAGTGATTCAGTTTTTGTTATTTTTTGGTCTGAATTTACCACAGCGCCAGCGACCTTTAACAATCGCGCATGCTGCATTGTAGGATTTATTATCCACATCATAATGTTGTACAAATCAGTCCGTATAGATTATACAAGAGTACTGTTGGAGAGGCAGAATTTCGATTGGCAGAGGATATTCTTCTTCATATTTCAAATCATTCCGTTTTTTCATGTTCGGGTCAAAATAGTATGTCACGTGTTCTGCTGCAAGAGAATTTTCCCACTGTATCCATTTTGGATCTAGTGCCACCATTTTTAGATTAACTGGGCTGAATAACCCTCAAAGGCTGATTCTGCTGTAAAAACAGTTATTCTTTTGCCTTGGGCTTGGGCTCTTTCTTTTGCTACAACAGTCTGAATCGTCTTTACAGTATTTTCTGTAAGACTGAATGTTTTTTCAGCTTGTGAGTACAAATGTGATTTGTAAGCTATTGGTACCATTTCTCCCTCATTAAAGGTCAGGTACGTGAATCCGCATCTTCCTGGGATTACTCGGATTACAAGGTTGCGTGTATTGTCGCGAGTTTCTAATTTTGTTTTCGCTAACATGTCTGTTTGCAATGATCTCAAAATATCTGTGCGTTTCTGAGTCCAATTGATTGGTTTAAAATCAGGTTTTATTAATTCGTAGAGAGGTTTAACCCTCTCTGCATAATTTAGAATGTATGTTCTTCCGAAATTCAGGAAGCCTAGTATCGATTGTAAGTTCTTCAGAGTTTTTGGTGCTTGGAGTACAGCGCACTTCTCTAAGAAGTTGTCTGCTAGACTTTTGCCTTCATTTGATAATTCATATCCTAAAAATAGAAGAGTTAGATGGGCAATTCGTGACTTCTTAAAGTTGAATTTGTAACCCTCTGCTGCGAACCCAAGTATTATGGTGTTCACTCTTTTCAAGTGAGTATCCAGGTCGTCATCTGTGAGATAGATGTCATCGACATAAGATAATGCCTCATCATCATACATTTGTAGTAACTCTGGTCCTCTTGCTGAGAACAATCCTGCAAAAACAACAGGTGATGGACCGAATGTGGATCAATGTCACACACTCAACCCAGTCCAAGGATCTGGGCCCAAATCCATCGTTTTTTTGCACTCCACACCACCCTGGGTTAGACAATGGCGATATGCAAATCAGCTCTGACCCTGTGCCCCATGGGAACAGTCCAGTCCGAACTACAAAAGCCATGTCCTTCCCAGAACGGAATCAAGCATCCGAGGACCGGACCGGTTTCGAGGTAACACCTCTCATCAGCCCGGCTAGCTTGACTCCAAGTGGTGTGGAGTGCCTGGGACCCACGTCTGGGCATCCCCAGTGCACTTAGGGCGGAATATGCAAAAACAACAGGTGATGGACCGAATGTGGATCAATGTCACACACTCAACCCAGTCCAAGGATCTGGGCCCAAATCCATTGTTTTTTTGCACTCCACACCACCCTGGGTTAGACAATGGCGATATGCAAATCAGCTCTGACCCTGTGCCCCATGGGAACAGTCCAGTCCGAACTACAAAAGCCATGTCCTTCCCAGAACGGAATCAAGCATCCGTGGACCGGACCGGTTTCGAGGTAACACCTCTCATCAGCCCGGCTAGCTTGACTCCAGTGGTGTGGAGTGCCTGGGACCCACGTCTGGGCATCCCCAGCGCACTTAGGGCGGAATATGCAAAAACAACAGGTGATGGACCGAATGTGGATCAATGTCACACACTCAACCCAGTCCAAGGATCTGGACCCAAATCCATCATTTTTTTGCACTCCACACCACCCTGGGTTAGACAATGGCGATATGCAAATCAGCTCTGACCCTGTGCCCCATGGGAACAGTCCAGTCCGAACTACAAAAGCCATGTCCTTCCCAGAACGGAATCAAGCATCCGAGGACCCGACCGGTTTCGAGGTAACACCTCTCATCAGCCCGGCTAGCTTGACTCCAGTGGTGTGGAGTGCCTGGGACCCACGTCTGGGCATCCCCAGCGCACTTAGGGCGGAATATGCAAAAACAACAGGTGATGGACCGAATGTGGATCAATGTCACACACTCAACCCAGTCCAAAGATCTGGGCCCAAATCCATCGTTTTTTTGCACTCCACACCACCCTGGGTTAGACAATGGCGATATGCAAATCAGCTCTGACCCTGTGCCCCATGGGAACAGTCCAGTCCGAACTACAAAAGCCATGTCCTTCCCAGAACGGAATCAAGCATCCGAGGACCGGACCGGTTTCGAGGTAACACCTCTCATCAGCCCAGCTAGCTTGACTCCAGTTGTGTGGAGTGCCTGGGACCCACGTCTGGGCATCCCCAGCGCACTTAGGGCGGAATATGCAAAAACAACAGGTGATGGACCAAATGTGGATCAATGTCATACACTCAACCCAGTCCAAGGATCTGAGCCCAAATCCATCGTTTTTTTGCACTCCACACCACCCTGGGTTAGACAATGGCGATATGCAAATCAGCTCTGACCCTGTGGGGGGGCGTGGCTTGAGCGCCGAGGGAAATGGCGGTGTGAGCCTGGAGCTCCGTGCCTATTCCCCACAATCATCCTGCAGAAGGGGCCGCAGAGCCAGTGTGTGCCCCGACGCCGCTCTGAACCTTAACGGGGACTGGCTGGGCGGCATCTGAACGGCTAGCGGCTAAACGGAGGTCAGAACGACCGCCGATCGCGGCGGCCACCAGGGCGGAGTGATCGAGAGCGGCGCACAAGATGGCGGCCACGGCGAAGCTCTGAGGGTCCGAGGGACAGACGGGGATCCGCGCTGCCGGAACTGGAGCACTGAGCGCGATCGCCGGCTCGGGTGTCCCCGGCGGCGATCCTCCTGCTGTGGAAGCCGATCCTTCACCCTCGGCAGCGGAGCGCTGAGACCGCGACTGCGGGAGGAGAAGGTCCGCCCGAGGAAGCCGAAGCGGATGGTGCGAGCAGGCGGCCCCCACCGCCGTAAGGACGAGCAGCAGACCAGCGTCCCAGCTCTGAGCCCAAGACACACCAGCAGGTGAGAGGGGGCCACTTTGAGCAGTGCACCACGAGAAACGGAGCACGGAGCGTGATAACTCGGGGCCCCCTCCCCCCCCCCCCCTCGCCTCGCTGCGGACGCTGTGGAGGTGTGCAGGGGCATAGCGGGGGAGCCCAAAAACCAGTGGAGGATCCTTGGCGGCGCCGGGTCCCCTGTGGCGAGGTACACCAGGAACACTAGCCCAGGGGGGTGAGGACGGGCAGCCACAGGCCCCGGGGGACGGGCTACGAGGCGGACGATACCTCTGGAGCACGGCTTCAGCGCAGAGCGACCCCATAGCACACGGGGGAGGGCCACGTGGCAGGGGCCCGGGGCAACGCAGACTGCAGGGGAGGTCGTGAGCGGCGGGGCCTACTGCGATGGGGAAGCCAAGAACCAAGGCGGAGGAGGCGGCAACTTCTGGGGCGGTGGAGGGGGGCCCCACCGAGCAGACAGACCTGCAGAGGTTGCAAGATCGAATACTGGATGCCATAACGGCCACTCGAGACGCGCTCCACAACGATATAGCGCAGGTGGCATCGGGGCTGGGCTTGCTCCGGGCGGACCACGACAAACTAAAAGACAGGGTCAAGGAGGCCGAAACGGTGATCAAAGAGCTAGCGCCGGCCCATAAGGTGACCGAGAGACAGCTAACGGAGGCCCTAGATCGCATACGCACCCTGGAAAGGCGGGCGGAAGACGCTGAAAATAGGAGCCGGCGCGGTAATGTGCGGATCGTAGGCGTGCCGGAGACGGAGGGAGCAAAGGACATGGTTGCCTGCATGGAGGAATGGCTAAAAACAGTGGTGGCACCGGAAGGACTTTCGCCATTTTTCACTCTGGAGCGGGCTCACAGGGTCCCCTCGGGTCCTCCCAAGCCCGGGCTTCCGCCCAGACTGATAATAGCCAAGTTGCTCCACCACAGGGACAGAGATCTCCTCCTGCGGAAGGCTCGGGAGGATGGCCCCTTTCAGATTGCAAACAGCAGGGTCACACTTTTTCCGGATTTCACTTTCGAGACACAGAAACAGCGGGCCTCCTTCCTCACAATCAAAAAAGAGCTGCGGACTGAAGGGATTGCCTACTCCTTACTTTTCCCTGCCAGGCTGCGAGTGGTGGTGGACGACAAGGCGATCTTCTTTAGCACGTCGGCGGAGGCCTGGGACTGGTGGGAGACATACAAAGCTGGAACCGATGGAGCCAAGGCGCAAGAGGAACGGGAGAAGGAGCGAGAACGCTCACCAGCACGGCTGCGGAAATCAAAGAGGCTGAAGAAGCGAGGAAGGGGGAGGCTGGGGCCGACGGCCTCCCAGACTGAAGCAGAACGGCGGGCCGCATTACAGGAAGTGGAGAAGCTTGGCCGGGCAGAAGGCCCCGACTCCAGAGGGGCCACGGACTCGGACACTCATGTATCGGCCTCGGGCTCAGAGTCGGACCTCTCTGGGATTCATCGGACTGGAGGGCCGCTGGTGACACCGCAAACGGCGGACGAGATCCTGAATGTCTGAAATACTGGCAGGACACGATGGGTAATGTTCGGGAGCTGGGAGGTGAACCCATGCCTACGAGTATAGCGGGGACCGGGGCACACCAGGGAGCTCAGAGCGGGGAGGACATGGGGAATTGGGGAGGGGGCAGGGAGATGGGCGGCGCAGCACCCCTCTGGCCGAGTCGGCGCTCCATAGGCCCTTAAGGCACCCACAGCTGCGGCTGTGTAGTTGAGACCTGGGTCAATCAGGTGTGGGAGTTTGGATGGGAACTGGTATCGTGATATTGGGGCCTATTCTGGGGGTGGGGGGGGGGTTCCACAGTTGGGGATTGTTTGTTCTTCTTGCAGGTGTTGACCCTGGGTACACCGTGGGTAGGACTGTTGGGATGTTTTGTTTTGTTCAGGGGGGGCACCACCACCACCGACGGGCGAGAACTGGAGGGAGGATTTCGACCGGACCACTGGGACAATGGCTAATGTGCAAAAGTTGAATTGTATTACCTGGAATGTGCGGGGCCTACATACTATGCAGCGCAGACACAAGGTACATGCCTATTTAGTACGAAGGGGAGTGCACATCGCGATGCTGCAGGAGACGCATCTTACACGGCAGGAGGGGGCGGCGCTACAGAGGAGATGGCGGGGGCAGGTTTACCACACCAGCTATTCAGCCTATGCTAGGGGGGTACTAATATGGATTAGAGCAGGCACACCTTTCCAACTAATGCGCCAGTGGGTAGACCAGGAAGGGAGGTATGTGGTGGTGGAAGGGAAGCTGGAAGGTAGAGAGGTTACCTTGGCTAGTATATATGCCCCAAATGTGGACCAGCTGGCTTTCCTCACAACGCTTTCAGGGCAACTGGCTCACTCCCTGGCGGGCCCGATCCTTCTGGGGGGCGACTTTAACTCCATTGCGGACCCCTCTTTGGATAGGTCTCACCCTCCCTTGCACGATTCCCCGGTCCACAGGCTATCTAGGGGCAGAAGGGAGTGGCAAGAGAGTTGGGAACTTGTGGATGTCTGGCGCGGGCAGCACCCGACTGACCGGGACTACTCATTTTTCTCCGGGCTCCACGACTTACATGTCCGGCTGGACACGATACTCTGCTCCCGAGGGGTGCTGCCGTACGTTACGGGGTCTGAGTACCTGACGAGAACGATTTCAGACCATAATCCGCTCCTGATCCGGCTAGCGTGGGTGGCAGAGCCACCCAGGGTCCCTACCTGGAAACTGCGGCCTAAGACCCTAGAGGACCCCCTCTTCGGAGTGGCCCTAGCGGAGGGGGTGGCTCAATACTTCGCGGAGAATGAAGGAACTAGGGCGACGGAGTGGGACGCCTTTAAAGTAGTGGTCAGGGGCATCTGCATTAGGGATTATGTGGGCGTGAGGAAGGTGTTGCTGGGCGATTTGGCCAAGGCGGATGCCAGGCTGAGGGAGGTGGAGAAGGAGCGGCCAGGGCGCCCTGAGCTCCAGGAGACGCTCTGCTCGGCTAGGGAGGCAGTAGCCATTGAAGTGGAGAGGCTCCGAGCCTTCGACTATAAGCGCTATGTGCTGCGCTCCCACGTGGAGGGCGATAAGGCGGGCACACTCCTAGCGTGGCTCTCGAACCCCACTCGACGATGCTCCCCCATACTCCAACTGAGGAATGCGGCGGGCGCGGTGCAACACACAATCTGCTGGGCATAGTCGACGGCTTCCAGACGTATTACGAGGGGCTAGCTTGACTCCAGTGGTGTGGAGTGCCTGGGACCCACATCTGGGCATCCCCAGCGCACTTAGGATGCTTGATTCCGTTCTGGGAAGGACATGGCTTTTGTAGTTCGGACTGGACTGTTCCCATGGGGCACAGGGTCAGAGCTGATTTGCATATTGCCATTGTCTAACCCGGGGTGGTGTGGAGTGCAAAAAAACGATGGATTTGGGCCCAGATCTTTGGACTGGGTTGAATGTGTGACATTGATCCACATTCGGTCCATCACTTGTTGTTTTTGCAATTGCCGCCATATGTGCGCTGGGGATGCCCAGACGTGGGTCCCAGGCACTCCACACCACTTGGAGTCAAGCTAGCCGGGCTGATGAGAGGTGTTACCTCGAAACCGGTCCGGTCCTCGGATGCTTGATTCCGTTCTGGGAAGGACATGGCTTTTGTAGTTCGGACTGGACTGTTCCCATGGGGCACAGGGTCAGAGCTGATTTGCATATCGCCATTGTCTAACCCAGGGTGGTGTGGAGTGCAAAAAAACGATGGATTTGGGCCCAGATCTTTGGACTGGGTTGAATGTGTGACATTAATCCACATTCGGTCCATCACTTGTTGTTTTTGCAATTGCCGCCATAAGTGCGCTGGGGATGCCCAGACGTGGGTCCCAGGCACTCCACACCACTTGGAGTCAAGCTAGCCGGGCTGATGAGAGGTGTTACCTCGAAACCAGTCCGGTCCTCGGATGCTTGATTCCGTTCTGGGAAGGACATGGCTTTTGTAGTTCGGACTGGACTGTTCCCATGGGGCACAGGGTCAGAGCTGATTTGCATATCGCCATTGTCTAACCCAGGGTGGTGTGGAGTGCAAAAAAACTATGGATTTGGGCCCAGATCTTTGGACTGGGTTGAATGTGTGACATTGATCCACATTCGGTCCATCACTTGTTGTTTTTGCAATTGCCGCCATAAGTGCGCTGGGGATGCCCAGACGTGGGTCCCAGGCACTCCACACCACTTGGAGTCAAGCTAGCCGGGCTGATGAGAGGTGTTACCTCGAAACCGGTCCGGTCCTTGGATGCTTGATTCCGTTCTGGGAAGGACATGGCTTTTGTAGTTCGGACTGGACTGTTCCCATGGGGCACAGGGTCAGAGCTGATTTGCATATCGCCATTGTCTAACCCAGGGTGGTGTGGAGTGCAAAAAAACGATGGATTTGGGCCCAGATCTTTGGACTGGGTTGAATGTGTGACATTGATCCACATTCGGTCCATCACTTGTTGTTTTTGCAATTGCCGCCATAAGTGCGCTGGGGATGCCCAGACGTGGGTCCCAGGCACTCCACACCACTTGGAGTCAAGCTAGCGGGGCTGATGAGAGGTGTTACCTCGAAACCGGTCCGGTCCTCGGATGCTTGATTCCGTTCTGGGAAGGACATGGCTTTTGTAGTTCGGACTGGACTGTTCCCATGGGGCACAGGGTCAGAGCTGATTTGCATATCGCCATTGTCTAACCCAGGGTGGTGTGGAGTGCAAAAAAACGATGGATTTGGGCCCAGATCTTTGGACTGGGTTGAATGTGTGACATTGATCCGCATTCGGTCCATCACTTGTTTTTTCGAGAAAAATCCTGGGCTATTCTTGAATCCCTGTGGGAGTCGACAGAAATTTTTCTGTGACCCCATTATTGAGAAAGCGGTTAAATACCTGCTTTCTGGTGCAATATTAGAGATGTCTAATGTTGTTTTGTATTTTTTGCGAATTATGTCATTCATTAGTGCTGCACTGTGCGAATTTTATACCGCAAATGTCTTGCAACATGAGTTAAGGTGTCTGTAGTCCAAGACTAGACGATATGATTCGTCTGGTTTGGAGACAGGAAACAAAGGATTGTTCATTTGAGAGGTGCAGGTTTCAATCACCCCTTGGTATTCAAGTTGATCTAAGATCTCCCTGACCTGTGTTTTTAGCTTCTTGCTTAATTGGGTACAGTCTTTGTGCAGTTGGTTGACTTTTTAACTGGATTTTGTGAGGAGGAAAGTCCTCATCCCATCCTACATGATTCTTATATAATGCAGGCGCTTGAGCTACTGCCCATTTTCTCACATATATGTATTTTCTATGTATTGGAATATGATTTGAGAAGGCAGGCATAATCATTTCTTCGCCATGAGGGCACTCCCTGCCAAACACTGGTGGCCAGTCTTTCTCAGCTAATAGGATGTCATAGCCTTTTGAGAGGTTATCCCAAAACAGACCCCTTCCCTTCCTAGTCTTATCTCCCTCTATACGTAATGTTATTTCGTATATTTTATGAGGTTCGCTAACTGTGGTATCTGCAGTTTCCACTTGAATGTATTCATTCATGTCCACTGTCCCCAGATGATTCATCAGGACCTTGCGAGCTATGGTCACTTCTGCTGCGCTGTCTAGCATTGTCTGTGCCCACTCTCCATTTTTCAGCTTTGTCCTCAGTATCCTCGGCATGTTTGATTATTTTAATACTTGCTACCTTTTTCTTGGAAATTGTAATTTTTTTACTTTGAGCAGGTTCCTTGTCTTTGGACTTGACGTGCTCTTCCCTGTGTTCTGACCGTCCTCTTCTTTCCGATTTCTGCGAGGAAGTCTGAAAAGATCGAGAGGGACGTGTAACAATATCTTGATATCTAACAGGCTTTTTCAAATTATCCCTATTTCTAAGGTTGTATCTTTTCTCAGAGGGCTCCCTTTGGGGAGACTTGTGTTCTCGGTTCGGAGTTCTTTCCCTCCGCCGAGGAGACCTTCCTCTGGACTGGAATCTTTTTTCTTTGGGAGTGGATTGTTTATTTCCATCCCAGCTCTTTTTTGGAGTATTTAGATTATTTTTAATAAATATCTTTTCAGGATTTTCAAGTAGTTGGGGTTTTACCAGTTTCCCACCCAAACTATCTCTACCTAGTTCTTCATAGGATTTTTCTATGATTCTGGCAAGTTCAATTGGTTGGTCTGCTATATCTGTTTCTTTCAATTTTTGGCGGATCGCCACAGATGCTGCTTCTCCTTTTATGTTGGCTAATAATATAGCCGAGACCTGCTTGAAGTCTTTCAGTAATTTCATACCAAGAGTTAAAGCAGGTTCTGGACCGTATTCATTTTGAATCTGTCTTAGTACATCTGGTATCACCGCCAGAGACGGAACACCATGTGTTTTTGTGTAAATGGAAGCAAAGACTGTGCCTCAAGTGTCACAATTCTCCACAAGTGGTGTGACCCCCATTGGAAGGCAGATAGTCAGAATTCTGTGTTTCTCACTAGGGGTAGTATTCGGGAATACTGCCTCTATTTGAGTTATTTTTTGTGCTAGCCAGAATGGAATTTGTTCCCGTTTTGCGGGTGTTTTGCCAAGACATGATTGTATGTTCTGTGGTGTAATTTTATTTGTGTTTCCCTGATGAGGGGTCAGCTGTGGAATGTTAATAGCTAGTTGGACTGTTGCAGTCCGCATTACATATTGGACTAATTGTCTATGAATTTTAATTAGTACCTTTAGCTGGGTGTAAAGTTGACTACACAGAATAAGTTGAAAAGTGTAGTTTATTAAAAGGAACACAGGAGCAAGGTAGGTAACATCCTACACAGGACTTCTTCATCAGCAACTACCATAGTTGCTAGGGAGGGAAAACTAGGATACAATGGAACACAAGATAGCATTCTGAAAAGGATTTAAAGGGACAACATAACACATCTTCCCCTTTATAATCAAAGAGGGCAAAAGGAAAAAAAAAAATATTAATTAGCAAACAAAATCTTCTAACCACTTGGGTTTAGAGCAAATGCGTTTCCGGTTCACAAATACATCACTACTACAAGAAGGTTCATTAACAGATGTTGAATTAGAATCATGATTAGGTGGAAAAGAGTTAAGTGAAGTGGAAACACTAGGAGGAGGATCTACTACATCCACATTGGGAGGAGGATCTACTACATCCACATTAGGAGGGGGATCTACTACATCGGACGTGGGAAGATTAGAGTTGGTGGAAAGGTTTTCAGATACACTAAAACCACCATGATCCTCACAATGAATAGAATGAGGAGTAGTAGTAGATGAGAATTCGGGCGAATTAACAGAGTCCTTTGTTAATTTCTTTTTGCCTCTGTAGATTGCAATTTTTTTAAGATTCCACACCTTACCATCACTTAGAAGGACAGCATTGCGAAGAATCTTCTTAACCATAAGGGGTTCAGAAAATTGAGAATCCCCCTTACGGACTTTCCAGGGTTTCCTCACTTTAACCCACATACCAACATTAACATCCGCAGTGCTAGAGCAACATTTCTTATCAAAATTTCTCTTATACTCTAGATGTTTATCAATGACATTAGATCTAACTTTACTCATACATATATCTAAACAGGATTTTTTGTGCAACCATTTGGGATTACACTTGGTTCTTGCAACACGACCTCTCATGATCTCGAAGGGTGACATTTTTAATGCATCATGAATGTTGGTTCTATAAGACCAGACAGCTTTAAAAGCTGAAGTCTCCCAATCCTCACCATTTTGCATAGCTATTTGTATGGCATTCTTCAGGACTCTGTTGAACCTTTCACAAAGTCCATTTCCACTGGGGTTGTAAAGAGAGGTTGTTTTATGAACAATACCAACCCTGTCGAAGTAAGATTTAGTTAATTTGGAAGTGAATTGAACGCCATTATCACTAATGACCTGATTGGGAAGGCCTTCTTCAATAAAAACCTTGTCAATAAAGTTTAAAACAGATGAAGAATCAATCTTGTCCACAATAGTGATATTTGGCCATCTAGAAAACACATCAATCATAGAGATTATACATTTGCGATCCTCTCCAATTGGTCCCATAATGTCGATGGCAACAGTATGCCAAGGACCCTCTGGTACCAAAGGTTCACACATGTCGGGTTTGAGCGTGTTGAGTACTTTATCAGAATTAGAACATGTGACGCATTCCCGAACAATTCTCTCTGTAAGAACATCAATTCCTGGCCACCAATACCACTGTTTGACATTTTGTTTGGTTTTCACAATGCCACAATGATCTTTGTGACACAGTTCAATAATGCCATTTCCTAAAAGTGAAGGAGGAATAGCTCTGTCACCTCTAAAAATGGTGTCGTCACATACAGTTAGCTAATTTCTAACCTCCCAATAGGGCTTAAAATCAGATGACAATTCCTTTTTTTCTGTCCAACCTTCACGAATGAAAGAAATAACAGAATTTAAAATTTTATCTTTAAGATATTCTTCCTTCCATAACTTTTTCTCAATACAAAAAGGATTACTATCAAGAATATAAGCAACATGAAGGGAATCCCACTCATTCACCTCGCCTTCTTGTAGGTCGGTGGGCATCCGGGAAAGAAAATCGGCAAAAACATTGCTTTTCCCAGGTAAATATTCAATTTTGATGATAAAATCTTGTAAACGCATGGACATTCTCGCTATCCTAGCAGTAGCATTATAAAGGCCTTCAGTAGTAAGAAGTTTGGTGAGGGGTTTGTGGTCAGACCGCACTATACATTCCTTTCCCCACACAAAACTGCGAAAGTGCTCAAGAGCCCAGACCACAGCTAAAGTTTCCTTTTCAATAATGGAGAACTTACTTTCTGGCACTGAAAGTGCTCTTGAAGCAAATGCAACAATGCGTTCTTTACCTGAGCTATCAATCTGAGACAGAACACTTCCCAGACCTTTGTTGCTAGCATCAACAGTGATCACAGAGTTTAGTTCTAAATCAAAAGGGCATAACACAGGAGCATTAATGATATCTAGCTTGATACTGTTGAACTCATCCTCACAAGAGGGAGACCAATCAAATCTGACTTTGCTTTTCAAAAGTTGTCTAATATTGAAAACTTTGCTTGAGAAATTCTTAACAAATTTAGAATAAAATTCCACCATTCCCAGAAATGATCTTACATCATCTTTGCTAGTGGGAGGAGGAGCATCTTTTATGGCATCAACCAATTTAGGTTTGGTTGAAACACCATCACAACATAAAACATGTCCAAGATAAGTCACAGATTTGACTGCAAAATTGCACTTAGAAAATTCAATAGTTAAACCCTTTTCCTCAAGAATGCCTAAAACCTCTTCTAAGATAGCATTATGTTCATCTTTGTCTTTACCGTAAACCAGAATATCATCCTGAAAGAACTTAACTTTAGGATGTTTCCCAAATAGCTGGTGCATGATGCGCTGGAAGATGGCAGCAGCAGATGCCAAACCAAATGGCATGCGTTTAAATTGGAAACACCCCATGGGAGTGATAAACGCAGTAAGTTGTCTACTTTCGGTGTCAAGAGAAATCTGATGATATGCTGAGAATAAATCTATTGTGGAAAAGAACATAGCACCGTTAACCAAGGACAACATTTCATTAATTTTAGGTAAGGGAAATTTGTCTACGACAATATTTTCATTCAAATGGCGAAGGTCAACGCAAAGACGGATTTTGCCATTGGCACGCCTTGCGATAACCACTGGCGAAATCCAATCAGAAGACTCTATTTGTTCAATAATGTCTTCTTTGACAAGTTTTTCTAGTTCTCTTTCAACATCGCCACGAACAAGAATAGGAATATTTCTGGCTTTAAAAGTTTTAGGGTTGGCATTATCTTTCAATACGATGTGGTGGGAAAAACCTTGAAAATTACCAATTTTACCACTAAACACTTTAGGAAATTTTTTAAGCATTAAATCTCCAATCTCAGTTCCTTCATTAATAACTAAAACAGGATCTGGACTGTTAGAATTTAATACAATATCTAAATCCCACTGATCCCTCCATCCTAGAACAGAAGGTCCAAGTTTTGCAACATACAATTTGCCCAAAGATTCTCTACCTTTGAACTTAAATTTTAAAGGTTTGTAACCAATCACATCAATCTTACCGCCGGAAAACCCTTCAGCAGAAATGTCAGGAGAATAAAGATCATTTCCTAAATAACGTACAAATTTAGAATTCCAAACATTTTCATTGATGATGGTATATGGGGAACCAGAGTCTGCATAAATATCAATAGGGACCCCACCAATAAGCATATTGCATATAGGATTTTTAAGGACATTCCTTTTACCTGAGTCATTAATATTAAAAATGTAAACTTTCTCAATAGGTTTAGCAATGCAGTTATCATTCATAGAACAAGGTGTAATACTCTTTACACATTCATCATAAACATAACAATGCATAACTTTGTTACTTAAATCTTCTTTGTCATCAGAAGATGAATCATAAACGATCTTAACTTTTTTACTTTTCAGTCTATTGCAAGCCCTGGAGTAATGTCCAATTAAACTGCAATTTGAACATTTTTCCTTAATTGCAGGACAAAGTTTATAATTAGCTAAGTGTGAACTGCTCCCACATCGAAAACATTTTAAATTATCACTCTTTTTAAATTCAGCAGGTTTGTTTTTTGATTGAAGCTTTTGTTTATAGTTGGATTTACTTTGAACTTTTGAAACAGTTTGGTCACAAGTAGTTTTAGATTCAGAAATAGCCTTTTCTTCATTTTTAATCGCTTTTGCGCTGCGACCAGAAAGTTCTGCCTTCCTAACAATGGCTAAAATATCTTTAAGGTCTGAATCGCCATTTATCCAAAGTCTATCCTGAATGGAAGGATCAGAAGCATGCATCACTACTTGATCTCTAATAAATTGTTCTTGAAGATGGTCAAATTTACAATCTTCAGCTATTTTTTTCAGTTCAGCAATATAAACATCAATGTTTTCTCCAGGTCGTTGTTTTCTGTGAAAAAACTTATAACGAGTAATACCTATGCAAACCTTAGGAGAGAAATGACCGTCAAAGTCCTTTAAAATATCATCAAAAACATTGGAATCACCACTACCACCACTTTTAGGCATTTCTTCATAAACTTTAAGACCACCAGCGCCTAATGAGTGTAAAAATAGTTTTTTCTTTCTTTCAGGTTTCATTTTACCATCTTCATCAATGGTGTCGATAAAGTTCATGAAATAAGCTTTCCACTGAAGCCATTTCATACATGGTTCTAAACCAGAAGGCCAAAAAGGTTGTGGTGATTGAATTGTGAAGTTTTGTGAAGTCATTTTGAATAATAACAAGAATAAAACATAAATAAAATCTTACTTGAAGATTCCAGCTGGAAGGTGCAGAAGAACTTCTTGATAAAACGCTTTTAAAATAATGAGAAGGAAAATTAATAAGTTAAGATTTAAAATCCCTTTTTCAGTACTTGTAATAAAAAAACGAATGAACAATTCCGTTTTTAATAAATGAGCGCAATATGTTGAAAAGCGCTCTTCAAACACGTTATGAAAGCGAAGCGTTGTTATGGAGGAGCGTTGTCATGGAGATGATCCTTGTGCGTGAAGCGTCAATACGTGGAGGAGGACGCTCTGTTTGACGAAGTGACATCACAGGCGGCAGGAAGAAGCAAGCGAGTGAGTGAGGAATGGAGAGCGAGCCAATTCAGAACGCGCTGTGTTGAATAATGACGCGCTGAAGGTAATAGTCTCGTTTGTATTTCAAAAGACGCATGCACAGGAAAAATTGCTTAAACCTCCAATTAGTGAAATAAAGTCTAGAAGTTAATAATGGCACAAGCGGGATAAATTGCAGCCGCTGGAAAGTGCGCAGAGTAAACAAAGGAAAGATTACTCACGAAGTTCCTTGAAGGCTTTACTCACAAAGTGTTCAGTAAGGCTTTTGAACGACGAAGAAGGAAAATTCAAGTGTATACAGGTCGAAGACTTGTGTTGATAAGAATTTTTCCTTTAAAATATCGTCGATAAATTCTCTTGAAGTTTTCTTTCCATGTAATCAGGAAAATAAACGGAAATTGTAGAAGAGAAAAAAAAAAATAATTGTAGAAATGGGTTCTTAAGATTCCTGGTGTTCCTTGAAGCCAAGTCGCCAAAATTGTAAAGTTGACTACACAGAATAAGTTGAAAAGTGTAGTTTATTAAAAGGAACACAGGAGCAAGGTAGGTAACATCCTACACAGGACTTCTTCATCAGCAACTACCATAGTTGCTAGGGAGGGGAAACTAGGATACAATGGAACACAAGATAGCATTCTGAAAAGGATTTAAAGGGACAACATAACACTGGGCTAAAAGTTCCCTGTCTGACATTTTTTCGATGTCTGGATGTGGTGTGTAGCTGGCTAGGACTGGCCACGTTGCTCCTGGTCTACCTAGTGGACCGAGCCTGGTGATGTGATCAGTATGTTTTAGGGCGCCTTTAAACCAGAGCATGTGCTCTTGGTAATTAAGTGGGATTCCAACATCCTCGAAAGGAGTGTATTCATCCGGAGGTTCCTCCATTTTGTAATAGTGGAAATCGTATGTTGTAGCGTTTGCCGCTGGAAAGTCTATCCATGAATAGAATACCTCTGTCTGCCGATATTCGTGTGCCTCTATCACGAAAATGACTGTACCACCTCGTGATGTCAGTCGGTTATCTATAAGTTTTAGAGGCATAGCTCTTCTTATGTTGACCGGAATGAGTATAGCATTCGGGTCATTCTGTAGGAGACTTGTGTCATCCTCTAGGGGTTGAGTTGCTATTCTAGCTGCCTCCCTATCGTCATCACTATCCACCATTTTTACTGGCAGAAAGGTTTTTTCCTGTTGCAGAATTACTTTCAAGGAGACAAAAGATTAGGTGCACAATATTTTGGAACACTGTATCCTTCAACGTTGACTAAACCAAAACTCTACATAGGAATCTCTTCCTACTAAGTCCCGGCGGATTTTAACTTTTCACCCACTTGAAGGACTGGGTTCTTTGGACCCAGCGGTGCCAGGGCACAACACCTGAAACCTTCGTGGGTAACCTGCTCCGGCGTACAAGTCACAGAGACACGGGACACTTCCTTCGGCGTCAAAGAGTCAAGGTTTATTTACTGCAGGGAACACAGAAGTCACAGGAAGTACATCGAGTGTAGTTCGGGGAGACTGCTTCAAATTGTATTTGTGGATCGCTCCTTTTATACAGTTTTTACCCATAGGATAACATGATACACAATAGTTTACAACCTGGTTCCCACAAGTCGCTCTCAGAGGGGTCGCTTAGATCACTTTGAAACACACAAGATCCGGAACATAAGTGCGGAAACATTTGGCGGTTCCCAACTGTAAAAACCCATCTTCCCACCATTAGCAAATTCCAATCAGCAGTAAAGTAGATCGAAATAGGAACGAAGACAGGTGCAGAGGAAGACGGAGACAGTAGGGAGATCGGAAAGGGTGTAAAAGGGGAGTGTCGAGAAGCACGAGATACAGGCATCAAAGGGACGTGCCTAATGAGATGCACGACTGAGACAATAAGCCCGTGCGGCAAGATGAGCCTCGAGCGGCGCCATCTGCCTTACAGTAGCATCCCCCTCGTCATAAAGACACTTACAAAGAACATGCGTCTTCCGCCATATCTTGGGAGTCCCAGGGTCGCGAAGCGGACAGCGTCCGTTCGCTGGCTACTTGAGGGCAAGAGACAAAATGGATGCCGTATCTAAGATGGAACCCGTGGGTACAGATGACAAACCCACATAACAAACGAACGGTTTAAGTTAGCACAGCGAAACTGCGCACACTTACAAAACTCGTCATTTGCGGTTCATAGATACTAGACTCGACCATATTCGTGCGAGTTAAAAACACCACTTACAATTGTCACGGAACCTCAGACGCTCCTTTTGCCCTCATGTAGGCAAGCACTAGTCGGAATCATACTCGATATTCATCAGACCATCAAGATGTCGTTGTAGCATAGCTCTGTCCAACCGAGTCCCCTTGGTAACAGATGGTTGTCTCATACACGTTGTAGCACAGAGGCCACATAAGGCAGGACCACACTGCACACAAAGGCAACACGTGAACAGGAACACTACCACAACCCCGATGATCGTCAGAATCTTCCAACCCCAAGTCGACACCAGGCCCCAAAACCAACCAAGTAGCGTCCAATCCCCTACATCCACGTGTATGGATTCGGAGATCTTGTGCAACTTCGAGATGGCTTGATAGACAGTAGGAGCATTATCTGGAATGAAAATGCAACAGCTCGAATGGATCACTTTACATACCCCACCGCGATCTGCTAAGACAACATCTAAAACCATACGGTTTTGTAATGTCATAAGTCTCTCCGCCTGAAGTTCTGTGGTGATATTACCAAGGGCACTGGCAGTAATGTTAGCTGTCGATTCTACCACTCGAGTCAAATGTCTCAGGTTCCTACTATTAACCATAGGTCCCCAAAACGGGAGGAAACCCTTGAAAAAGTCTCCTGCCTCTTGACCGGCAGTATCCTCTTCGCTAATTACGCCTCGTACAACTCTAGTCTTATGATAATCGGCATCTACAGTAAACGTCGGAGGCAACAGATTTGCAACAAAACATGAGCCCATGAAGTCTGCGGGCAACCATGTGTATGCACGATCATGACAGATAAAGTATGTACCCTTGGCAGCCAGAAACACAGGGGACGGGGACATTGGCAAAACGTAACTTTCAGTGCAAGCACTTACTCCAAGTGAGGCTTGCGAGCCACGACCCACAAGACAAAGATTACCAGTGTGGGGTACGACCCATATTGGAGACGAGCTTTTAAGCTGCTTTTCATTAATGAACATACTATATTCCCCTCTACTTAGGACCCTATAGGCTTGTACCTCTTCTTTAGGGATAAGAAAAGGATCATGGATCTCATCTTCCATCTCCTCTATTGCCATCGATAGCACCCACTGATACGAGGTAGGACCAGCGTTGGGGGAACGTTGTTCTGGAGTGGGGTGGAAACCCAGTGCGCTTCGAAGCATTGTTTGGAATGCTCGAGCTGACCCTTGGGAACTATACGGTAACACCAGATATGGAATTCCCTTACCCGTAGTATGTGGCATCAACCCACACACCCAACAATTAGTAGTGTTAACCACTAACTGATGCTGATGGAGGAGCTGGATAAAGGAATTGTTGCGGAATTCTACACGTCTAGCCTGTTCGTGTTCTGGTAACATATGAAAGGAATGAGGAGAAGCAGTAGAAGTAATGTTAGGGTAAGGAGTAGGAGTAGGGGTAGGAAGTAAGAAGTAAGACATAGTGTAATACACCCCACCCGCCAAAAATGCAGAAGCAGTTAAAAACAAAACAAACAACTGGGATACAAAACATTTCGTACGACTAAGTTTCTGCAGCTTGACTCTATATGCCTGAGCTCCTTCCAAATCATTCAGCTTCGAAAATGCCATTTCCCTACGACCGTCCGCAACGTTTCTTGACGCACTTCGTTCTGTGCAGCAATAGTCAATCCCCAGGAGTTCCTAGGAACCGACGGTCTTTAACCTAGTGTCAAGACCTACTGTCCAGAAGGAAGTACGCGCGCGGCCCTACGGCCCTCAATACACAATATGTATATATTAGCACAATATTTCTCAGCTGTGGAAGAAAAAGATACAAGGAAGAAGCTTGATATATATATATATACAAAACAATTTTCAATGATACGAATGTTCAAAGTTGATCATGGGAAACGAAGATATTGCAGTTATCAATTTCAGCAAAGCAAGCAAATTTTTATTTGTCCTTAGTGTGAGATCGCAAAGAATATCGATGTTTCCCGGGACGTGTCTGCACGTCGAACAAAGGATCTGTCGAAGAGACAGCGTCCTGCTGATCAGTTCGTTGGTCTGGTCTTGAGTCTCTTGCTGACAAATGTTCAACAGTGGCTTTCTGCTGCGCTGAGGGTTCTCCAACAAGCTGTGCGTCGCTAAAAGGTACAAACGCCGGCAATGTTTCTGTTTCTGTTGACGCAATGCCTTTCCTTACCCACGGGTCTGCCGACAAAGGAATAGGGACTCGCTTACAATGGGTAGCATGTACCCAATTTTTCCGCCCCTCAAGACGAACGGCAGTCCTCGTGGCCAGGAGCACCTGGTAAGGTCCGGTGAAGCGAGGGTCCAGATTGTTTTTTCGTGAAAAATTTCGGGTAACCACCCAATCTCCGGGCTGGAGCTGGTGGCCTGGACCCTCCGTCTGCGTCGGCAAGGCGTCGTAAACCTGTTGATGAATTAACCTCAGTTTAGCAGTCAAGTCATGTAAGTAATCAATCAACATCGGAAACTCAAGATCAGAGAATATTCCTGGCCTAGGAACCCCCCACACATTCGCAGGACGGCCGAACACTATTTCATAGGGACTGAGCCCTATTCGGGAGTGTACAGTCGCCCTAGTTGACAGTAATGCTAGAGGCAAAGCATCAGGCCACGAAAGTCCAGTCGTAGCTTGAATCTTCGCTAATTTTAGTTTAAGGGTGCCATTGTACCCTTCAACCAATCCAGCTGACTGGGGATGATTGGCGCTATGGAATTTCTGATTTATTCCAAGGCCCTTACACACACTCTTCATCACACTTCCAACAAACTCACTTCCGTTATCTGACCACACGACTCTAGGCATTCCATACCGAGGAAAGTATTCCTTCAGTAGGATTTTCGCAGTAGACAAAGCAGTATTGTCTTTGAGGGGATAGGCCTCGATCCATCGGGAGAATGCGCAAACCACAACCAAAACGTATTTCAGGTTATTGCATCGCTCCATATGGATGAAGTCCAATTGGATCACCTCAAAGGGATACAAAGGAGGAGCAAAACTGCCAGGGGGAGTTGGGGTTCCTTTGCCAGGATTGTACATTATACACACCATACAATTCTTCACCAAACGTTCAGCACACTTAGTAATTCCATCATTCTTCCACACATCAGCCAACAACTTGCAAATACCTTTCGCGCTAATATGTGCTAACCCATGTGCCATTTGCACAACGGCCAGTACATACGCATCAGGCAACATCCATCTTTTCTGATCTGACAAATCAATCCAGCAACCATTCACATCCAACCTTCCCGTACTTTCTTTCCACTTCATCTTTTCAGTGTCGGTGGCCTCATTCTGAATTGCTTTCACACTCTCTATAGTATTCTCACACATACTTGATTCTGTAGGCCACCTAACCGAATTCGTCACATACATTCGAGTGCTAAGGTTCCGGGCAGTCTCCTTAGCAATCTCATCTGCAAACGCATTACCACGACCAACATCATCCGTCACTTTACGATGCGCACTACATTTAACAATTGCAACTTGAGCAGGCAAAGTCAATGCATCCAAAAGATCGTTCACAAGCTGGCCATGCTGTATTTTCGTGCCATGTGACGTCAAGAAACCACGTTCTCGCCACAATCGTCCGAAACTATGCGCTACACCGAAAGCATACTGACTATCGGTGTACACATTCACACGTTTACCTTTTGCTAATACACATGCTCTAGTAAGAGCGATCAGCTCTGCAGCTTGGGCAGAATTCTGACTCAATCTCGCAGTCTCAACAACAGTATTCAATGTCACCACAGCATAAGCAGTAGTCACATCACCATTCGGCAATTTAAAACATGACCCATCCACATACAGGATGCCATCCGGGTCTTCCAATGGGGTGTTTTTAAGGTCCACACGACCTTTTGTTTCCTCCTCTGTCCGCAAGTAACAGTCATGTTCTGTTACTGCATCTGACTCTGCACTAATTGGTAACAAAGTTGCCGGATTTAGGACATTACAACGTTTTATCTGAATGTGGCTTGCCAAGAGCGTCAATTCGTACCCAGATAACCTCGCACTCGTCAAGTGCTGAGTTTTCGTACGGTTCAAAAGAGTATCGACTGCATGCGGAACCATCACCGTAAGCATATTATCCATGACCAATCCTGCTGATTGTCGGATGGAGACCGCAGCTGCCGCAGTTGCTCTCAAACAACTCGGCAATGCTCTAGCTACTGGGTCTAAGGTCGAGGAAAAATATGCACATGGACGTTGCTTACCACCAAAAGGTTGCGTTAAGACGCTTAAAGCACAACCTTCCCTCTCGTGAACATATAACGTGAACGGTTTACTGTAATCAGGGGTACCTAACACAGGAGCCGAACACAATGAATCACGTAATTCAGAAAAACTTTTCTGACATTCTTCCGTCCATGGTAAAGGAGTCGAAACATCCTTGCACGTAAGAGCCACCAATGGTTTCGCTAGCAATGAAAAATTAGGAATCCACTGCCTGCAGTACGATGTGATACCTAGAAAGGCACGCACATCTCTTTGGGTTTGTGGCACAGCCATGCGCGCAATCGCTGCAATTCTCTCTGGGGTCAATCTCCTTCCCTCCTTTGACAATAAGTGACCTAGGTAGGTTACTTCTTGACAACAATATTGGAGTTTAGAAGGTGACACCTTGTGATTTAACTCACAGAGATGTTGCAGCAACGACACTGTAGCAATTTTGCAAATGTCCTGAGTATCAGCAGCCACCAATAAGTCGTCGACGTATTGGATTAAAGCCGCACCAACCGGCAACCTAAACGCATCTAGTTGACCCTTCAAAGCTTGACTGTAAATCGATGGACTTTCACAGTAGCCCTGAGGAGCGCGTTTGAACCGGAAGCTACGTCCACCAAGAGAGAAACCGAAAAGGTCCCTGCTCTCTTCGGCAATCGGGATGCTGAAAAACGCATTTTTCAAATCAATCACCGAAAACCATGAAGCTGTAGCTGGAATCAGAGTCAGTAGCGCCGTAATGTCAGGCACAACAGGGAATTGAGGAACCACAATTTTATTCACCTCCCGTAAATCGATAACAAAACGATAAACAGGCGGTTTGGTAGGATCAGTACGTTTAAGAATGGGCAGTACAGGACTATTGCACACGTTTCCCCGAGTTTCTTCAATGACATCTTTCTCGATCAAATCATAGATGATCGCTAACAAAGCTCGTTCACCATCAAGGGAGATACGATATTGGGGAATACGTGGCAATCGCACATTCGATTTCAACTGAACAACATAAGGGGAGATATCAAGTAGGCCCACGTCATTTGGACCCGTCGCCCACAAAGATGCAGGAAGAGAACTCAATTCCGGTGGAAGCTTATCGAGGGACAAGTACATGGGAGAGACTACCCTCTCTCCGAACGTAAGCTTTACACCCGCAGGAGAACAATACAAAGTCGCATACAAGCGTTTAAGCAAATCCAGACCCAAAAGATTTTCGCCACAACCAGTAGACAAAATCAATGGAGCTTCGAGCTCACGTGGCCCAATTTTAAGGGGCAAAGGGCGCGAAACTGGATTGCTAACGGGAGCGCCAGAGAATCCAACGGAAACATTTGTTAAGCCAGACAAAGGTGCGCCAGGGAGTTTCGAATGCATGATAGAACTTTTCGCTGCACCAGTGTCCAACAGAAAAGGCTCAACGACGCCCGATGTAGCAACTGCGACGTAAGGCCCTCTCTGATCAACCGGAACTGATACCACTCCCTCTCCTTGTCTTTGGCTGTCCTAGTAATTACTATCGTCAGGTCCCTGATCGACGTAATAATCGTCTACATTGTACTGCGCAGATCGTCCTTGCGATGATCCACGTTGATCGAAACAGTTATTAGAATTTGATGAATGGTCAGAGCGATCATTCTGAGCACCACGACCTCTACCACGTGATGCGTGCTGTGCACCACCACGACCTCCTCTAGACGAATTACCACCACTACGGTCATTTAAAGCAGGACAATTGAATTTAATGTGTCCCTCCTGTCTACAATAAGCACATTGATTGTACCCTAATGAAGATCTCTGAAAAGATGAATCATTACGCGGCTGCGATCGATTCGATTGCGACTGCGATCTATTCTGCTGAGGCGCATTCTGATTAGAACGCGGCGGATATGCTTGTTGTAACAACACTTTAGTTTTCAGCTCTTTCGTCTTTTTATCGGCACGGTCATTTTCCTCTTTTTCTCTATTTTCGTAATATTGTGCCGTAGCCAATATCTGAGCTGAGGTAGAAACGGCCCATGAACTTTCTGAATTTTTCAATTTATGGCTCAAGTCGGGCAATAAGTTCGATACGAATTTATCCACAAACAACCTCTGTCCACCCTCAGTACCCATATCCTGCCCACTATGATCGACGAATGTTTCCTCGAACCTCGTAAAGAAGTCTGAAACACTCTCATCTTTCTTCTGCTTACAGGCTGACAACTTGTCCCAATTTACCCTCATAGCTGGCATAAGCGTTTTCATTAATGTAATGATTCGCTGGGGAAGAAGTTCAATCAACTGATCGGGTTTAGTAGCAGCCACTTGTCCAGCGTCTGCCGCTGTAATGGCAGCCCAATCACCACCTAATTCATTCGCGTGATCTTGGTGACGAATCTTGGCCCATACCGGTTGCGGTACGACATTGCCAAACAACATGTCGATATCGGCCAGATTCATTATCGTAGCGTCTACGAGCTGCGATAATTCTTTGTAATACCCCGCAGGATTTTTGTGAGGATCAGGCAAAGTTTGTTTCACCTGAAGCACTTCCGATCGTTTCCAAGGGAGGTGTATCCACACTCTCTGGAAATGTGCTGGTATTGGAGCATTAGCATTAGTATTATCAGCGGGTACCCAAACTGGCGGAACTTCACGCATAGGATATTGGCCAGACCCATCTCGTTGTTCAATGTCCTCAACGAACAATGCATGAGGAATAGGAGCGGGACGAAGAGATAGCAACCGCTCAATAGCACGTCGGACATTAGTGTCGACTATCAGTCCAGTTGCGAACTGAAGCCGGAGTTCAGACAGGGCGGTCAGCACCTCGTCAGGCGCATTGGCCGCTATCTGATCATGTAAGAACTTGCACATTTCATCAAACACATATCTCTGAGTAGGTATGTTGAATTGATCAAACGTTTCGAGGACAACACGAGGTGGATTTCTAACAGGGTTTATCATCCAACCCATCGCCATATTGTATAGCGCAACACGTTCTCTATTACCAGGAAGCTGGCTACGTCTCTGTGGACCATCAGAACCTGCAGACCCAAAAACAGGTCCGAGCGACTGAAAGAAGTTTGTCGCAAGGGGAGAATCACGATTACGAGTAGAGGGAGAAGAGTAAGACACAGGACTAACAAGAGAAGGAGTAGAGACGTTAGCAGCAACAGGGGTTAACAACACAGGAGCAGTAGCGTGAGCAGTAGCGGGAACAGGAGTATGTGGAAGCGGAGGAGCAGTAGGAATAGAAATAGGCAAAGGAGCAGGAACAGTCGGAAGAGCAGGTGCAGGTTGAGGAACTGGTGGAGGAATAACAGGTGGAAGAACAGGTACGGCAGGGACCACAGGAGCTGCGGTACCCTGTACGTACGGAGGTGGCGACTTCATAAGATAGGACATTAAAGAATCCTCAACTGCCTCTTCCTTCTTATCCGACTCCGTAGGCAAAACAGGATAGCATTTGTCTATGGACATACGCTGTAATCTCTCAAACACTTCCTTATCCTTATCCTCCTTATCACGCTGAAACTGCTCAGCTTTCTTCACTATAGTAGCAACAGTATCTCGCTGACTACGTTTATTTTGTCTGATCTCTTTCTGTCGGGCTTCTTTGCGCCAGAACCGAAAGGCATCAAACATGGCCGGCCTTGATTTACGTTCGAACAACTTTATTTCCAAATTATCTAAGATCGACGCTTCGAAGCTACCGTGAGGTGGCCAACGAAGATCGCCGTCTTTCTTTGTATATTTGATCCAATAATCGTTAAAAGCAATCGGGCCTAGCCCATGTTTGCTATATAAGTCATATGTAGGAGTTCCAACCGGAGGTATCGGACACGAGTCCTCCAGCAGGGAATCCGCACCACAAGGTCTAAAGCAACTGAACAAAGTACTGCGACCAGGCATCTTGCACACTAGCCGAGTTTCACAAACTTCAAGGGTTACGGGATTTCGGGATTTACCAAGTCCCAGCAAAGAACTAAACCCTCGGTCTTTGGCGGCTGCAGTCGTCAAACAAATACAACAACAACAAAGTACGCTAGCAAAGTGTCACCGACAAAAACACTCACACAGCGTGTACAACAAAGACACCCGCTAAAGTGTCTACAACAAAAACACTCGCTAAAGTGTTTACAACAAAGACACTCGCTAAAGTGTCTACAACCAAGAACTCTGGGAGCGACCCACAAATACTTAACTCAAAGATCAATGGCGTCCTCAGGAAGGCCCGTCAATCGTCTCGCTATACCAAGGTCTACGCCAGGCGCCAAAACAGGTCTACAGTCAGGGCAGCAGTCCGTCGCAGCCGTTAGGAGGCGGGAATCTTCGCGGGAAAAGTCTTCGGGCCACTTATTTCGACAACAGGATCGATGAAGCGGGGTGCACCTTCCCTCGGAGATTTCACACGAAGTTCCTCACGATCGTCGGGCTTGGACCGGTACCACTGATGCAGCCCCACGTTGGGCGCCAACTGAAGGACTGGGTTCTTTGGACCCAGCGGTGCCAGGGCACAACACCTGAAACCTTCGTGGGTAACCTGCTCCGGCGTACAAGTCACAGAGACACGGGACACTTCCTTCGGCGTCAAAGAGTCAAGGTTTATTTACTGCAGGGAACACAGAAGTCACAGGAAGTACATCGAGTGTAGTTCGGGGAGACTGCTTCAAATTGTATTTGTGGATCGCTCCTTTTATACAGTTTTTACCCATAGGATAACATGATACACAATAGTTTACAACCTGGTTCCCACAAGTCGCTCTCAGAGGGGTCGCTTAGATCACTTTGAAACACACAAGATCCGGAACATAAGTGCGGAAACATTTGGCGGTTCCCAACTGTAAAAACCCATCTTCCCACCATTAGCAAATTCCAATCAGCAGTAAAGTAGATCGAAATAGGAACGAAGACAGGTGCAGAGGAAGACGGAGACAGTAGGGAGATCGGAAAGGGTGTAAAAGGGGAGTGTCGAGAAGCACGAGATACAGGCATCAAAGGGACGTGCCTAATGAGATGCACGACTGAGACAATAAGCCCGTGCGGCAAGATGAGCCTCGAGCGGCGCCATCTGCCTTACAGTAGCATCCCCCTCGTCATAAAGACACTTACAAAGAACATGCGTCTTCCGCCATATCTTGGGAGTCCCAGGGTCGCGAAGCGGACAGCGTCCGTTCGCTGGCTACTTGAGGGCAAGAGACAAAATGGATGCCGTATCTAAGATGGAACCCGTGGGTACAGATGACAAACCCACATAACAAACGAACGGTTTAAGTTAGCACAGCGAAACTGCGCACACTTACAAAACTCGTCATTTGCGGTTCATAGATACTAGACTCGACCATATTCGTGCGAGTTAAAAACACCACTTACAATTGTCACGGAACCTCACACTCCAGACGTCTATTGGAGTATTTACGGGAAAAAGGGGTCTGTGTGAAAAAGCACGACTGAGTTACTCTAACGTCTTGCGTTAGTTTTATCGCCTTACCAAACGTTGGGCGCCATGTAGTGTAGTTCCTATTTTCCCAATAGGCTCTGCGCATTGGAATAACATAAACAGCAGTGTAGACGTAGGACTGAGGTCTTCTAGGTCACTACTGACTATGTTAAACTTAATTTAGGTTTGCTCCAGCTTGCTCAGAAGTCACTGGAAACTTTCTTGAGTGAATAGGGAGGGATAAGCTTCCCTGGCTCAGACAAGAAGGAATTCAGCTTCCGACAACCATATAACATGACAACTTTGCTTCCCCAGAATAAGAGTAAATCTCTAGAGTTGTGTGAAAACAATAGACAGCTATTTCACTCAGTCAATTGTGCGTTCTTAGTTTCACCAGAATGCAGAGAAGAGAGAGACGGGCGTTTTCAATAAAAGGTATTATTTATTGAGCAGTCTTCCTTCTCATGCAAGAGAAATGAATTGCCACAATTGCAATACTTAATATAAAGTAAAGTACGTACAGTAAAAGGAGTATTATGAAATAATAGTGTAAAAGCATTGATATGGTTTCTTAGCCATAAGACACTTTAAAATGGATAAAATATATACATACATATATACATTGACTAACGTGCTCAACTAGTGCTTCTGAAATACGCCTACCCCGGTGTTCCTGACCTAAGCCTAATACGTAGGAAGGAGTAAGTAAGTAGCAGTTTAAGTTAAGTTGGTTTTGCCAAGAATCTAATTCAAGAATTCTCTCTAAGGGTTTAGTCAGCACTGTACCTTGGGAATAGAATGTAGGAGGTCCGGTATCTCTCTTTCAGGACTCGATATCCCAATCACCCGCAAGGGTAGGCTGGAAACGCCGGAGCTGAATTTTCTCGGCAGGAGAAAAGACAGCGTCTTTCTCAGCGTGTCAAAGAGGAGGGGCAGTGCCCGTGGGCTCTAAGTATCAGCTGGGTCCTCGGCAAGTAGATAGCTGCTTTGCTCCAAAACCACCACTGTGTGTTTGCTTAAGGCAACATTGGTATATTTATACCTGAAAGGTGCCGATTTGACGTAAAGTTTGGACATAAGACGTCAATAAAGATGTCACTAAGAACTGGCCGTTCTTACAGTGCTCGCAGGAGTTCTATTACAAATCAAAACAAAGCAAGTGGGGATTTCCCAGGTTGCTGGAGGTTTGGTGTGTCGAAAGAACTCGTCGTGCTTTCCAGGAATCCAAGGAAGTAGCTTTTGCCATGCCTTGGACTGCAAGGGCGATTTTCTTAAACATGGATCTGATTCTTATGCCATTATAGGGATATTATTGATTATAGCCGTACAAGGGCATAGAATAGAAATATTGATTCAGGTTCCTAGATAAAAACACAATAAACTCAGGGGTGACAATAAGTAGTTGCAAAGGGGGCCCAATGACCTCATTGAGAAGAACATGTATGTATTGTGCTCCTTGTCTTAGGTGGTGCAAGATGGATTTAGGGAATTGCACAGGACTATTCAGGATACATCTAAACTTTTGTGTGGACCCACAACATCTGAATAACATACACCAGCCTCTTTCATGGTGGGGAGGCCCTGCATCCCCTGGAGACACCTATCATCACTTCTAAGCCAGATTCTGTTGAGCAAAGCGTCTCCCTGTGGGGTGAATGTGACCATCAGAACTACTGGGAACGGATACTATTACAACGATCTCCAAGAGGCGCACATAGTTTCCTCATGTGAAAGTGCTACATTGATTCTTGGGACAATTCTGATGACACATTTTAGATAGGAGTGAAATTTGTATTTTGGACATGTTCTGAAAATAATTTGTCATGGATCTTAAAGACTTCATCCATCATGGTAATCAATTTTGTGTTGGATCATGTTAACATTTTCATGTGAAATTAAACAACTACCATTATTAATTTATCACACCTTACTCATGATGTCATAATGTGAATGAAAATTCTGTTTGCCACTATATTTACAATGATTGTTGTACTCCTCTTTATTGGCTTGGTCAAACAATGTCATGAATTAAATTAGATCATACATAGCTACATACATGATTTTATATTTTTTGTGGTTTATTAGTCATATTTGTTAAATTGTTCACAGCTCAACTAAAAAAATTAGGCATATCCTTATTTTCAAATCAAATGGAGAAGGTTTTATTACATTTCACAAAAACAACCAGTTATGTTCTTCATGTGTTACAATATAGGCAATTTACACATTTTATATATGTTCCATTAACAGCACATAAACCATGTAGCATGTATCGTGTACCATAAGAATTAGCCATTCCTAGAAACACACACTGCAATGATGCATACTGTTCTAGTATTTCTATTGTTCTTTCTGTTGTCACTGAGGACACTAAGCACTCATTCTGATGTTATGGATTTGATATTATACTTGTGATTGATCATCATTAAACTACTTTCGGCTCATAAAGTACCCCGACCCATGTCTGTTTGGGGAACATCGTTTACAACGCGGTGTTTACACCGCACTACCTTAATACCGCTGCCATTACAACGCAAGTCGTTACTACGGCTTGCGCTGGATGGTGCTGTTGGTTAAGGAATATTGTAATTTTATGTTCCAACACCTTCCCTACTGTTACGTGGACTGGTGTTGGAATATAAAAGTATAATATTCCACAATCCGCGCCCTCCAACGCAAGTCGTTGTAACGACTCGCTTTGTAATGGCAGCGTTGTCAAGTACCGCAATCTAAAAGATCGCGTTATGCTGACATACATCCGTCTGTTCTGTTTGCTTGACTTATTGCCTTCAGTAATTAACTCACTCTTCGTTTTAGATTTTTTTTTTAAATGAGTCCTTGGTGAACCATTTTTCCTTCCGATTATAATTACCCAGGTTTCCTTTAGTTCAGTTCAGTTCAAATCACTTTATTTTGGACGCCAGGGCCATAAAAGTAAAAACAGTGTAAAAAGTGTATAAAAGGGTATAAAATGAATAAAACATACATAAAATATTAAGATGAGTTAAAAGTTAAAAGAACTGAGTACAATATAAAACAAGGTTTACTTGAGCAAAAGTGCAGAAATGCATGGTCATGTTCATTAACTGTCTAGACAATATGGCCCCGGCAGCGTATGGGTAGGTCTACTGACGACCTTGCAGTTGACGCCTCGACACTGGAATTACCAGGTGTCTTTTACCTACAGGCAGTTGATGGTGCCAATCACCAATCCATCTCGGGTTGTCCATCGCATTTACAGGTTCCACATTTTGAGGTGCTTTGTGTGGTCTATCACAGTTAATCAAACAGAACACCACGACTAGTGTAGATAGACAGTCCTTTTAGGTCCTGATGAATTGACGCTGGATCAATCTGACACATAGGCAAGAAACATGTTGACCACACGAAGTTGAGCACGATATCCTGACACATTAAATCAAAAGGGCACCACTTTCTATTTTTTAGCCAGGTTGGAAGCAATATTCATTAAAATGATCCTGTTTGGACTTCCACTTCCTGGTTTAACCCTTACACGGTCCATTGACCTTCTCTTAACACATCTACACTTTTAGGTCCCTCACACCAATGGCACCAAACAGCAAGGAATAAAAGATCTCCGCCAAAGAGCCCCACATCGGGAGCCCGTCAGGTATTTCAGCGCCGACCTGATGAAGAGCAAGCCCTATGATGAAGCATCACACCCAGTTGGCTGGGTGTGTGAGGGCCCTAATTCCGAAAGGAGGGATCCCCCTTTCCCTTCACTACTAAGAGATAACCTTCCATTCTTAGCTAACATCGCTCCCTGTGTCCTAACAGGAACTGCATACTCTTTTTTTTACTTTGACTGGGCATGTATGTTGGACCTTGAAAAAGCATTGAGTCCCCTTTTTGGTTTAATATGGCAATGTACACAGTTACCAAAAATGAGGAAGAATGCTTTCCACCCAGAGAGCTGGAAAGCAATACGGTGAGATGAAGCCTAGTGGAAACCCAAAACAGAATCAGGTGGTAGACAGATGAAGGGTGTTGCTGCAGAGCACCCACATGGTACCCAGAAATTTGGAAATGGTAAGGCTATTACTGGGCAGCAAAAAGAATGTGGAGGGCAACCAAATGGCTGTGTACTGCTAATAAACTACATAAATGGGCTAGCCAGGTTTATCGTAGGGAGGTGTAGCTTGGACACGCAAATAGAATGTGTGGAATACTTTCTTCTGAAGAGTTACAAATTGGGCACCTGATATTTCCCCCACCAGGTTCCCTTTAGTGTAATGGGTTTCTCTTGTATATTTTGAGATTTCCTCAATAGAACAGAGCAGAATGTTAAGGAGCTAAGGGTGGGGAAAGGGGTAAATACTTTAATGCCATGAGCAGTCTAATGGTGCATGATCTGGCATATGCTACACCTAACAATTAAATTGACATCTGTGCAAGTTCCTCATCTGTCATGAGCCCAGTAATCCTTACAAATACTCATGTATTAGCATTAACTCTAGTCTGAGGACCTATACAATGCTGGTATACTACAGGTAAGGACCTCATTCGTGAAGTCATCATTGGGAATTAATGGAACGCCCCACTGCAGGGCAATGTTGTGCAGCATACACCAAAGTACTGTAATCTTGCACACTTTCTCAGGTGAGTATAGGGAAGGGCTACACCAGGTTTATCAACACAACAAAATCTAGATTTCAAGAGCCCACAAGCGCACTCCCCAGGTCTATAAATTTTACAATGTGCTTCAACGAAGCGGAATTCCCCTGGCATTGTTGGATTTCTTTGTGGTGGTGGCAACTATGGTCTATTAAGATACACTGAGTCTCCTATAAAAGCAAAAAATATGAACATCATTTACACTTTTAAAATGTTTGATTGCATGGTTGAAGTAACAAGATTATTGGATTCTCGTACACATTCACACAGAGCACTAACAACAAGCCAGGCCCTCACATTTCCAGGTTGTGCTATTTGCAGTTGTATGCTGCTATTGTGTAGCACAAAGAAATCATGGGTGGATAACATAACAAGCAAATTTATAAAGCACATTTTAACCACCAACTGGGCCTCTTGGCACTGAATAACAGATGTTTATTGTTACCCAACTCAATGGTACTCATTTTTATCAACCACAGAAAGAATGAGAGGCTGAGTGGACATGCCAGGATTTGAACCTGTGACCATGAGGTCAAACACAAGCCACTGCAGTGGATGCATTAGTCCACTAAGCCACCAGACCCAAACTCAGGGAACCTTGCACACATACTAGTGATGTACAGATCTGGTAGGCAAGCGACTTTTACCTTAAAGGAATGATGTATGATGGTACCAAGGCAATGTGTGTCCCATCAATGGCATAAATTACATGTGGAATGTGGAATGTCATCCGAAGCATAAAACTCTGCTTTCATATTGTTCAATTGATCCACACTTCTTGGGAACATGATGAAGCTGTTCCTGTGGGTCAGCATACCTTCCATGCAGCATACCACTAAATGTTGCTTGGGGCATCCCTTTGAATTCTGCTACTGTATGTGGAAAGGAGTCTATCACATCAAAATGACGATCTACCATAGTTTTCACCAGCGTTGTGATTGTTGATGAATTCTGGTTCAGAGGCAGAAGTTGTGGCTCAAGCTGATTGTGTAAATCCAAGATAGTTTGGCGATTGAGTCCATATTTCCTGATTACTACTCTTTCTTGCATGGTCACAAGGTCAGGAAAAGAACGAAACATTTGAGGTTGCCATCTACGCATTCTGGCAAGGTTCTTCACTGGTGGTTGGAGGATGTCTCTGAAAGACAAGGTATAAAAAGGTAAGAATACATGTAAAATAATTCAAATATACATTTATTGAGTTATTAATTTCTATGTAATGTAACCTAAAGACTTTATGGGTATTTAGATGTTTACATTCTTATCACAACACATGTATAAGCATAAATGTACCCTTCATTTGGGTTTAGCTTAGTCCGAAAAGTGTTTTTCTTAGGCACTTTAGAATGTGTAGTCTAATATATTGTATGGGTAAAATAGGAAGTAAACTAAAGCTACCAGAGGCTCATACTTTAATGCAACTAAAATTTGGGATTCGTCAGGGCAGGTAGAAATTGTACGGCGTACAATAAAGGTATACAGGTCACTGCCTCCATTGCTCATACAACATGTTATACTTCAGATAAAGTGCTTTTTCAAGGTAAACTTTTTTTGCAACATAATCTGCCATTTGTATGTGCTGCTGCAGGGTGCTGGGTAAGTGTTCAGGCTTTTTCTCTTAAATTGACGGATGGCTGACCTCTGCGTCATTACAGATGGAAATAGTACATCTTGTAGGTGTAGCTTCTGGCAACGTAGTTCATGCCCATACATTAACATGAGCCAATTGCTTAGGAAATATCAGATGGTTTTGGAACACATTCGTTGATTCAGGCATATATCTGCCTCCCCGAAAGGATTTTCAATTGCCTGCTAGCTTTGGTACAGTTCAGATCATTTCTGAGATAGCTGCTCCTCCTGAACTGTTGGCGACGATGCCGAAAGGTACAGGTGACAGGGCCCCTAACTACACTCCTGATGAGTTAGAAATGGTAACATACAAGGTCCTGTCCCAATATAGCCAACTATGTGGGATACCATAGCATCAGGTAGTGACACAATTTTGTTTTTCAAAAGATAGCCCTATAATATGTCACTTAAATAGGACATGTGACACAGGTTAAATTTCCTGCAGGTGCAAAAGAAGTGCTTTTCGTAAGGTTAGAGTGGTAATTATTTTTATGGAAAGCACATTATCATTATATATATCTAAAGTATATAGGAACTGATGAGAAATGAAACTTTGTTTCACTCAGTGTTGCATGGGCAATGGGCTTACATGCAGGTATGTAATGCATAGGTTCTGTTACTATGCATAGAAATTCGAATTATAAACATTTCAAGGCAACTAAACTTACACTGTATGTAGAAATAATCCAAAGCAGTTTATAGAATACTAGGGGGCATTTGTACAAGCCCCTATTGCCACCACAACGTCACTTTTATGGACGTTGTGGTGGTGATAGGGGCTGAGCAATATGTACAAGGATGCGTAAGGCCACTTAACCTGGCTTAACTCTGCCTTGTTCATAAGGCACCCTTTCACGCTATGGTTAGCGTGAAAGGGGCGTGCCGTGGGTGTTGTGGTGGGTATTCCACTGCAACACCGATCGTATTTGACGACGCTCCCTATGTACAAGGCTGGAGTACAGAAGAGGTACAAAAGGGGGTGGTGATGGACGGAGCATTTGAATCAATCAAACACTCACACCCAGTCAAATGATCTGGGTTTAATCCATCACCGTTCTTTAGCCCACTCTGCCACCCCAGTTCAGACATGGCTATATGCAAATCAGTCTGACCCTATGCCTCATGGGAACAGTCCAGCCTGAACTGCCAAGCCATGTCTTCCCTGGACCGAAAACAAGCTTCCGAGGACCGGTTTCTGGCATTCCAGCCATCTTCAGCCCGGCTTGCTTGAATCCAGTGGCAAAGTGAGCAAGGGACTCACGTCTGAGCATACCCTGCCACACTTATGGAGGCCAAAAGCGGTACAAACGGGGGTGGTGATGGACGGAGCATCTGAATCAATCCAACATTCACACCCAGTCAAAAGATCTGGGTTTAATCCATCACCGTTCTTTAGCCCACTCTGCCACCCCAGTTCAGACATGGCTATATGCAACCGGTCCCAGGATGCTTGTTTCCGGTCCAGGGAAGACATGGCTTTGCAGTTCGGGCTGGACTGTTCCCATGAGGCCAGGGCCGTTTCTACCATTAGGCAAGACTAGGCGGCTGCCTAGGGCGGCAAAAAAGGGAGGGCGGCAAAAACCAGGAATTTGGAAATCCCCTTGAGTGAATGGCCCGGCCGTCAAGTCTTGCCTAATGATAGAAACGGCGCTGCCTCTTGAGTGAACTTTTTTCGAACTTGAAAGCGCATTAGCGCCATCTAATATTCAACGTGACGTGAGGTTGCGTGACGTCACGTTCGGCGCCACAGGCGGGAGCCGTGCGTGCCCGCTCTCGTAGGAGCTCTGTGCTCGCCTCGTTGTCTCCTGCACCGCTCATCCGTCCCCCAAGGCAATGACGCACTGGACAGGACACCCAGACTACAGGTGAGGAGATCCCCTAAGGCGCAAACAGGTCTGCTCGTGTTGGCTGGTGCGCAGCCTACATCACTGGGGACTGCATGCACCTCTTCGTCACGCTGAGAGCAGCTCAGCACGAGTCAAAGTCTGCCCGGCTTTATCTCACCTCGCGTGGGGCTGCAGAGGCCTGCTCCGGCGGGAGAGGAGGGAGTCAGTGCAGACACAGAGCCACCCCCGTCTCTGGTGAGACTGCCAGCTGCCATGCCCAGGTCTGTGGAAACGAAGGGAGGCCAGCCTTGCCCTGGGTGACGCCACCACACAGCGGCTAATAATCACTTTAGTAACTCCTGTCAGGGGCGTAACAAACGCCCCCGCAGACCCCGCAGTGCGGGGGGGCCTCACTCTCTACAGTTAATGAAGGGGGCCCCCAGGGGGCCCGGCCCCCTCAGCTCTTCTGAGGGCTGTGAGAGAGGCCTGCGCTGAAGCAAGCCTCTCTCCCTCTGTGTCTGAAGCAGGTGCAGCCTGCTCCGTTCCCCTCACCCCCTCCCTCTGACTAAAGAGAAACAAAGTATCAACATTGTTTCTCTTAAGTCAGAACACCGGAGGCAGGCCCGGGACAAGGACGGGCCCCAGGGACAGCAGTCCACTGCTCCTCTGAGGCAGCACAGAGCCCGGCCCCCACTCTCTCCTCTCAATAAGCAAAGCCCACCCCACAAGAGAAGAGACAGGGACACGGAGGGGGTGGGGGCCCCACCCCACAAGAGAAGAGAAGAGACAAGGATTGGGTGGGGGCCCGGCCCACCCCACAAGAGAAGAGAAGAGACAGGGACAAGATGGGGTGGGTGCCCCATCCCACAAGAGAAGAGACAGGGACAGGCCCCCACCGAGAAGAGACAGGGACAAGGATTGGGTGGGGGCCCCACCGCACAAGAGAAGAGAAGAGACAGGGACAAGGATGGGGTGGGTGCCCCATCCCACAAGAGAAGAGACAGGGACAGGCCCCCACCGAGAAGAGACAGGGACAAGGATTGGGTGGGGGCCCCACCCCACAAGAGAAGAGAAGAGACAGGGACAAGGATGGGGTGGGGGCCCCATCCCACAAGAGAAGAGACAGGGACAGGCCCCACCGAGAAGAGACAGGGACAAGGATTGGGTGGGGGCCCCACCCCACAAGAGAAGAGAAGAGACAGGGACAAGGATGGGGTGGGTGCCCCATCCCACAAGAGAAGAGACAGGGACAGGCCCCCCCCGAGAAGAGACAGGGACAAGGATTGGGTGGGGGCCCCATCCCACAAGAGAAGAGAAGAGACAGGGACAAGGATGGGGTGGGGTGGGGGCCCCAGAGACAGCACTCTCCACTTCCCCTCTGAGGCAGCTCAGAGCCCGGCCCCAACGCTCTCCCCTCCATAAGCAAAGCCCACCCCACAAGACAAGAGAAGAGACAGGGACAAGGATGGGGTGGGGGCCTCAGAGAGCAAGAGCAGGAGACAGCACAGAGCAGTGCTCGGGACCCTGACAAGGGTGGGAGTGGGGGCCCCCAGAGAGAGCATTCTCCAGGGCAAAGCTCACATGAGAAGGGACGAGGCAGCAAAATGGTGCCCTCAGGTAAGCCCTCTTGTTAGAACACACCATGGGCATCCGCAGGAGGGGAGGAGGGGGGCCGAGAAGGGTGCAAGGCAGAGGGGGAAAAGGGTGCAAGGCAGAGGGGGAGAGGGATGCAAGGTAGAGAAGGGTGCAAGGCGGAGGGGAGAAGGGTGCAAGGCAGAGGGGTGAAGTGTGCAAGGCAGAGAGGAGAAGGGTGCAAGGAAGAGAGGAGAAGGGTGCAAGGTAGAGAAGGGTGCAAGGCGGAGGGGGAGAAGAGTGCATGGCAGAGGGGAGAAGGGTGCAAGGCAGAGGGGAGAAGGGTGCAAGGCAGAGGGGAGAAGGGTGCAAGGAAGAGAGGAGAAGGGTGCAAGGCGGAGGGTGAGACGGGTGCAAGGCAGAGGGGAGACGGGTGCAAGGCAGAGGGGAGAAGGGTGCAAGGCAAAGGAGAGAAGGGTGCAAGGCAAAGGAGAGAAGGGTGCAAGGCAAAGGGGAGAAGGGTGCAAGGCAAAGGGGAGAAGGGTGCAAGACAGAGGGGAGAAGGGTGCAAGTCAGAGAGGAGAAGGGTGCAAGGCGGAGGGGGAGAAGGGTGCAAGGCAGAGAGGAAAAGGATGCAAGGTAGAGAAGGGTGCAAGGCAGAGGGGGAGAAGGGTGCAAGGTGGAGGGGGAGAAGGGTGCAAGGCAGAGGGGAGAAGGGTGCAAGGCAGAGGGAGAATGGTGCAAGGTAGAAAAGGGTTCAAGGTGGAGGTGGACTAGGGTTCAAGGGGAGGGGGAGAAGGATACAAGGGGGAGGGGGGAAAGGTGCAAGAGGGAGGGCAAGAAGGGTGCAAGGCAGAGGAGAGAAGGGTGCAAGGGGGATGGTGATGAAGTTAAAAATGTGCCCCCCCTGGAAACATTTCTGCGGACACCCATGGAACGCACACTACTTTGTGAGGGAGAGTGGGAGAGAGTGGAGAGAGAGAGAGTGGAGAGAAACAGTGGAGAGAAACAGTGGAGAGAGAGAGTGGCTAGAGAGAGAGAGAGAGTGGAGAGAGACAGTGGAGAGAGAGTAGACAGTGGAGAGAGAGTGGAGATAGACAGTGGAGAGAAAGAGAGTGGAGAGAGAATGGAGAGAGCAAGGAGAGACACTGGAGAGAGTGGAGAGAGAGAGTGGAGAGAGAGAGAGAGTGGAGAGAGAGAGAGAGTGGAGTAGAGAGAGAGAGAGAGTGGAGAGAGAGAGTGGAGAGAAAGATAGAGTGGAGAGAAAGATAGAGTGGAGAGAGAGAGTGGAGAGAGAGTGGAGAGAGAGTGGAGAGAGCGAGTGGAGAGAGCGAGTGGAGAGAGCGAGTGGAGGGAGCGAGTGGAGAGAGCGAGTGGAGGGAGCGAGTGGAGGGAGCGAGTGGAGAGAGCGAGTGGAGAGAGCGAGTGGAGAGAGCGAGTGGAGAGAGCGAGTGGAGAGAGCGAGTGGGGAGAGAGAGAGTGGAGAGAGAGAGTGGAGAGTGGAGAGAGAGAGTGGAGAGTGGAGAGAGAGAGTGGAGAGAGAGAGAGAGTGGAGAGAGAGAGAGAGTGGAGAGAGAGAGAGAGTGTGGAGAGAGAGAGAGAGTGTGGAGAGAGAGAGAGAGTGTGGAGAGAGAGAGAGAGTGTGGAGAGAGAGAGAGAGTGTGGAGAGAGAGAGAGTGTGTGGAGAGAGAGAGAGAGAGAGAGAGAGAGAGTGGAGAGAGAGAGAGAGTGGAGAGAGAGAGAGAGAGAGAGAGTGGAGAGAGAGTGGAGAGTAGAGAGAGACAGTGGAGAGAGAGAGACAGTGGAGGGAGACAGCAGAGAGAGAGAGGGTGGAGAGAGAGTGGGTGGAGAGAGAGTGAGTGGAGAGAGAGTGAGTGGAGAGAGAGTGAGTGGCGAGAGAGTGAGTGGCGAGAGAGTGAGTGGCGAGAGAGTGAGTGGAGAGAGAGTGAGTGGAGAGAGAGTGAGTGGAGAGAGAGTGAGTGGAGAGAGAGTGAGTGGAGAGAGAGTGAGTGGAGAGAGAGTGAGTGGAGAGAGAGTGAGTGGAGAGAGTGAGTGGAGAGAGTGAGTGGAGAGAAAGTAGAGAGAGAGAAGGGGGAGAGGGTGGAGAGAGAGGGAGTAGAGGGAGACAGTGGAAGGAGACAGTGGAGGGAGACAGTGGAGGGAGACAGTGGAGAGAGAGATAGTGAGAGAGTGGAGAGAGAAAGTGGGGAGAGAGACAGAGGAGAGACCGTGGAGAGAGAGACAGTAGAGATAGAGTGGACAGAGTTGAGAGAGAGAATGGAGAGAGAGTAGAGACTGACTGACTGAGAAACTGACAGAGAGAGAGTGACTGACTGACAGAGACGGACTAAGGTAGAGAGAAACTGACTGAGATAGAGAGACTGAGAGAGAGAGGCAGAGACTGACTGACAGAGAGATAGACTGATTGACTGTCAGAGAGACTGACAGAGAGAGACTGACTTGGAGAGAGACTGACTGCGTGAGAGAGTCTGACTGACAGAGACTGACAGAGCGAGAGAGAGACTGACTGACTGGGGTAAAGAGAGAATGACTGACTGAGAGAGACTGACTGACTGGGAGAGAGAGAGACTGACTGGGAGAGAGAGAGACTGGCTGACTGAGAGAGAGATTGACTGACAGAGAGGGAGACTGACTGACAAAGACTGACAGAGAGAGAAAGAGACTGAGAGACTGACAGAGAAAGAGAGACTGACTGACTGACAGAGAGACTGACTGACTGACAGAGAGAGAGACTGACTGACAGAGAGAGAGACTGACTGACAGAGAGAGAGAGACTGACTAAGAGAGAGAAACTGACAGACTGAGAGAGACTGATTGAGAGAGACTGATTGAGAGAGACTGACTAAGAGAGAGAGACTGACTGACAGAGAGAGAGACTGAGACTGACAGAGAGAGAGAGACTGACTGACAGAGAGAGAGACTGACTAAGAGAGACTGACTGAGAGAGACTGACTGAGAGAGACTGACAGAGAGAGACTGACAGAGAGAGACTGACTGACAGACAGATAGAGAGCGAGAGACTGACTGACTGACTGAGAGAGACTGACTGAGAGAGACTGAATGACAGAGAGTGATAGACTGACTGACAGAGAGAGAGACTGACTGACAGAGAGGGACTGACTGACAGACTGACAGAGAGAGACAGAGAGAGAGAGAGAGAGAGAGAGAGAGAGAGACTGACTGACTGAGAGTGACTGACTGAGAGTGACTGACTAAGAGAGACTGACTAAGAGAGACTGAATGACAGAGAGAGATAGACTGACTGACTGAAAGAGAGATACTGACTGACAGAGAGAGAGAGACTGTGATGGAATTGGGGTCAAAGTGTGTATGAAGCTATGCAATGCCTCTTAAGATTGCTATTGTCTAATAAAAATAAAAATGTATTATCAGAATGTGCTCTTTGTAGTTATATCTGCTTTTGAAATACTGCATTGTCGCTTTGTCCAATGTTTTAAAACGGAAACGGGAAGGTGCAGTGAATGCACTTTTGTCAAAACTAAACGATGAGTGGGCCCGATGTTGTATATCATGACAGGAGTCTGCATCAGGAAACCCACCTAAAATTGGGCAAACTTCCCCGGCCTACTGATGGCAGGGACCCTGTAATGAATGGACCACCACCTATGATAGCCTGATGGCAGACTAAGCCCAACCTTTAACTCCACCATCCAGTGTTACTATTAACGGCTGAATTGGTGACAGTGGCGTAACAATCGCCCGCATCCCCTGCAGTATGGCGGGTCGCTGGCCTGAGAGCTCTAGACAGGCATGGAGGATGGGAGGGGGGCCCCCTCCATGTAGTTTGCAGGGGGGCCCCCTCATGTTTCGTTACGCCACTGACTCCTGTTGCACCATCACTGCAGTGAATAGCCACATTTCGATCAGGTTATTGACGATAAGAGGCTTCCTATGGAAGTCATATTTACCCAGACTATACATTATATAACACACGGGCGAATGGATGTAATGGGGTAAAGTGGAAGGCCAGATAAATTCGTTTTAAACCCTAGCTAGCGAGCAACCAGGCGTGTGCGCTTTTGTTTTTCAAGTGCCTACAGCTACAGTTTCTCTTACTCGGTCAGTGTGCAGGGGCAAGCCACCATGAGAGGCTGGGTTAAAATATGGTGCATCAGTGGGCGACAACAGACCAAAACGTGCGTGACAGCTGCTTAATGCTTTGAGCACTATCCCCGGGTCACAGAATTTCGAGGCGCCAAGGGAAAGATGAGAAGGTCACCCCCCCCTCCCCCCCACACACACACACAGTTTTTCCTGTTTGAAATTATAACAAATGGGACATTCTCTAGCACTTCACTTTACGCGGAAATGTCTCGAAAAGTGTGTATGAATATTTTCCTTTGTAAAGCCCAATAAGCTTGTAGCATGGGTTATAACTGATCAGGCTTAACGACTACTTTATCCAGGTTAGAAAGTGATACACATTTTAAAGGTGATTTGACCTGAGTGCAAGGAGCCTTAGCCAAATATTTTTGTTTGTGTATGCAAAGCAGCAGTGACAATGGACAGAACGAGACTGTGATATAAAGACACCTTTAAAAGGGCATAAGGAATTGAGGGAGGTTCTTACTTAAAAGCATCTTAAAGTATTTGGTGCATGTGTTTTTAAAGCATATTGGACACGGCGCAATCCGTGTTTCATCCCTTTCCTTCTTTAATGTCTCGGGACAAACTATGCTTACACAGTGACGTGTGTTTAAGAACTGGTAGGACTATCTTAGGGTACCTGTTCTCTCGAAATTGATTGATTTTATGTAATTGTAACATCGCCGACGAAAATACGATGTTCCTAAAAGATAAGGGGCACCACAAGAGGCTAGAACGCAGACTCACCATGCTGGCTGGCTTCACTGGAAGTACATTTTGAGAACAATTACAGAATTGGCCTGTACCTGGAGGCATAGCAGCTGAGGTAATGCGGAGTAACACCAAAATGTGTTGCATGTCGGATGTGCAGCTTGAGCATTGGTATCGTAAACGCTTGGTCCGTGTTAGGCCTGAATACCATTTCCATTCAAGGTATGGAATTGAGGTTGCAATTTCTTTGACTTGTGAGCAGTGCTTGAAATGAGAAAATAGAAGAGCAGGTACTCTGTACCAGAGTACCTGTACCTCACTCTTGAGAAGTGCCAGTACTCTCCCTCTTAAAATAAACAAGCATTAAAAATGCAATAGATTGCGCCTTTCATTAAGTTAAAGCCATTTGCTTTGCTATACAATACCATTAGCAAAGCAAATGGCTTTAACTTAATCAAAGGTGAGACCTATTGCATTTTCAATGCTCTTTTTTATGTATTTTGACATTTAAGTGCCCGTGCCGAGGACAGGAAACCACTGGCTCTAATTAGGCACTGCCACTTAAAATGGTAAATATGGGAGGTTTGCAGCAGATCACACACGTATCCAGGCGCCTTGGTGCTTGTTTGACTACTTGGCACTCTCTGTACTTTCTCTGCCACCACACTATAGTAGATATTTACTTTTTATAGGCCCCTGAGGTTCAATGCATTGCACTTCAGCCAGGATCTTCATTAACCCTCTCGCCAGGTCCCATTATTCTTGAAAGATTGTTTTTTTATAATCAAATCTTCTGAATTTTCGACCGATTTACATTTCCGTGGTGAGGAGAACTGGCACCTCACTTGTGTTCTCTATAATTCTCTTTGACAGGGATTCTAAGATACTGCAAGTTCGTGCACAATTGCTGGCGTCAGTAAGTGGCTGTGGGCTAGGGGGCAGGGTAGGTGGCAAGTGAGCTCTAGGAGAGTAGGGGAAGTGTCATGCTTTATTTCCACCCTTGCCTCCACCTGCATTAATCACATTAGCAAACACAGCCTAGCCAATAGTAGAAGACATTTCTATAAATAGTTTCATTTCTTTTCATAATAAAGCTACTGCATTTAGTTTTAAAATGTCCACAATTACCCTGCCTCCACACATGTGGTTCCTATAAATGTAGCTGGGAGAGTCTGTGTAGACCACCTCCGCCAACTAGATGTCGGTGACCATTTGTAATGACAAATGGGAATGGCTGTAAAGAACTCTGAAAGAGAGCCTTAAAGCAGCGATGTCCAGCACGGCCACCATAAAAGTCGTAGCGCTTCTACCGGGCGGGGGAGTTAGGCTCCTGGTAGCCTCGTAAAAAGCGATCCTTCTTCGGGACTGCCACAACTTTCTAGTACAGTTGCTTTCTCCTAACTGGACACTTTTATTTCTATTTTATTTTTGGGGGGTGCTTTAAGTTCGTCCTTCAGTCTTCACCAGTCAGTTTTGCGAGGGCATTTGGTGATGAATTAATATGGAATCACGTCCAAGTGTTAGATTTTTTTGCAGACTAGGCTGCTAGTTAGAGCATCTTAACTTGTTGCATTCACTCCCTAGTACTTGGTAACCAAGAGAGGTGGGCTGAAGAATAAATTAACTTAAATGAAATTAACTAGCCGGGATGACAGGGGGAGAGAGTGATGGTAGTAAAAGGAAGGGGGCGGCATTTTTCAATTCTCGCCTAGGGTGGCAAAACACCTAGAAACGGCCCTGCATGAGGCACAGGGTCAGACTGATTTGCATATGGCCATGTCTGAACTGGGGTGGCTGAGTGAGCTAAAGAATGTTGATGTATTAAACCCAGATCAGTTGACTGGGGGTGAGTGTTTGATTTGCTCAAACGCTCCGTCCATCATCCCCTTTTGTTTCGCTTTGTTTGCCCTAGGTTGGCAGGGTATGCTCAGACGTGAGTCCCTTGCTCACTTGGCCACTGGATTCAAGATAGCCTGGCTGATGAGGATTATGAATCCAAAACCGGTCCCAGGATACTTGTTTCCGGTCCAGGGAAGACATGGCTTGGCAGTTCGGGCTGGACTGTTCCCATGAGGCACAGGGTCAGACTGATTTGCATATGGCCATGTCTGAACTAGGGTGGCTGAGTGAGCTAAAGAATGGTGATGGATTAAACCCAGATCAGTTGACTGGGGGTGAGTGTTTGATTTGCTCAAACGCTCCCTCCATCATCCCCTTTTGTTTCGCTTTGGAGTACAGAAGAGGCAGCACCAAAATTAAGACCAGGATAACCCTGGTCTTATGTTGGCCAAACAAGGAGAAATGCATTAATTCTCCTGTTTTTGCTTTTTCCATGTGTGCTGCCTTGTGCAGCACACTTGGAAAAAACAAAATGCCATGGTTTGTTTATGCACAGGAAGGTGTCCATTACTGTACATAAAAAACCTTTTAAAAAATTCCATTTTGTAACTTTCATGTGTGCTGAATAAAGCAGCAGACATGAAAGTTACAAAATGGCATGTTAGGATTGTTTATGTGCAGGAAGGGACACCTTCCTACACATAACCATCCTCCCCTGCACACAGACAACCTTGCACTCTGGTGCAAGGATGCTTGTGTTAGCGCTAAGTTAAAGTTAGCACCATCACCGGGGGCAACGCAAGGCTGCACCACATTCTTGTAAATATGATGCAGCCTTGCGTTTCAGAAGTGCTGGAGTGTGTTGTTAGGCCAAGGAGGCTAACGACATGCTCTGCCACTTACTAGTACATATCCCCCTAGGTTTGCTTGGTTAACATGCTGTATATCATTAATTTATGCACACACTATTTTTAAGAAATACACATTGACAGAGACTAAGGGAGACACATGCTATGTGGCCTAGTAATGCTGATAGGAATCAACAATAGGAGCATACTGCTAGCCTCTCCTCCGGATCGCCCCTCTGCACTCTGGCATATGCAGTGCGTATAGCTTGAAGAGTTGGAACAAAGTTTGTGAGTGTTTCACCAAGGTTGGTGCAAGTAAGTACTTGATATATATTTCCAGTATCTCTAGACACGAGAAATGGCTCGTGTTTCAGGATAATATCCCTCATCAGTAGAGAAAGGTTCTGAGGTGGTGGAGAAGGCCGCCAAACAACCATCACAGGCTTCGTTGCCTCTCAGGCACACAGGTAATACCGATACTTAGCTTAGGGACACATACCAACACCCGTTTGTAACCTAGTTATTATGGCATACATTTGGAAACATAACTATTTATAGTATGTATTTAGCTAAATATAGTGGCATTATATATCATTTATACTGCAACTGAGTATGGCATATATAAATAGGTTGTTCAGGTTAGCAGCTCATTTTTAAATCACCAATTAATACTTATGCATGATGTTTGCTAGTAATCTCTGGTACCTTCAGCCAGGGCACCATCAGACTACAAGGTAAACCGTGCAAAAAGAAAAAACAAAACAACATGCCTTCCCCATTCATGCAGCCAGAAGGTAGGACAACATCACAGCATCCATCACGACCGCCCCAAACCTGGTCAAATTTTGGAGAGAACTAAAGATGCATTGAAGAACTCTATGTCACTATGTACTAAGAGGCTATGTCTTGTCCCACAACCCAGCTATCACTCCATTCACTAATTATCTTTATCTTTACTACATTCCATTCTTTTTGACTAGGTTTGAGATATACAAACAACACACACTTGCATATATACATGCTTAAAAACATAAATACATCCTCCTCATAAACCATAGGTCTGAATAAACTTTGTGCTCTGAGATTATACATTTCCAGATGAGGCTGATTAAGCACAAAATGAAGCCGAAGAGAGCCAATGATGAGGTGATCTGAAGTAAAGGACTGATAGTGTTGTAGTCCGCCCTAGAAATCACACATTTCTATTCTGCATAAACACTGAACAAGCTCTCCATATACACTGAACAAACTCTGACTAGCCTCATGAAATTAAAATTCAAGTCAATGCACAGAGAATTCAAACTTGGAACACAGTAACATTTCAAATATGTAGTTATATTTGTGGAGAATGTGTTCTTCATCAAATTAGTCAAAGGCAGACACAAATGTAAATTCCTACCTTGTGAATGCTTTATCTGTTGGAATTTGCCAGGCTCCTAATACAGTACAATGCCTGTTTCTTTGGTTAGTTTTAGTATCAGCATTTATATAGCACTTACTCATCCTGATAAGGCACCATACTGTTTTCAGAACAGGAAGCATGCTACTGCATACAATGCTGACGACATTAGATACTAGGGTATCTAATGTGGTCTTTCATGCAAAGTAAAGCTGCAAGGGAACTTGCTGAGCTGCATTGCATGAAATGTTAGAGCAGAAATGTGCCATATTTATTAAGATATGATTTACTTCTGCTCTCTCCTTGCACTGGCACAATTGTGCTATGGTGCATGGGTATCTACATTGTGATCAAGATTGTTTTTGTGCTGGTAGGGATTCCTTTTAATGCAATAACATAATGAGAGACTTGTTTATTTTTGTATGTGTGCTTCAAAATGCAGCATAAAAGCAAAGAGGAAGCAACAAGGAGAATAAAGATATTTTTCCTCATTATGCTATGGTCTGGTAGGTGCATAATTGTGGTACCACCCCAGGTTTACCGACTTTAGTAACTCTAGGTTTGCGTTAAAATACATGGGTGTGGGGAAACACCCATGTTTCCACCATGCAATACCTCCCCAGTGCAAGGGGAGAATGTGACACAAAGTAATGCAAATCAAGATGTGAATGGCTTTGTAAATCCCAGCTAACATTTTGCACCATGAGTGCTTCAAAGAACTGATGCACCCATGGTGCAATCTCTTCATAAACCTGGCCTTAGGGCAGATATCAGAACAATTCTTATTCATGCTTGTCTTAAAAAAGCGTTCATTCCAAATTCCTTTACCACTGCATTCTGAAATCAGGTGTCTGGGGGTGGCAATGTGTGAGAAGAATGTTTATGTATTTTCTTTTGGTGGTGATGTGTTCCGTTGTTTTATGTAAAGTGATACTGCAATAAGATACTGTTGAATTGTATTATGGCAGTTCGATTCCGTTATGACTGGTTTGTTGTGCTGCATGTTTTAGTTGTTGCTTTGTGTGTTTTACAGTGTTATGTGCTGTTGTTTACAATAGATATGTAAACAAATACAGCTATATTTCCTGTCAAAAGCAGCAGATGCTTTTATCATTCCTTTGACAAGCAAACATGGACCACGGTCTAAGGTGGTAAGATAACACTACTCCAGCTCTTCAACTTTTTAAGATGTTGGTCAGCCCAAAACTGTGGCACAGACGTGTCTTAAAATGACACTCACAGTGTTCATCTTAGCTGGCATGTGCTCATATGTGTTTCCTTAATTTTTCCCGATATCCTGTGCATTAAGTATTGATATGTACCTAATTCTGCAACAAAATGTTGAATTTGCTTTACTTACCATTAAGTTTAGTAATATAAATGATTGTGGCCTGTGCATGCAAAACTCGATTTATTAAAAAGAAGGTATAAATTATCACATGAAAACGTATTGCAGGTCACAGTACACAATTTACTCCACAAACCGTTATGTCTTACGATGTATACATACCTTTTACATACCAAAACTCATCCTGGAAATGCGTGGAATTCATTAGCAATCTAACCAAATATTGTTTGTGTTAACAGTGAAAGAGTAGAATTATAAAATTTCGGAAAATGTACCTCTATCTTTCCTTTGTGTGCTCACACTAACAAAGTACACTATTCACGTAAATAGTATTGAAATATTAAGGACTTTCCTGTTAATGTTTATTATTATTATTGTGCTAAACTCTATCCAATAGTTATTGCTCATGAATTGGGTTACACATTTTCTGAAAGTTTTCTTTTATCTTTGTTATGTGTCCACACTTGACCCAATGCTTATGGGACTAGAATCAGGACTTCCATTTCTTCTATAAGATCTATCATTTACAGCACTTGGTAATGACATAATAATAATAATAATAATAATAATAATAATAATAACAATAATAATAATAATAATAATAATATTGTTAGTAATAAATATATTCTGATCAATTATATAATTATAAAAATCTCATGAATCTCTTTTTTAACTTTTCCTCAGCTTTTCTTATTAAAAAAAATCATCCTTGAATGTACATTCATTCTATGATGTACATTCAATTTGGCGACATTTCCCACAATTACTACAGCATTCAGGTCATTCAGGTGTAACTTAGATATGTTAATCATTTTTGGAAATGTGTTGTCAAATGTTTGTGAAATGCCATGGAATTCAGTGTAGTGCTTACTACTCTTTTGAACACCCACTTATGTAAAGCACCTTGAAAGCTTTATTTTGGGAACTACCTCCTTTTGCTGATCACCCTAATTGTTGAGACTTATGCTGCTGTTTGTTTAGGACTCCAGGTACGGGAACTCTTCTAACCCGGTCACTTAAACATGTTTAAATTGGCTATGCTCCTAACTGGGATATTTAACTTTCTTACAAGTCCCTAGTATATGGTACCAAGTGTACCAAGGGCATGTAAGTTAAATGGCACTAGAGGATTGCAGAACACATTATAGTGTTACAGTGTTACTGTTGAAGTGGCTAAACTTATATATTCTGTCCTAGATAATAAATGATTTCCAGAGTTACAATCTTCATTAAGCTGTAAACTTTCCCTCGTATTCCGGACATGGATTCAATGGAAACATCATAAGTCCTAACCGCGTGAAAGCACACGGTCCACTCGTTATATATTTGCTGGCATATATGTATACATGAGAAATCAAAACAGTCACACAACTGTTACAGTTAGAGTAACAGTGCAAAACATGACTGTAGACCTGTCACCAGTAGCATGGCTGTGCAGTTTTAAACTGCAGATTTAGCCTGCGGAGATAACCCCTTTTGACAGGCTTAAACACTCCTTTTGAATATTAATAAGTCACCCGTAAATAAGACTTAACATATAATAAATTATGGCCATGGTATTTAAAAGTAGGACATGTACAAATGTAACATAAAACGTGTCCTTACGATGATAAGGCCTCAAAAGCTTCAATGTAGCAGTGTTAGCTGTTCCATAGGAAAATATTGGCAATTTATATTAAAATTAGATAATGTTATTTTCACCTAGTAACTAGCTAAAATGTCCATTCTTGGATTTCTAAAAATATTTATTACAAATCCAATCCATTAATATATTCGCATTTGTACTAAATATTTGACAAAAGATACTTTAAAAGGTCATCTTTTTCCTACCTTAACCCTCTAGAAGTCCATTTGAATGAGCTTGCACCTGACATCCAGAAGTTGAGTAGCATCTTGATTAGGTGTGAACTTGCTCCCAGAGCGGAAACAAAGTCTTTAGGTGTAGGGGGTGTTTTGTTCCTCTGACAGTTTGACCATCTGTGCAGTGCCTAGAAACCTAATTATCTTCAAAGAGGCCTGCCCTGCCAGAGGCAGATTTAACTAACACCTGGGTCTGTTCTCTCTTTTGTCCGTCTAGCCAGCCAAGCACCAATGTCAGTGGGAGAGGAGTTGCCCCCAAAACCGATTTTGAATGACAACCGAGACGGGGTTGCTTATTTCCCTGGCCACATCTCTAAGGAGTGGTTAGGAGCCGTGCACAGGTGACAAAATGTTCTGCCATGTTGATTTTAGGTATTGAAGGGCACTGTGATATTGTTTACAGATGAGCACACATGAAATGCTGCAAAGTAGGTAAAGGTTCTCTATTGATTATGGAGGGGCCAGTAATCACCCGCAAGCTAGTGCTAGTCATAAATGTGGCACCCCTAGACACCTTCTTCAGAACACTAGTGGAAGAGAGAAGGGCTGCATCTGCTGTTGAGACCTGTGAGGAGAACTTGGCTAAATGAGTTCTCCTCCCCAATCATGTACATGCTTGTGCCCCCAGGCTTTGCAATCATCAACAAAGATAGAAACAATCAAAGCAGAGGGGGCATAGCAATCATACAAAAGAACACCATCTCCGTGACGGAAACTGAAGCCCTCAAGTACAACACTTTTGAATGTCTAACCCCCAACATAAAGGCGAGGGAAAACAGAACACTATCCTGCCATCTCCTCTACCACCCGCCAGGCAACAACACTTCATTTGAAGAACACCTGTCAGATCTGATATCCAGCTGCGCACTCCGAGACTACAGTAATCTAACTGTAGCAGACCTCAACCTACACTGGAATGAGGAAAAAACCACCTGATCCAAAGTCTGAATGAGCTCCTGCACAACAACAACCTCGCCCAACATGGCTCAGAGATAACCCATAACAAAGGATCAATCCGGGATGCCATCATTGTCCAACCTGACACAGTCATGATCGACCGCACCATGCCCGTCGACTGGTCAGCCCATCACATGATCCTATTCCACATCAACCAAAGGATCCCACGCCAACCCCCTAAGCAGGACCCCCTCATTGGATGAGAACTCTAAATCAGATTACCCTGGATGACCTGTAGTAAAGGATAAGCTCTCTCCTCCATATCTCCTCGGACAAACTCTCCACTACAGAACTCACCGCTCATTACAACACCACTATGACCTCCATTCTGGACCAAATAGCCCCCTTAAAACAAAAAAGAGCCAGGACCACCCCCTCCAGATCCTGGTTTAACACAGACATAAATGCTGAAAGAAGACAACTCAGAGCAACAGAAAGACTCTGGCAGAACAATCCATCCCCAATCCTCCTGGACCAACTGAAATCAGCACGCAGGAAGTACAAGAACCACATCAAATGTCAAAAAATGTCCTTCTTTTGCAATGCTCTTAAAAACACTAAAAACAAACCCAAAGAACTCTTCACCCTCATCAGGCAACAAACTTCCAAGCCCCCCACCTCCTCAACACAGGCCTCAAAAGCCCTATGTGAGAACTTTTCCAACTTCTTCAACGACAAAACCTGCAAGATTGAGCTCTCCCTGGATGTCAACCACAGCCCCCTCGATAGGAGCTCAGCCCCTGGGCTAGAGGGCAACTCACCCAATCACCCCCCCAACCATTAGAAGTCATTCAACCCTGTATCGGAAGCAGAGATAGTCAAACTGATCTCTACCTCTAAACCCACCTCACACGCTTTGGACCCTGTACCTCCCCAACTGGCCAAAAAGCTAAAACTCTCCCTAGCACCCTTCTGGACCAAGATCATAAACAGTTCCCTGAGCACTGGAGTCATACCTGAATGCCTTAAAGTTGGCCAAGTCATGGCACTACTGATAAAACCGAGCTTGGACACCAATGATTTGAACAACTACAGATCTGTCTCCAATCTCCCTCTCCTGGCCAAAACCATGGAAAAGTGCGTTCTCCTTCAACTGACTAAACATATGGACAACATCAGCCTTTTGGACATCCACTAATCGTGCTTCAGAAAAGGATGTAGAACAGAGACAGCAATCTTAATGTCATAGATAACATACACAAGTCCCAAGATACTGGCCAATGCTGCCTACTTATCCTCATGGGCCTATCAGCAGCCTTCGGTACGGTGGACCATCAACTACTCTTTAAGGTACTCCAAGAAAGGTTAGGGGCTGAAGAGGTGGTCCTACAATGATTTGGCTCCTTTCTCCAGAATTGCTCACAAAGAGTCAAAATCAAAAACTTCTCATCAGCAGTGGTGTCCCTCAAGGATCAGTTCTCTCGCCACAACTTTTCAACATTTACATGGAACCCCTCACCACTATGCTCAAAAAATCTAACATTCCCTTCCACCTCTATGCTGACGATACTCAGATCTATCTCAAAACCTCCTCCATTGAAGACGTTCAGAGACTCAACGACACTCTGAGAGAAATACAACACTAGCTCGCATTAGACCACCTGAAACTGAATCAAGACAAAATGGAAATCCTCCTCCTTTCCAACAGAAAAGAAAACCCCCAAGTCTCAGAATGGCTAAAAGCAATCGACGCTCTCAACAGCAATCTCATACTGGCTGACTCCGTAAAATCTTTCGGAATCACCCTGGACCCAAAATTAGGCATGGACAAACACATCAAGACCACTGCAAAGAGCACCTTCCTCAACCTGAAATTACTCACCAAAATGAATCCCTACATCCCAACCAATGACCTCAAACAAGTGACTCAATCCTTGGTAATATCCAGACTACACTACAGGAAGCCAACCCTCACAGGCACAGCAACATCACACTTAGCTTCCCTCCGATCAACTCTTGATGCAGCAGGAAGAATGGTCACCGGAGTAAAGAAATATGAACACATCTTGCCCGCTCTCAGAGAGCTTAAATGGCTCCCAGTTGAAATGGAGCCAGTTTCAAAACTGCCTGCCTCACGCACAAAGTCCTCCACACAGGAAAACTAATCTACCTGGCCTCCAAACTCAGGAAGGCTGGTCAGACAAGGACCCTCAGAAGCTCCAACATTATACTCCCCATCCCACCGAAAACCTGCAAACAAAAAATTGCATCCCGCTCCTTCTCTGGAAATGCACCCAAAATTTGGAACTCCATCCCAGTCCATATCAGGACCACCCCCTCCTTTCTAAAATTTAAAAGGCAGCTCAAAGACCTCTTCCTCAGCGTTCTCTCCCAAATGGTTGGATAGCCATCAAAACTCACAAGCTCGCTCACTGTGGCACATTGACACTTTTACTCTAAGACCTCTACCTCATTCCTATCCTGACTCCTTCCTATTATCCCCCCGATCAGGAGGAGGTGCAGCCTGAACCACTATAAGCACTACTAGGAGAATATGTGACTTCCCAATCTCTAGCGTTGTACAACATGTGAAGACTTCCAATGCACCTTGAAGCAACCTGTTTACTACTGCTATACTATGTGTTTTCCTCCTTACAAAGTGTTGTAAAGCGCTCTGATACCTTGCTGTCTGACTAGCGCTCTATAAAACTCCATAATAAATAATTAATTAATAAATAGAACACTAAGGACTAGACTTGTTCCCAATTTTACCCACACCTGACCTCCTATTAAGCTAAAGGGACACAAAATCTAAAAGAATTCCATTTTCTTGAAAGACCCCAGCAACCAGCTTCAACTGGAACTGCCTTGGACCTTGCTGCTGGCTTGTTTTGGAGTTAGTTCTAACCCCAAGAGCTGTTCCTGATATCCTGGAACCCTTGGCTGGAGTCAGAGAGTATTCTCCTGCCTAAATATAGAAATATAAGACTGAGTAACTTTTTGCCACGTTTTTGCCTGGCGACCTGTTAGGGAGCGGGAGGAACCTGCCAGCCAAACAGATAAGGGTGCATTGCTGGTGGGCCTGACTTTACTGCAGCTCCAATGCACTCTTCTCAGAAGCAGCAAATCCATTTCATCTTGATTGATCCCGACGGGTATTCAATTATGTTGAACCCTCCTTGGCTACAGACTGCAGCCTGCCTTGCTGAGGAAATCCAACATCCAGAAAAGGAAAAAGAGTCTAGAGAGAATTTTAAAATACTCCTGCAGCACTTTTACGCTGCCCGAGCATCACTTTTGTGACACTCCGGAGGCGCATTGTGCCAGCCCCTATTTACAAAGCCATGCAAAGCAACCTGCATAGCTTTTCATGGCCTTGTAAATATATGAAGTAAGGCAATGCCTTACCCTGCGTGGTACGGATGTTCCATAGGTGTTGCTGTGGGTGCTCCCACGCAACACCCCTGGTATTTGACACTGCCCTAGATTTACAACATAACATAAATCTGGGGCAGCGCCAAAACTAACGCCTACACAAAGCAGGTGTAACAAGGAGATATGTTTACATATCTTAACTTTTTTTCCTCTTTCCACGCATGCTGCATTCTGCAGCAAACATGGAATGAGAGAAATGACTTAGTTGATTGTTTTTGTGCAGGAAGGTCTCACCTCCTACACAAAAACAATCATTCCAACAACACAGACACCCTTGCACCTTGGTGCAAGGGTGCCTGCTTTGGCACTAGGCTGCAGTTTGTGTGCCGGCAGAAAGAACAGGAATGCACTGTATCTTATAGATCCAACACTTTCCTGCCCATTTCTTTTGACGTAGGGCAGCGCAGCTAGAAGGCTTTCAATGCCGCCCTATGCCAAAATATTGAAAATGTGCCCGCAGGTCTAAAGGTAGAAATCTTCACTAGGCCTGACACCAACCAGCATCCTATCAATTTTGATGACCTCCTGGGTGTGAACTCTAGAATTTTCCTGCTCAAATCTTTTCCAACCTTCATCATTGGCTTCACTGAGTCTTCGTGCTTCGCAATCCTGTCATGGATGAGCTCCTCTTTGGTTCCAGTCTACAAGCATGCTCCTCTTAAGACCCCCTTCTCTAAATTTTTCTAAGTGTGAAGGTAACTTTCCCTCCTGGGACAAATCCAACCTGTGTATCCGACCCGTGCTTCATCACAGTCAGCTACAAACCTTAGCCTTGCCCCAATCTAGTGCAACCAGTTGCCTATGGTCGACACGTTGCGCTTTTTGACATTATTTTTATTTAAAGCGTTCATTAAATTATTCTGTATTTATATAAATCTGAATGGATTTTAATTATAGCGTTTTCAACTTTTTAACTGTTTTGGTACTTCTAAATGCTTTACACATTTTCTTAAATTAAGCCTGTTTGTTCTGAACCATTTCTACCAGGGGTTGAGCTCAGAGTGAAATGACTAAAACATTTACTGGACCTAACAAGGATACATATTACTTTCGGATACTACCATTCACCTCAACTAACAATCTACTTTTCACACTTTTTCCTTGTGATCCACACATGAATGCGTATACTACAAAGCCATTTGTGCCATGCATTTACGCATGTATCATGCTTTGTGAATTGGACGTAAATTTGGCATGAATGCTACAGTCACTTGCATTAAAGGTCATATTCCTTTCTTTTTAATTGTGATGTAATGAATGTTTCATTTGTAAGTAAAAAAAGAAATACAAGGGCCCAAAGTCTTCCTTAAGAACCTACCAAAGGTACAGTTGGATGCCGAGAGTACCAAACACCAAACCAATCTAGTAATGATGTCACAGCATCCCTTTTTTTTCTTCTACCACCCCACACAACCTGTCTATCTCACTCTTGCACATTCTCATTTTTCCAGTTTCTGCCCTTGCTCCAAGTGACAGTGTGATGATAAAAAAGAAGTCTTGGTCTCCAAAAATGACTGCCGGTGCCCACCACCTGCAGCCATCTGCAAATTAAGCACTGGCTCACAGAACGACTCTGAGCCGTGTGTCATTGGTCTCACATATATACCAGGATAATATTTATATACAATTACATTGTATATGGAATCCAGGTGTGATCTTGCATATTGGCTCTCATATAAAGCATGCATGTAATATATTTTAGATGTTTTGCTGTGTGTGTGGTTACATGGATTTTGCCTCTAATTAACGTAATGCATGATGATGCTTATTTCAAATCAGCAGCAATTGTGCACGCTCGTAGTCCTGGTAAAGTGAGGCAATTCTGACAGGTTTCGCCCAGCTTTGCACTGTGAAATCTCAGCAGTCGGCATCACACCTAGAGTGTGGCCCGTCCTTCCCCGTACAGCAAAACAGGAAGAACTTTCCAAGTTGTTATCCCTGCTCTGCTCATTAATTTGAAATATCAGTTCTCTAGATTTATAAAGAGTAGGCAGAGTATCTCATCATTTTCTAGAGCAAACACACACCAGTCATACGCATGCATGTACAGAAAGATAAACGGGGATACATGTTTCTATATACTCATTAGCACAATGAACAATTTGGTAGAAAGAAATAAAATCAATGTTCATATTACTAAAAAACACACAAAAAATAACAATTTGAAATTACGACGTCTATTTTATGCCTATGTTTGGCCATAATTTACACGGGTTTGATTAACTGACAAATATATCAGACTTGCACATGCATAACGTTTACATTCATTACCTGTGCAAGTACATTGCACACAGAATCGTATGCTGACGCATGCGTGTTTTCTTAGCCGTATGTGCAAATACTGTGAGCACTGAGTGCAGTCTGTATGATTAGAAGTAAGATATTTGTGTAATTTGCCTTTTTTTCTTTAATTAACAGGATATTTTTCAGGGGTGGGAAAGTTGCTTGCCCTTTGCACACAAACTTTGTGATTTGTACAAATTGTATTGCATTTTTCCTTTTTATTGTCCCTCTTACAGTTGAACCTATAACAGAAAAGCAAGATATACAGAAATGTGTTATGAAATGATTATGAATTTCAAAAAGGGTAGACCAATTTTCATCCCCTCTCAGCATTGGATTGCATGCCAGTCCCTGGGCCCTGACACTTTCCTGGGACGAATGACTGACCAATTCACAAAGTTTTTGCTTTAGTTAGTCGTAGCTTGGCTTTCGTTGAACTCCGAGATTGCTCATGAAATCCAGGAATGAGTCAAGAGTACTGAAATATTAACAGCCTGATTCATCATAGACCCGTTTTGCGAGTCTATAATAGCGATTCATAAGGAATCGCTATTACAGACTCGCAAAACGGGATTCATGTAGGAATCGCAAAAAGAATTGCGATTCCTACACAATCCTTATTTTGCGATTAGCAAATTGCTAATCGCAAATAAGAAATAACTCCCCATTCATTCCTCTGGGCCAAAAGGCCCATAGGAATGAATGAATGGGGAGTATTCCTTATTTGCGATTAGCAATTAGTTAATCGCAAATAAGATAGCGATTTAAAGGGTGCCAGGGGTGTCCCAAGGACACCCTGTAGCACCCCTTAAATGCAAATTGAAACAGGTGTTGCGCACACACATGTACAAAGGACATGTGTGTGTGCAACATGCAACTTAGAAAAATGCTTTTAAAAACATTTTTCTAAGTGTTCGCTATTTACCACGAGGTTTGACCTTGCGGTAAATAGCGGGCCGAAATTGCGAATTCGCAATTTTTAAATGATGATATATTACATTTAAGGAATCTCAAATAGAGATTCCTTAAATGTAATTCCTCGCAAAATTGCGAAATCGCTATTACCGATTATGCATTTGGGATGATGAATCCCAAATGCAAAAATAGCGCTCGCAAAGGGCCAGATTCTCAGAATCTGGCCATTTTGCGAGCCAATTTCGGCTTGATGAATCAGGCTGTGAGTCCCAGCATAATCTGTGCGAATCAATACCAAAGCGTGTGTGGTGTATCAAGGCATACGGGCATAATACTGCAGGTTTCCATTCATCACGTTTTTACCCACGATTAGTGGTTTATGAATTAGGTGCTGACTTCCTAAACACACTTCATTTCCTCTTACGCATTATTTAGCCACACACGTACAAAATCCCCCAATTTAATTTTCTTAGTCCCCAGAAACAAAATTTGCTTCTAACATAGCTCGGCATGTAAATATCCCATTAAACGGGTACTTCCTAAAACAACATGTCTCTCATCTCCACTCTTCATTATGAAATTCCTATGTATATGTGTTTACAAGCATTGTCAAGGGTGAACAGTGGAAGTGTTTCTGCCGTTTCAAGAAGGAAAATTAAACATTTAAATGACATGGTAACAAAATTGGCGCTTAATACAAATATGTGTCTTTTTTTGTTTTTTCGTGTTCTTGCTCCTGAGTCGAGCATAGCATGGACCTACCAGTGCACAGGGGCACGCACTTGTTGAAGAAGTTCTTGAAAATATCCGTTTTTCCTCTTTGCGTAGACTAGGTAACAGATTTTAAAGGGATTTTCTTAATCATTTAAAAGGGATCAAATGTGCCGTTTATTTAACTGTGCATATTAAATAGGTAAACTATTATAAGCCCCTCAAAGGGATCCCTTGCATAAGACAATGTGATTGACTAGCAAACGCCAGTGCACTGCATAAATCAACAAAACATCGATGGGATCAGATCGGTTAGGCAGTGACCTAATTTTTTGAATAATGAAAACTTAAATGCTCTTAAAGTGAGGGCCGGTGAATAATGTCACAAAAGGCCTCACAATCGAAGATTACATTATCAAAGAGACATTCAAGAATGCCTATTGTTGCTGATTGCTAAAGGTCCGGGACTGGGTAAAGAAAACTGATTTCCTCTTTACTGGATGGCCACTTAAACGAGTACAGTTAAATTCTAAGAAGCCTATCACCTGAAAGAGAGCTGATCCATATTTCACCAGAGTCACATATTTGACAGAAATTTCTGTTTTATTTTGTCAAAGAGTTATCTGATTTTTCAGGAGGAATGCCATTTTATCTTGCCTGGATTAAGATTTGTGCACCCATGATTCAAGCCAGATGATTCTCTCAATGGGTGATTTCAAAATGTTTCGCTGTACAGGTGGAGGCCATGTGTGATCAAGAAAATGTTAGGGACCCTAAATGCTCCACTGCAGTGAAGGTTGTTGGGTGTCCCTTTGCCTTACACCAAAATGTGGAGACATGACAATCCAAAAGAGTAGAACAATATGGGGTATATTCACAAGAACGTGTGATAACTACCGCAAGAGTAGCGTAACGCAACTTTCAACATCGCAGCTCATCGCAGGAAAATAACCCCGTGTCAACGTGGAATTCACAACAAGACGTTAGCATGCGATAGTGTGCCAAAACCGCGGACAATGTCCACGATACAACACCCTCGATGGAGACAAAAACACAAACCACAACACCAAAAGCATGCGATGGGCCACAGCACGATGAGTAAACCAGCGATAAGAAGCGCCAGGCCTGCAACACACTCCTGGCAGGTGGGAAAAATCACCATAAAAGTAGGAAAAACACCCAAACACAAATTGACCAAAACTCAAGCCCCATGGAGGCAGCCAGAGCAGGCGCATAGGATGAGCACAACCCCACAAGCACCCTGGACGACCAGCCCGGGACCTCAGGGACAGGGAAGGGCAAGGACAAGGGGAAGAGGAAGACGAAGTTCAGTTCGCAGGCTAACAGGATCATAGTAACAGAGGTGATGGAACACCATCAACAACTGTTCGTCACCTCCAACGTGTCATTGGGGGCCAAAAATGAAATATGGTTGGACATTGTGGACAAGGTGAATACTGCCAGGAGCACAAGAGGACAATGGACAAGGTCAAGAGGTGATGGAATGGCATCAAGTGACGGACCAAATAGAAACTCTCTGCCAACCATAAGGCAGCAACGCAGACTAGAGGTTGAGGGCCAGCACCACAACTCGTGGTGGATGACATGGAGGAGCTGGTGTCGACAGTCCTCATTTTATTTACTTATTTCTTTACTTAACTCTGTGCGGATGTAAGCCAGAGTTTACTGCCCCCCACCCTGTCCCTCCCCCACCCCGCCCTACCGCCCCACAGCACTCCCATGAGGAGCCGCCAGTAGGCATAACTTGTGTAATTCCATGTAGTGTAATCATGCGGAATCGCCTGAAAATCCTGTGAGATTACACAATCCCATGTGTCCATTTAGCACTGTTTCATTTCCAATTTGGATGTGAGGGAGCACTTTTGTGCTATGAAGTAGTGCTAAATGCCACAGAACACAAATAGCTTGCTAAATGTGCTCTTACGGTAGGATTTCCACCACCCCAAAATTATCCGAGGATTAATGACATCATTATCAGTAATTCAACATCAAAGAGGAATGTGTAATTGCTGAATTTACTCCGATTACTACCAAGTAATTGAAATTCAACCCGAGCCTAGTGAGGATGGCATATTTCAACTCTTTGAATGGATCATGAGTAAAGTGATTATTAAAACGATAAGTTATGATGGTTTTAGTAATCTGATGTGGCTCAAATCATTTGGCATGAAAGTGGGAGTCAAACAATTGATGAAAGGCCATGGTTTGGTACTGGGGTATTTACTAATAGGTCTGACTGTCCTGTTTGACAATCTAAGATGAAATCACTGGCTGTCAGTTCAAGCCTATGTTGACATAAACATACCTACTTCACCTACTAGAGGAATACTAGGAGGAGTTTCCAGGCATTCCAATTTAATATTTTCCCCAAACTATATGTTTCATGCATTTGAAGGAATCCTTGTGGTTTCACTCACATGTACAATGGAGTCCCTATTTTACTATAGATGCTTGCAACCTGCTTGTAAACAGGTCTTCTATGACCTTGGAAGTTCTTGGAAGATAAAGGGTTCTAAGTAGAGGAGTCTGCACTTCTTTGAAAATATTACTTTTCTTTCCCGACTAGCGAGTGAACAGATTTTGCTTGAACAAGTCCTGATTATTTAGATAGAAATGTTTAGGTAGTTCTTATAATCCTCCAGCAACATCACAGCAGAAAGCAACTTGAATCAGCTAATGTTACTAACTTTACCCCACCCATGCAATTTTCTCTGAATACTTCTGTGTGTAGTAGCTCTCTAGTGAATATTATCAGTGAGCTGCTGCCCTTTATAGAAAACTTTTTGATTAATGTGTTTTTCTTGCTGGATTATTCCACGTTTTCCATGGAACTATTATTGATTTTCATTCAAATTAAACTGTTGTGTAGTCAATTGGGTCACAGGATCAACATTCCACCAGAGACTGGTTCCAACCGTTTGCTTACCATGAGTGACTTTAAAAGGCTGTCGCAATGATACATATAGATGGCATACTTCACAATTCTCTAAGATAACCTATTTGAGATCATTTGGCCCTCAGTTAAAGTCTGGAGCAGAGAGCAATCAGAAATGTTTTATACTGGTGGAAATACTGCAAGAAGTTGTAGTCCATTTTAGTCTCTTTCCTGAGGAACTGGCCCCCTGAGTATTCCTCAGACACAGAGATATTATTTAGGAACATTTAACAGCTCTGATACCCATTCTCTGAGCTTTGAAGTGTCTAAAGCCTATTCTTTACTGATGAATTATTGGGAAGAATGTGTGACTAGTTGTCCAGGTTGTGGACCACGTTACCAGTGTTTAGCTGTGGTCAGAATTCAGTGAACAGTGCCTGTCGAAGATCAACAAGAAATGTGTCCTAAAGTTTACTTAACCAGTTGGTGCTGTTTTCATTGACTGATGAAACACCTGAACTTTTTTTTCCTGCTGAAAGTGATGGCGGACTGAGGACGCCGCCGTGCAGTCGCAGCTGTGAGCAGCTTCCCACTCCGTGTTGAGCCGGTGTGCAATGACTACGGAAATTTTACTACTGAACTGAGGATAATGCCTGTGTTTAACGCCTGTGGAAAGCATTAATTTAATTTAACCATGAAGTACAGAGGCATGGAAGACCACCAAAAGTGATATCTTTTTTCCGGTGCATCCATAGTGAACTTGCCGACTTTCATCGTGAGTGCTGCTTGGTGTTTGGTGGAGGGACGGAAACAAACGGACGAAATAGCCAGTGAAGCAAAATACGGAATGGAAAGGTGAACCGGAGTTTCATGCGAGCACAGCCGAGTACAACCGGGTAAAGGCAGCAGCTGTCACGGAGCCATCGTCCGTTTATCTGGTGATTCTTTTCAGGACTTTTTAACGAAGCGGAGACGGAGGCATTCTCGGATACATGCAGCGGCGCCTCCAGGCTTACCTTCTGCTCGTGTGGTGCTCCATCCTGCGGCTTGTTGGAGGAATAACGCTCGGCTGGACTGGTCTGGGTCTCGGACGCTGGTCAGAGGCTCGGTCTAACAACGCCCAGGCAAACTCGGTCCCGTTACCAAGTAAGTGCTCACAGATGGCTCCTAAGATCTATCGGAGGGACACTAGAGCTAACAAAATTAATGCAATGGAGGAGACTGAAGCTTCGGGGATCTCAGATATGTCTCTGACGTCGAGCACTTTGAAACTAAGTACGGTACCATCAATGCCTAAAGTGACTAAAAAAAAACCTGCCTCTGCAGCTAGTACAGAAGCTGTTAGCAATACAATGGCTCCACCGGCACTTGGTAAACAAGTACTTTGGCCCCTGTCTTGGTAATACCGGTGCTTGGGTCTGTGAATGTACTTGCTGAAGAAGTTGTTGAGAGCTCTAATAAAGCTGGTGGGGTTATAAACACGTCCTCGCATGCCCAGGGGGGGGCAACCCCAGTGGAAAATGTGGATGGAGAAAGAGACTGGGGAAAAGACAATGGTTCGGTGCAGGCTCCTTTTACTTGCCAAATAGAAGCTCCTTCTTCTGTGGCAGAGATTGTTGTAGATCTCCCAGCTACTGGTACAAACGAAATCAACCCCCCCAAGGAAAATTCATATTTAGAAGAGAATGGAGATATAGAGGGTGAAGTCTCTAATGAGGAGTACGAGGAGATGCCTGAAAATGCCTCTTTATCAGACAATGCAGAGCACCTCGCTGGTAAGAGAGACAAGGTTAAATTCAAACCTAAGAATAAAGCGAAGACACAAAAAAAAGGGAAAGTACTTGGTGTATCAAGCACATCTGTACCGATCTTAGTGCCAGCAGTAAAGAAATTGATTGTTGTCGAGAAAAGCACCCTTAGGAAATGGATCCAAGCCAAAGGCTTGGTAAAGAACATGACGCAGCGGCTCTCTGGGGTAAGCCTGCCTGAACAAGTCATTACTCAACTTTCTGTCACGCCTATAGATGATGCCCTAAATGTAAAGGATACTTTCAAGGCGGCCAACCTTGATACGAATACTATAGTACTGCAAACGCCTGTAGGATCCAATCCTTTGGCCAATACTCAGAAAGTTACTGAAGTTGCAGAAAAAGTGGATACTCAGATGGATTCATCTATTAAGGAATTTCCCCCTAATAGCCCAACGGTGCTGGTGGATGTGGTTGATATTACCTCTTCTGCAATCACAAGGCTGCCAACTTCACCTGCTTTACCAGCCAATGGGACATCTGAGGGAGCGGACAATATTAGCATTGGTCGAATAGTCGAAGAAGAGATGGGAAACACGAACTCACCATTTGATATCATCTTACAGACTTTGACTAGCAATAGGAAGGAGGCGCAAGAACATTTCTTACAACTGAGAGAGGACAACACCAAATTGCAGAACTCATTACAGGATATTTATGTAAAGATGGGTGGGATGTCACAAGAAATAGGGGATCTACAGCAACGAGTGGTTGAGATAGAGGAAGGGGCTGCAGGAATGAGCACTACGGTTAGCCAACATGATTACAAGCTTTTGGCATTGCAGTTAAAAGTTGAGGACCTTGAAAACCGCCAAAGGCGGTCCAATCTCAGGCTTTTTGGTATACCGGAGGGGGTCGAGGGGGTGGACCCGAGGGCATTTATGGTAGGGTTACTACAGAAAGCTTTCACAGATCTTTCAGATTGGGATTGGGACTCTCAGTTGCAGAGAGTCCATAGGTTACCAATAATTCAGAGAAATAAACAAAGTAAATTCCCTCGCCCATTTTTAATTCATTTCGGGAATTATTTTTTAAGGTAGGCTGTTTCTTCAAAAGCAAGGCCCAATCTACCAGTTACGGTGGGGGAGATATCCTTTTTTGTCAAATCGGACCTTAGCAAGGCCACAATGGACAGACGGTGGCAACTACGCAAGTTAATTGACCCTTTTAAGGATCTAGGGGGGCAAGCATATCTGCAGGAACCAGCCAGGTTAAAAGTTATTAAGGGAGGGCACACTTACTATTTCACAGAAGTAAGGGAAGCAGAGGATGTATTAGCCTCATTCTCATAACTGAGAGAGATACTATTTGAAGTGAAATATAGGTTTGCTTTTTTTTCCGGTTGGGCAGGGAGTGGATATAGCCACAGGCTGCTTCTTGGGGTAGCTGCCACTTCAGCGGCAGAAGGTTGCATTTGGGGGGGATGCCCTCTTACTGGAGCAGGGAGGGGGCAGGAGGGAAGGGAGTGACTGGGGAGGGGGGTAGGTGGAGGGGGGGTTTTGGTTGAAAAAAGCATCACAGGAAAATGAAAATTCAGAGCAGCTTGAGAGAAGTGTATTAGGTATTATAATGCTACAGATTGACAGGATGTATGTAATTTTCATTTTTATTAAATGCCTCGAATAAAATGCTTGGCCTGGAACATTGCTGGATTGAGCAGTAAAAGGAAAAGACGTTTGATTAGGGAAGAAATAGCTTTGTATATGCCCAATTTTTTTTTTATCTGAGACACATGTTGCTTACGTAGATAGGAAAATTCTGGGACACTTAGGGTATGAGGTGTTAACTTGTTCGACATTTAATGCATCAATAAGGGGAGTTGCTATCCTAAAAGATAAACTCTTCAAGGTAGAAGCTGGGAAGAGCACTTGTGATAAGAAGGGGAGGTTGGCCATTGTTCAATTAATGATTGAAAATACTAAGAATGTCTTTTGTGTAGTCTAGGGGTCCAACTTCGATGATGCCTAAATTTTTGATCAGCTGAATGTAGAACTGCTGCAGTGGGTAGGCGAAATAATTATCATGGGTGATTTTAATTGCATAATGGACTACAAGATTGACACCACAAGGGGTAATTCCCGTCATCGAATGCAGAGAACACGGGCAGCTATTCTAGCGTTAGGGCGTATTCACAACATTAAAGATGTCTGGCGATGTGTTTTTTCTACTATGCCTGGTTATACATATTATTCTGCCCCTCATAAGCTCTGTTCCCGTATTGACATGGTTTGGGCATCGGACAGAGTAATGAGTATTTGTACTATTGAACTTTGCCCTAGAATTAACTCTGACCACAATCCTATATTATTTACTTTCGATACCGAAAAGAACTATACAATACCTCGTACATTTTCTTTTCCCAGGCATTTATTTATCAATACCTTATTTATTTCACAACTTAAATTGCATATTGCGGACTTTATCAAGCTCAATCTTAACTCTATGACCTGCTTTATGGTATGGGACTCTTGTAAAGCAAGTATTCGGGGTTTTACTCAGCAATTTCTGTACCATCAAAACTCAGAGAGTCGTAAAAAGGATAAAGCTTTGGTTAATGATATACTTTCTGTCGAACTGTTACTGGCGGAGGCTCTTTGCCGACATGCCACGAATATAACAGAATTGGAACTACACCTAGGACGGCGGAAGTCTGCTCTAAAAGCTATCTTTTGGGATAAGAGTAGCATAAAATTACATAAATTTCAAGTGACACATTATGAAAGTGGAGACAAAGTTGGGAAACTATTAGCTTAAAAAATAGCTGATGAGCGAGCTAAAACTTTGATTAAGAATCTTAGGGGCCCTAATAACACTATAATTGATCAACCAACCCAAATTCTAGAACATTTTGCTACATTTTATAAAAAATTATATACTCCAGAAAATCATCCGACAGTGGTAGCTATTCAGAACTATCTGCATTACACCTTAGAAAAGCCTGATTCTCTCGAGCTGGAACAACTATCCAATTCTATTAGTGTACTTGAAATTAGAAATGCGATTATTTTTTTGCCATCTGGGAAAGCATCGGGAGAAGATACGATTCCATTAGAAATATACAAGTTATGTGGTGAGGAGCTCTTACCTCTCCTTTATCAAGTTATCAACTTCATTGGGGAAAGCAGGGAAGCCCCGAGGTCCTGGAATAAGGTAAAATTGGTTTTCTTTTTAAAAAAGGGGAAACCTTCAGATGAGTGTGGTTCTTACCGCCCCATTTCGCTAATTAATGCGGATGCCAAAATATTCGCAAAAGTCTTAGCCACTTGTTTAGCGCCTATTATACCGAAAATAGTTAGCCCAAATCAACATGGGTTCGTAATGGGTAGGGACACCACAGCACATATTAATATGGCGGTGACAGCTTTTGATATAGCTGAAAAGGAATCCACTCAACTCGGTATGATAATGCTTGATGCAGAAAAGGCTTTTGACCGAGTGGGGTGGGATTACTTGTGGCTAGTCATTGCCGGCCTGGGTTTCAGGGGTACATTTTTGAATTGGATACAGTCTTTATATGACAAACCCATGGCCAAAATTAGTTATGACGGTCTATTATCAGCCTCTTTCACTATCGCCCGGGGAACCCGCCAGGGGTGCCCCCTGTCACCTCTTCTTTTCGCATTATCAATAGAGCCTTTTCTTCACGCATTACAATTACAATCTGACATTATTCCTTTTAAGTTTGGCCCTCATTTACTGAAGCTCACAGCTTATGCTGATGACATCTCCATTTATTCTACTGATATTGTTAAGGCGATGCAGGGCATTACAGTAGAAGCCAGTAGATTTGGGGATGTCTCTGGGTACAAATTGAATTTAAATAAAACGCAAATAATTGCTAATTATAAGCCAGGGCGTTTAACTACTGGATTGTGTCAGACGGCAACATATTTAGGGGTTAAGTTATCTGCAAATATTAAGGACTTAATTAAACTAAATTACGATGATTTAGTCAAAAACACTGCAAATCTGTTAAAAAAATGGCACAAACTTCCATTAAATATTATTGGTAGAATCAATTTGATTCGTATGATAATTTTACATAAATTTCTCTATCTTTTTCGTTCTATTCCCTTGGCATTATGTAATTCTATTTTTAAAAAATTGGATGGGGTATTTAGTAGTTTTATTTGGGGGTATCGCAAAGCTCGTAGATCTATGACTCTTTTAAAAGGGGCTCTTGACGCAGGAGGGCTAAACTTCCCGGATTTTAAGTTATACTTTTGGGCAACATTTGTGGGACACTTATAACATCTAATTAATTCTGAGGATGCAGATAATCGACCTTGCTTTCTTACATTTATGTTTAATCTTGATACGAAAATGTTTTTATGGAGGACTAATGATCCCAATTACTTCAAAAGGGTTCGTTTTAAGACAGCCAGAGACTTAGTCAAAATTTGGCGTAACATTCAGGCCTTTTGTAAGGTGACCTTCTTTCATCCTAATTTGATTTTGTGGGGAAATCCTGGCTTACCGGGAATATTTTGTGATGGATTAATTAACATATGGCTGGCGCATGGAATAAAAAGCCTTGGGGATCTTTATGGCGCACAAGGGCTCTTGAGCTTTGAAACACTCAGAACACTTTATAATCTCCCTGATTCTGCGAGGTTCAAGTATATGCAGATATATGACTTTCTTATTTGTAAAATGAATCTACAGAACATTTCTGACTCTAGCATATGGGATAGCCTTTACTCGCAGAAAAACAAGTCTTTAATTAGTGGCTGCTATTAGTGCTTCAATACTTACAGAAACACGGACTGTAGTATGCTAGCTGAGAAGTGGAGTAGGATGTTAGGGATTAATATTACCCCGGCTGTGATTAATTCACCTTTACGTAACATTAATATTGTGGTATCTTCGTCAAGCCTAAGATTGTTGCAATTTAAAATAACTTGCATGCTTTACCACACTCCAGAAAGAATTTCTAAATGGGCTTCGAATAGTACATACAGTGAACGAACGAAATGCCCTAAGTGCGCGTTAGCTGCAGCAGATTTGGTGCACATGTTGTATACCTCTCCCAAGATATCAGAATTTTGGACATCTTTTGAGAACATTATGACACTGAAATTAGGGGGTTCATTCTCTTTCGACTCAGCGCTAGTTTTGTTAGACACTAATACTGGGAACACTCTACAAAGATCCCTAATTACTATTACGGTGTCGTGCGCCAAACTCACAATTGCACGTGCCAGGATCTCTCCTAACTCTCCCCACATATTGGAATGGTGGTCACTGCTTAACGAAATTTATAGTATGGAACTGGCTCTGGCTAGGCTCAGGGGTACTAAGTCACTAGCTACATTTGATAAGATTTGGGGGTCTTTCCTACTTTAGGTGAAAGTTATTTATTTTTTAGATAGCTGCTAATTTATGTTATATACTAGCAACGATACATGTATTTATTTTGCTCACAGAACTAGTTAAATGATCTAATGTCTATTCTGTATTTGTTTAGACTACTTTTTCTTGTATTTATATTTTCTCATGCTGCTTGTTCTGCTTTGTTTGTATACTTTTGTGACCTGTGTTGCTAATAAAAAAAAGTTTAAAAAAAAAAAGAAACACCTGAACTTTTGGGGATTTACAGTGATGAAAGAAGGGTTTCTACAACATGTGGTCTTAAAAACAATACTTTACTGTTGCAAATGGCACAATTCGCAGAATCTGTCAATTTTCAATTGCAAAAATGCTTTTTGTAAGGTACAAACTCCAAGTTGCGATTTGGTAAGTTGTTACTGATTCACACTTTGGGTTATCATACACAAACAGAATTGCTTTGTGGCACAAACAGAATTGCTATGTGGAAGGGGTGTGCTCAGGGCATTCCTTCCAAATAGGAAATTTTAATGTTATATACTAATGTTTTGCGACCGAAATGCGGAAGATTTAAAAAATATTTTTTAAAAGCTGGAAGTGGTCACAAGGACCACAGGAGGCGGGGAGCCGGCAGGACTGTGGAGGAATTGGGGTCCCCCCACAATCCCCAAAGGAAAGGCCAGGCCCAAGGGGGTGGGGCCCTGAGGCCATGAGTGGCCTAGGAGGGGGGCCATGCGGCTCCCCTTCATTAATTAGAAAAAATAAAATAAATAGAAAAAAAGGCACAGCCCTGGGGATGGGGTCCCCTGGACTAATACAGGCCTCAGGAGGGGGCCACGCATCCCCCTCCTACATTTAAATAAACCCAAAATAAATAAATGTATGGCCATGCCCCAGGGGTAAAAATTGGCCTCAGGAGGGGGGCCCTGTGGCACCCTTCAAGTTTTTTCGTTTTGTTAAAGGGTCAGGCCCCCTTCTAAAAGAAAAAAAACGGCATCGCCCTGGATGCCCCGGCCCTTCCCTGCATCACTCTGTAAACGTGGTGCATTGTAAGTTGGGAAATTAATTCCTCTTAAATACCGGGGGTCCCTGGGGCCCACTAGCCCACCTGGTACCTCCAGTATGCCCCATAGAGCTGCGTTGCAGAGAGGTGGTCCGAGGCCCTGCCCCTTTTTACACCTCTATGCAACACAGTCTGTGGCGCATATTGGAGGCACCTGGTGGGCAAATTGGACCCCCGGGACCCTCAGGAATCAAGGGGACTTAATCCCCCATCTTAAACACTCCACAGGTGTGTTTGCACAGTGGTGAAGGGAGGGGCAGGGCTTGATGTGACGTGTGCAAACACATCCCTTGGCGTGTTTTAAGTTGGAGGATTAAGTCTAACCCTGGGCGTAGTGGGCGTAGTGGGGCTTCGCGGAGCTACGTGAAGTGGGCGAGAAACTACGCCCACCTCCGCACTCCGCGTAGCCCCCCTACGCACCACAGGCCTCCCTCCCGCCCTCCCTAAATACTTTAAATTACATCTGTAAAAGAATTAAAAGGCACTTACCTTGCCCGCCGCTACCCGCCGCTGCCCGCCGCGTCTCCTCGGCACCCTCTCTTCGTCGCTTCCCTCTTGGGTAATAATGCGCATGCGCAGGCGGCCGCGCATGCGCATTTCTCGTGAGAAATGCGCATGCGCGGCCGCCCGCGCACGCGCAATATTACCCAAGACGGAAGCGACGAAGAGAGCGAGCCCCGGGGACGCGGCGGGCAGCGGCGGGCAAGGTAAGTGCCTTTTAATTCATTTACAGATGTAATTTAAAATATTTAGGGAGGGCGGGAGGGAGGCGGGTGGCGGCTAGCTACGCTCCTTCTGCGCAGCGTGCGTAGTGCCGGATTCTATGCCTGCTACGCAAAATGCGTAGAAGCCGGCACTACGCACACTCCGTGCACGGAGCGTAGCCACCCGCCCACCCTTAAATTAAGTCCCCTTGAATCCTGAGGGTACCTTGGGGCCAATTAGCCCACCCTCCAGTAAGCGCCAGGGAGCTGTGTTGCAGAGAGGTGTAAAAAGGGGCAGGCCTTGGACCACTTCTCTGCAAGGCAGCTCTGTGGAGCATACTGGAGGTACCTGGTGGGCTAGTTGGCCCCCGGGATCCTCAGGACTTAGGAGGACTTAATCCCTCAAATTAAAACATGCCACGGGGTGCGTTTGCACAGTGGTGCAGGGAGGAGGCGTGGCCTGATGTGGCAAGTGTGCAAACACACTCTGTGGCTCGTTTTAAGTTGGGGAATTATGTTCCCTTAAATCATGAGGGTCCCTGGGGGCCAACTAGTCCAGCAGGTACTTCTAGTAAGTGCCACAGAGTTGCATTGCAGAGAGGTGTAAAAAGGGGTGTGGCATCAGACCACCTCTCTGCAATGAAGCCCTGTGGAGGTTCCTGGTGAGCTAGTTGGGCCCCAGGGACCCTCAGTATTCAAGGGGACTTCATCCCCCAACTTAAATCGCACCACAAGGCTGCGTTTGCACAGTGGTGAAGGGAGTGGGCAGGGCCTGAGTGACATGTTTGCAAACACGTCCTGTGGCGTGTTTTAATTTGGGGGATTAAGTCCCCTTGAATCCTGATGTTCCCTGGGGGCCAACTATGCCAACAGGTACCTCCAGTAAGCACAACAGGGCTACAGAAAGCTGGTTTCTCCTTCATTTTGCATTGGCCTATATGGTAGCCCCAGCTCCTTCTGGCTTGTCTCTACACCCTCCCCCCACCTTCTTTGTTTACCTCTATCCTCGTAACCTATGTATCTATTCTAAACTGTTTTGCCCGAACTTTGAGACCTTAGCAACATGGCTAATTCCCCATGGAGTTGCTAGACAACTAATGAGGAGATTGGCCCTGGTTTCCCCTTCGACCGTCACCTACCCAGCCGGACATTGGACACAGTTCTTCCTCGTCTCCCTGCTATGGCTCCTTCCTCCCTTCCTTTTCTATAAATTCTCTCAACCTCGGTGTTTGTTTACTATACCTTACCACGCTATTGTAACTGATGTAATTTTAACGCAATGTTCCTCTGTTATAGTGCTCTGATACCGGCGGGTAAAGCCAGAGCTTTATAATCCCCTTGATGTACCTTCTAATGCAGCTTTCCCTGGTTTTGCGCTCTGATACCTCCGGGTCTAGATAGCGCTATATAACCTTCGCAAATCAAATAAACCTAAAATCTGTTTTTTCCTGAACCAGACCTGAGCAACATGGCTGATGACCGGTGGAGCTGCTTGACAGCTAATGAGGAAATTGACCCTGGTTTCCCACTTGACCATCACCTACCCAGCTGGACATTGGGCATTGTTCCTCCTTGTCTCCCTGTTATTACTCCTTCCTCCCCTCCCTCCTTCAAATTATTGTAACATTGTTTATGTGTACTGTACCCTACTATGCTCTTGTATCTGATAGAACTTGTAATGCAACAGTTCTAAATGTTAAGCACTCTGATACCCTCTTGGGTCAAGTTTGCGCTATATAAAACTTTATAAAGAAATAAAATAAATAAATACGTTGCAGAGAGGTGGTCCGAGGGCACGCCTCTTTTTACACCTCTCTGCAATGCAGCTCTGTGGTGCTTACTGGAGATACCTGGTGGGCTAGTTGGGCCTCAGGGACCCTCAGGATTTAAGGGGACTTAATTCCCCAACTTAAAATATGCCATAGGCGCGTTTGCACACTTGTAATATCAGGTCACATCAATCCCGCCCCCTCCCGTCACCACTGTTCAAACGGGCCCTCTGGTGCGTTGTAAGCTGGAGTATTAAGTCCCCTTGAATCCTGACGGTCCCTTGGGTCCAGCTAACCCACCAGGTACCTCCAGTAAGTGCCACAGAGCTGCGTTGCAGAGAGATGTAAAAAGGGGCATGGCCTTGGACCACCTCTCTGCAACGCAGCTCTGTGGAGCTTATTAGAGGTACCTGGTACGCTAGGTGGCCCCCAGGGACCCTCAGTATTCAAGGGGAATTAATCCCCCAATTTAAAACATGCCAGGGGGCACGTTTGCACAGTGGTGAAGGGATGGGGGATTGATGTGTACTTATGCAATCACTACGCCAAAACCCAAGCACTTATAAATTCATCATGCACTCTGCTTGCAGTACTCTAATCATCCAGTCAGTACCCATGCACTCATGCAATGACCCATGCACTAACTCATGCACTGCTACAATATCCTGAGCACTACCCATGCAGTCCAGCCATCGCCCTGTCATTACCCATGCACTCCTTCAATCACCCAGCCAGCACCATGTACTTATCCAATCACACCACCAAAACAGAAGCACTTATAAATTCACCATGCATTCTCCTTGTGGTACTGTAATCTTCCAGTCAGTACACATGTACTCATGGAATTACCCAGGCACTAACACATGCACTGCTACAATCCCCTTAGCACTTCCCATGCAGACCTCTAACCACCTACACACTACTGATTCACTCCTCCAATTACCCAGGTAGTACAAATGCACTTCAGAAATCCCTCTGTCACTACTCATGCACTCCTCCAATCACCCAGCCAGCACTTTGTACTTATCCAATCACTCCGCCAAAACCCAAGCAGTTATAAAATCACCATGCACTGTCCTTGCAGCACTCTAATCATCCAGTCACTACCCATGTACTCATGCAATGACTCAGTCACTAACACATAAAATCACCCTGTCACTCCCTGTGCACTCCTCCAGTCACTCAGCCACTACTATGTACTAATCCAAACACTCTGCCAATCCCAAGCACTTATAAATTCACTCAGGCACTTTCTCTGCAGTATTCTAATTTTCAGTCAGTAGCTATGAACTCATGCAATTATCCAGTCACTAACTGATCACTGCTACAATCCCATATGCCCTACCCATACAGTCCTGTACCCACTTACACACTTCTCATTTGCTCCTTCAATTCTCCAGGTAGTACCTATGCAGTCCCGCGATCACACAGTCACTCCCTGTGCACTCCTCTAGTCACCCAGCCACTACCATGTACTAATCCAAACACTCCTCCTATACCTCAGCACTTATAAATTCTCCACACATTCTCCTTGCAGTACTCTACTTATCCACTCAGTACCCATGTACTCATGCAATGACCCAGTCACTAACACATGCACTGTTGCAATATCTTGAGGACTACCTATGGAGTCCAGTAATCTCCCTGGTACTATCTATGCAGTCCTCCAATAACCCAGCCAATTCTATGTGCTTATCCAATCACTGCGCCAAAACCTAAGCACTTTTAAAATCACCATGCACTCTCCTTGTAGCACTCTAATCATCAAGTCACCACTCATGTACTGATGCAATGAACCAGGGATTAACTCAGGGCAAATACAGAGGAGGTCATGCTAATCACAGGGGTACCCCAATGCATAGTGTTCCCTAGTATATGTAGGTGTTTTCACTGTATTCTAAGTGTCTTTTAGGTTAGCACTGGTTCTAGGCCTGGTTAGTCAGTGTCAGTTACCACCAGTACCCATCTGCAAAACTGTTGGGGGCACAGGAGGGCTTTCTGCTCCTCTTTTGGTTCTTTCTGCACATCTCTTCTTCTTTCTGTGCTTGTCTTTGTCTTTCTGGTCTTCTGTTGCCTCTTTCTGCATTTGTCTTGCTTCTTTCTGCACTTTTCTTCCTCTTTCTTCACATGTCCTACCTTTGTAGGCATAGTTAGAAATTAGCATTTAAAAAACCTTTGAAATTCACTAAAAAACATAGGTTTCAGGGACGTTATAGTTACAAATTTTCATTTCAAAAACCATAAAAAATCACTGAAAAAACCATAGGTTTCAGGCACATTACAGTTAGAAATTAGCATTTAAAAACCTTAGAAATTCATTGAAAAAACCATAGGTTTCAAGGGACATTATAGTTAGTTGGAGATTTCACTTGCACAAAACCATAGAAATTTGGCTGTTATAGTTAGTAGACCTAACTATAACTTGTGCCCCCCCTTAATGCACTGCTGATGACGTCACATATTACATCACTCATGACCTGCTCAGTGACATCATTGATGACATCAGGCCTGCAAATTTCTTTTTTTCCTACTTGTTTGCAAATATGAAAAAATACTGTTATATTTTCCTCCTTAATTCTTGTGGCATAGAAATATTCTATTTATGCAAGGTAATCCCAAATTATTTTATTGTGTATTGATCTCATGTCAACGTCAAGCTATAAAGATTTTGCACGAAGGAAGGTAGTTTCTGATTCGTTTTTTCTTACCTCTGAGATTTGTCATTTCCTACTGGAAAATAGTAGAGATTTCTTACACTTTTACGTTGATAGTAAATTAAGTGTTAGAATAAATTGTGCCATTTAAGAAATATGCAAACGGGACTTAGAGGGAATCATGTAATTTTCGATGTTCATTATAAATGCTTAACAAGTAGCTCATGTGTAATGTAATGCATTAGAATTAAACATGCACCATAAAGTCTGCACATGTAGGAATGACTAATCGTACCTTAAACGTGATGAATCGTAGTACTTGCAGATGCAATGTTTATAAATGAGTGTTTTAATTGATGTCAAAGGCCTGGATGGAGTTGTTGCTCTTTCGTGCTATGAAAGGCCTATTCGTATTTCTCTTGTTAGCTGATTTGTGTAGGCCTGAAATGCATTTTCCCTGGTAGAGCTCTCATTTGGAGGCAGTCAGTGAAACTCACGTGCGTGCAAGGTTGTTCTGTTCTCATGAGTCTGTTGAAGGTACAAGGACACCGTCCTCGTTAGTTAGACTAACGTCATTGTTTTAGGAGTTAGGTATGGAGGAAACCTGTTACAAAGTATCCAGGAATGTCAATATTTGGGAGCCAATATTCTTTATAGCTGAAGGAGCCTGAGACCCATGGACACACCAACCGTTGCTGGACTGAGTACAAGTTTCGGTCGAAAATTACCTATGAGAGGTACCTGGCCAGAGGAGGTGTTTCAGGGGCATGTTCAATCAATTGTACATTTTGTATTAGGGACAGTGCCCTGAGGGATGAGCTGGCAGAGTGCCGTTAGAGGATAGAAAGAAGGGATTGATTTTCAGAAAGGAGACTTAGAACAAATTCTGTAGCTTTGGCTACTGACAATCACAACATGAGTATACTTCTTAGGAAGTCTTCACGAGCCGACACCTTTTCTTGATCTTGCCTGGGAAATGCTAAGTAGGGACTTAGGGGTAGGGGTAGGGAGTAGGCGTTAGTGATAGTGTTACGATAGACTAATCAATTTCTTTTACAGCCACTAATGAAGACTACTATAGATATTGGAGCTGTCATTGCTTGCTTGGTATTTTTGGAGTTACTCATTCTCTTTATGCTGAACCGGATTAGACTGATTCGTAGGATGAACTTTGTATTACTGCCTATGTATATTAAAAAACTCGTCATGAGGGGCTTGTATGTTCAGGCTTTGTAATAAACCCCTAAGATTGAACTCGGAGTCAGTGATCCTTTCAGAGTTTGACTTAATTGGTCTATGCCAAATTGTTGTAAATGCATTGATTCTCCCCTTTTCACTTTTCAGCAGGTAATAAAGGTCCAGTCGACCGAGGATTCTTAGTAACTTTAACAGTGGAATCTGGCTTTATCAACGTTTGCACTGATAGAAATTCAAGTCCTTTTAAAATATGTTTTCTCATCCCCCTACATGTGCATGATGCAGTTTATAATCTCATGCACGGTGGATTCTGTGAACGTGAGGGTGCCAGGAAAGACCCATTCAGATCTGAAGAGAACTTGAGCAAAATGTACACAACCTCAAGAATTTGAGAGGAACCCATTGAGCAATCCTTTCAAATCAGCTATATTTAAAAAAATAATTGTAATTATCTTGTAAATGTGAGACCAAAAGGGGGACATGGCCTTCCAGTAAATTGCTAACGGTGTCAATTAATATCTGCACAAAAATGTCTCTCTCAAACTTAATGTTATCAGCTTTTAAAAAATATTCAATTGACTTGTAGTTTTAGGGTAATGTATTACTTCGTTTTCTCAGGTGTTTAGAAAACATACCTTGTTTAAAAGAAAATGTAAAGCCTTCTGTAATCATTGGCATTTGTAAAAATTACATTTACAACTTTGCTATGCATTGCTATTTTTTGTAATTCTCTCAATACAAATATATATTTATCCTTTAATAAGATGAAACTTGGTCAATTAAAATAGGTAATTGTTCTAGTTGTTCATTCGCAAAAACGTTCTTCTCTGAAAGTTGAATGGCAGAGGTTAGAAACGTATCTGCTTATTTAACAGCTAGAGTCAGTTAGGGTAGCTATTGCCTTTTACCATCTTTAAAATTCCGCTTCACTGTGTATTTTCTGCACATGCTCAATGTAAACTAAACATTCTCTGAGTATGTGCTGGTATAGAAAGTGCAGCAATCATGATGAGCCAAAACTACTTTATGTGGATGTCTAGAGGATGAAGCTATGGAATGTAGTTCTCCAAGAGAGCACCCAGCAAGCACAGATAATTGCTTCACCTTTTCTTCAAATTGGTTTTATTCACTGGCACTTTGAAGTTCTTTGCCAACCTAATATTTCTCTCAATAGTTCTAAATGTCTGAAGCTGAGAGTTTATTAATTTTACGGTGAGTAGGTCTGTGTGCAATCATTTATCAAAAAAGCTTTGCTTCTTCACTGATTATGCCATATTTGACGAATTCATGTATTAACAGCAATCACTTTCATATATTCTATCTTAGCTCTCTTGCAGTGCTCTTGTGGAATACTAGAGAGGTCCCACCGTTCCTCTGTGTGAACACAAGGGAAGGTATGGGCATGTGTAGACATCCAGTGGCAGTTGACAAGGCATCTCACAAAGGTCACAATACTATCTACACTCAGCCATAGGGACACGTAGGCCTCCTGCCTCTACATGTGTCATAGATCCTGGACTCTTAGCAGTGATGTCTTCCTGAGGACACCACACCTGCTAGGATGGTGGTGATCTCACAGTTTTCCACCTACCATTTGCTCAATTATACATTATCTGTATATTTGTTCATGCAAGTATGGGTTCACAAAGGTTTATAAAAGTACTTATGGGAAAATGTGGCTGTCTGATATTTCAAGGTGCACTTTGGTGAAACTTTTTGGAAAGCTTTCAAAATCATAAATCTGCAATTACATGGTGTCATAGAACTGCAAATGCAGACAGACATCTTTCTTTAGTGTTTTTTTAGTGTGTTAATTTTATAAGCGCTTGATTTATGCTGGTTGTTGCCAGTGGGGGCCCCTGGCTCTCATTTCTGTAGAATATGTTAAACAAAGAGGGAGAAACCCTACTATTGTGACAATAGGGACAGGGTAAGTCAAGTGAAAAAGTAAAAACGTCCCTAATACCTAATATTTGGAATATTAATGAGGGAGGGGCACACAATCAAGGTTAAAAAATATATTCACTACACAATTTCAGAATATATTGCAAATGTCATTTAGAAAGATGTATCAATTAAAAATTAAAAAGGTAAAACCAACAACTGATCATAATAAATGCAAGTTACAAAAAGATAAAAATGAGACACAATTTATTACATCATTTCATTATAAAAACAATACAGCATTTCAAAAATAAAAACATGTACAAATGACGCAATCACAGGGTATTATTGTTACAGTTCCCAGTTTTAGAAAACATGAGTCGACGCTGCATTTTGGTGATTTTGTCTACAGTATTCACCTTCTTCAGAACTGTTTTCTATCTTAGCCAGACGGCCAAAAGTAATACCAGCTTTCAATATCGGCATGTGTTCTTTAAGGGTTGGAATAAAATTTCTTGCAATAAAATTACTTCTATGTGCCCAATGTTAATACCCCATTCTGGACAGGATTTTAAATTTGAAAAACCTTTTGTGGGTGCCACCGTGGTATATTAAGCAATACTGATAGTAGATTAAAACAGAACTGTTAATTTAGTCTGTTGGCACTTCGCAGTCTAATGGCAAGATAGCCTATCTCAAACCGCAATGGGATCCTTCTTATCGTTCTTGAAAATCTAAAACGGCCTCCTTGTACCCACAAGGCCTCTTTTCTATTTGCCACTTGAGAGCACCCTGGGGACAGTGGATCAGGGGTGTGGACATGTGCGGCCTGTGGTGCACTTACCCAAAGCGGGCACCCGGATGAATCCAGAGTGACCCTGAAACACAGTGGGCGGAGACCAGAGTATGCTGCAGCAGGACTGAGACACAACTCTGTGCTGCTCCCTGGGGCTTGGACTTTGCCAGTTTTGGAGGGCTTGGCCAGGAGCCAGAGTAATGAGGGCAGAAGGGCATCCTTGATATGACACACTTTGCCTGCTCCTGTTCAAGCAGTGGCCCCCAGATGGTAGATCGGTGGTGCAGGTCTGTGCTGATTGGAGACATGTCCTAATACATCTGGCCACGACGTGCCCCCTCCCCTGGGTGGCCTGAGAGACTCACTGAAACTGTGGCCTGCCCGGAAGAGATAGTTCACTGCTTGCGTGGACACGCCTGGGCTGCGCTGACCGGGGTGCTGTTAATTCAACCTCCAGTGCCCTCAGGAACAACAGTGGGACTGCTGATGACCCCCGCTGGGTTTGAGCACCCTGTTAAGGCCTGGCAGTTAGGAGCAGGCCCTGTGGACTCCAGGGAGGGGTCTATCTCCTCAGATATGGCAATGCAGAGGTGAGAGCCCTGGAAGATTCCTGGGGGCAGGGCAGAGGAGTGGCACTTCTAGCGGACCACTGGTGCATTGCTGTGGGACCGAGCTTACGACTGATTGATATACTGGCATTGTCCTGCTTCGGACCCCAATGCTCTTGTGAACATCGGACACACGAACAACAATTGGTATGGCTCTAATCAAGTAAGGCTGAGCCCGCAAATATCAAAACAACCAGAAGTGCCAGTACTGATAATTGCTCAAATAACTATACCGGACACAAAAGCCACTGGCCAGTCTGTGTCCCGATTAATCAATAATCTTTATTTCATTGAAAAGCACTGTCAATTTTTTAATAAACATTTTCTCAAAGCAAATGACGCCAGTTTTAACAAGAAATGTAAAAAAGTGTTAGACAAATATAGACACCACAGCTGGTGTTGAAACAAAATTGATCTATGTACAAAAAGAAGATCTTAAAGATCAAAACCCAATTCAATCACCCAAAACTTTAATCTTTTATACCACATATTATCAATCATCCTGCTCAACATTCCCACACATGCTCATGACCCCATATACAAAAAAGAGAGAGGTTTTTAAAGATTTAGACGAACTAGGGGTTTCAAACCAAACAATGCAAAGGTTCAAAATAAAGCTTTGGCTGTGCACAAACTCTTAGATGACAATCATCAATTTGAAAACAATTTGAACAACACACAACCAGCCCTATCTGTCAAGACAGAGCATATGTTTGATATACAACATAAAACCAAAGGGTCTACGCGTTTCGAACCCCTTTTCGTTTTTGGGGTTCTCCTCATGACCGAAAATAACTACTTTGTACATCCACTAGTGATCAATAAAGTTATTGTAAACCCAGGGGGTCATGGTGAGTTCGATTTTCAGCACAGTGGCGTCATGTAGTGGTCGAATTAGCTGACTTCTGCATTAGTTGCGCTTCCTGAAGTTCCGGATAGTATCTGGTGTCGCCGGGCGTCAGGCAGAAAGAGCAAGTTGGTATAACTCTGTTGCTTAAAGTTGCAGTGGTGTAGTTATCGGCATGGCATTTTGAATGCGCGGTCTCCGTAGTCGTGCTCGTTTCACTTTATGTTAATAAAGGCTGTATTCTCTTTAAACGACGTGAATCTTCGGGATGCCTCGGGGTCTGCTCTTTTTACATTTAACGCTACATTCGCTTGAGGAGGCGTGGCTCTTCGAGTGGCAGCGAAGTCTGCTACAAGTGCCTCCGGGTTTAGGAACATCGGAGCACCCCCAGTGGACCACCTCATACAGCTGGGATTCTGAGAAGCATGGAGCGGTGGCAGAAGACTCCTTTGCCTCTGCTGTATCTCCTTTGTGACTGAGACTTCTTGTGGGGGCCTCCTTATGGTGTGTCACCATTGTGAATAAACCTGCACACCAGTGATATTCCGTGCCTGATGGACGCCCACACATCATACTTCACCAGTGATTAAAGGGCACTCTGTGCGCCAACTGGACCATTGCATGATTCTTCTCCACTCGGACCCATGCAAACTGCTTGATTTTTTATGAAATTATAATTGCATTTATAGAGCACTTACTACCCCTGATGATGCGTTGAAGTGCTTTTCCGTGAGTAGCATGCTACTCTGGAACCTAAAAGGGATTAGTGGTGAATTTTTATTGGAAAATATTACATTAATTTGAGAAATGGACATGCAAGTCTGTTATTTGTGTTGAAAAGGATAGTGGCTGGAAAGAAAAGAGAGGGGTATGCATTTATATAGCACTTGGTACCCCTGATGAGGCATCAAAGTGCTTTTCGACGAGTAGCATGCTCCTCCAGAACCCAAACAGGATTAGTGGCGAATTAGTATAGAGAAATAGGAAATTAATTTGAAAGGTGGATATCTTAGTCTGTTAGTTGGATTGAAAAAGATAGTGGAGGGATAGAAGAGGGAAGGGTCTAGAAAGTGTGTAATTGGAGATCATAGCAGCAGGAGGAGGTTTGGGATGAGTGGAGGGAGAGTCAGAGGGAAGGGTTTAGAAAGGCTTGTTTGGGAGATCTGAATCGTAAAAGAGGTTTGAGAGATGCAAGGGGGGATATTAACCTAAAAGGCGCACATCTTGCAAACCTCTAATCAAACCCAACTTTTCTCATGTCAATGGTTGCCTATAATTCAGGGACAGAGGCGAGCAAAATAGGGAGTCACACACCTGGATTTCAAGAACTGACAAAATCTGCAACTACAATACTTAGCTACCTCAGTAATCCTCTCCAGGAGAGAGGATCAAGGTATTCCTTGAGGCCCTGAAGAGACCACTTGTAGCTTACTAGAGGGCTCTGGGGCTGAAGGTCTCACCACAGTCTCTACAGGTACCAATTATTCTTGAGTCCTAATTACTGCTTCATCTAGGTCAACACGGACCTCATGCAGCTGCTCTCAAAAGGTCCTCAAGCAGCTGGTCTGTTGGTCTCCTCTTCTAGGTACACCCTCCTGTGCTTGGAACAATCCTGTAACCCAGGATATAGGATTTTGCTTCCAGAAAGACAATCCAGGAGCAGTCCTAGCAGCTTCTGACCCAGGCTTGACTTCAATCTACAAAGAAGGACAACAATCAAGAGACTCTGGCCCTGAATCACAGCACTCTTCTCAATTACTTTGATGTGTAGTTCATCTTTGGTAAGTGAGAAATCCTGCAACATTGACCCAAAGAAACAGTATAGTATTTATTTGGGGTGTAACCAGTAAAATGGGATATTTGGAAGTTACGCAAGATTATGATTACGTATAAAAGAAATTTCACAGGGGTATAGTATTTACACTCTAGCAGGCCTATCTGCTCTGCTGCCACCTTTGAATTTTGGAGCTACACCAATCAGACTGCCTGGTCACTGAATGATTACCCAAGTTGTACACTTGGAGGTTCTCACTGGGCTGATTCTAACCATTCTAAAAACCTTTATTTGTTGGCCTGAAAGAGTGCAGGGCAAATTTTGTGTTACACAGATTGAGGCAGGGACAGAGGGTGGAACCGAGAATGTTGAAATAGGGGAATAGAAAGAAACATAAAAAGTAGAAATTTGACACCCATTCCCAAAAACTACTGCTACTATGTACAATGAAGCTCATGGGAAAAGGAACTAGTGTCAGTGCGAAGGCTTTGAGTCTAACAAACCCCTGGTTTAGTCCCAGCTACACTCTGTGCCATATTGTACTGCCATACACACAAAGGGATGGCTAAACAGACTCTCTGCTGTATACCACCAAACACATACTGCCATACACAGGGTGCACATACCACTCACTTAGATGGAATTGAAAGATCCTGTCATAAGAGACTGGTAGAATATTTTTTGACTGCTCTTCCATCCCCCAAGACACCGTTAAGGCTGTGGGGCATGTTTGGGCACACAGCCCACCCTTAGCTCCGAAGTGGGGACCTGCCCACAACACACTAGAAGAGTTGAGCAGGGGTGTACAGGACTTTCCTATTGCTCAGACCAGTCTGTTCTCCTTTTATCACCACACTGACGGGGAAACCAAGAACCAAGTTGAGGGGGTCCTGTCCAAAACCCCTCACCACCCTCATAATCCCTCTGTGGATGATGGTGATGCCACCCAAGCCATGGACCCCCTACGCCTTCAGCTTTATAAGATACTGGCGGCTATAGCAGATACCAAGGACACCCATCAACAAGACATTAGCATGGTATCAGTGGGCCTAGGCCTATTGCAAGCAGAACATCACAAATTAGTAGGCAGAGTCAAAGAAATGGAGACTTCCATAAAAGAACTCTGTCCCGAATGCTCAGCACTCACAGGTCAAGCATCCAAACTACCAGACAGGGTTCAGCTCCTCGAACGTTTTGCAGGTGATGCAGAAGGTTGCAATCGATGCAACTACATCCAAGTGGTTGGCCTTCTTGAGGGAGTGGAAAAGGGTGATATGGTGACCTATCTGGAGAGCTGGCTGATGTTGGAGGTGACCCAGGACTTAACTACTCCTTTTCTTGGACTGGAATTGACTCAGGCCTCCTGAGCCGGTCGTGGTCAAGCTGCTACTCTATTGAGATAGAGATGTCATACTACAGAAGGCACGTTCGGAGGGCCCTTACACAGATGACAACTGCAGGGTCTCAATGTTCCCAGAATTTACTGGAGCGGTCCAGACCAAGAAGGCCTCCTTTTTGGAGGTCAAGAAAGCCCTCCGTGAAAATGGTATGCAATACTCTCTGATGTTTCCCTCCAAACTCCGGAATATTCTTGATGGCACAACACACTTCTGCGAGGACCCAGAGTCAGCTTGAGTCTTGCTGAAGGCATATAGGGCGAGGACTGGCCTCCCGTCAGCATGCTTGAGATTGAAGGTGGAAAGTACGGAGGCGTCCACATAGAATTTTGCATGGCAGCTCCAGGAGTGGCCTGTCTTCTTCACAGTCAGAACTGGAGCCAGCAGCAGATTTCCAGGCAGTAACATACATCATGATGGTTCACAAACAATTCTCAGGAGTCTGGACATTGTCAGAACATAAATCAGGACTGTCAGATTCAGTGTTTTCTCATTGCGATGACACCGGACTCCTAGTGGTAACACCCCAGGCAGCCAAAGATTTGCTTTGACATCCTTTCCTGTGTGTGACATTGTCATTTATGTCCTGGAATATTAGATGGATGGGATCGGCCTCCAAGAGACAAAATGTTCATAGATACCATAGACAGCGGGGTACAGGTGGCTATGCTTCAGGAGGCGCACCTGGTCGGGGCTGAGATTGATCGGCTGAAACATATATTGCAAGGCCAGCTCTACTCCACCTTGAACATGGCTTATTCCTGGGGTACCTTGATATTGATTAGGGCGGGAACCCTTTTGAGCCTATCCACTCAGTCATAGGCAAGGAAGGCAGATATGTCTTTCTTGAGGGCAGATTGTTCAGGAAGGAAATAACACTGGAGAGTATTTATGTGACGAACCAAGACCAGGTGCCCTTTCTTCAATCCCTCTCAGTTCACATTGTGGGTCTCATTACTGATAGTTTACTGCTAGGTGGTGATTTTAACTGTGTATGGGATGTGCTACTTGATCGCTTAACTCCCCAACTGGTGAGAACCTAGGCTTATAAGCGTGAAGGGTCTGCAAGTCTGGCTGGAAAACTGGGGGATGGCAGATGTCTAGAGAACCCAACACTGGGAAGATCGTGATTTCTCATGCTTCCCCCATATCCATAGACTACACAGCCAGATAGACCAATTTGTGTGTTCCAAAGGCTTAGCCAATGTGTTACTCATTCTGAATATTCCGGCTGGTTTCGGACCGACTGCCTATCCCCACATGGCATCCTCCCCCATCTTTTCTGGAGGACACATTTTAGTGAGACTCTTTGTCAGGGGTAATCTCTGAATACTTCCCTCATAATCAGGGCTCTGCATCCTTGAGCATAGTTGAATGGGAGGCTTTTAAGGTAGTGGTGCTTGGCCATTTTATTGGTCAGATTGTTGGTGTCCAGTTGAACAGGGACAGGGAGATCCAGGAGACAAGAGAACGATATAATGTTACCCTGGAGAGGTTGCTTAGCCATGATTATAAACAGTATATTACTAGGGCCCAAGAAGAAGAGGGGAAATCTACCCGGTTATTAGCATGGCTTATCAGACCTAAATCTAGAGGGGCCCCCATCATGCATGTCCAACAAAGGAGTGGTCAGTCTTTGTACTCACCCCCTCCATCAATGCGGAATTCTGCAAATATCATGAAAATGTTTACTCTGCCCCTTAGCCTCTTTTGGTGGAGGCCCAGTCTGCCTTCTTGGCAAATATACCACTGAACAGACTAGCCAAGGAACACCACAAGGACCTGAGAGGTCCTGTAACTGTTCAGGAAATCCGAGTAGGTATTAAGGAGATGGCAAGGGGCAAAACACAAGGGCTCGACAGCCTTCAGAATGAGTTCTATACAGCATATGCTGGGACCTTGGCTCTGTGGATGGATAGTCTATAGACAGACTCATGGGGGCTTGGCACACTTTCCAAGTCTACTAACGATGTACAGGTTATTCCTCTTCCCAAGACTAGGACACAGGGAGCCCAGGTCATTGAATTTCACCCTCTCTCAATGCTGACCTAGATTTCAAGTTCCATAGAAAGGTATTAGCTCTGTGACTGCTCCCACACCTGCAGGCATTGATTCATGGGGACTAGAGCTGCTTCAATCCTGTACGCTGTACTTCTCTAAACCTTAGAAGGTTGTGTCATATGATGTACCTTCCTGAAGCCCAGACATACTGATGTCCGTTGACCTTGAAAAAAGTGTTTGACACAGTGTGATGGGACTTTTTATTTGAGGTGATGTCACACATGGGCCTAGGTGAGAACTGTGTTAAATGGGTCGAAACTGCTATACAATGCCGAACGGTTCGGGTCAAAACTGGTGGCGTGCTCCCCCCACATTACAGGGTATGTAGAGGCATGAGGCAGGGATGTCCACTGTTTCCACTGCTGTTCGTCCTGACCATAAACTTCTCATGGAGCACTTTAGACAGGAGGACAAGGGGTCCAGGGTAGTGGTTGAAGAACGAGAACATATTATCTACCCCTATGCTGAATATATCCTCCTCTATCTGAGAAATGGAAACATGGGCGTTGTGAAAGCATTGGAACTTCTAAGGGACTTTGAAGGGGAGTCTGGCCTCTGCATCAATAAAACCAAGAGACATGTATTCCTTGTACCTCCTGGAGCAATACATCATCGGACCTTACTCCAGACCTGACATGGTTGCCTACCTCCTTTTGATATCTAGGGATCCAGATCTTCCATTCTCTGTAAGACCTCTGAGAGGGCAATTTGGGGAAAGCTCTCTAATCCCTGAGGGCCGGTGTTTCCTTTTGGTGCTCACTCAAGCTGCCCATTGATGGAGCATGATTTTTGCAAAAAGTATCTTGCTTGATCAAACCTCCTCATAACTGTGTTATTAACAATACAATGACTAATGATGTGACGTTTTAACAATTAAATACACAGGAAACTTTGAAGGTACGATGTGAAAACCTACAAGAAAGGCACGTGGTGTTAAGTGAAATGAAAATCTTGTTAGCTACAATGCTTAAACATGCTGAAAGCTGAAAGCATTAAAATCCTATGAAGTGTTTTTACAAAATTATGGGAGAGAGACATAGATAAAAACAGAAAACGCTTATGAAAAATGTTTCGTGAAATGTTTCTCCTACTTTCATAACAAGAGAAAATCAAATACTATCAATAGTTTAATTAATTTAAAAGTTAGATTATACTTATGGATTTAAACAGAATAATGAATCTTTATTTTTTATTTCTTTATGTGGTTCTTACTGTTGCTAAAACATTAATATGTGTGTTTTATTTCCTCAGAAAATTATTAATTATATTTTCTCTATGAAGGTCTCATACCTCGCTAGAGTAATTTTCCTTTCCCTAACATAGGCAACATATGTCCTTGACTATTTAAAAAAAAAAAGTAGATTTATTTGTTTAGGTGTGCTTAGTGTATCAATAGGATTTCTTCTATAAGGGTAGAGTATTTATTTCTATGAATAATTGTGTCAACTAATGTTGCAAGCTGATGTGGAAGCATACACAAGGACAATAAGTTAACTAATCTTCTTCCTGAAATCCGAATGAACTGGCTGAGACGATCATCGTTTCATGAATTGGACCAATCGAATGTGTGAAAATATGAAATTGTAACTTTAGGCGGATAGAACTTTTTAATATTTGGGTATAGTTATTACTGTGAGAAAAGAACTTGGCAGAAGCTCTTTCTATGAGAAGAGTGCCTTTGCTGCTGTACTCTCTGTGCTACTCTGGCTGGCTTTTATTCTTGTGAATCCTGAGCGAGACTTTCTTGATTACTTTGCACTTCATCAGCTGGTGATGTTGCTTAAGCTATACTCACTCTGCCAAAGGGTTAGCTATTTCTGACTATTGCATGCTGTGCATTCGTTTTTCTTGATCTAGATTCATATGAAAATCTGTATTGCATACTGAATTGCAATGACACATTCTTTGTTTCTCTCTCTCTCTCTCTCTCTCTCTCTCTCTCTCTTTCACTCTCTCTCTGTCTCTCTCTCTCTTTCCCCTCTCAATGCTGGTATTGATTTTATGATGTATTTGTCAAATGAACTGCATTTCTTGTTGTGAACTTACCAGTAATAATGATATAACACTGAATGATTCTTATATGCTTGTGTATTGCCCATTCATATTTTGAAGCAAATAGATAAATGTGACTTGATAAGTATTCAGAGTTTGTCTTTATTAGTGAGTATTGGACATAATGTATATTGTGATTACTATTGTTGGACAGGATTTTCCTTCATTATAGGTCCTCATGAGGAAAATAGCATCTGTCTCTTATTATCAAGTCCCTTCAGCTCTACCGAAGATCTATTGGAGGACCTGATATGTGTAAGTGGTTATTGAGTTCATATTGGCCCAGAAACCTGGAAAGTTCCTAATTGAAATACTTTTTGGGATATAGTGAATGATTATAAAATGTACTCCGCTTTCACTGCATCACCATTATGGCCCAGATTTCAGTATCTAAAATGTTCATGCTCCTAAAGCTCCTATATATTTTGTTTTCCAGTGACAGTACTGGTTTTGTGGTTCAAGCAACTAGGCACTCTGCTGCATTACTTGATATGGGACGGAAACCATCATCTGGTGTTCCGGGCTGTCCTTTGATGCCCCCCGAGGAGTGAGTTTTTTTTTGTCATGGATTTTGAGTTATATATTTTGGCTTCCAAACTTCAGTGGATCACACTGTGGTTTGATGGGGCTAATTATAGCTAGCTAGAGGTGACAGGTGGCCAGCCCACATTGAAAATCTACTGGCAAAATTGCTTTGCCCAGCAGTGGCAATCCCCAGACCAGGAGTGCTGCTCTCTGTGGCACTCAAATGTTGGCACCAATGTGTCCTGAAGACCTTGGTAACACCTCTGTATGCACCAGCATTGCCCCTGGTGAGACCTCCACATGGTGAACCCCTCTTCTACTTTACTGCTGGTGAACTGTCCACCTGGACAGATGCCGGGCTGGTAACAGCCGGAGACTGTTATCAGCAGGGCACACTACTACCATTAGAGGACCTGATGATGCATTATTATTTGTCGTCGGGCCAATTCCTCATGTATGAAACACTGACATGTGTGTTCTGGGATCTCTGGGCCAGAAGCAGAAGGAACCCATGATGCATGTAATCCTGCAGTTTTTAGTCTCAATGGGTACCACCAGACACCTGGTGACCTGTTTCTAACTATCTCTCTCGGCTACAGTTTGTTGCCCCTTATCCACTGTACTGGCAAATGGGAAAGGATCGTACAGTATGATTTAACAGACCCTGAATGGCAGAGGATATTGGCTTTCCCTAAAAAAAATCCAGGAACACAAAGTTAAAATGCTACCAATTCAACTATGTTTACATGACATGTATGACACCACATAAAATCCAGGTGGTCTATGGAGGTGATCCTCGACCCTGACCAAAATGCAGACACTTAGATTCTGATTTTGTTCACATGGTTAGTATTGTCTCCGATTGCAACCTTTTTGGGATGAGGTGCTTGCTGCCCTGGAATCCATGCACGGGTGTTCCCCCTCCTTTACCTTGGAGGCCTGTATTTAGGGCTGTTCCCAAGGCAGAGCACACAAAAGTTAGGCAAACGGGTTATAGATCTTGACATTGGGTTAGCTAAGAGACATATAGCAATGACCTCGAAATCAGCGGTTGGACCAAGGGCTCAAACCTGGAGACCTGAAGTGGCCCAAAGGGCAAGAGCAGTGGAGCGGGCACTGATCAGGGGGGTGAGAAGACACCCTACAGTTGATTTATGGACCGAGGTGTTGGTGACTTAGGAGCACCCAGAACATGACTTGGGGGGGGAGTCCCAGAGGCAAGTGATGGATACATTTTAGGATGGATGGTGGATGCACCGAGAGACCGAGGGAGTGAGGCAGAAGAGAGTTGACCTAGGGGAACCCCTTTGGACTCTTGCTCTGGTTCCTTGTCTTGATGGAGAGGGTGGATACCTTCGCCCTTCAAACAGGATGGGAGATGTGGTCTTAGCTGGTGCAGATATTTGTTAAAACACCTGATGAGAACTGCCAAGGGGTGGGTCCCTAGTTCAACACCCCACCCATCCACTTGATAACCAGTGTTCACTATCCACCTGTATTAATGGTCAGCAGCACGAGCCCGATTAGGTACTTCACTTGTGCTTGTTTAGTCTGTTTCTTTGTATTTTCATTCTTCCTTTTTCCCCATCATCTGTTATATTGTTGGCTATTTTTTTTTTTACCACAACATAACTCTTTCAATTGCACTGTCTAGCAACTCCCCTTCGTCAAAGCAAGGGGATATCTCCTGTGAGCAGCAATTATGTGGATTTACGGTTATGTCAGATATGACTGGAACAGATTGTTTATTATTGAAGATAATGATATACTTCTCTCTAGACAGTCTACTATTTCATGAAACAATGCTGTAATTTTTAACAGTATAAAATGCCAATAAACAGAAGTTTAAAAAAAAGAGAGAACAGAAAAACCTGCAAGAGTGTGGCAAAGGGAAAACACGTTATTGCTGGGTGCCTTAAAACAAGCAAGACACATTTATTTGCTATAGCTGGTACTTCAGAATACCTGAAGTACTGATAAACCTATGAAATATTAATCATCTGCTTTATTTATACTGAGAAGTGTATCTGTACTACACCTATGTTAGATCTTGGCCCATAGAAAAGGTTTTTATAGTCTCTTTGTATAAAAGAGACTCAATTTAGTAAAAACTGTAAAAAAAAACTTTTTATTAACATATTACTAGGCTGTAGATTGGAATCCTCCACACTAAACCAATCAAATTAAATAGAGTGCACAAATGAAAACTTAACCCATGAAAAATATGTTGGGATAATTTAGTTAATACAACTTGCTCTACATCTGAAAAGTTTAGTTTAATTGGGTTTTCAGTAACCATGCTTTAGCATAATCATCCGTACTGAAAAGGCATTTCAAGTTGTTCTGAACATTTTTAAAGTCACTCTCCGATGGGTCTTTTAGGCAGCATGAAAGTGTGAAGGGGAGAAAATCATTAATGCACAATTAATTTAGAAACACCGCTTCTTGATACATAATAACCTAAGGACAATTGAGGAATGTTAGTTTGATTTATTACAAAGCCATAAATAACCGAACATAGACACACCTCAAAACGAGAGCATAGAAATACAAAGGAAACAGCATGAAGTCAAATATTCGCACCCAATTCGGACTGTGCAACATGAACAGAACTAATAATTTGAGAAGGAGGATAGAGACAATTAAGAAGCAAGAATCCAAATATCCCTGCATCAAGGGTTGATGAATGAAGAAGATTTAAATCTATCCCTACTCAATTGCTAAGATGACATCCCTATGTTAATGAGTAAGTATTTCGAATCAGGAGGAAAGGTGTCACTAGTCGAGTCTTCCTAAGAAGTCTCTCCACCGTTGGGATGGGTCAAGCAGCATAAAGCCACCATCACAAAATAAAGCGCTTGTTTTGAGATTCTCCCTCTCCAAAGACAAGGAAGACGTGGGCACTATCACCTAATTCGAACAACCAGTTATCCACAGGTAGATTTCCCATGATGCACCTCTTGCACATACTCCAAACTGGGCGTAGTCATGAATAGTCATGAATGTACTTTTCCACAGTGTTCTACATGTACATCCATTGCAACAATTCGTCATTGGTTGCCGTGACTTCTCCTGTGTGAAACCAACTTCTTTCCTTTATTGTCTCAAAGTCATACGATTGTAACTTGTTCTCTCCTTGCCTAATTGCTAAGACAGAGCCATTATTTTGCACAAAGAATGCTTCTCCAACTGCAATGCAAAGCGTGAGCAAGATCAGCTTCCACAGTGCACATGAAATTTGGAACATTAATCCTAAAGGGGCAGTTTGTCCGGGGTTTGCATTTCAGGCCTCCAGCTTAAGCTAACATAAGAAAATATTGTCTAAACATTATGAGTTGCATAACTATATTTCATCTCGACTAACACATTCACCAAATTATAGAAAGTATTATTATTAAACACATTTAGTGCATGAATATTTTCAAACTTCACAACACGGTTTCTCCATGTTAGCATTTTTTGCTAGTTACATTCATTTCCTATTTTAATTCTTCATACTACTTGTCAATAGACTAAAATATTTCAAGTAAACACATTAATCCTCACATTTACACAAGACAAGATTATATGCGGGTGTGCTCTACACGTGATTATGATGCACCCCTACAGATAAAAAAATGCGGTACAAAACATCCACTCCATCAGTATACAATCACTAATGTTGTGTGCCGTAGGCCTACTTGCTGCCCAAATGAACGACACGAACACCATTCTTGACTTGTGGGTGGATAAACTGGCCAAGGGCACTTAAGCCCAGCCCCTTTTATTAGCAGGGTCACCTGACTGGTGATGCCTGTGTTTGATGGGTGAGGGGTGGGTATTAGTACAGCCCCTATGGAGGAGATGCTGCATGCCTTGTTCTGCAGGACACTACATTGCTCCCAAAATCCAAAGGACACAACAAGTCCAACCTGTGGGAATAAAACAACAATATGCTAAATACCACATAGTCCATCAGTCTCTAAAGTCAGTCATCAGGACATACTTGGTTATATGGACTGATGACAGGAGCTGCAAAAGGACATCTCTGCTTGCTTTCATGATTTAACCTGAGCGATTCAGGATTGAATGCTGGCTCAGAGACATCAGGGACCTTATGGTTGCATGCTGGTCAGGTTATTGGTGTAGAGTTTGCCCACTCTTCTGACCCTCTAGATGATTTGTGGTTAGTGCCAACAGTTCACAAATAGGTTGTATTAAAAGCCTTGTCTGAGTCCACCACAAAACATGCTTTGGTGATGTTGCTTATCTCGTTGAACGTGTCTGCAACCTGTTGAGGTCCCCACTGTAAGGTCATATCACCTTCAGCTATCCGACGACGGGGCAATGGCCAAGTCCATCTCTCTCGCTTGTGGATGCCCCTTGGATGGGTTGCCACGGGACTACTTGTGGTCTGCACTGGGGCTGCATACGTGCCGCATCTAGGCCGCTGCAAGACTGCCAGGATGGCAGTGACTAGTTGCTTGTGCAACTGCAAGTGTACATGAGTTTTAGTCAAGACTCACTCTCCCCACTGGGATCAGGGTTCAGGCAGGGTGAGAAGGTAGTCTCTGGTTGACTGAGTCTTCCAAGTGTCACTGGTGCTTCTTGTCTGTAGTTCTCATAGCTGTTTTGGACTCCACTCAGGTGTTCACTGCTACATGGATGGCATTGATGATGTACAAGACCTAGACTGGCACAATGCGGTTTCCATTTGTATGGTGAACCTGTATGACAGGTTACAATGACATGCCTTCATGGTTGCGGGCATTCCTTTTAGGGTCATTGACAACTTGGAGAGATAGCGGCCAGGAGCTTATATCCTTTCTTTGTGAAGGTACCTGTATCCGTTAGCCTTGATACTCTGGGTTGGTGATCCGCAGATTACAATGGCGGGATGGGTATGCTGGGAAGCATGGGGCAGAGACTCGGTTTGCACATGCTTCCATCTTACTCTCTGGTCTCCCACTGGGCTTGGGGCAGAGAGTCGGTTTGCACATGGTATGTGGCTCGCATACAGTTCACCCGCTGGGCTTGAAACAGAGACTTTATTTGCACGTACTTGTGACTTACTCTCAGTTCTCCTGCTGTGCTGTTGCCAGGCCATCCTTATTTCACCTTGATGGCATCGTCGTCTGGATGGATGCCTCCTGTTCGTGACTCAAGTCCTCTCAAGTGTGCCTTCCCTGCCTGACCACTCATGATCTTCCTTCCTTCTGGGCTTGGTCGGTAATCAGGTTTTCCATGTGAACCGACAGGGCACACTCCCTTCTCCTCTTTCTCCTTGGTGCTTCGGCATACACTTTCTTTCTTGCCATTGAGACTTCTCCTTGAAAGTCTATTCTTCTGGGTGCAGTGCCATCCTCCTTCTTCAGATCTCAGCCAACAAGGACTTTCAATGGTCGACTATCTGGTCTCTGGTTCTGGTCTCTGGTGTTGGCCTCTGGTGTTGGGCTCTGATTTGGTGATGATCAGTGCAATTTCTGATTCAGTTCTCCTCTGCTTCTATAGTACTGTGTGACATAAGGTTGCGTGCCGAATGTTCCCTCTTCCGGGACCTTCTTAGATCTCCCACTCTGAGGGTAGATGTGTCTGACTGGCCCTTTGTCTCAAGTGTTTCTCTGCTGCCTGGCACTTCTTCTCTGGGTTGGTGTGGCATCATACCATGTGTCTAATATTTCCTCCTTAGAGGCCTTTCTCTGTGAAGCAGTAAGGAGCTGTGTTTTTACCTCCATTCTTTAGGTGGTAAAGGACTTGAGCCTTGAGGCATCGCTGCCATCAGGTATGGTTGGAGCGGTGTTGTCACGTTGTGCCTTGAGGGTGCAGGACAAAGTAGTCCTGCTATCTAGACAGCGGCTGCAGCACTGTGCGCTTCTGTCCACCTTCTCCTTCGGACTTGCTTTTCTTGGATCTTTTCCTGCCTGGGCTTTGTCCATCTGGCAGTCTTGGACAACCATTGTGGTGTCTCTGGGGTTCTCAGTCACTTTGTGATCCGGGTTCCTTCCTCTGATGCTTCCACTCTCCTGTCTTGCAGACGTAGAGGCAGCAGACTCTAGTCACATTTGCTGCTCAGCTCCTACAACCCCCTTCCCAGCTCAGGGGGAATGGCTTTGGACAGCTTTGAGCAAGCCCAATGGGGACAGTCTGGTGCTGCAGTGGCTCCATGGCATTGGCATCCATAGAGTGCAGCCAAACAATGTCTGTGTGCACTCTGGCAGTGTTTTTCTTGCAGCTCCATGTGGGGCTTCTCCCTCTCTGGCATCAGACCTGGAGGTTTTTGAGGTTAGTGTGTCCTTGACTGGGCAGTGTTGCAGGCTTTGCCAGTATGTTTTACCTGTACACCATGGGTGAGTGTTACAGATGAACTACTGTTCCCCCCTTAGTGTTTCTTGTTCAGTTAATCTCTATCCAGGTGGTCTATGATGCAAAGGAATGGGTTGATAACATATTCCTTTTTCACTACTTCAGCACTGGCTTCTGTGGGGAGTCAGTGTTGGGGTCATGACTCCCTTGCATTTTCAGAACCCCTGGTGATTTCTTTGCGTGAGCGTACTTTTGGTCTGCTTTTGGAGTTCTAATTCTCCTAGCTGTGTGAATGCACCCTCTAATGGTGACCTGTGGGCTTTGAGCTGCCTCATCCGCTGCTTGCCTTTTCCTTTAGCTGCCTGACAGAGTCACGGGCATATAGGCAGGGCTGATGTGGCAGGTGAAGTGTTTCTGTTATCCTGCAGTGGCATCCAGTGGACACCAGGGGAGAACGCAGTGCTCACTGCACCCATCTCGGCTCCTCCCTCTCGGTCCCCCTGCAGCTCTGGTCGGTGAGCGTACACAGGAGCTAGAAACTGCTCTTGGCAGTGCAGATACTTGGGTTTGGTTTGTGAGCACAGTGTAGCTCCGTGTAGCCTCTGCCTTATAGGCTTAGGAAGGCAGAAGGGCTTAGAAGGCATCAAATGGCCCTCTACAGGGCTATGGAGAATTCACCACTCCCACTGGGCTGTGCTTATGGTGTGGCACTTTTTATGCTTAGTGCTGTCTGGTGCTACTCAATTGCAGTGGGAATCATGCCATCTCTTCTCCTCCCTGAGGCTACAGCAGGCTTCCGCTTGATGATTCCTAGGGCAGCAGGGACAGCTTCACATTTTACCCTTTAAGGCACACGTACTTGAACTACTGCTTAGTCCCGCCATTTTGTATCTCTCTCTCACTGCCGTGCCACCAGAGGGGGGCAGCAGCATCCAGACTAACCTGATGGCCTCAGCTTCTCCTCTCGCTGATGATTCAGCTCTTCTCCGGCCTTGTCTTCTTGGCCAGGCAGGCGAGCTGCTGCTGCAAGTGGGAAAAACATTCAGAAGATTCCCCCAACCACGGTGGGCTCCAGTGTAGGGACTGGCTTTTGCTTATTCCATAATACACAGGGTCCTCTAGTGGGCAGCTCCAGCAGTCGTGCCGCTCTTCTATGGCGTTTCGCTCAGGGATGAAGTGGGCTGACTTCGTTGCATTCTCTTGCTGGCACCACCTGACTTTCGTACACATTCTTCCCGGCTTTTCCCAGTGTTATCTCCCTTGCGCCTTCCAGGGGCGTGTACACGGGGAGTTCTGCTGGCTTTCACTCATGCTGGGAGTCTCCTTTTGGTTGGCGGCGCACCTCACCTTGTGGGCCAAGGAGGCACGCACTACCCGCTCCACAAAACACCAGCCCTTCACCACGCTTCAGGTGCGAAATGGTGCACAGTGCCTCGAGGTGACTGAAACAGGCCCTGCGATTGGGCGTTTCAGGCAAGTCAACACAGAGGCATGGCATGGTGCTGAAGTGAGACATAGGGACAGTGTTGGGGCATGGTGTGGGCCATGCTGCTTAAATGAAGGAGAGGGACACCATATCTGTGGGTAGAAAAACTGGCCCCGGGTACATGCACTTGGTCACTTTTATTGACAGGGTCACCTGACTGGTGAGGCCTGTATTGGATGTGCGAAAGGTGGTCCCCTAGGGAGGGGCTGCTCAAAGACATGTCCTGTAGGGCACTACATCATCCATACCCTAGTCCATTCTTTAGTTCAGGGAGATATCATTAACCTTGAACTGCTACCTTCGTTAATACAATTTCAGTGTGTTGCCTGTACAATCGTTTTTAAAATAATGAAGTTCCCTCCCGACAGCATAACTTTACTTTACTCAATTTACTGAATCGAATGCACACATATCCTTCTCTAAAGACACCATGGTAGATTTAAATGCATACCGAATTGGTTCATACTTTCCTCTCACGGGACAAAAATTGTCAATGACAGTGTAGGTCTACAGGATGAGTGTTGGCCCCTATAACCTCTCGGTGCCTTTTCTGGCAAACTAGAAACAAATTTAAATACAGATGAGTCTTTAAAGCACAAAACATTTCAAGAGTGAGACAAGATTAAAACATCCATAACAAAAAGACCTTTCAAGAGGTAACAATTATACATTTTAATGCAGTGAAATAGCAGAGAAAAAGCAGATGTGAAGGTGCATGTAATGACAATGGCTTCAAATAAGCTACACTTGATAGAAATTGTTGAAAGAGGCAAAGTATTAAAGAATGTCACACATACACTCCAGTGTTAACTTACAAATACTTTGGGACGGACCGATACTTCTTTGTGGCCTGATGATCTCATGAGTAGCCATCATTCCTGCAGTGAGATCCTGAAGAATACTCTGGGGAATGAGCTGTACTGCTCCACTCTTCTAATGCCTTGAACCTGATTGTAGGGTTAGGTGCAGTTGACAAGACCCTGTGGAGTTTGAAATTGTCTTGCGGCCTTCCAGTAACTATATGGGCCACTTCACTGGTATTGAGGCAGGGGGAAGGATCCGAGGATGGTGAAAGAACACTCCAATCGGCACTTCATAACAGAGCCCATTCGATCACCCAGGCCAGGGCTGCGTTGGGAAGAAGCAGTGCAGAGGGTGTGCTCTGGTCCCTGCAGCTCTTCTTCTGGAATTATATATGGTTGGACAGGTACAGCTCCACAGGGCCAACCCAGCAGGCTGTGGAATTGGAGGGCCTATTTGTAGTGATCTATTTGTAGTGGTATGGCTGAGCGAGGCTGGGGGCGTGGTTGCGCGCCGGCTACAGAGGACGTCTTCTCCGTGAGCTCCGCTGCGGACTGATCCGCGGATGCCGTGAGGATCCTTCTTGCCGTTTTTTGGACGGTTTTCTTTATATATGGCAGTGTCGGAAGGTGGACAGCCTACAATGGAGCGCTTTTGCAGCCAATATGAGCGCAATTTCACCGTCAACTCACAAAGGTAACTTTCTCTTACATCACAACACGAACGGCCGCCATTTTGTGCCGACGTGAATGTTTCTCGTCACTCCTTCTGCAATCCCCCTTCCGTTCCGGCATTAGCTTGTTCTGGACACAATACTATGATACTGCGCCCTTTACTTACTGACTGCTCAGAGTTTCTTTCCAATTTGTGTAATTTGCCTATTTTGAGTCTAATGCGCAGCATCTTCTGTGAGGTAAAGACGGCCGCCATTTTAAATTTCCTGAATGCGTCTCTTTCTACTGCTACATAAAGCCTGGCACTTTATATTAGCACGGTGTTCTACCACCCTGTCCATGTTCTGCTCTTGGTGGATGCCTCCTCTACGGGGATGTGTGGCCGTTTGTTGTCTTCGCACTGATAAATAGTGCGTTACTTGGCGATTCCCTTTTTCATCGTCCTATATTTGCCACATTGTGTGCCCCTATCATCATTGTGCATCTCCACTCCGGTTCATATTCTACAAGTTTATTGGACATATCTCCTTTTTGCTATTCTGCACCATGGCAAATGTCTCTACTTCGCCGAAGTTGTCGCAAACCGGAACCAAGCCTAAAAGGCCTAAAAATGACCCGCCTTCCCCCCTTAACTCTTCGACTAATCCTGTTCTGGACTCCATCCTTGAAGAGGTGCGTGGTCTTCAACCTTTTATGTCTGCTACCAATGCTAAACTTCAGCAGATTGAGGAGCGCTGGGTGGTTATGGAAAATAAAGTTTTGAACTTAGAACAACGTGTGAGCGATGTCCAGGACCTCTCAACTCGGATTCCATTATTGGAACAAGAAATTCACAAGCTCAAACTTCACACCGAGGATTTGGAAAATCGCAATAGACGAAATAACCTACGCGTTTATGGTGTTCCGGAAAATTTGGAAGGGACTGACATGGTCTCTTTTATTCGGAAATTTCTCCAGGAACTTTTGGAACTCCAACCATCAACACATCCTCTCAACATCCAACGAGCACACCGTCTTGGCCGCCTCAACTCCAATGCCTCCAAACCACGTGGCATCATCATGTTATTCTTGGAGTTCACAGAGTTAATGGCCGTATTGAAGGCTGCCAGGGCCAAACGTCGTCTCCAGTGGTCTGGTCATAACATTTTCATTTCCCAGGATCTCTCTTCTGCTACAAATGCTCGGCGTAAGGAATTCCTGAACCTTAGTCCCATGATGAGACAACTCAGCATTCAGTATGGAATTCTGCATCCCTGCTTCTGCAAGATCACACATAATGGTCGTACCAAGTCCACAGAAACTTCGCGACTATCTGCTAAGTGTCTCGCCTTCCACAATGGACACTGCCAGCTAACGCTTTTATGTCTTTCTTTGTTCTCTCTCTTTTTACAACCATTATCCTATTCTATCTATCCTCTCTTAATTTATCTTCCTTCTCTAACTTCGTCTGATACTCACCTCACATCCTTGTGTTTTTCCTTTTCCTACTGTCCGTATCCTGTGTGCTCGTGGGACATGTCCTCTCTCTGGTGTACCCTCGTCTCACATGCTTTGATTACTCTCTTTCTCTCAGATCAAGCCTTCGTGCCTTGATCTGTTCCCTCTTTTTCTTTCTATATTTATGTATCTTTCTTCTCTCTCTCTCTCCTCTCTTTCTCTTTCCTTTCTTCTTCCTAAGTGGTCTCTGCTGTTTTCTCTATTTGTCCGATTGTTAATACCTCATTTTTTGACTCTTGTTGGCTTCCTTAAGCTGAGCGTCCTACGGATCCACTGTTTCACTGTTATTTTTTGTCTCCCCTTCTGTAGTGATCTCCATGCCATGTGTCGCCTCCATTTGTCGCCCATCCTCTCCTCCTCCCAACATGTGTAATTTTGTCTCTTGCAATGTTCGAGGTCTTGGTCACCCTGTCAAGCATCAGAAGGTATTGTCACACTTAACCAAATTCCATTCACAGGTTGTTTTTCTTCAGGAAACGCATTGCTCTGATGTTGAATCGCTTAAGCTCAAAAGACATTGGGTGGGTCAGGTTGTGTTTTCTCCTGCTGTTCAAAAAAAAGGAGGGGTTGCTATATTGTTCCATAAAGTTAAATGTTCAAATTATTTCCTCTCAAAATGATGCTGAAGGTCGTTGGGCAATGGCAAAGGTTGTTATACACAACAAGACGATGGCCTTATTGAATATATATGGCCCTGTTCGCCCAGATCCCCAATTTTGGAAAGACATCAAACTGCTCATTGCATCCATAGATTGCCCTGATTTTATAGTAGCTGGTGATTTTAACCAATGGTTAGACACTTTTTCAGACCGGCTGTCTTCGAGTAAATTTCAACCTGACAAATCTCGCAAGAGTTTTCAGTCTGCCATTGCCTCACATCCTTTGTATGATTCGTGGAAAGTGTGTAACCCTGATCTATTAGAATATACTTTTTTTTTTAATGTTCATCATACACGTTCAAGAATTGATTATATTATGATTAGTAAGTCTCTCCTTCCCTCCATTCAAAAATCTGTTATTGGCTCTATTTTTATCTCCGACCATGCTCCTGTATATACTACCCTTGATCTTTCCCTTAGCCCCTCTAAATTCAGTCGATGGAAATGTAATTCTTTTCTTTTATCTGATGCCACTTTTATGAAAAAATGTACTGAGTTTTTTAATGAATACTTTTCCTTTAAAACCCCGCTGATACCTCCATCCCTAACACCTGGGATGCTTTCAAAGCTTCTTTCCGAGCTTTTACGATATCCTATGTTTCCACCAAAAAGAAGCTCAATAAGCAAAAGTATGAGGATCAGCTTAAACAGATTAAAATTCTCGAACACATATATTTCACCTCCAAATCTTCTTCTACCCTTCAGGACTTAATTCTTGCCAAAACAGCACTTAATAAAATTATTACTAATGAAGCCTGCCACACCCTCCTTAAAATAAAATCTAAATTTCATGGGGGCCAGAACAAAGCAGGGAAAATGTTGGCCAATTATTTGAAAGTCAAGTCTGAATGCAAAGCTGTCGGCCCAATTTTTAATGATTCTCTCAATAAACTGGTTCACTTCGATGAAGACATTGCTGAAGTATTTCACAACTATTACCAAGCCCTGTATACAGATGATACACACCCCTTTGATGCAAACTTAACAACATTTTTTGAAGGTCTTCCCTCACCTCCTTCCCTCCCCGTTGATTTTTCCCACTTGAAACGTGAAATTACTCTCCAGGAAATTACCACGGCCATTCATTCTCTCAAAAAATCAAAAGCCCCTGGCCCCGATGGTCTGCCTGTTGAATTTTACTCCTCCTTCCATTCCTTTTTTTCCCCTAAACTCCTTCAATTATTTAATTCTTTTATTTTAGAGGCTAAAGCCTCTGGGTCCTTTTTGGATGCTCTCATTGTAATTATCCCCAAACCTGATAAAGATCATTCCCAATGTAAAAATTACCGCCCCATATCTTTAATCAATTATGATTGTAAAATTTTTGCTAAAATCCTTGCCTCTCGCCTTGACTCCATTATCCCTCGCTTAATCAACACAGACCAGGTGGGTTTTGTTAAGGGTAGACTCGCTGCTGATAATGCTCGTCTTTTTTCCAATATCCTTGCTCACAGTAAAAATGTCACAACCCCGTTGGCAGCCCTTTCTTTGGATGCGGAAAAAGCTTTCGACCGTATTAATTGGCAATATAGGTTCCGTACCCTTTATTGGTTTGGTTTTGGCCCAAATTTTATATCCTTGGTTAAGCTCCTTTATTCATCCCCCCCGTGCCAGTATTTTTGTTAACAACCAATTTTCCAGATTCTTTTCTTTGTCCAGAGGCACAAGACAAGGTTGTCCCCTTTCCCCTTTATTATTTATTTTATGTCTTGAGCCCTTTCTACAGCGCATTCGTTCCAACCCTGATATTACTGGTATAAAATTTTCCTCTGTCGATGTTAAATTATCAGCGTATGCTGATGATGTCCTCATTTACATGTCTAATCCCGAATCTTCCCTTCCACCCTTTTTGCATGAAGTTCAGTTGTATTCCTCCATATCAGGTTATAAGCTTAATTTATCCAAAACGGAAGTTCTACCCCTTAACTCGATGTGCTTCCGATACATGTTTAGTGATACTGATTTTGCATGGTGCCCATCTAAAATTAAGTACCTTGGTATATGGTTCTCTTCCTCTCTGAAAGATACCCTTAAATTAACCTTTGATTCTTTGACTAGTAAAATTCAATCCCTTCTGCAAATTTGGTCCCCCTTATTTGTATCCTGGTGGGGTAGACTGGACACCATCAAAATGATGATTACCCCACATGTTTTATATACTGTTTCTATGCTCCCTTTCAAAATTCCCAAATCCTATTTTTCCCGTATTAATTCTGTATGTACAAAATTTTTGTGGAATAATAAGCATCCCCGTATTGGTTTACATAAGTTGATCCGTCCTAAAAATGAAGGTGGTGTTCGGTTTCCTGATTTTGGCTCATACCATTCTGCCTTTTTGATCAAACAATCCTTCTCCTTGGCTTACAACTTCCTAGATGCTCCTGTCCCTAAGTGGGTTCTTCTGGAACGCTCTCTTTTAAAAGATTTCTCCTTTCAGCATATTACTTTTATGTCAAATTGTACTTTTATATCCAAATATCCCATTTTGAAGTATTCCTAATCCCTGTTGCAAAATGTTTTTTCCTCTAATTTCTCCCCTCTGCAATGTTTTTTATCCTCTGTAGTTTGGTATAACAAATTCCTTAGATATAAAGGTAAATCGTTCTATTTTAAACACTGGAAAGAAAAGGATATACTGTTTGTACATCAATTTTTCCTTGATTCCTCTCTTATTTCCTTTCCAGTATTACAAACCATGTTTAATTTACCTTCCTCATTTTTCTCTGAATATTCTATTATAACATCTGCTATTCAATCTCACTTATCCTCTCTACCTTTTTCCTCCGACTCTTTTTCTTCCTTCACTCCTGTCACTCCACTTTATCCTCTCTTTTCTACTCAACTCCCTAAGGCTGCTCTTGTATATTCACTTTTACTGTCCAATTCTTCTGTTCGCTTTAAATCTAAAGTAGAGACTGCTTGGGAGAATGATCTGGATGTCTCCCTTGACATTGTAATGTGGGATCGGTTATGGTCCAGGCTTTTCAAAGTCTCTGTTGCTGCACGCATTACTCAATCCTTACTTTTTTTATATCATAGAGTTGTTATTACCCCGGTTACTATTCATAAATTTTCTCCAACCTCTTCTCCTTTATGCTGGTCCTGTTCCAAAGTTACAGGTACTCTACAACACCAACTTTACGAATGTTCCCCTGTTTTCTCCTTTTGGACTGATGTTTGGTCTATATTGTTGAAAATGTTATCTATTTTCTCCACATTATCTTTTTTATGCATATTTTTAGGTTCTTTATCTGAAGATATTAATATTGTTACACCCTCTTCTGCTAAATTGTTAGACCTATTTATTGCTCTTGCATTTAAAGTTATTTTATTGAGTTGGAAAGACAATTCACAACTCTCGGTCCACACATGGTGGAATTATATTTGTGATGAACACAGAATTTCTATTGCTTCCTCCACCTCTGTTCCTCTGAAAATTAAATCTGATCTGCTATGGCTTCCCTTCACTTCCTATCTTTCCTCTAACCCTTCTTCCTTACTGCGTGCTCCTCATCCCTCATGATCCCCCTAGTTACCTATCCTTTCTCCTCTTTCTCTTCTCTACTCTTTTCTTCTCTTCTGCTTTCCTCTTTTCTTTCTCTCTCCCTCTTTCCTTTCTCTACTTCTTTCTACCCCTCTTTTCCATATATAAATTCCTCTGGACTATGTCATTTATCATTATATTCATATGTATTTTTTTTTTTTCTAATTTTTCATGACATGCTTTTTTGTATTACTTTTCAACGCTTAATAAAAATTTCTTAAACAAAAAAAAAATGGCTGAGTGAGGCTTCCATGGTGTGGAATCCGAGATGCAGGCATGTCCTGACAGGGATCGCCATGGGCTGGCAGAACCACTGATGGGAATTGCCATTCTGAACTGATGCTGTGCTCGATCCCAAGTGATTGAGATTACCTCCTGAGCTGGGAAGCCTAATGTAGCATACAGAGAGCCTCCACAGGTCAGCTTTATAGGTTAGACTGAGAGCCAGTGGCCTCAGCACCCAGCTTGTGGCATGGTCTGAAAGAAGTGGAGAGTCGGGTGATACCGTGGATGCAAAGCTGGATTGATGTAAGGTCCCGTCCAAGGGCCCAGTGCCAAATTGCAATCATAGAAACACTTTCTGTGTCACTGGAAGTTAGGACTTGGAGCCCTGTTGTTGTAGAACAAGTGGAATACTCCTGACTGTGTTCTGATTGCTCTCAAAGCTATTTTCATGGTGAAACACATTCAGTAATGCATAATTGCAGTCTCCATTTTTTTACTCTGGTCAGATGCTTGGTCAATATGTAGTAGACTTACCACATGCGTGAGCCCACAGTGTGAGACCCCAACTCATGTTTTGGTACCTCGTTCACAATGGAAGTCACTAATTTTATAAGCCACGCTGTTGGTGCACTTGAGTGATATAGGAGAAATCAAGTACCAGGCAACCCCAGTGAGGCAGTCAGGTGATCCTAACCTGCCTGCAGTGGGGGATAGAAGAGCGGAAGGAGAAATGACAAGTCATCCAATGGAATTTGCTGGTAAGTTCTGTGCTAAACTTGAGGCAATAGCCACGTCCAGATAGGCTTTGGAAACCAAAATTGACATGGTCACAATAGAAATAGGTCTGCTGATGGCAGACCAATAGAAAATGGCTGACAGAGTGACTGAAGTGGAGACGGTGCTCACCAGCAACTGGAAAATGGTAAGTAGAGATGCAACAGAAACTCAATGACCAACAAACTAAAGTGCACACCCTAAAGAACAATGCAGAGGTTGCTGATGGGTATTGTAGAAGTAACAATGTCCGAGTACTTGGTCTTCTGGAGAATATTGTGGTCCCAAGTATTGAACTGTTTCTGGAAGACTGGGTCCAATAGGTGCTTGCAGCAAGGGCCCTTCAAAGTTTTTCACCATTAAATGAGAGCGCAAACGGTGAACCCCCAAGGCCTCTCCCCTCCCCTTTCTGGTGGTGCGATTGTTGAATGACAATGACAGAGATAACCTTTTGCAACTGGCAAGACAACATGGCCCCCACGATGAGGTAGGCAGTACCGTGCCTCTTTTACTGGTCCATACCTCAGCCATCCAGACACATCGGATGGCCTTTACAACAATCAAACAGCACCTATGCTCACTCGGAATGAAATATGTTTGTTTACCATGGACAACTTTAAATCCTTGAGAGCCCATTTTTTCATGGCTCTGGGGGCTGCTTTATCGTGAGTTGAACTGAAAGCCAGTGAAATGAAAACAACGCTGGATGATACAGATGATTGGCAACCTGGCAAGAGCAAGAGACCCAGGAGAAAAATAGAAAATACATTTCCTAAACAATTAAGATCCCAATCCAAAGTGGAACAAACACAAGCAGTTCTGATATTATTGCAGTGGAGAAACAGGCAATAAGGCAGTCCTGAAAAGACATAAAAATCCAGGGACTCTAATGCTGATGCAACATCAGGACAAGGTGAACTTGACCAGCAGTGCAATGCTATTCAGGTCATACCTATGCTTGCGGACAATCTAATGTGAACCCTTCTCTTACATGTACCTGGATACATTACTATACAAAAAGTGACAGCTGTCTCTGTGAGACTTGAACTGTATCTGTTAGAAATTAGATTTTTGGTTGGCTAGGTCATGTGCCAAAGTCGGGCAGAAACCACCACTCTAGTCATGATAAGGGAGTTACACTCCTGAAATAACCCCTGCTCACCCCCTTGGTAGCTTGGCACGAGCAGTCAGGCTTATCTTAGAGGCAGTGTGTAAAGCATTTGCACATAACCAACAATAATACAGTGTAAGCACCATAAAAGGACACCATACTAGTTTTGAAAAAAATCCAATATTTTTATATACTTAAGACAAGACCAAAAACGATAAAAATCCACAATACAGTTCTTCAAAATCTTCACTTATCAAAATATGCTTTAAAAATAGTTCCTTGATGTCGATAGCTCTGTCCGGGGCTATCACGGCGTTGTGAGCAAACAAATCCAAACAGTTCTGGCTGACCACAGCGTAGTGGGCCAGCCACGGTGTCGGGAAGACCAGCAAACAGTACCTTTTAGAAATGCAGGGCGTCAATGTCTCAGTTACCTTTTTAGGGCTACTCACGTGGGTGGCACAATCAGTGCTGCAGGCCCACTAGTTGCATTTGATTTACAGGCCCTGCACACTCAGTGCACTTTACTAGGGACTAACAAGTAAATCAAATACCCAATCCTGGAAACACCAATCCATAACACAAATTACGGCAGGAGCACTTGCACTTTACCACTGATAAGCAGTGAGAAAAGTGTGCAGAAACACTATGCCAGCAAAAACAGAGTCAAAACCGGGAGGCAGAAAGCAAAAAACTCAGGGGAAACACGCTAAAATATGCCAAGTCTAACAGTATCCATATGTTGTAAATGTATGAATGCTTATGTAACCCCTCACTGTGGCCTGTGTGCTTGTGATGGGAGCCAGAGGAAGCAATCCTGGTTAGAGTGTGGGCTAGAAGTAGCTAACTGGATGTCTCTTCCAGGATATATACACCTGCAGGAGCGAGTGGACACCTCAGACCCAGGCTTAGTGGCCTACTCTCACTTGTCACAACAGTGTGTTTAAGGGTGGTGTCGACAAGTCAGTTGTTTCCATGTTTCAGTTATTTGGGCATTAGCAGTGTTGTACTTTGTCCGGAACAATTGTTTTAATGGTTTAAAGAGTTTGGCTTTGGGTTCCTTACTTCCCTCCTTTCAAATACTCCAGGGATTGAACCTGATGACATACATGTGTAATATTTTGTTGGAACTGATCAGGTTTGCAATAATGGCCCAAATACCTGGTAAATACTGGCTGGGTCGGGCATCATTGACTTTTTAGAATGTCACATGCACAGCTTTGACATGACCACTTCTTTTAAGATAATGTCCTTCAAGTGTGGGTGCCTGTATAGTCCTATTAAGACATATTAAATATTCAGTTATCTCTTGGGACAGGTCTAGACATGGTGTGTTTCCAAGAGACACATCTGAATAGGGAAGAGGGGCTGGGGTTGAATCAGAAATAGAAAGGTCAACTGCATTACAATACATATTTCATGTATGATAGGGTGGTGCTTATATGGGAGAGGGCTGGTCACCTGCTTTGGCTGCGATCATCTGTTAGTGACAATAATTGTCAGTTTGTGATTATAGACTGCCTACTGGATGGGAGGCTTTAACCATTGCCAACATTTAAGCCCCCAACGCATACCAATGGAATTTTATAGGGCAACTGTATCGTCATAGTCATGATCAGTAGAGGCCCGATGTTATGGTGTTGAGGCTTCAACTATATCTCTGATGTTGAGCTCAATAGGTCACACACTGCAATTTTGAGGTGGTGCCAATTCGTGATATTCCTGCGTTGAACATAGGCAGCTGACTGACACCCGGCCAGCACTTATCCTACTAATGTGGAATACTCTCACTACTCTCATATTCACAACTAATACCACAATTGATTTGGCATTTTCAACACTCCATATGTGGACCCAAAACACTGGCAGAGAATATACAGTCCATACATTCGTTGACCATAGATCGTTGGAGATTTGTTTTTCATGGCAGCCCCATAACTGTGTAGCCCCTCCTGGAGACTGCAGATTGGCGCCCTACATTATACTATATACAAAGAAACATTGCATACCCACATCTTGAAGTTTTGTTGGCCAGAACAAGGGATCAGCTGGGGACTGACATGTTGAATGGGATGCCTTTAAGCTGCGCATGCATGGGGGTGCATGTTCACCTCTTATGGAGTTCGTAGGACGCTGATAAATAATAGCCAAACTTAAAACACCTGAGATATCTGTTGTCTAAAGAATGATTGCGATCCCTCTGGCTATTGACTCACCAACTTTGGCAGACTGCAAGTGGGATAGCATACTTGGATTATAACCAATGGCAAGCAAAACACCACAGAGGTGATGAGAGACCGGGATGCATAGAGGCTTGGTTAGTGATATTTAAATATTCAAATAGCCTATAAATGCGACCTGTAAAAGCTGTGGCAAGGCTAAGATGATACAAGCTGAGGTCAATTCAACAGTTTTTCAAAACTACTCTAACTATTATTTAGACAATGAAGAGAGAGATTATTATCTGAATATTACTTATATTAAAAAGGCCCACCTAGTTGTTTAGAACACTTTGTAGGTGACAGATTTGGAATCCCCACTGGAAACAGTGTAGATCAAACAGGACATACAAGATCTGGTATCAGGTAAATCCCTAGGAAGCAATAGCTTGCCGGTGGAATTTTATATGCAGTATACTCAGCCATTTGGCACCTAAGCTTAAGGAAGTATATACAGAAGCGCTAAACAGGGAGGGACTTTCCCAGAGTATGCGTGAAGCCCTATATGCTCCTCCCCTGGAAAGTACACCAAGATCTGTTGGATATTACATCATATTGGCCGCTCTGAATGTCCAGAAGGAAATGGCATATTCCCATTGGTTACCATAGACATGGAAATAGCTTTTGACTCACTGCGGTGGGATTACTTGTTTCAAGTACTGAAAGAGATGGGCTCCCAAACTAATATTATAAGTTGGATCAGGCGACTGTGTAGCAGACCAAAGGCCTCAGTGAAAACTGGAAGGATGATATCAGATTCCTGGCCTGTAAATGGGGATCAAACTGGGTTGTTTGCCAGCACCACATTATTTGCCCTAGCAGTGGAACCGCAAAGGGCTGTGTTTCAATAGTTGAGCGTGCACTGATTCACATGACTTCCCTTTACCCAAACAATGTCCTGCTCTACCTGTGTAATGCTCCTTCGCTGGTACTTTAGACCCTAGAGGAATTGAAAAAGCGTGGTGATGTGTCAGGATTATATGTTAACAGAGCTAAATCTAGCCTTTTGCCACTGAGTTGGGAACAAGAGACATTCAGGTACCTAGGAGCCCAGTGTAGAATTCAGTTCACACCAAGAAAGATGAAGCAGGAGGCCGTAGTAGAGTTGAAGTTGCCTTTATTAAGACATAGGTAACACAGCCTCCATCCAGCACCCAGGACTGTCAACTGTCAACTGACAAGTTCACCAGTCTGTTTAGGCAACCCCCAGGTTCCACATTCCAAGAATGGTCAGCGTGTAACTAAGGACAACACCCCATCACTAAACCAAGACACCACACTCAGATACACCATAGGTGTTTATTTTTTATTTTTTTAAATTATTTTGGGAGTTTTATATAGCACTGGCCAGAACCAAAGGTATCGGAGCGCTTTACAGCATTTGTCGAATAACAGTTGAGTAAGCAAAGAGTGGGACAGAAAACACATTGTTCAAAGATGGGTCGTAGATCAGTATAAGTCCCCTTCAAAACGAATGCAGAGTAGTCATGGAGGAGGTACTAGTGCGGGCAGGAGTAAAATACTGTAAGAAGTTGGTCTTATCGAGTGACTAGATACTCAGTTGGTGGCGGATTAGCTGTTGTATGACCATTGTCATTTCATGAGAGCTCGATTGAGGAAGAGCTCTTTGAGCTGGCTTTTGAATTCTTTGAAGGAGGGGTTCGTCCTGACATGAATGGGGATGGCAATCCTAATTCTGGGTGCATTTCCAGAGAAAGACTGAGATAAGGTATTTTGTTTACGGGTTTTCGGGGCGATGAGTAGCATAGTGTTGGTGCTTCTAAGATTTCTTGTCTGTCCTGCTTTGATGAGTTTGGCGGCTAGATAGGTGGGTTTGCCAGAGTGCAGACCTTTGTGGGTGAGACAGGCAGTTCTGAAGTTAGCACACAATTCAATTGGGAGCCAGTTGAGCTCTTTGAGAGCGGGGGAGATGTGTTCATATTTCTTCACTCCTGTCACCATTCTGGCTGCTGCATTTAGGGTAGCTCTAAGAGGAGCAAGGTGTAGCTTAGCCATGCCTGTGAGGGTGGCATTCCCGTAGTCTAATCTGGATAGCACAAGGGATTGCGTGACTTGCTGGAGGTCTTCTGGAGGGATGAAGGGTTTGATTTTGTTTAGTAGTTTTAAGGTGAAGAAGGCACATCTTGTGGAGTCCATGATGTCAAGGTTGGGGTCTAAAGTTATTCCCAGTGACTTTACGGAGTCTGCCAGGATGAGAGTGCAGTTGAGAACATCAATAGACTTTAACCAATCCGTGATTCGAGGGGTCTGCTCTTTGTTGGCTATGAGGAGGATTTCTGTTTTATCTTGGTTGAGTTTCAGATGATTATGGGACAGCCATTTTAGGACTTCTATTAGGGTAACATTCAGCCTTTGTATGTCCGCTATGGAGGAGGTTTCGAGGTAGATCTGGGTGTTGTCAGCATAGAGATGGAAGAGAATGTTGACTTTTTTGAGGATGATGGTGAGTGGGTACATGTAAATGTTGTACAGTGCGGGTGAGAGAACTGAACCTTGGGGAACGCCTCTGGTTATAGGGTGTAGGTCGGACGTGAAGATTCGGATTTTTATTCTTTGAGAGGGATTTTGCAGGAAGGAGGTGAACCATTGTAAAACCACCCATTCTGCTCCAACCCTTTCTCGGAGTACGTTGATGAGTGGATTGTGGTCGACCGTATCTTAGGCCGCCGAAAGGTCTAGGAGTATAAGTAGACAACATTGGTCAATGTCCTGTGATTTGTGGATGTCGTCAATGACATTCAGGATGGCAGTCTCAGTGCTGCATCCTTTTCTAAAGCCCGATAGGTGAGGGTCCAGGAGATCGTTGTTGTCCAAGTGATGGGTGAGTTGGTAGAGAACAGATTTTTCTCGTAGTTTTGCTAGGAATGGGAGATTGGAGACCGGTCTGAAGTTGTTGAGGTCGTTAAGGTCAGCGCCTACTTTTTTCAGTAATGGTGTTACCTGACCGATTTTGAGGCAGTCAGGTAGGATTCCTGTTTCCATGAAACTATTTATAATCTCTGACCAGCGTGGTCCGAGAGAGTGTTTGAGATTTTGAGCCAGTAGAGCGAGGAGAGAGTCCTCAATGTGTGATGTAGGCTTGGATCCGGTAGTCAGTTCAATAATTTCAGTTTCAGTGACGGGTTTGAATATTCTCCAGTTGTTTGTGGAATGCCTGAGTGGGTTCATGACATCTTTGTCGAGTAGCGGGTCTTTATTGGGAGGACTAAGGTGATCCTGAAGAGAGAGCTCAATCTTTGATATTTTTTCATTGAAGAAATTGGCAAATTTGTTACATGGGTCTTTGGAGGCCGTATTTGTAGAAGGTGATGGTTTGGATGTTTGTTGGCTGATGATGTTGAAGAGTTCTTTTGGGCGATTTTTTGCATTATTGAGTGCACCGCAAAAGAAGGTGGATTTTTCATTTATGATGTGCTTTTTATGGTTCCTACGTTCCTTTTTGAGGTGTTCTAGGTGTGTAGTGGAAGGGTTACTATGCCAAAGTCTTTCCGCAGCTCTTAGTTGTCTTCTTTCCAGGGTTTAGGTCAGTGTTGAACCACGATCTCGATGGGAGGGTCTTATTTTTTTCCATTTCAGGGGGGCTATTTGGTCCAGCAAGTCAGTCAGAGCCGCATTGTACTGTGAGGTGAGTTATGTTGTGGATCTGTTGCCTGCGGTGGAGGGGGGTAGTGTACTTAGCCTTTCTTCTAGTACCTCGAGGGGGATCTGTCTCAGGTTTCTCGTCCAGTGGAAGTGCTCATTTGTGCTGGGCAGTCGATGTGACGTTTGATTGAAATGAAAAAGAATGAGATGGTGGTCTGACCAGTCAACAGGGAGGGTACACTTTATAGTGATTGCATCTCCATGAGCTATGATGGCATCGAGAATTGAGCCTTTGTTGTGTGTTTGTTCGGTGCCATGTTGGGTCAAATTGTTATTGCGGAGGAGCTCATTTAAAGATTGTATCAGAGGGTTGTTTACCTCATTCCGGTAGAGGTTTAGGTCTCCTAGAATTATGTAATTCACATCTGATAGTGAGCAGTGTGAGATCAGGTCTGCCAGATGTTTACCAAATGCAGGAGTGTTGCCTGGTGGGTGGTAGAGGAGGTGAGAGTGAAGCATTTTGTTGTCTGCAGTCTTGATAGTGGCGGTTGGCTATTCCAATGTATTTTCTTTGAAGGAGTCTGTTTCTGTTATAGAGATGTTCTTTTTATGTATGATAGCGGTCCCCACCTCGGTGTTGGTTTTTTCTGTCCTTGTTTAGGATTGAGAACCCCGGCGGTACTAGCATATCGAAGATGGGGGGGGGGGGGTGAGGATTTGTTTAACCAAGTTTCTGTGATGAATGTGATGTCAATGTTAGGATGGTTTCTGCCAGTTTGGTTGCTTGTTTGTTCGCAGATCTGCAGTTTATGAGCATGCAGTTAGTCGCCCTCTCGTTGTGGTGCTTCTCCCTTGGGGGAGCCTTAGAAATATTGGCGAGGTGCACTGGAGGTCCCACTTTTATCGGCGCAATATGTTCTCTACCAAGTCCAGTGATTACTTGGATTATAGCCATAGTAATGTTGGTGAGGTGAGCTGGAGGTCTCACTGTTCTTTGTGTGGTATGTTCTCTACCAAATCCAGTGATTACTTGTATCACAGAACTGGGTCACCCGTTGCAGCAGCTTCATAGGATTCAGCGAGATTCCTCGCCTCTTGGATGGACATTACAGCGCTCGTCCTTTTGGGTCTATGAGGTTGGATTCTAAGGGGTGTTGTCTTCCACCTGAGTCGCTGTGCCATGTGGTGGTCTGTGTGTTTGTTGTTAGTATCTCTGTGTATAGGGGGTGGGCATTGGGTGGTGGAGGTGGGTCAGGTAGATAGGATTTTATTAATACCTTGTATGACTATTTCTAGCTGGTATTCCCGTCGTGCCAATCTTTGGGCTGAACTCATCGAAGGAGGAGTGGGGGGTTTGGTCTTGGTGTGTCCTGAGTCTGGTCATCTAAGGATGGGGGGTGCTTGGTTGGGTTCGTGGATGGGGAGAGCTTATCTGTGTGGATGAGGCTCCAAGAAATTCTAGTGGCTGTGTGATGTTTTAGGGAAAATCGTGGGGGTGGGTTGTGAAAGGTTGTTTCAGAAATTGTGTGGCACTTCTATTGGTTTAGGTGCAGGGAGGGGGTTTGGAGCTGTTTTCTGCTGGCTGCTTTCATTGGCTGCTGAATGGTTGTATAGGGAGAGGGGGCGACAGTATAAGGCCTGTAATGTATCATCTTGTGCGAGCCTTGTGTTAGGCGTGTTTAATATGGATGAGTTGTGTGAATTGGGGGCGAGTTGGATGGGATGGTGAGGCTGGGTGGAGATAGGTTGGAGGGCTGGGCTTGAGTCGAGGGGTTGTTTTGATAGTTTTTCAGGGACGCCTGGCTCTGGGTTAGGGTTAATTTCGAGTGGGAGTGGGATATGTGAGTGAAGGCAACGCATAGCGTGGCCAACAGTGAGTCAAATGCATCCAGGTTGTCATTGTTGGCTTGGATCAGGACGGTTCCATTGCTGTAAATGGTCACAAAGGTGTTGCTGTTGCGTGTGTGGAGGTTAGGAATTATGAACGTTAGTTTGCAGCTGTGGGGGGTGCTAACTGTTTTGGAGATGTGGAGGTGGGATTTGAGAGGGAAATGAAAAACCTGACAGGCATCATAGAGAATCAATCAAAAACTAGATAAAATTGCAACAATCATTGAGGGGCTTTATCGCGCTCTCAAAATGTGTAGTATTACCTAGACTGCTATATATCTTTGAGACACTGCCACTGTTTCTCTCATGGAAGTTCTTCTCCATGTTTAATGAAACACTGGTTGACCTGCTGCACTGAGGAATAGAATAGATGTGCGGGTGTGGATTTAACCTGCATTAATGGATGTAGATTTACAAAAAGATGAGCACTTTCAGCGCTTTGATGACTCAACCCAAAACTTTTCCCTAGCCATCGCCCAATTTCCAGCGCATACTGTGCTACTTATAAAACTCCCTCCCATTTGAGAAAGACTTACCACCTCCTTTGAGGAGATGCTAAATTATTAATGTTCGATGACCTGATTTTGGTTAACCAACATAAATAGATAACTTAGCAATTCAGGGCCTGATTCACAAAGGGACAAAAGAAGGGGGTTCCCCGTGGGTAACTTCGAGATATAGGCAGGTCAGAGGGGGAAAAAACAATTTTGAATAGAACAAAGGAGGACACCCTGCCTAGGGATATATAGGCCCTAACTCGAGGGTCCAACAGGTATACAAGAAGGGGTGATTAGCCTAGAAGTTGACACTGTACACAGCAACCACAAGGTCAATCCAAGTAGACTCTACAGAGCATATTAGAAATATATATGTTTTTATTTTTTTGGGATAACAAAGATATAAAAAGTGAATAGTACTTTAGTATCACAAAATACGTTTAGTGCATAAAAAAGACATACATTTATATAGGGACACCGGAGGGGAAGATAGGACTGCATTAAGACCTACCCAGTACCAGCCACAATTCAAACACACTATCTCACTTATTTCTGTCTCTTCTCATTCTACCTCATATTCTATCATTCACCTTTCATTCTTCCATTCATACTTCTAATCCTGGCGTGTGCAACACATAGATGGTTAATGTGTTGCAGGGATCGGGATGTTAATCCAGGCAGATGACTTTTACTACGGGTCCTGATGTAGTTAGGACAATGACCGTATTCCTGGAGACACAAGCCGACGCGCGTTTCGGTGACAGGCCAGTGAGGCCACACCTTCGTCAGGGCTAGGGGCAGTATACTGGGAGGGGCACAAGTGTAAAATCTGAAAGATAGAGAGCAAACAGGTCTCATTTTACTTTTCTATATACATATAATATTAAATAAACAGTTATGCATTTCCAACATATATCTATCATAGTTCTAGCTCATTATAACATTTTAAATATACATTGAATATTAATGAGATTCCGATGTAGCATCTTAACCATACATTGGATATCGATATCCCTGATGTTGACCTTTTGTCGCTGTACAGTGTCAAACTCTCTAGAGACACTCCCTGAGATAGACTCCCTATTGCATGGGATCTAATGAGGCATAGTGATGGGCTAGGCTAAATGAACCATGGAGGACAATTCATACAAAAATTAATTTTCACTAGCATACAAATTTATAAATACCATTACATACAAGTTTGTAACCACACTTACCATTCTTGCACACACATGACCCAATTGTTAGAATAAGGCTCAGGGTCCTAAACGGCAGGCTGTTCTAGATTTCATTAGATATTAACTGTGGGTCTCAGCTATAGACCAAACAACTAATAATTCTGTCATATATGGAGAGAATTCTTGGCTTATTTTATCAAACATATATACTGATATTTACCTGTATGGTTTCTGATCTCTATTATCAGGGACCGTAAGCGTTCGATGGCTTCTGCTGCACTAGGAGGGCAGTGTTTCTAATTTTCATTAACTGGACTCCACGGTTTGATGATTCTATAATGGGGTTAAATTAAAGACCCTTATATATCATAGCACTGGTCGAGTTGGCTCAAGTCTAGCAGTTTCAGGGTATAGCCAGTTTTTAGATCAATCGTTTATATCATTATCGACCTATGGGGGACCTTTTTATTCCACCCGAGCTCCTGTTGTGGTGGAGTGGACTAACAAATTGATGCCACACATATAGTTCTAAGATCACATTTGGCCAGATCGCTATTTTAAAAAAAAGTTATCTACAAAAGTCTTAAGTGGCTGATCTCAGTTAGCAATTAATCAGATCTCATATCCAGCACACAATACCTGCGATGTCTTGGACTAATGAAGTCAACAGGAAACTAGGAACAGGCTGAGTTTACAGGCACAAGGGTTTGATGGATTCACAGATCACTCTCTGTAAGGACGACAACACACACTTGTTATGGCCCTGGCTAGACTCTATAATTCAAAGCATTAGTTAGGCGAATTACATAATTTCATTTACCTAAGGCGATGTTTGGCAGTTTTCTGTTCGGAAGTAGGACAGTTAGGGCGGTGAGATGCGATTTTCTATATTTCCGATGGTTTTGGGGAGCTCCCGGGTATCCGTTAGAAACCCTATCGGGGAACGAAATAGGTATATACTAGTAAATCCTCCCTGAGACTTTTTATGCAGTCGACGATAGCAGGTGCCAAATATACATACCGGAGCAGCCGGTGAGCACATCCGTGCTATGTTTATTTCAACACCGTGGGCCCGATCACTAGAGTTCCTAACAGTACTTGACAGATAGAGAAAACGGAGGGGGACAAAGAAATCCATTACAAATTTAGTTCATCCAGTCCCGTTTAACATAGCCATATAATCACTCCAAGATGGTTACCTTCCACGGGTGTGTAGACTTTTTTCAATAGAGTCCTGGTGGCTTCTCTACTCGATTTACCGCCATGAGGGGAGACGGGTAGAGGAAGTGCCTAATGGTGGGATAGCAAGAAAGATGGATCTATTATACCTGTCTAATAACCAATACTATCTAACCTCGAGGTTACCTATCTACGACATTTACCTTCCTATCGGAGTCCGTTTCCTTCCGGTGGGGTTCCGCCGACCGCGCCTGCCGGCCTACTGCTGGAGACTGGATTCTCGCCTGTTTCCTTTCCCTTCCTGTTTAAGTAGCGTAATATTCGCGCCTCCTGAGGAGTTGGGTCAGATGTGTTGGTAATGCATGGCCATAGATGACGGACTCGTTTCTCCCACACCGTGTCCAGTCGCCATCTTGTGTAAACTGGTCAAGTACTGGCACGTTGGTTATCGTCCTTGTTTCCATTCGAGGTAGTGTCGCGGCCATCTTTGTTAACCCAGCAATGAGCTTTCAAACATTGATGGACGATATCATCCATACAATGCTCAGTCGCCATCTTGTGTAAGCTGATGATGCAGTGACACGTAGGTAATCAGCCGAGTTTTCCTACAAAGTAATACAGCAGCCATCTTATGTAAACTCGCTGCAATCTCTCAGATATTATCGATAAACTTGATGGTTGTCTTAGTTAATTAGCGATCTGTGTCAAATATATGGTCCCAAGTCCGATTTAGTCAAAAGGCAAGCCAAACCCATGTCAATGGAGTCCCTAGTAGTGCTCCCTTTATATCTCTCATATTGTGGATTATACCATACCCATATATGTAGGAAATATAAGAGGTTTGCCAACTATTATCACTCCATATATGTATTTTAAGTTGGATCTGCCAAAATACTTTTAAAAAAATGCCTGATGCCAGGGACAGTCTTCATTGAGTCCTTTTTCTACAGCATTCAGGTAAAAAATCCAAAAAAAATCCTGTTTTTTTCGGAGGCACACCGGGTCAGTTCCTGGGCTGGCTTTTATCTTTTCCAAGATAAACCAACGAAGTTCCACATCTTTATGGTCTTTTTCCAACCAATGTGCTACTATGGGGGCTGGTGATTTCTGATTTCTGATGTTGGATTTATGCTCCCCTATTCGTACCCGGCATTCTCTACCTGTTTCTCCAACATATGGGAGATTGCACGGGCACAATATTAGGTAAACGATGTTACTGGTGCGACAATTGGTCATGGTGGCATTGCGGCTGACAGAAATCGTTCGGTTGTTGGTATGTACAGTATCACCCACAATGGCCTGCGGGCAAATGTGGCATGTCCCACATTTGTGATTGCCATATATTGGGTCCATACCTGTTATGGTGGTTTGTTTATTCACCGGTGATTCTTGTATTTTGCCCCTTACCAGGTGATTTTTCAGGTTTGGGTTTTTTTTTAAGGCAAAAATAGGGCGGTTCAGGTGCGTCTTCTCATTTTCCAGGTTCAAAATGTGCCAGCTCGAGTTTATGGCTTGCCTGATTCTATGGTTCATTTCGGAATGACGGGTCACGCATACTAATTGGTTTAGTTTCTCTGAATCTTTTTCCACAAACATAGCTTCCCTGTTGGTATATCTGGCTCGTTTGAAGGACTCCTTGATCAATCTGGGTGGGTACCCCCGAATGCGGAGTTTTTCCTGAAGTATGTCTGCTTGGATCAGGAAGTCCTGTAGGTCAGTGCAGTTCCTTCTAATACGAAGGAACTGGCTGTAAGGGATACTGTCCCTCTGACTGCGCGGGTGGAAGCTAGCATATTGGAGCAAGGTATTTCGAGCTGTTGGTTTTGTATACAAAGATACCTTGATGAGGTTCTCATGGTGTTCAATCCAGATGTCTAAGAATTCTATTTTAGACCTGCTGATATGGCTAGTAAATCTCAAATTGGCGTCCGCCGCATTGAGCCAATCGATGAATTCACGGAGTTGGTCTTCTGCCCCCCTCCAGATAAAAAAAATGTCGTCAATGAACCGTTTCCAGCTCATGACATTTTCGAAGAATGGGGCCATTTCATTGAAGACATTTGTTCTTTCAAATTCTCCCATGTAAAGGCAAGCTATGCTCAGGGCACAACTAGCTCCCATGCTAACACCAGAGGCCTGCCTATATAGGATGTTGTCAAATTCAAAGTAGTTCTCAAACAGAACTATTTTGAGGCATTGTAGGATGAATTCATAGTTCGTTATATTGGTGTTCCTTGAGAGTACAGTTTCAATGGCCTCGTATGCCCCTCTTTGGGGGATATTAGAGTATAGTGCTTCCACATCAAGGGTGACCATTATTTCCGAATTTTCGTGGAATGGGATTCCTTCCACTTGCTGGATAAAGTGTCCTGTGTCCCGTACGTATGATTCCAATTCTGTCACCATCGGGTTTAGGAATTTATCAATGTACTTTGATAATGGCTCGGTGGCAGAGCCAATTGTGGAGACGATCGGTCGCATGGGGGGTCTACACTGTTCTTGTGGGTTTTGGGTAACCCATATATGATAGGTAGTTTGGTATTGGATGGGGTTAAAAATTCAGCTTCAGCTTCACAGATGTGGTTTTGGTTGACCGCTTTTTGGACCATTGTCAATATACGTTTTTTGAGAACGTTTTCAGGGTTCCGAGTGATCCGGATGTAATGACCAGAGGAGGAAAGCAGTTCGGTCATTCTTCTTTTGTAATCGGTGGTATCAAATAATGTGATCCCACCACCTTTATCACATGGTTTAATTGTGATATTTCTGTTCGATTACAGTTCCTTCAGGGCTCTGTTTTCTGAAATAGGTAAATTTGCTTTCGGTATGGGAACATATTTGGTCATTTTGTTGATTTTATGATTGACTGTCTTTTCAAAAATACTTACCTCTGGTCCCACCATTTCTAAAGAGGGTGTGAATGAAGACGGGGGTTTACAACCAGATCTATTATTGTCATTGTCAGTGGGTGGCGCTTACGGGAAAAACTTTTGGAGGCGGACCTTCCTGAAGTATAATTGTAAGTCTCTGTTCAATTCAAATTTGTTGAAGTTGGTAGACGGTACAAACGATAGGCCCCTCGATAGAAGTTGGATGGCCTTAGGATCTATAGTTTCATTGGACAAATTGAACACAGGGAGCCCCCTTATGTACGCCAGTATTGATGATGGCGAGTCTGCACATACATCTGCGGTTGTCCGCGACCCTGATGGTAGTTCCTCGTTTGTGGGGTTCTCGACGGGGGGGGGCGGGTGTTGCCCCGACGGTTCCCTAAAAAACGGTTCTGTTGGTAATTGCGGTCATATCCTCCGTTTCTATTTCCTCTGTTGGAATTATGTCCTTGATTAGGATTATGTCCTTGCTCATAGCTAGGGTCATATTCTTCGGGGGTGTCCCCCTCAGAATCAGTAGTTTCCGAGAAGGTGGTGACTTTCCTTCCTTGGCCCCATCTAGGTGCCTGTCCTCGGGGGGCATTTTCTTCTTGGGGAGTATAGAAATTAGTTCCCAAGTAGGGGTAGGCTCTTTCCTGTGAAAACATTCGAATATCCTTTCTCAATTTTTCAGTTTTTCTTTTGAGCAGGTATTCTGAGAAGGATTGCAATTCAAATTGGATCTCTTCAAGCTTCTTTTTCCCCTCATCTACTGAATCCCACTCTTTGAGTTTATCTTCTAATTCTCGAGTTTCTTTTTCAAGGATATCCATTACGGTCCGAGCCGTTTCCACAATCAGCATCATCCAGTCCCTGGAGCAACGGTTAGAAATAAGGGCCCATCGCTCCAGGAACTGTCTGATTTCAATGAACATCCCTGGGATGTTGCGGACTCTGAGTCCGATGGGGATAGTACCTGCTCGTAAATAATCGAGCATGAATTTGGCATGCAATTCTGTTCTTTTCGATTTTTTGCGGAGATTCAGCAATTTGTTCCAATCTCCGTTGAGCCCTTTGGGTACAGAAAAATCTTGCTTGCCATCCGCTGGGAGACCAAGCATTTTGGCAAAATCATCATCGGTAAAACCGAATGTTTTTATAGTATCCATTCTGGTTCTTTTTAGATGGAAATAATATAGAATATTAAGCGGAGAGGGTGGTTTGTCTAGGCCAGGATCTTTCTTATATTTAAAGGGCCAAAGTTTAGTATAGGTTTTGGTCAGGTGTGCTTCACATTCAAACAGACATTTCAAACTATCTATCACTCATCTTTCATTTATACTCGCTATTGGTTCATTCAGCCAAAGAACCCGAACAACCCCCACAGCTCAAGGCTGTGAGTCAAATGGACAAAAGAAGGGGGTTCCCCGTGGGTAACTTCGAGATATAGGCAGGTCAGAGGGGGAAAAAACAATTTTGAATAGAACAAAGGAGGACACCCTGCCTAGGGATATATAGGCCCTAACTCGAGGGTCCAACAGGTATACAAGAAGGGGTGATTAGCCTAGAAGTTGACACTGTACACAGCAACCACAAGGTCAATCCAAGTAGACTCTACAGAGCATATTAGAAATATATATGTTTTTATTTTTTTGGGATAACAAAGATATAAAAAGTGAATAGTACTTTAGTATCACATAATACCTTTAGTGCATAAAAAAGACATACATTATATAGGGACAACGGAGGGGAAGATAGGACTGCATTAAGACCTACCCAGTACCAGCCACACTTCAAACACACTATCTCACTTATTTCTGTCTCTTCTCATTCTACCTCATATTCTATCATTCACCTTTCATTCTTCCATTCATACTTCTAATCCTGGCGTGTGCAACACATAGATGGTTAATGTGTTGCAGGGATCGGGATGTTAATCCAGGCAGATGACTTTTACTACGGGTCCTGATGTAGTTAGGACAATGACCGTATTCCTGGAGACACAAGCCGACGCGCGTTTCGGTGACAGGCCAGTGAGGCCACACCTTCGTCAGGGCTAGGGGCAGTATACTGGGAGGGGCACAAGTGTAAAATCTGAAATATAGAAAGCAAACAGGTCTCATTTTACTTTTCTATATACATATAATATTAAATAAACAGTTATGCATTTCCAACATATATCTATCATAGTTCTAGTTCATTATAACATTTTAAATATACATTGAATATTAATTAGATTCCGATGTAGCATCTTAACCATACATTGGATATCGATATCCCTGATGTTGACCTTTTGTCGCTGTACAGTGTCAAACTCTCTAGAGACACTCCCTGAGATAGATTCCCTATTGCATGGGATCTAATGAGGCATAGTGATAGATTCACAAAGGGCCTTTGCACTTATTGGAGAGACCCCACAGTCGGGTAGACTCTGCACTTGGAAAATCCACCCTGAGTGCGGAGAAGCCCAACAAATGCAGAGCATTCGCCATTAGTGTGGAGGCACTTTGTGAATCAGGTCCTCTATATTTGGGAGGGATGCCCTTAACAAACCCCTTCCAAATACTCAATTTGTATTTAACCCAAACCCAATTAGCGAATCTGTAAGATTTGGTACTGTTACTGAATCACTAATTGGGTCTGGGAGATAAAAAATGCCATTTTGCAGTCAGAATGTCTCTAATTTTATGAACCCTAGCCGTACCCACAGTAAAATTGCTTAATACATAAGGGCTTTAGACACCAAGCGTTCAAAGCACAGTGATGTCTGAAAAAAAGTTAAATAAGCAAGAGCGCAAGAAAAAAAATAGTCACAAAACACAGCTGAAATTAACAAATAAAATATGAACCATGCACTAACACTTTACAGTGACTCATCCTCTCCCTAAGGGGTTCATCCATCCTCAGGGCTTGGAAATATAATGCAACTTAAAGCAATAATTGCAAATAAATCTGCACACACCAAATTACTTCTTGAAGGAGGGATAACAAATATTTGACCAGTTTATATGTTTCAAAGTACACACGCCACCCAATCATATTCCATTCAGATTCTCTGTGCCTATGATAACTTCCTTACCTAAATCAATGCTAAATATGATTTAGGTGATAAAAAGTAAGCAATCAGGTGTGAAAAATGTCCAAAAGTTAGACAGAAAATGACTCTCTTCATAAATGGAGTCTTATATGCGACTTACGTATATGCTTCTAGTACATATACAATAACATATAAAAAAGGTGAGTTTACACACTGTTAGTCCTAAGCAAGTATCACAGAGCCAGTCTGTGCTCCCCTGCGCTCATCATCGTACCCCCTTTGTGGATCATTACAATTACATTATCATACAGCAAAGAAGGGAACTCTAGGGGCTGATATTTACCGGGGTCCAGTGTATAAGTCCCTAAGCTAGTCAGAACAAAAAGGATTCACTGTTCCCCCTCTGTTGGAGAGATGAAAGAACCAAGAACAGTGAAAAGAGGGGGAAGCCCCCTTTCGGAACTAAAACCCTCACACACCCAGCAAGCTAGGTGTCATGCTTCATCATCTGGGTTCTGCTGCTCGTCAGACTGGCGCTGCAATGTCTGACGGGCACCCGTGAAGGGGCTCTTTGTCGGAGATCTTCTGTTCCTACCAGTTGGTGCATGTGGGTATAAGGGTTTTAGGTGAAGTGTAGGCGTGAGGAAATAGTGCAGAGGTGTGGGTTAAAAAAGGTTAGGAAGTCCACAGGGATTTTCATTAGTGTGGCTAGCTACCTTATTAAAAACAAAAGAGGGAGGCACAGACATCATTAGTCAATTCTTGAAAATGGCTAGTACGATGCTGAATTATGTGCGCTGACTACAGGAAAGGTGCCTGTTTTATCCAATGATTTTTTTTTTAATATCCAATTTCATTGACATTTTATAAAACAAGGAGTAACCCAAAAAATTATTTTTATTACTGTGAAATGTAAAACCCTACATTACAAATCTAAATATTATCCCCCCTACCAAGTTGGCGTAAAAAGATAAAAGCCCTTAGCGCTACGAGTAATCAGTCCAATGGACTTGTCCATTTGCCCCATATTTATTCATATTTGTCGGACATCCTCTTGCCTCATAAACTGATTTTTCTTGGCCAGCACATCAGTCAACTCCCCTACACCATTTTGAAATAGAGGAAGATTTTGAGTCTTTCCAAGCCACTGCAATGTCTCTTTTAGCAATCAACATGGCTGTTCCTAGAAACAGTTTGTTGGCTCAGGAGCCGTCCATCCCCTCCATCACCCCCAGAAGAAGATCAAGTAGATTAAGGGAAACCTCCCACCCCAATATTCCACTCAATTCAGATGTGGTTGATACCCAGTATTAGGATTTGGCCGTGCAGGATGACACCTTCACAGCGAGGACATTGCGTGACTGGGAGAAGACTAGCTTTGTGCAGTTGCGCCGGTGTAAGATATACACAGAGAAGATAGTAGCTATGTATGAGGCGAAGTCTGTCAGATATTGTGAGTGTTGTTGGGGCCATAAGGGCGTCTCTCCAGTCTATATCTTCCAGAGGGCCACCTATCTTTCCAATCGAGTTCTAAGAGGATCTAGTGTGGATGGGGTATTGGATGGGATTGGTATATTTGGGATATCCCTCCCTTCCCTAGGTCTCCCAAGAAAATCTTGGCCTCCAGTGGGCTGAATTCGGGGAATGTCTCCTGGTTAGGAATGTGAGTGGCTAGGAGATGATGCGATTGGAGATACTCAAAGAACTGTGTAGAGTGTAAGGAGTATGCATGTTGTAAGTTCTGAAAGGAGGACAAGTGTTCACTCTTCACGACGTCTCCCAGGCAGGTGATTCCTATTAGGTTCCACGTTTGAAAACTCATCAGGGTCCACCCTTCTCATAGCTAAGTGCAGTGCCATTATGGAGTTTGTAGCGTGAGTCTGTTGTCCCAATGTATGTGCTGCAATGCAGATCGCCATGCTAGGAGAGCCATATGGGTGACTACTGGCAGGGCCTGAGAGATTGAAGCTCCATCCAGCATAGCTTGGGCCTGAGAGTATCCAAGGCATAGAAAAACCAAAGGAAATGATGGACGGAGCGTTGACAATACAAGCACTCACCCCCAGTCAACTGATCTGGGTTTAATCCATCACCGTTCTTTTGCCCACTCTGCCACCCCAGTTCAGACATGGCCATATGCAAATCAGTCTGACCATGTGCCTCATGGGAACAGTCCAGCCTGAACTGCCAAGCCATGCCTTCCCTGGACCGGAAACAAACTACTGAGGACCGGTTTCTGGCATTTCAGCCGTCTTCAGCCCGGCTTGCTTGAATCCAGTGGCAAATTGAGCAAGGGACTCAAGTCTGAGCATACCCTGCCAACTTATGGCGAACAAAGAATCCAAGGCATCCCAGTTCGAGCTGTGTTGGGTCCGACCGACCCCCATTAAACCAATCATGGTTTATCAGGAGGCGAGTGGCGAGATAGTGTAAAAAGAGATTTGTCATCCCCATTCCTCCTTCAGATGTGGCTCATTGGCAAGTCGTGAGAGCCAGAAGCAGCCTTGAGCCCCCCCCAAATGAAGTTGGTATTTACTCCATCTAGATCGCAAAACCAGCTGCAAGGGAGATGGATCAAGAGATCTTGGAGGACATATAAGAGGTGGGGGAGAACAATCATTCTGATGAGGCTAACTCTCCTGGGAGGGCTGAGAGGGAGTTTTTGCCATTGACGTAAGTCATCTTTTGTGCGTTGGAGAATTTGACCGACACTAAGGGACCAGGTCAACTCCAGGACAAGCACCACCCAGATACCAAGGTATTTAAAGGATAATCTTCGCATGGTTGTCTGCCAGTCAAAACATTCTCTGGAGGCATAAAGGGGCACCACCATAGACTTGATTGGGTAAGGCGTAAACCAGATGATCGCCCGAAGAACTGGAGGATCTGCATGCATCTCCGCCCGGACCTGGCCGGATCCGCGAGGTAGAGGAGGAAATCATCAGCGGTAAAAGGCGATTCGGTCCTCGTGAGATTCCTGCCAGTACCTGGTCATCCGGGGTGAAGAGGAGAGGGGAGAGCGGACATCCCTGCCGGGTCCCCCTCGTGATCGGGAAGACCTCGGATAACACCCCATTTATAAGGACCCTGGCTGATGGGTTAGAGTAAAGAACTCCTGCAATCTTTCGATAATGGGGGTCAAAGCCTGTCCTCTCTAGCACGTCTCACATGTAGCGCCGGTCAACCATATCAAAGGCCTCAAAGTGCAGTAAAATTAAGGCCAGGAATGCTGTAAGGAGGTAGCGGTAGGCAAGGGCCACATGCAGGAGCCGAAGGCAATGACAGGTGCTGCGGTGTGGCATAAAGCCACATTGGTCAGAGTTTATGATGGTGTGGAGCACTCTTTTCAGCAAGGTGGCCAGAATTGTTGCATATATTTTGACTTTCGTATTAATGATGGAGATCGGGCGATATTGGGCACAGAAAAACTGGGGAGGGTGCATCTTGGGTATGACCACAATGGTGGCTGTGTCTGTAATGGAGGAGAACGACACGTCCTCTATAGCTTCTTGAAATAGGGCATGGAGTCGTGGGATCAGAGATTCACTGAATACCCTGTAGTACTCGGTAAGGAGTCCATATGGGCCTGGGGTCTTGTGAGTGGCAAGCATGGAGACTGCTTTGCTCACTTCCTCAGTTGTGATAGGCTCATCCATGGTTTTCTGCTCTATCTCCAAAAAAAGCCTTGGGAGAGGGATAGTTTGCAAGAAGGCGGCGGAACGATCACATGGTGTGTGTTTGGGATCCACTGAGTACAGTGTCTTGTAATAATTTGCAAGGCCTGAGCAATTGTTGCGGGTGTACGGAAGGTTTGTCCCTGTGTGTCTTGAATTTCGAGGACTATGCGATTGGCCATGGGATGAGTAGCAAGCCAATGGAGCAACTTGTCATTTTTGACACCCCATCTGTAAACTCTGGCTACTGAGGATCCCTGAATCATCTTGGCTGACTCAATGGTGTTACTCTTGATTTCTTTCCACTCTAATTCTAATTGTGGCATTCTGCTTCCACCTCAGTTGTTGCCGCTGCCATTTCCATACGGAGCACCCTAGCTTGAAGTTGAGCAAGCTGGTGGTCGCGAGTCTGACAACTGTGCTTAAGGAATCCTTTTGTGTACCCCTGAATTGTGGCTTTGCCCGCCTCCCAAAGTGTACCCTGACGCTGCACTCTGCCTTCGTTAATACGAAAGTAACTATTGAGCTCCTCCCCAATGCTCTCTTTGAATTCTTGGTCCTAGAGAGACCAAGCATTTAATCGCGATATGGGCCTGAGAGCCTTTGTTGGGCCACCCTGCTGTAAAAGGAGCGTGGAGTGGTCGGATACTCCGCGAGCTAGGATCTGAATTTCACAGACGGTCCAGCAGTCTGGAGCGGGCATGAACAGGCGGTCTATACGGGAATGGTTGTGGTGCACTGCAGAGGTGTGTGTATACTGTCGTGTTTTAGGGTACCAGGTGCACCAGACATCATAGAGACCCAGTGTAGGGGTCCAATCCCCAAGAAGCCTGGCCCCCAACTTTCTATGAGAGGATATGGGACCCGTAGCCTCTTCTGTGGGCTCCTGTACAGCTTTGAAATCACTCCCAATTATCGTCAGGCCCTGGGAAGAGCGGATATTATTTTCAGTGTAGCTTGAAGAGTGGGCTCTAATTTTTCTGGAGGAGAACATAGTGATATTAGATTAATGGTGGATTCTCCTAGGGTACCAGAGAAAGCTGTGAATCGGCCTAAAGGATCGTTGAACACTAGGGTCATTTTGAATTATCCAATAAGAACAGCAGTCATAATACTCTGTGCTTTCAGGATTTGCCTGTAACATTAACAAGTAATAAATGGGAATAAAAAAATTGATAATAAATGCGAATTGTCCAATGTATGTTCTCAGAACTAAAACTAGTAGCTTAGGGGCACATGCATCATTGTAAATTGCATTCGCAAATGGTGCAAATTGCAAAATTCGGCCGTTTGCGAATGCAATTTCAATTTTTGGGATGCATCACCATTTTTGTCCTTTTTCGCAATTTAAGAAATCACTAAATTGCTATTTCTTAAATTGCAATTGCATTTAGGGAAATCTCAAATTGAGATTCCTTAATTTCAATGCATCAAACTTAAAAAAAATTGTGAATTCACAAATAAGGGGAGCAAATTACCATGAAGTTGACCTTCATGGTAATTTGCGAAAACTTTGAAAAATGCACTAAAGTGCATTTTTCTAAGTTCCATTTTACACACACACATGCCCTTGGGGCATGTGTACGTGCAAGATGTACTTATAGGCAGATTTCAGGGGTGCAACAGGGTGTCCTTTGGACACCCCTGCACCCTTGAAATTGCAATCTCAATTTGCGATTCTCTAATGGAGAATCGCAAATTAAGAATGTCTGCACATTCATTCCTATGGGCATCTAGGCCCATTGGAATGGATGGGGAGGTATTCCTTAATTGCGATTCTCAATTAGAGAATCGCAATTAAGGAATTTTAAGAAATCGCTATTTTGTTTAGCAATTTCTTGATGCATTGCAGTTTGCAATTCCTTAATTGCGATTCCTCATTTTTCGCAATTAAGGAATCGCAAAAAGCAATATTGATGCATGTGCCCATATGTGTGAACATTTTATGCATTTTAAACATCATCCTAGATCCTGGCATAACAAAAACCTGTAGCAGGACTACTGAAAGGAAACTGAAATGAAAAACAAGTTGGAACTATTCAGTAAAACCTCTAATTTGGCTGTTTTTTAAAGAACATTCCTCAAGTGCAATGTGAATTCCTTCCTTCTACCCATTTCTTACTAGTTCTTCAAATTTCCATTTCCTATTTTGGTTTACTGCAAACCTTCCAATGAGCCCTGAAAGAAGATGGCTCCCACTGGCCTCCATTTGAAAAGACTCTGGGGCATATTATCTAAGAATTGCGATAAATACGTTTAGCGCTCAAAATCCTATTGCCGTCTATCGCCAATTTGCATAGGCCTGTTAGCGGCGTATTATCAATGCTCAGCTAACAGGCGATATCCAAACCGGCGATAGACGGTGATAGTGAACAGCGCGTGAAAACAAGCGATGTTTTCACGCGCTAATATTCACCTTGCGAATATGGGGGATGTAGATTCAGCATTGCATTCCACCCCCCATGCAAAGTGTGGGTAAGACACAAAAATAGCAGGTGTTGGGAGACCTGCGATAAACGAGTTTATCGCAGGTTTTTGTCTCCCAACGCCTGTCACGGGCCGCCTTGAAAATAATGCGTTCCCACCTCCCAACTACATTTTACATGTAGTTGGACGTGGGAACACCCACTTTACATGTCATTAGTGATGTTTATCGCTGACATGCAAAGTGGGGTGGTATGAGGCTTGAGGCTGGCATTGGCATGCCCTTGTTGCTAGGGCGCTAGAAGTATCGCCGCTTTCTCGGCACAATTCGCCGAAAAAGCGGCGATACTTCACCTTGATAATATGGCCCTCTGTTCCTTCTCTAGTCACGCCTCCTCACACCCACACACAGGAAGCCCAAAACCGGTATTCCCTTATTTTTTGTCGGTGAAGCCAGGATGTCTGAAAGGACTCTTGGAATGACTGAAGTATTTCCTGCCAGTCATGCTTAGCGAATCTAAATCAAAGTAAGAGCTGTTAAGCAGTGCTTAATATGCATTTCTGTTTGCCATTGAATAACACCGAAACATGCTTTTGAGGCTATGCTGTTTTGTTTTTTTACCTTGCGTTGCATGTCGCTGTCAAAGTGTCTGCAGCCTGCCAAGGCAATTATCAAAGCAGTTATCTTATTTATTTAGAAAATTGATGGCAAAGAATGCTATGTCACTGACCCAATATCAACTGCCCCCCCCCCCCACACACACACACACTCTCTGATTATTCAGCCTTGTAGCCTTAAGGTGCATCTAAAGAAAGGCCTGTCCTATCTTTTTATGTGACGAGTTCTCCTTCTGAGTGCAGAGACTCAATCATGCCGCAGAACTAAGTACAAAAACAGATTGGACAGTCCTATGTTTTTATGTGCGGAGTTCTGTCTCGACTGAGTCTACATACTCCAAAGTCCAAACTACAAAGTCGTAAAGTTACTATTAAATTGCTGTTTGTGAATACCGCTAAAATAGTAAACGTACACAATAGTGAACGTGTACCTTTGTGAATCAGGCCCTACAAGTGAAATGTTGCTACTCTTACTTTTTGACATGATGACTCTGTTATTGGTTATAAAAAGAGTTTATATGCGTGTCAGTCACAGGGTCTGATTACAATAGATTTGATTACTCTGTATGGAGCCCAAAAAATATTGAGTTCCCTAATCTGACAACCTTTGGTTTTCATCGAAGTGCAACATTTTGTTGGATAAATTGAATTTGACCCATGAATTTTTTGGGAGACTGAGAACTGGTCGTGTTAAAGTGCTTTGCATGTTAGTGTGAGATGCTGTACATCATAACACATAACTATCTTACCAAGCATGGCACATTTAACTCAGGACATGCTAAGTCCCATCTTTTCACTTCATGTGTACTTTCACTAACGGGTTTTGATACAAAATGCGGTTCTTTGCATTGGCTGCTGCTAACAGTCTTCTTTGGTATTAATAGCTGAATAGCAGGTCAACTGGAATAATGCAATTCTGTAGTCACAACGTTTCTGCATAATAATGAATTTGCCACATAATCCATCATTTGCAGATTTTACCTAAAACTATTTTTGACTTAAACTCAAACGGATAAAAGTAACTTAAAACGAGGCAACATGAGTTTACGGGCGACCTTTCAATTATCTATTGCTGTATATAAGTGTTGAACTATTACTAATGAGGAGGAACCTTTGCACTGACAACGTCTACTAACATGTAAAACATACAAAGGGTCAGATGTACAATCATATTTTGCAGTCGCAAACGGGAAATCGGGCAGTTTGTGAATGCAAATTTGGTCTACCCATGTACAACCGCTATTTTGCGAGTGGGCAACCTTTTATCGACTCGCAAAATAGGGTTTGCGACTTGCTATTAGGAAGGGGCGTGCCAAGGGCATCCCTTTCTTATAGTGACTCACACAGCAATGCAAGATCAAGTTGGTGGTAAACCACTCGCAAATGGGAAGGGGTCCCCAAGGGACCCCTTCCCCTTTGTGAGTGTGTACAAAAATATTTTTTAAGAGCAGGCAGTGTTTAGTCAACACTGTTGCATAATTTGATCCTCCCTTGTTGCATAATTTCAGTGGACCCACTGAGCCGTTCCGTTACAGACAAGAAGCACATTTATATGCCGGAGGCCTTTGAGCAGCACAAATATGCACAGCATGCTCAATGCTTCTCTGGGGCACGGACACAAACAAATATCACTACAAACAAGTAGTGCCATGTCTGTCTTCAAAAAACTCTGACCTGCCACAGAATAATCCATTTAGGTTGCAGTTTAGAGAAATATTTAAAGGGAAGTTTCCCTGCACTTCCTGCAGTCAAAGAGGTGGCTTGCACCACACCAGAGCTATCTCTTAGTATTCTGAAGCCTATTAAAACACATCAGTCATTTTTTCACAATAAGAATTTTAAATCAGTGTTCAGCTTGCCTTTTAACAATCTTTTTGCACAGCTAATAACCAGGTTAAAATGATTTCCCCATCATCACTCTCTTCTCTTTTCCTGGTCTACTGGAAAACTGGAATTCCCTCAGTCTTCTGAAGCCAAAAAAAAGCCACATATTTAAGTCTTTGTGTTGTGAAGTGTTATTGCATAATTTCTTATAATCAACCACTACACTTTCTCAGAAATATCATGTTTTCAGAGCAGGGGTTTGAGAAAATATTGTAATCATTCATGGACTTTTATTGTATTTGTATTTTACTAACTAGATATCATCAGATAGTAAATCCAATCTCGTAAGTGTACTAGAAATGAAGGAATGCAGCAAGTACCATTTTGAAAATGTGCTGAAGAATGAATGTAGACAAGTAATGTACCTTAATATAGCCTTATATCCCGCCGTAGTGGGCTATACCAGCTATTAAATGCCCGCTCCGGCATTAAAGGCCAAAGGTGAGGGACTTTAACAAGGGAGAGGGACTTTAATATCCGTATAGCCCAGCTACGAAGGGCTGTAAGGCTATTTGAACATTCTGCCACTAGAATGTTCCAACAAATAAAACAAAGGCCTCTCAGAGCTCAAAGGGTTTAAATTTCCTCGGGCCCCTTAGAGGCCTTCGAAAACAACATTGGAATGTTGCTTTGTGGGCCTTTCCCGGCCGGTAAAAGAATGGAGCACTCCTTGTCTTCAATGGAGTGCGCCATATTCCAATGTTCTAATATTGTTAATACCACTGCATTGGTGATCATTTATGGCTGATGGGAAATACAACATTTGCTTTTTCATTCTTAATTTAGTGAGTAGAGAGACAGTATATGCCCCTAACTGAGACAGAACAAGCAAAGAGTACGAGCAGCAGCCACCAAAGGCCTCTAATTTAGGTGAAAATTGGGCTGTAAAATGCACCATTTAAACCCTTTTTAGATCATTTCTATGTGTTAATAACACTCGATCTCCCTTTGAGCAAGTGTTAGAGTTGCACTAACCTAACCAAAATTAGTTATTAACCCTCTGAGACCAGTTTATTTTTTACTCCAACAGATGATAATCTATGTAATGAATGGATGATATCAGTGGCTAACACGTTGGCTCCCCTAAAGAAAATCTGTAGGAAAAAAGGGTCAGCTACCTGGTTGACCCCTAGCTTAAAAGACGCACAGGGACAACGTAAAATACTAGAGAAGAAATGACGAAAAGATTACAATGCTGAAAATCCGGGGTCCTTTAAATCTGCTTTTAGAGCTTACCACCAACTGAATACTGAATGCAAACACCAAAATAGGAACAGTGGACCAATCACCTTTCTTCCATGGTATTGCCTGCCCTCAGAATGCTCGGATTTGTAAGGAATAGGGGGGGTCGAAGCTCTCATCCTCAGCAGGAGCACAATTAAAAATTTGCAAACATTTGTGACAAGAATTTTCAATTCTATTAAGGACACGGAGGCGAGGATTATGCCATCTCGATTTCTTTACTACAAACAGCAGCCAATAGGAACACAGTAAAGAAAAAGAAAACTACAAATCCCATGAGCACTTAGGCAACCATAGAGACTACATCCCTATATAAACAACCATAGAGGGTAAGACTTCCTCTTTCTTTGTCCAGTAAAGTTAATCAGTCAAAAATCAATTCAAGTGGTACCGAAGAACAGCCTGGAGGAAACATCCGAAGGCAACAGGAGAACGACCAGCAGGAGACATCCCAAGGAACCAAGGACCAGGAGACTGGAGCAGGAAAACTCAACATATCCAGAATCCGAGATGCTGGAACCAATGCAGGAGAGTACTGAAGAAACCTCACTTCTGTTCAGAACCTGAAAGAAAATCAGAGCCGTAATACAGCATCCCAGTACCATGGAAGGTAAAAGTACAAAGGGTAGGGAAACAGTGCAAGAAAAATTTCAGAGCAATGCCATAGCAATGATAATATACATGAGAAAATGCAGTAAAATACATTTGGGTGGGATAATCCTCGCCTCCGTGTCCTTAATAGAATTAAAAATTCTTGTCACGAAAGTTTGCAAATTTTTAATTCTATGGCAGGACAGGAGGCTCAGATTATGCTTGTTCAAAGCTGAGCCACCACAACAGAAGCAATATCCACAATAGGCTTGAAATAAAACGTTTTAAACACAGAATCGGAAGACCAATCAGCAGCCTTCATGATGTCCGTCAGACTCACCCCAACAGTAAAAACCTTAGAGGCCATGGCTCCCCGAGCGGAATGGGTTCCACAAATGGAGACATCAATTCCAGCCTCAGACAATAGCCAACGCACCCAGCGTGCCAGGGTAGCCGGCGCCACAGGCTTAAAAGGCTTTTGCAAAGCAATCAGCAACTGACCAGACAAATCTTGTCGAAAAGGAGCAGTACTTACCTCATAATCCTTTATGCATTGGACCACACATAACTGTGGATTCTGTGGAAAAGCTGGATATGTCACAGAAGACATATTACATTTGGTGCGCCGGGAAATGGTAAAAGTGACCCCGTCCGGAGAGAACGAACACCCTGCGAGATCCAACGCCCGCATATCCGAAATGCGTTTGCAAGACACCAAACAAAGTAACATCGTCAAATTCGCTCAAAGCTGCTTTTGAGACAAAGAGGAGTTGGGAGGCCAAGCCTCCAGAAAACGTAAGACAATGGAGACATCCCAAAGAGCAACATACTTTAGACAAGGCGGTTTTACCAGCCGAATGCCACAAAGTAATTTAGAAATCAAGGGATGTTCCCCAACAGGCTTCCCGTCAACAAAATCGTGGCCCGCAGAAACCACGGACCGAAAGGAATTGACTGTTTTATAAGCAGAACCAGAAGAGTCTATGGAAGCTAGAAAATTAACCACTAAAGTAACATCCGCTGAAGCGGGATCAAAGTCCCGTTCAGAACAACAACCACACCATCGTCGCCAAGCTGATGCATAACACTTGTGCGTGTTGGGGCCCCAAGCTTCACCGATAAATCGTGTAGCGTCTCCAGATAAGCCAGGGACTTTCCAGCGTTCCCCGAAATCCGCCACGCAACTAACCGGAGCTGACCCAACAGAATCAGAGGAAGAGGGTTGAGCAGAGGGTCCAACAACAAGTTCCACTTTTGGGGAAGAAGGAACGGCGTCGAGCAACTCATCTCCAGAAGATCCGGAAACCAAGCCTGAGCCCTCCAAAGAGGAGCTATCAGAATGATCTCCGATTGGAAGTGCTTTGTCCGAGCCAAGACCCGTGGAATCATCGCGAACGGGGGAAACGCATAGCAGAGATGAGGAGGCCAAATCTGAAGAAACGCATCCGTGGCCAGAGCCTCCGGATCCGGACGCCAACTGTAAAAGTTGGACAATTGGGCATTGAGGCGAGAGGCGAACAGATCCATCCAAGGCCGACCCCAAATGCGAGAGAGGCTCTGAAATACCCTGGGGTGAAGCCGCCAATCGCTGAAGTCCAGCAGATGGCGAGAGTTCCAATCGACCACCTGATTCTGGCGACCCGGGAGATACTCTGCAATAAGAGTGATCTTCTTCTGAAGGCAGAAGTGCCAAAAGGCCTTCGCAATTTCGGCTAAGAGCTTCGACCTCGTCCCTCCCAGTTTGTTCACATACCGAACCGCAGAGATGCTGTCCATGCAGAGGAGTATGCAACACTTGGTAGCCTGAGGAGCAAGACTGCGGATCGCAAACAAGCCCGCCAGGAGCTCCAGACAATTTGTTATGCGGAATTTGTTAAGCGCGGGGGCACCCAGGGGTTTCATGGCTCTGAAGAAAACAGATGAGAGATGGTTAGTGAGGGGTCAGAAGGTGTAGTGTTCTAGCCGTACGCTTGTTTGAATAGCCAGGTCTTCAATGCTCGCCTAAACTCTGTCAGCTTGGTGCAGCTCCGGATAGACAAGGGCAAAGAGTTCCAGGTTTTTGGGGCGAGGTATGCGAATTGCCAATTGATGTGAAGACTCAGTTCTTCCTGTGACCGACGAAGCGAAGACCTTTCTGTAAATGTCTGATTTTGAGTCGTTGAAGGGCCCGATAGTGTAAGGGACCCGGAAAGATTGCTTGAATGGACGAAGTCAACAGGCCGACAATCCGAGCGATCGATCTCAAGGACACACTCTGTTTGGATAACAGTGATATCAACTCCCTCTTGATAGACCTGATCTTCTGGGAAGGCAAGAGCAGTTGGCAAGAGATCGAGTCGACCAGGAAACCCAAGAACTCTATCGACTGAGAGGGATGTAAAAGAGATTTTTGAGGATTCGCAGAAATCCTAGAGATTGCAAGAGCTCGATCGTCCAGGCCAAATGGGTTTGTAATTGGACAGGACACTGACCATCAATAGTATGTCGTCGAGATACACTATCAGACGAACCCCGCGTGCCCTCAGCGACTCCATGACTGGTCGCAGAAGCTTCGTGAAGCACCACGTAGCGGACGAGAGACCAAACGGGAGAACCGTGTACTCCAACCATATCCCCAACCATTGGAATTGGAGGAAACGGCGATGAGGCGGGAAGATCGGGATCGACGAATAAGCGTCCTTCAAATCCAGGCGAACCATCCAGTCGCCTTTGCGAAGGAGATCCCTGAGAAGATGGATGCCCTCCATCTTGGAGTGGCGATAAACCACTCCGTTGTTGAATTCCTTGAGGTTGAGCACAAGGCGAGAGCCTCCCCCTTTCTTCTCTTCCAGAAAGACATTGCTGACGAACCCCTGAGGATGCAGGGAAGTCCGCACAATGGCCCCTTTGACCAGAAGGGACTTGATTTCTTTGGTGATGACGTCCTGATCTAGTTGGGAAAAAACAAGGGGTGAAGGGACGAGATTTTGATGGGGAGGATGGTAAAACTCTATCTGGTAACCTTGAACAGTCTGTAACACCGATGCATCGCTGGAGATTGTACGCCAATTGTGAAGGAAATATTGCACTCTGCCCCCCAGGACAACTGTTTCGTAAGGAATCAAGCTCACCTGTGTTGGCGAAATCCAGACATCCTCCCTGGTGTCCGCCATAACCTCCTTTTGCGGCCTGCCCACGACCTTTGCGGGAGGGGTAGAAATTGGACTTGGGACCGGAATAGGAAGAATGTTGACCTCCTCCCTGCTGGGACTGATAGCCACGTTGCTGGCCAGATCCGCGGCCGAACGAACGTCCTTTGGATCGTCCGGCCCTTCCAAAAACCAGGCGGAACGCCCTGCGGAGAGAAGACTGCACCTTATCCAGGCCACTGAAAGTTGCGACAAATTTCGTCAACTCCTTAAGGAAGGGTTGACCAAAAAGCAGGCCCTGAGCAAGGAGCCCCGACTCTGACGAAGCCAATTCCGTCAACCGTGGGTTCCATTCTGTTGAAAACCGTGGGTTTTCAACCGAATGGAACGGCGCCGCTCAGTGGAAAGAGCACAATTCGCGTTTTCCAACTGGCAAATAGCCTGCTGGGCCCAACCAATCAGCTCGTCCGGGTCGATGCCAGAAGCAGACCCCTGAGCCTAGTAAACCAAATCCAGAATCTTTGTAAGCGGGCCAAGGAGATCTAACAATTTATCCTGGCACAGGCGCCAAGACCTATCAATGCCCGTCTTGGGGTCCTTCGTGAATTTCTTAAGGTAGGTAAGAATAGTGGGATCTACCTCTGGAGTATCAGAGAGTTTGTCTGCCAAATCCGGGAGAGGACATTCGGAACGAAGACGAGAACGTACTTCTTGATCAAAAGGTTCACGAATGTGGGCCTGAACGTACTCCGCGACCTCAGGAGCAGGGAGCCAGGACTTACAGTTTGGGTAGACTATGTCTGAAGGCTCAAAGGTAAGCACAGGGGGATGAGAAGATGCTTCAACAAAATGCTCCTTCCTAGATTTTTTAGCAGGGGGACCAGAGGGACAGGAAGAGGAGGACGAAGAGGATGTATCATCAGTGTCCGGGGAAGTTGGCTTAGCCTTCTTAGAATCACCGGAGGAAGACAGGGATTTAGCTAACTTCACAAAATCTGATTTATAAGGATTTTTGGGGTATTTAGAGGAGTGTTTGCCGGTAGAAGAAGGAATCCAACCTTGTTGGTGTGCATAATCCGTCAAATGACGTTTCAATGGCCCAATGGCGCGGACCAGCGCGGTATTGACCGAGTGTTGCACCCCCTGGTCAAGAGCGTCAACTAAATCATACTCAAAGGACTCCTCAGGCTCTTCACCATAGTAGTAGTCGTCATCCTCCTCGTAGCCAGCCATGCTTGCTACTATATGGCAGAACAGAGAGACAGAAATGCCCACACAGGAAGAACTACCAGGGCCAGACAACACTGAAGTGACCCAGTCAGGGGGATCGACAACCCCAAGCAAGCCAGACAGGTAGAGTCACACGCTCCCCAGAGAAACAGATGAAATGTGGAGGGACAGGCTTGCAAGAAAAGCCACTCTAGGCAATGCCTCTACGAATTTTACAACTCAAACCCTGGCAGAGGAAAGGGCGTCAATTGGGAACTCTCCAGCAGGCAGTGGGCACAGGCTATTTAGAAACGCCACCTCACGCGTGTCAGGAATCCATGAGAGACACAGAACGTCAACAAGGGCTGTCGCGCATGCGCAGAAGCCCGCCTGTAAACACCCGGAAGTGGAGCGACGCGCGACAGCAGCGTGCGACCGCTCGAGTCCCCGGTCCCACTCCACAGAAATACGCGGGCACAAAGCGCCCGAGTACAAAGAGAGGCGACCCGCGCTCTCAAGCAACAAGAACGGCAAACCAAGAAGCCGAAAGAACACCGAAAACACAATGAGCACAGAAACAGCAGGCAAGACGCCGGAAACGGCAAAACGAGAAGCGCTGCAACTACTCTATCATAAGTAAAGAGCACAAGTCAATGAACACATGCAATACAACATTTGGCATGAAATAAAGCAAAATGACTTAACTGGCTGCGAAGCAGCTAAGAAAGAGGAAGTCTTACCCTCTATGGTTGTTTATATAGGGATGTAGTCTCAATGGTTGCCTAAGTGCTCATGGGATTTGTAGTTTTCTTTTTCTTTACTGTGTTCCTATTGGCTGCTGTTTGTAGTAAAGAAATCGAGAAAGCATAATATGCGCCTCCTGTCCTGCCACAGAATTTACCTAACTTCCCTGGGGTCATAAAAGACCCACAAGAGTAGTGAGACGGCAACTGTAGTCCCTATGATGTCACGAGTGTTAAAAACTCCTTTGTTATGAAGAAATTAATTAAACATGCTACAAAAACAAAAGTGTAAGGTAAGAGGCAGTGGGTAAATGAAATTAGTACATCTAAGCCCAGTGCTTCATTTCTAAAACAATAGGTATAGGGGCCTAAAGTTTTGCTCAGACGCCCACTGCCAGCAATATCTAATGCTGGAGTTGCAGAATATTAAGGGCGTGTAATTTAAAATTTGCTAACATTCGTGCCAAGAATTTTCAATTCTATTAAGGACAGGAGGCGAGGATTATGCTTTCTCTATTTCTTTACTGGGAAACACAGCAGCCAATCAGTACACAGTAAAGAAGAAACTACAATACCCATGAGTACTCAGATAATATAAATAAGGTCACAGAGGTCATAACTTCCTCTTTCTTTGTCAACAGGTAAGTCATAAAGTCAAAAATGTAGATGGAAAAACCAAGGATCCATGAAGAACATCCGACCGCAGGACATCCACAAGGCAATCAAACAGGAAAATCCAAGGACTAGCGGGACAAGCCACAGCAGCAGTCGCAGACGGCGAATCCACAGCTCATTTGAGGTCGGAACCTGAAACAGTAAACAAAGTCGTAATACCTACACCCAAACCGAATACAGGCAAATTCAAGAGAGGGTGGGACAATTGCATAAAACATTTCATAATGAAAACATAGGCAAGTCAGATCATAACAATAGAGCAATGCCATATAACTAGAATAGCAAGGGTGGGATAATCCTCGCCTCCTGTCCTTAATAGAATTGAAAATTCTTAGCACGAATGTTAGCAAATTTTAAATTCTATGGCAGGACGGAGGCTGCGATTATGATTGCTCAAAGCTTATCCACCACAACAGATGCAACATCAACAATTGGTTTGAAATAAAAGGTCTTGAACACTGATTCAAATGACCTATCCGCAGCCTTCATGATGTCATGAAGGCTAGCACCCATTGAAAAAGCCTTTGAAGCCATCGCTCCCCTAGCGGAGTGAGCACCAAACATGGTAACATCATTGCCCGCCTCCTGCATGAGCCAGCGAAGCCAACATGCCAAAGTAGCAGGAGTAACAGGCTTGAAAGGCTTCTGCAAAGCAATAAGAAGTTGCCCCTGGAAATCGTGTCTTAAAGATGCAGTGCTTACCTCGTAATCCTTGATACACTGGACCACACACAATTGAGGATTGTGAGGAAACGAGGGATAAGAAATGGATGAAGTATTGCATTTCGTCCGTTTAGAAATAACAAAAGTGACACCCTCCGGAGAAAAAGTGCGACCAGCAAGATCCAAGGCCCGCACATCAGAAACCCGTTTGCAGGATATCAAACACAGAAGCATAGTCAGCTTAGCTGAAAGCGGTTTACGGGTCAAGAAAGAATTGGAGGGCCAAGACGACAGGAACCTCAAAACCACAGACACATCCCATAATGCCACGTACTTGGGACAAGGAGGTTTTACCATCCTAATGCCCTTAAGCAATTTTGAAATCAAGGGATGTTCTCCCGCAGGTTTACCATCAATAGGAATATGACCCGCCGAAATGGCAGAACGGAAAGTGTTCACAGTCCTATAAGCCAGTCCCGAAGAGGCCAAAGAAGCTAGAAAATTACTAATCAGAGCGAGATCCGCCGAAATGGGATCCACTGACCGTTGTGCGCACCAAGCACACCAGCGTTTCCAACTGGACGCATAACGCATACGTGTGTTGGGAGCCCAAGCCTCATTAATAAATCGGGTAGAGTCTCCCGATAAGCCTGGGACTTGCCAGCATCCCCCGAAATCCTCCATGCCACCAACAGAAGATGACCCGACAAGACCAGAGGGTGAGGATTGTGCAGAGGATCCAAAAAAAGGTTCCACTTGTGTGGAAGGATGAACAGCGTCGAGCAACTCATCTCCAGAAAAACTGGAAACCACGCTTGGGCCCTCCAAAGAGGGGTGATCAAATGAGTTCCGACGAGAACTGACGGATCCGGGCGAGAACCCGGGGAATCAACATGAAGAGGGAAACGCATAGCACAGAGACGGAGGCCAAGGCTGGAGAAAAGCATCCGTCGGCAGGGCTTCCGGATCCGGGCGCCAGCTGAAGAATTGGGGAAGCTGGGCGTTCAGACAAGAGGCAAACAGGTCCAGATGACAAGACCCCCAGAGGAGAATCAATTTGCGAAAGACCCGAGGGTGAAGCCTCCAATCGCTGGAGTCGCGGAGATGTCAAGAATTCCAATCCGCAATCTGGTTGCAAGAACCCGGCAGGTATTCTGCAATAACTGTGATCCTGCGTTGCAGACACAGGTGCCAAAAGTCCTTCGCAATCTCTGAAAGAAGCTTGGACTTGGTTCCCCCCAGTTTGTTCACATAACGAACTGCAGAAACGTTGTCCATCCTGAGAAGAATGCAGCAGTTCGTCTGTTGAGGGGAAAGGCACCGAATTGCAAAGGAACCCGCTAGAAGTTCCAGGCAATTGATATGGAAAGACAGTTCCTCCTGCGACCAACAACCCCCCGTTGTCACAGAACCGCAACGAGCCCCCCAACCCCGAAGGCTGGCATCGGACTCGATCACAACATCGGGAGTCTTTCCGAACAGCGCCCGGCCGTTCCAAGATTTCATGTGGTCCAGCCACCACAACATCTCCGTGCGGGCATCCTCCGACAGGGGAACCTGGTCTGAATAACTCAGACCCTTCTGAAGATGTCATATTTTGAGGCGTTGAAGCGCCCGATAATGCAGAGGGCCCGGAAAGATTGCCTGGATGGAGGAAGACAGGAGGCCTACAATGCGGGCAAACCGAGCGCAGGGAAACAGTCTGCCTGGCAAGAAGGAGACGCAAGTCCCTCTTGATAGACCTGATTTTCTGACCGGGAAGAAGGAGCTGGCAAGAGACAGAGTCGATCCGAAAGCCCAGGAAATCCATCGACTGAGATGGAATAAAGTCGGACTTTTGAGGATTCACCAGGAAACCCAAAGATTGTAACAGATCGATGGACCATTGCAAATGACAACAGAGAAGGAGGGGACACTGGGCCAAGAGAAGGACGTCGTCCAAATACACAATCAGACCGACTCCGCGAGATCTTAGAGACTCCATCACAGGACGAAGAAGCTTCGTGAAGCACCACGGAGCCGAAGAAAGACCGAAAGGAAGAACCTTGTACTCGTACCAAGTCCCCATCCATTGAAATTGAAGATAACGACGATGAGGGGCAAATATTGGCACTGAGAGGTAAGCATCTTTGAGATCTAGACGAACCATCCAGTCGCCCTCTTGAAGCAAGTCTCGCAGAAGATGGATGCCCTCCATCTTGAAATGATGGTAGACTACCCCGCCGTTGAAATCTTTTAGATTGAGGACCAAACGAGACCCGCCCCCTTTCTTTTGTACGAGAAAAACATTGCTGACGAAACCTCTGGGATGAGGACTCATGGGAACAATGGCCCCTTTCGACAGAAGAGAAGCGATCTCTGCGGAGATTACCTCTTGATCTTGTAGGGAAAAAACAAGAGGGGGCGGCCAAAGATGCTGGAGAGGGCGAGAGTAAAACTCTATCTTGAACCCCTGTACCTTTTCCAGAACTCAGGCATCGCTGGAGATCAATTGCCAATTGTGGAGAAAAGACTGAATCCTGCCCCCCAAAACCACATCTGAAGAGAGAATCAAGCTCACCTGAGGCAGAATCTGGACGTCCTCCCTGGTTATCGTTGTAACCACCTTTTCCGTAATTTCCTCGACCCTTCTTGGAGGGGTAGAAAGAAGACTTGTTGCTGGAGTAGGTCTGGTTTCCTCGCTGGGACTTATTGCCTCGCTGCGAGGCCTGCTCAGCTCCACGGCCGGACGAACGTCCCCTTCGACCGGCCCTGCCAAAAAGTGGACGAAAAGCTTGACGGAGATTGGCTTGGGCTTTATCCAGCCCACTGAAGGTGGAAACGAACTTCGTCAACTCTTTCAGGAAAGGAGCACCAAAAAGCAAGCCTTGAGCCTGGGGACCAGTTTCAGAGGAAGCCAGGTCGGTCAACCTGGCGTCCAGCTTCATGAGAATAGAACAGCGGCGTTCTGAGGAAAGTGCGCAATTTGCATTGCCAAGAATGCAAACGGCACGTTGGGACCACCCAACCAGTTCGTCTGGGTCAATCAATGCCCCGGATTCCTTGGCGCGATAGGCCAAATCTAGGATCTTAGTGAGAGGTCCCAACAAATCTAAGAGTTTATCTTGACAGGAACGCCAAGAACGATCCAAACCCTTATTAGGATCCTTGGCATATTTCTTCATGTATGTTATCATCGTTGGATCCACTTCAGGTGTAAGAGCTAATTTGTTAGGCAGATCCGGACGAAGGCACTCAGAGCGCAAGCGCGCCCTCACCTCTTTTTTAAAAGGTGTGCGAATATGATCCTGAACATATTTGGCTACCTCAGGAGAGGGCAGCCAGGACGAAGAATTTGGGTGAACTATATCCGCAGGGTCAAAAGTCAGAACTTGAGGAGTGGAATGGGCTTCCACTAAATGCTCCTTTCGAACCTTTTTGGAAGGAGGAGGCTTCACAGTGTCAGAAGAAGATGTAGAAGACGAACCGTCATCTGAAGCCGAAGAAGGAGAGTCACGTGGAGGAGCAGAACGCTTCTTAGCCCTTGGCGCTGAAGACAAAGACTTCGCCAACTTAAAGTCCGAACGATGTGAGTTTCTAGGCGACTTACCACTGCGCCCAGAGCAAGGAGGCAGCCAGCCCTGTTGGGCAGCATAGTCGGACAAATGTTTCTTTAATGGCACAATCGCCTGAAACAAGGATTGACCCATGAGGTCATCCATGGAAGCAGATGGTTCCTCCTCATTGTAGTAGTCGTACCCCTCATCATCATAATATTCAGCCATAGCGACCAAAAGTACAACAGTGCCAACTGAAATAAAGGAACAAAATCCAAAGGTTTTGAAGGCCAAAGCCAAGTTTGGGGGAGTGGAACCCCTAATGCAAGCCAAAAAGGCAACCTGACAAGCAGGATACAAAGTAGATAAAGTGGAGGGAGGGCTTGCACCAAAAAACAAGTTTACCACTCTAGGCAAGGCCTATGCGACAATTTTACAACCCCTGTATTCAAATATCCAATAGGGGCGTAACGGGGCTAAAGCGGCAGGCAGACAACACAGGGCACGGCAAACAGAAACTTCAAATTCCAGGAATGCCTCAAGAATGACGAGCACCACAGAAATGCGGACGTCGGCACCAAAACAAACGCTGTTGCGCATGCGCGAACAGCAGCCAGCCGATAGGAATATAGTAAAGAAAACAATAAACTACAACTCCCATGAGCCCTTAGGCAACCATAGAGAGTACATGCTATATAAGTCACCATAGAGGACAACACTTCCTCTTTCTTTGTCCAGGAACCATAAACAGTCAAAAGTCAATTGAAGAAAATACCGCCGACCATCCAGAAGGAAAGTCCGAAGGCAGAACAGCAAAAGTCCAACAGGAGAACAGGCAATCCTCAAAAGCGCCGAAGGTGCATCAGGAAACACAGCAGATCCAGCCTCCAAGGCGCGGAAAACGGTACAGGAAAGACCAAGATGAAGTATCACTTCTGGTCCGAACCTGAAAGAAAAACAGAGCCGTAACACATATCCCCAGAACCTTGGAAGGAAACATCACATAGGGTGGGGAAAAAATCAATACAAAACAATGCAGATCATAGTAAATCAAATATGCAAAATAAACAATGCAGTAGAATACAAATGGGTGGGATAATCCTCGCCTCCGTGTCCTTAATAGAATTGAAAATTCTTGTCACGAATGTTTGCAAATTTTTTATTCTATGGCAGGACAGGAGGCTTCAGATTATGCTTGTTCAAAGCTGGTCCACCACAACAGAAGCAATATCCACAATGGGCTTGAAATAAAAAGTCTTAAACACAGTGTCAGAGGACCAATCAGCTGTCCTCACAATGCCATGCAAACTCACACCAACATGAAAAGCCTTAGAGGCCATGGCACCCCTCGCAGAATGAGCGCCAAAGATGGAGACATCAATTCCTGCCTCAGACATAAGCCAGCGCATCCAACGAGCCAGAGTAGCTGGCGCCACAGGCTTAAAAGGCTTTTGCAAAGCAATCAATAACTGTCCAGACATATCCTGACGAAAAGGAGCAGTACTCACCTCATAATCCTTTAAGCAGCGGACCACACACAATTGCGGATTGTGAGGATACGCCGGGTAAGTGACCGTAGACAGATTAGTTTTGGTACGTCTAGAAACCATAAAAGTAACTCCATTTGGGGAAAAAGAACGACCCGCGAGATCCAGCGCGCGGACGTCCGAAACACGTTTACAAGATATTAAGCATAAAAGCATTGTCAATTTCGCAGACAACTGCTTACGAGACAGAGAAGCGTTGGGAGGCCAAGCTTCCAGAAAATGTAACACAACGGAGACATCCCATAGAGCGACATATTTCGGATATGGCGGTTTAGCCATCCGAACACCACGCAGTAATGTAGAGATGAGAGGATGCTCCCCAACAGGCTTCCCGTCGACCAAATCATGGCCCGCCGAGAGAGCGGAGCGAAAAGAATTGACAGTCCTGTAAGCAGAACCAGCCAAAGCGATGGAAGCAAGAAAATTAACCACTAGAGAGACATCTGCTGAAGCGGGATCCAAATTCCGTTCAGAACACCAATCACACCACCGACGCCAAGCTGACGCATAACGCTTGCGCAAGCTTCATTGAGAAATCTCTCAGCGTCTCCAGATAAGCCAGGTACTTTCCAGCGTTCCCCGAAAGACGCCACGCCACCAGACGGAGCTGGCCCGAAAGAATTAGAGGATGTGGATGGAGCAGAGGATCCAACAGCAAGTTCCACTTCGTTGGAAGCAGGAATGGAGTCGAGCAACTCATCTCCAGAAGGTCCGGAAACCACGCTTGAGCTCTCCAAAGAGGAGTGATCAGAATGATCTCTGACATAAACTGTTTCGTCCAGGCCAAGACTCGCGGAATCATCGCGAACGGGGGAAAGGCATAGCAAAGCCGAGGAGGCCAAGTCTGCAGAAAAGCATCCGTGGCCAGGGCCTCCGGATCCGGACGCCAGCTGTAAAACCTGGGCAGTTGAGCATTGAGGCGAGAGGCGAAGAGATCGATCCACGGGCGACCCCAAAGGCGAGACAGGGACCGGAAGACCCGAGGGTGAAGACGCCAGTCGCTGAAGTCCAGCAGATGGCGAGAATTCCAGTCTGCTACTTGATTCTGGCGACCCGGGAGATACTCTGCAATAAGAATGATCTTCCTCTGAAGGCAGAAATGCCAGAAATCCGTCGCAATTTCCGCTAACAACCTCGACCGAGTTCCCCCCAGTTTGTTCACATATCGTACCGCTGAGATATTGTCCATGCGGAGCAAAATGCAACAGCTGGTGGCTTGTGGAGCAAGGCTGCGGATCGCAATCGATCCCGCCAAAAGTTCCAGGCAGTTGATATGAAGGGCTAACTCGTCCTGAGACCAACTGCCGCCCGTCGTCAAGTCCCCGCAACGGGCTCCCCAGCCCCATAGACTCGCATCCGATTCCAAAACCAAGTCCGGAGTGGAACCGAACAGGGCTTTCCCATTCCAGGCGTCCATGTGATGGAGCCACCACATCAGTTCCGATTTCGCATCCTGGGACAGAGGAACAAGATCGGAGTACCGAAGGCCCTTCTGCAAATGACGGATTTTGAGACGTTGTAGGGCCCGATAATGCAGGGGACCCGGAAAGATCGCCTGAATGGAAGAGGCCAATAGTCCGACAACCCGGGCGATCGACCGTAACGATACGTTCGGTGCAGACAACAGTGACTTCAACTCCCTCTTGATAGACCTGATTTTCTGGGCAGGTAAAAGAAGTTGGCAAGAGACGGAGTCCACAAGGAAACCCAGAAACTCTATCGATTGAGTGGGTTGTAACTGAGACTTCTGCGGATTCACTAGAAATCCGAGAGACTGAAGAAGATCGACTGTCCAAGATAAATGGGAACGTAGTTGAAGCGGGCACTGAGCCATTAAAAGAATGTCGTCCAGATACACTATCAGTCGCACCCCTCTCACCCGCAGAGATTCCATGACTGGCCGCAGGAGCTTCGTGAAGCACCATGGGGCGGACGAGAGGCCGAACGGGAGAACCGTGTACTCGAACCAGGTCCCCAGCCACTGGAACTGCAGAAAACGGCGATGAGGCGGAAAGATGGGAATGGAAAAGTAAGCGTCCTTCAAATCTAGGCGAACCATCCAGTCCCCCTTGCGAAGAAGATCCCTGAGAAGATGGATGCCCTCCATCTTGAAGTGGCGATAGATCACCCCGTTGTTGAATTCTTTGAGGTTGAGTACAAGGCGAGACCCTCCCCCTTTCTTCTCCACCAGAAACACATTGCTGACGAACCCCTGTGGATGGAGGGTTGTTCGCACAATGGCCCCTTTGAGAAGAAGAGAATCGATTTCCTTGGATATCACCTCGCGATCTCGTTGGGAAAAAACAAGGGGAGAAGGGACGGGACCCTGAAGAGGAGGGTGGTAGAACTCCATGTGGTACCCCTGCACTGTTTGCAATATCCAAGCATCGCTGGAGATCGAGCGCCAATTCTCTAGAAAACACTGAATCCTGCCCCCCAAAACAACACTGTCGTAAGGAATCAGGCTCACCTGCAGAGGAGTAATCCTGTCGTCCTCCTTGGTTTCCACCGTAGCCTCCCTTGTTGCCTTGACCTCGACCTTTTCGGGAGGGGTAGAAGGTGGTTTTAGATCCGGAATAGGACTGTTGTTGCTGCTGATGCTGTCCGCCTCCACCCTGGTGGGACTGTTGGCCACGTTGCTGACCAGAACCACGGCCGAACGAACGTCCCCCAGAACGTCCGGCCTTGGCAAAAACCGGGCGGAACGCCCTGCGCAGAGAAGACTGCGCCTTGTCCAGGCCACTAAAGGTCGCCACAAATTTTGTCAGTTCCTTCAAAAAAGGCTGACCAAATAGTAGACCTTGAGCCAGAGCACCTGATTCGGATGTAGCAAGCTCAGACAAGCGCGGATCCATTTTCAACAGGATGGAACGCCTACGCTCCGTTGAAAGGGCACAGTTTGCGTTCCCTAAAAGACAGATAGCCCGTTGGGCCCAGCCAATTAGGACATCGGGGTCAATGCCAGACGCCTCCCCTTGGGCTTGATACCCCAGATCTAGGATTTTCGTCAGGGGACCAAGAAGATCCAGCAACTTGTCTTGGCACAGGCGCCAAGAACGGTCAATCCCCTTCTTTGGATCTTTATTAAATTTCTTAAGATAGGTCAAAATCGTGGGGTCGACCTCCGGAGTGTCTGCCAAGTTATCCGCCAACTCCGGACGAGGGCACTCGGAACGTAACCGAGCACGCACCTCCTGATCGAAAAAATCACGGATATGGGCTTGGATATAGTCCGTGACTTCTGGAGCAGGGCACCAAACCTTGGAATTAGGATGTATGATATCTGTAGGCTCAAAAGTCAAGACCGGTGGATGGGAAGAGGCGTCAACAAAATGCTCCTTTCGGGACTTCTTAGCAGGAGGTGGACCAGAGGGACCTGAGGATGACGAAGAGGACGTATCCTCCGCGTCAGGAGGTGGAAGTTGAGAATGACAAACCTTAGAAGGGGCAGACAAAGACTTGGCCAATTTCACGAAGTCTGACCTGTGAGGATTACTGGGCGACTTAGAGGAATGCTTGGAAACAGACGATGGAATCCAGCCCTGCTGCTGGGCATAGTCAGTCAAATGACGCTTCAGCGGCCCAATGGCTCGAACCAGCGCAGTATTGTCCGAATGCTGAACGCCCTGGTCAAGGGCATGAACTAAATCGTACTCAAACGATTCCTCCTGTTCCTCCTCATAACAGTATTCCTCAGCGTCGACATAGTCTGCCATTGTCAAGAACAAACAATGCACACTACTGAGGAAAAAACAAGCAAAAATATATATATATAGAAATTAATCTATATGCCCACAAAAAGACTCAAAAGGTAAAAGCCAGGTCACCACCAAGCGACCCTATCAGGGGGGGTGACAGCCCCACGCAAGCAAGATAGGCAGAGCAAGAACTCGACCAAACAACAACAATAGAATGTGGAGGGACCAGCTTGCGTCTAACAGACACCCTAGGCACCGCCTCTAAAGATTATGCAGCCCAAAACCTTCCGTGAGGTAGAGGGCATCAAATGGAGCTCTCCGGCAGACAAGTGGGCAGAGGCAAGAAGAAACGCCGCCTCGTAGCGTGTCCGGGCTCCTGTCAACACGGAGCTTGTCAATAATCGCCAGAGCGCATGCGCGGTGGCGTGTCTGCGACCCGGAAGAGGAGCGACGCGCGACACGCGCGCGCGACTCCCCGAGCTCCGGCCCCACTCCACAAAAATACAGACACGGGCACAAGGCGCCCGAAAGTCCAGAGAGGCGAACACGCGCTCTCTCAGGCAAAGCAAGACAACGTCCTGAAATTGCTGAAAGCGCCAGCTGTAGCACAACACGCATGCACAAAGCGGCGGCGGCAATGAAAACACAAAGCAACAAGCGGCGCTCAGCAACTGTAACAGGACAGCAAGGTAACAGGTAATTTCACATGCAAGTCACACAATAAACGTAATAAAGCACTTAACTGGTTGCGAAGCAGCAAAGAAAGAGGAAGTGTTGTCCTCTATGGTGACTTATATAGCATGTACTCTCTATGGTTGCCTAAGGGCTCATGGGAGTTGTAGTTTATTGTTTTCTTTACTATATTCCTATTGGCTGCTGTTGGTAGTAAAGAAATAGAGAAAGCATAATCTGAAGCCTCCTGTCCTGCCATAGAATCTTGATTCCACCTCGTGCCTCTTTCACCCACCACCAAACTCTCTCTGCCTCTTTCTTTCTTACTGTGTGTTTTCCCGCAATTCTCGTCTTCCATCAACTCCCTCACCCACTCCCTAGTAGTCTGATTACAAAACATAAGTACCCCTCCCTGCCGGAGGAGTACCCACCTGCAGGCACCGGTGGAACCCACCTGCAGGCACCGTCTCAAACAAGTACCGTCTACGCTTTCTACGAGAGGCATTTCGCATGGCGCAATGGTTATTTTTCCTTATAATGCCCAAATCCCATTAAACCTGGAGCCGTCAGGTTACATCCACCTTTAAAATCTATGGACCTAACGTGTTCTCCCGCCTAAAATCATGTAAAAATTGAAATATGCTTTGTTTTTAAATTACTTAAATTTTAATTTTGTAAAAAAAAATGCTTTATAGAGAACACCCCCCCCCCCCCCCCCCCCCTTGCAACTTTTCCCACAAACGTTATGTGTTGCCGAAATGTTTTGCCATTGGAAGGAACTGTCCAACGCGGCGCACCGTTGTTTTGATTAAAACGCACACTGCCGTGAGTTTAAACGCGTGTTAGTTAGTACATCCTCCTGGCTTCAGTTCCCTGCTCCTCTGCACACGCTTGAAGCTCTGAACACCCTCAGAGGAGGGGGCCGGGGGGCTGTCGGCCAAGCTGGGGAAGCTGGCGCGCCGAGTGGCTTTCTCTTTAATACAACACCATTCTGCTTAACAGTGGGAGGCAGATTGCAATAATCTAGGTGGATATATCAGGTTAGAGGTTAGGGGACATTAAAGGTTTATTGTTTTTTTTTTCTTCCTATCAAAATCGACAAAGTGTTTGGTAACTCGTGAGAAATTCCCTTTCACAAATAGTCTGTTTATTCTTCCAGATATTTTTTTTTATAAACTCCCCGCTCTGGAAGGGGGCCGGAGCCCCACCGGGCTACTGTCCAGCCTGCATAGCAGTCAGGTGCTGACGTTCTGAGTTACAACCATATTAATTGCTGCATACAGGCGGTAATCCCCTCGCTTTGAAGCCCAAAGCTGAGTTTTAGGCACTGCTTCAAAAGCGCCGCAGAAATGAGAACGCATGCCCTCTGCCGCCCCAGCCCCGCCTCGCCTACATCTTTTGATTTTTTTTTTAAGACAGTGTCTAGGTAACAAATACAACTGGCGGTGTGACCGCTGAAGGTGGCCAAACAACACCCCCCCCCCCCCCCCCCAAAAAAAATGTACATGACTCCTTAACAAAAAAAGTCGCAGAAAATCCTAAATCCACATGCAAAAATGTTTTATTTATGTGCATAAGTTTGGTCAAGGCAGTCAATGCTCGTGTTTTGGCCCACTCACAATAAATTCACCAGCTCGCATGGATGTTTCTGTCTCACCATAGTGTAGGGCCGTCTCTCCCCTTCACCCCCCCCCTCCCCCCCACTCACACACACTCACACCACACTCATCTCACACCGCCCACTCCCTGTCTTTCCAATAGGGAGCCTGCCAAGCTTATTTGGCGTCATATTTTGGAAAGATTAACTGTATTTCAGGACATTCTCACTTGCAGCACCCAAAACACACATAACAGTCAGAACATTTGTCACAACACTTCAGGCCATGGTGGTGAGTCCATTGGCAATGCCTTCACCTCTCCCACTTGTGACGCTATGACCTTTTACATCCGCTAGGAAAAGAAGTCCTTGCACGTTTTGTGTTTTGTTTTATTTTCCATATTATTACCCTAACATGACCTCTTTAGCAATCATATCAACGCACGACTATTTCACGGTGTTGTGGTTAAGAACCGTGACACAATGCATGACGTAATACATGCAATAGCATTACTTCATATTGCAGGCCGCCCCATGTCACAATGGCACTAGCATAGTATACCATAGCAACATATAGAACTCCATAGCACAATACTACATGACTTAACTAAGTATAACTTTGCGTAGCTTTAGATCGCATTACAAAACACAGCTTGTGGTCGCACAATATAACAAAACGCCTTCTGACACTCAGCACTACATAACGTGACATAGCAGGGGTAGCATAACCTTACATGCTATAAAATACCATAAGGAAACATAATACAACTTAGCTCAGCAAAAAATTAGAAAACTTAGTATAACTTTGAATCGCTTAGATAGCATGTCAAGTCATAACACAATATCGCATTGCATTGTATAACGAAATACACATGGCATGATGTAACTTAGCACTACATAACATGACAGAGAAAAGGATAGCTCCCGCTGTCTATATTCTATTGTACAGCGCTGCCGTTCACATTTGGACTTATAAGGCGCTTTGTAAAACATATAAGAGCGGAATATTACATAGCATAACATGATATGACGCGACACGAGTCATGTTTGTTTACAGCTATACTTATCCAAGAGTAAGACATATAGTCATTTATTTTAATTGTTCACAATGTAACCTAATACGTTCTGGACAATACATATTTCCCTAATTACCAAAACAATCTACAATTGTGAACAGATGCTGAGAGAAATAAAAAGTAATACAAAGTTTTTTTTTTTGGTTTTTTTTACAACACAGAGGGGTGGCCAGCAAATGACATGCTGCTGCGACGCTTTTAAAAAACGTATTAAAAGTATTTTTTTTTGTTTCGGCTCATATCATTAATTGAAAGAGAAAAAAAGCGTTGAGGAACGTCTATTAAAACGTTGATGATGTTCCCGTGGTTGTCAGCGTGAAGCACATTATAAAACAAAACATTCCAACAGGCAGTGCGCATTGCCCTGATGGCGCACTACGCTTTAAAACCTCCTTGCTGCACGTGACGTTGTATTGAAAATGCATTAAAGAACCCTCGTGAAGTGAAGCTCGAGCTCTCATGACGGTATTGATCATCGGCTGCTGTCTTTTAGAAACAAAACCGCCAGGTTACAAAGCCAACCTTTCAAGCACATTCTTGGCACGAGATGGTTTAGTGTTACGTGAACAACAGCGCCCCCTGCTTTTGGACTTCATGCGACATAAAGAAGAGCCGTTCGACACAGAGAAGGATGTTGTTATCATCAGCTTTTTATTAGTTTATTTATTTATTTGTGTCTTTTTGAAGGTCTTGGTGTTGCTCGATTGCAAAAAAAGCGATTTTACATACAATAACGACTTAGAAAAGGGAACTAGAAAAGGAATGAAAGTATGTGCACGCTGATATCTAACTGTGTGTAGTATTCGCACATGCACAAACATAAGCATAGGGGCACAGATACTATTTATTACACACAGGGATCATAAACGAATGATAAAGAACGCTTTTCCCATACACCGATTATTTTTTATACATTTGCCACACCTACACTTTAGATCAACGACTTTCATTTGGCCCACTGTAAACAAAAGCATGTTGTCAATACCCCACACACTGTTCTCATAGTCAGTTTAGAAGTATGAACAGGTGAACCGAGCCTGGCAGGATTCGAGCTTGTGGCTTTCAGATGACAGATATATGGCATGTATTTTTATGTTTTGATATTTACTGTTCTGTTATGTTGTGTTATGTTATGCTGCGTTATGATATGTTAAGGCATGTCATGTTATGTGTATTTGAATTCCATACACCTGCCCTTAATATGAGACGTGAGCACTGTGAGCTGTCTGAACTCAACAACAAGGACTTAACTCACAAGCAGTCTGGCTGCATAGATGGATGGATGAGTGGACATACAGACATGTTTATATAAAATATGAACCTCATGATAAAGTGTGAAGTCAGGCCGCACACCTTCGATTCCTCAGTGAAGGAAGGCCCTTGGCTCACACGTGAAAGTGTAAGACATATACTGCCTCGGTTAGACGAGGTCTTCAATGTCTGACCTCATACCTTAGATCAAACTGTTTAATTTATGAACATACATTCTTCAGAAAAATATATAAACATACACAGCCTGAAAAACATGGCACACTGACATCATCATGCCAAACATACACATATGAACACCAACATCCGCATCCAACAAGCACCCACGCACAGCTAACACCATCACACACAACGCACACACACACATTCGCACACACACATACATTTTTTAAACTTATAAAGAGAACGTTTAAGTATATTTTCTCTTACATTAACCCCTTACACTAACATGTATTTTGGTCAGTTTTTCAGGAATAAGTGATACGATTTTCCCTGACATACATGCCTCGGACTTACAGTGTGAGGTTTACTACGCATGCCTGAATCATATGGAAGGCCTATTTGCCATTTTAGAACTCAAAGACTGCAAAACGACTACGTAAGAGTGTGAAATACAGAGGGTCAGGCAGCATAGTTATCAAACAGTTTCGAAAAAAATACATCACAAAATGTACGGAAAGAAAAACGACTCTTGAGTGTGTACTTTATAAGAAAACTAAACCTTCTAATTCCAACTGATAGTTACATAATATCAAGATATGCATATATCCTATGAATTAACTCCGAAAAGTTTGAAGAGTCGGGCAACCGTGCGTCCTATTTTAATATTTTGCTACATCAATATTTTTTTTATCAGATACATCAATTGTTTTAACCAGTCTACAAAAGAGAAACGCTTTGTGCAGTGTATCGCAAATCAATTTATTTTCTCTGTATTTGAATTTGTCAACAGAATTTGCCACATCAGGTAAACTTATTTGTGCTGGTGGTGTTCGAGCTTTCGGGAGTGATAGACTAGTAGGTAACTAACTATCTAACTAAATAAATCAATACATCATCATGCAATGCTCAATGATTCATGCTAGTGCCACAGAGCACACGATTATATAGTTGTTCATTGTTGCCAGTGTTGTTTTAGTAAATAATATGTTGCACAACAAATTTCAAAGACTAGAAATTGAATTTTAGGAAACTTCTGCCTGTAGCCTTTTACAGATGTGAACACCAAGTTTTTATTTTTGTTACTGGGCCCATCACGCCCCCTAGTTTTTTTATTTTATTTTAGCAGACACTATAGAAATAACTATTTTAAAACAAGTGAGGTAGCAAGCTACTGGGAAGCTTCCGAAAACCGAGTACCATAGAATATTTAAAAGTACGCACTTTCTATTTTCCCAATTTTTTTTAAAAGACCCCCAATAAACTGGAAAATGATCAAAAATAGGAAACAGGGCTAGGGGTAGAATAACTCATTACGTAAATTGTGTTACCATTTACATTGCTGAAACATGATTGACTGTGGTTGATAACTACAGGGAATGAGTAATATCGGACGAGTACTCAATATTACATGGCATTCCTGAATTAAAACATACCTTTTACCAAAATGAGACCTGATGGTTATTTCAAAATGTGAACTTGCATATTTCAACCAAATCCTGACGCGCGTTTCTCGCTATGATGCGTTTCAGACATTTTTAAAGCGCGCGTGGTCAATTAACAGCCGCAATTTGTCAATAATGCTCGCGAGGGCTGATGTGCTCGAGAGCGCGCCGCTGCGGTGAAAGAAAGGTGCAAATAATTGTTTTGCGAGCTCGGCGCGTGAGACCGCTGTAATCACGGAGGCTGATTTACAAATGCAGCCTTGAAGCTTTCTCAGCTTCCTGCGGAGCCGGAGACTGTTACTTTGGCACTCGTTGCCGTGCCCTTGTAATCACCGCTCAAAACTCTGTCCTGCGCCTTCCAATCGGCGGCCCCTTGATTGAGCACCTCACTCTGTGCTAACAAGGTGTCCTCGGGTTCCGAGCAGGGGCCGCAATCGGGGAATTGTTAATGGGGCGGCTCATTAAGAGTTGCTCCACTAGTTTGGGTAATTTAGTAACTGTCGAAACTGCGAGTTGATTTCTGCTTCACAGAGGCCTGACATTGAAATATGGAACAGATAACATATCAGGCGGCGAGGGCCTGTTAATAATCAGTGCGGGCTTTTATGACGTCAGCACGTTCAACGTGACAGACTCTACCTCAATTAGTAAGAGCAAGCATGTGTGGACGCGAGCAAGGGAGAGTTCACAGGTAATGCCAATACATACGTCATCAAAATAACCCATTTTGTGACCAAACATTGATGCGAATTTCAGGGTTTAAGCGGAAACAGAGTGTTTCATAAAATGTATGTACATATGCTTAGGCGTGTGAGAGAAGCTGTGTGTTATATGCGTATGTCTGTTCATGTCGATGTCTATGTACGTTTGTGTTTGATATTGTGTATTTGTGTGCTTGTGTGTGGAACAACGGTACTTGAGAGCAGGTGTGGGTCTGTGAATGTGAGGAGGTACGCGGGAGGGAGAGTGTAAATGTTTGGCATGTTGGTATGTGTTAGCTATACAGACCGGTCTTTACTGCAGTGGAGTGTGAGTGTGTAACTGGGCATGCGCGAGTTGGAAACGTTAATATGTGTGTGTATGTGGACAGAGATAGAGATACACACAGGTATGCAGATAGCCAAAGGATAGAAGGATGAAAGTAAGCATGCCCATATGTTTGACAGTGTGAGACTTGATGAGAGTAGAGTGAAAGAGTGTGTATGAGCACGAGTGCTTGTGAGTGCAAACGGGTGTGTAGAGACCTTCACACAGGCATTCAGGCAGTCAGAGAGAGAGAGCTTCAGGTAGCGGGAAAGGCAGACATAGATTGGAAATGGATGGATGTGTGTGGATGCATGGATGAATGGAAGAATGGACTGACCGGTGGGCGGATAGATGGAATGTGGATAGATGGATCTATGTATGTTTGTTTGTGTGTGTTTGTGAGTGTGTGTGTGTGTTGATGGATGGACGGTTGGCTGGTTGGGAGGATGGACGGCTGAATGGTTGGAAAGACGGATGGATGGACCGATGCATGGACAGAATGATGGCTGAGTGAGGGAATAAATGGACTTTTAGAAGGGGCATATATATTGACAAAATGTACATGAGGTGACAAATATTGATCATTATAATGATATAAAACAGAATATATTATTTGGTGAAGTACATCATGTTGTACAGTGCACTTAGTAGTTCATTATATTGTTAAGTTAGAATATATTTCAACAAGAGGTACATACTGAATACATGCACCGGATTTCACAGTTGAACACAAATTGGTACTGGAGAGCAATAGGCACATGCTGTATTTATTTGTTAAAATCCATTGCTGTTCATACTGTTCTGTTAGCCGGGTCTGGTGGCTCAGTGGACTAATGCATCCACTGCAGGGGCTTGTGTTCGACCTCATGGTCACAGGTTCAAATCCCGCTGGGCCTACTCAGCCTTTCATCCATCTAAGGGCCAGATGTAGGTGGCTAAATACCAGTCCTTATTTTGCTTTTGTGTTTAAGAAATCGGAAATACTGATTCCTTAAATGTAATGTAGGTAGCACTAAAAACAATGCACCTCAGCCTTAAGGTATCGCTATTTACCACCAACTCCAAGTTGGTGGTAAGTAGCGATTTCCTTACAAAAAGTACTTTTTTGCTTTTTTTATGTGCCATGTACCACACATCCATGCCCTTAGTGTGTGCGCCACATGTGCACACATGCACATTTCAGGGGTGCAACCGGGTGTCCTTTGGACACCCTGGCACCCTTGAAATACCTCCCGCTATTAACGATTCGATAATACCGATTTGATAATAATGAATCTCTTCCCATTTATTCCTATGGGCCTCCTAGCCCATAGGAATGAATGGCTAGGTATTCCTTAATAACAAATCAGAAATACCGATTCGTTATTAAGGTATGTTAAGGAATTGCTAATATTTTAGAGTTTCCTACCTACATTCCATTTAGCGAGTCCTTAATAGCGATTCGGTAATAATCGCTATTAAGGACTCGCTAAATGGAAGTTACCTACATCTGGCCCTAAGTTTGATAACATAAATACCATTGAGTTGGGTAACAATAAACATCTGTTATTCAACTCCAAGAGACCTAGGGGTGCTTTACAAATACTTATGTTATGTTAACTCAACATACTATATTTTTATAAAGATTTTCAGTTCTGAAGCACAATGCTTACAACGTACGATTCTCCTGAAGGGTGGCATTTGCAGTATATCTGTTATCCTAGACCCAGTAATGGAGTGGGCATCACAGAGTGGCAGGACCAATGGAAAATTGGATATATTACGTGTGTCTGTGAACTGCAAATTGTGTTCAACCTTTTAGTTATAGCCAAGGCCACTGGAATGATGCGTTTGTGCAGCTGTAGGGTTTTTAGTCCATTTATAGATTTGCCACATTTACCACATAATCTAGCATCTGCTGCATAATCTGGACATTTTAACAAAAAATATGCTTCTTGCTCAAACGGTTAAAAATGTAGTAAAATTGCAGCACCATGTGTTGCCGCTGCGCAGTGGAAGGCCCTTTGGAAATGCTGATTGGTCACCTTTCTGTTGCTTATCACTACATTTGGTTTTTAAACCGGTACTAACGAGTTGCAACCAAGGCCCAGACAGTGTTTGCAAGTTTAAAAATTACAAAATATTGAAGAAATACTTTCACAAAAAGTGCAGCATTATATTGCAATACTTGCCTTTACTTGTTGCATAATTTGCTGTGTTTGTCATGGATGGCTGGGTGTTTGTCATATATCATTTTTGGCCGCTTTGCTTTAAATGCAGTCAGCCTTGAAATGTCTTAGTGAAGACAACAAAACAACAAGCATTTACAATGCAATGGTTTCGCCTTTGGAAAAGTTAGAGCTATTGGCATTGTAAATGACAACATTTGTATTTATGTGTTGGTTTTTAAAACAGATAAATAAATGGCATTGTCATTTACATTGCCATTAGCTTAATCTCTCGCAAATGTGAGACCTATTGTACCCTACGGACGAGCTCAGCAGACAGCAATTACTACCACACACACACACTCAGAGCCACACACACAACCCCAGAGCCAGCCACACACACACACCCAGAGCCACACACACACCCAGAGCCAGCCACACACACTTCCAGAGCCAGAGCCACACACCCACCCAGAGCCACACACACCCACCCAGAGCCACACACACCCACCCAGAGCCACACACACACACACACACACCCACCCACCCACAGCCACACCCACCCACCCACACACACACACCCACCCACAGCCACACCCACCCACACACACCCACACACCCACCCACACACACACACACACACACCCACCCACAGCCACACCCACCCACACACACACACCCAGAGCCACACACGCACACACCCAGAGCCACACACGCACACACCCAGAGCCACACACACACACACCCAGAGCCACACACACACACACCCAGAGCCACACACACACATACCCAGAGCCACACACACCCACCCAGAGCCACACACCCACCCAGAGCCTCACACACCCACCCAGAGCCACACACACCCACCCAGAGCCACACACAACCACCCAGAGCCACACACACCCACCCAGAGCAAAAGCTAACTGCGATAAATGTTGACATAAATCTTGCAAACAGTCTATTCAAAAGAGGCAGCAGCTGAAGTGTGACACCCGGTTATCTTGTTTCCTGGCGCACAGTGCTAATTAACTCAACACAGTAGTGTGGTTTCTAAGCAGGCAAACACGGATGTGGGCCCAGGTATACAGAGAAGGTTTCCAGTATGCTATTTTCGCATTTAAAACATTTGCTACAAAATGTAAATAGATGCATGTTAATCAATATGGATATTTTATTTTTGGTCTGTGATGAGGAGCAGTAGGAGTCACCTGCTGTGGATTTTGTATGCACAATTTAGCTGCTTTGCCACCAGTCACACGTAAAACGATCAGAGCTAGAAAGTAGCCAGCCCAGACATGCAGAATCTTTAACAGCATGAGTGGTAGCACTGCCCTGGGTTTACGACAAAGAGGCACTGCAATTTGTGTTGGCATTTCTAATGTTAAAATATGAAGAGTTGGTGCTCACAGATAAACAAGCCTCTCACCGGGCTCAATATTTGAAACATCGAATATACAATACATTAAAAATAAATAATGAAATAAATCACAGTTACCTGTTGGAGCTCCTTGGCATATAGGGAATCCTTCGCTTGAACTCCCACTACTGGAGTGGAATCATTCTCCCAAGGCAGTTTGTTCTTCCCTTATCCTGCGCTTAACACCCTCCTGGCACCAACGGTGGGATCAGCCAGAAGCAGTAGGTCATTGTAGGATCCATGACGCCTGAGGGCACCGTCACCGCTGGGAGTGTGCGCACTCTGAGTCCTACATCCTGACAGAAGCCAGTCTGAGCACCTCTTCCATGAGCAGAGGTATGTAGAGGGGTGGCATAGTCTACTAGACCATGTGCATCTGGCTAGCCTTGCCTGGACTGCATGCATCACTCCATCCCCCTCCTCATTAAGTTCCACAATATCCACTGTCTTGAAGAGGCTTGCTTTATCTGAACCCATGGACGAGGCCAGCACAGCAAATGCCTCCAGCGCTGCATGGCGTACCTTTCGTTTAATATCCACAAGACAGGGGGCTATGTCCCGGGAGAGTTGAGGCAGGTTGAAATCTTCACTTGGGTAGGTGAGCAGAGCCAAACTAATTTTTTTCTGACCCCCTGCAATTCAGTATGTTGCGAGTCAACTTATCTGTACATGTCAGTTTGTATTAAAAAAAAGTTGGTGGACAATTTGTAATCACTCTTTGCAAATATAATCTTTATATACCAGGCCCAAGTATGTTCAGAATTGATAGTGTAGACCAGGAGAAAGGTGCATTGGGAGAGTACAGTGGATGCCCCAATATTGGGAGTGCATTGAATATAGCATGTCTGCTGGATATGCAATAAGAAAGCTGTGCAGACGTCAGTATTGAGGTAGCACTCAAGTTTAGGATTGAATTATATTCTGAAGGTCAGTGGTGGCCTCAGTTCTGGGAGACCCGGGTAAACTGTTGGACAAAATGGAAGAGCTTTCCGAGAGAGTGTACAGTCCCAGCACAAGGACAGCCGGGTATACTACAGGGAAGACTACTGATGCACTGTGAGAGGTCTGTCTAAAGTCTCATTACTGAGATCTCAGTTCAAATGGCATGTAAGGAAAGGAGTGCCTTGCACAAGCTCTACAAAAGGCCTCAGGACTGAGGCCACTGGACAATGTACAACAAGGTAAAGGTGCATTATGTGAGCTCTTTGGATCCAGCAGTATTGCGGTAGCAGTTTGCTTACAGTTTGCTTACACTGCATGAACAATAGTTTATATAGTGAAAACATATCATATTGTTCACTTGCACAAGTATGAAAAAGCTGAAGAGACCAAATGCAGAGCAGCACTTTGTTGCAGGCCAGACAGCGACAGCTGTAGTTTTTTCTAGGTGACTCAGATAAAGATCCCCTTTGCTTACTGAGGAACAAAGCAGTTTAATGTAGGCACCAAAAGAGAAGCATGGCTCTATTCTAGTTCATTCAAAGCTTTGAAAACATCAAGAGTTGTCGGACAACTGGTTTGTTACAAACTGACCGAGCACATGGCGATGGCCCGTATCAGGGTATTCCTCAGTTGCTGCTTTTAACAATGTGTTTTCAAGAGTTTTCTAATGTGCAAATACTTTGCTTAGTGCCTTAAGCTGGGTATCAGTGCATTTCAAAGTCTGGAGGCCCCGACTTCCACAGGAAGCTCCTGCATACTTTTGTCATTTGAACACTTGTTGAATGATAAGCTGTGACGTGGTCGCCTGTAGTTTGTAGGATGCAATGTGCCAACATTTTCTGCAGCTACTTCCTTATGTCCTTATCAAAGCACTTTGTACAATTATTTCATTCTCGGATCCACTGGGACCTCACAAACAGCCTTTTCACTAAAGTTAGCTTGTGTGTCTCAACTGTGCTTTTTGACCGTTCAAAGTGAGTTTATTGTTTAGTTAATTAAAACCTTAACAGTATTACAAAATAAAAGAACATATAAAACCATCCATAAAGTCTGCCAATTTTTAAAACATAACATCAGTTTGTTGCCGATCAATTTATTAAAACACTGTTGAGTAAACATTCTCGAATTGTTACCCAGAATCCCAATCTATTTACTTCGATGGAATCCCAACCATTTCAGCTGTTCACGGTTCAATATGCGGACCTGGTCTGTGGTACTTTCTGACAGTGACTTTTGCACCCCCGCATTTTGGGGTGGGGTGGGAGACCTTGTAATGGATGGGCAGCCTATGTGTGGAATGCACTTTCAAGAGTTTTTTTCTCCTGTCTCTGATGTTTTTAAATCCATAACTGGCCACTACAGCATGAAAGCATATGAGTGTGCAAAGGGACACCTCGTGGTCCCGCAGGAACAGTGACAGAGAAATGTTGCAAGATTGTAGACGTTTGAAGGTCGCGACGCAACTGGTTCAGGGACATTCGCAACAGTCCAATCACAACTAGGCACTGTCCCAAGCCCAAACATGATATTTGCTTAGACCTGAAACAGTGTTTTGCAAATAAACCGTCCCAGACAGAAGCCTACCAGAGCCAAATGATTACAGGGGACACGTAATACCTGCAGCTACAGGGCGTAGAAGGAGCAGTAAGCAATAGCGTTGGTCTAAAAATGATCAAAACAGTCCAGAAGAAGCAGGTATCAAATCATTTTCAGGAGGCAGAACGCAACACACAAAAGGGGGGTACTCACCCTGTGTAACCTAACTACATCCCACTCCTCCTAGGACAAAACCCCCTGTGTGTACTATCAACGTCCAGTGAAGAAAGAGGCAAGTAATTACACCAAAAGGTGAACTAAAATGAAGGCAAGACACTGTGGGGAGACATCCCAGTCAGTCTCAGTCCAAGGGCCACATGATCGCAAGAAAAGTGTTTGGAAACAATTTAGTAAAACTTGGAAGGTCACTTCAGATATGTTCAGCTGCTTAGAACAGCACCCCCCCCCCAATCTCTTTCAGTCACACTTTCCCTGCAAAAATGTTTGATGTGTGCCTTTGCCTGAAGAAACGTACTTGGAAAATGTTCCAAACTATCTAAAGAAAGCCTTAATTACCACTTACGTGTCTTCCTCAGTCCCTTAAGGCTAGGAGTGCCCATCCCAGACAAGTAGGGCAGAGTTCACGCACCGACTCCCACACACGTATTATTACACACTTCCACGAAGTCAATTAAAGGAAGATTAATTTGCCTGGCGTGCAAAATTCACAACATAATCATTCGCCACCGCCACAACACGTGATGCTTGCAAGTCATTAAACTGTTGGTAACCAGCACACGCCCGTGCCAAAAATGAATGGAATGTACTCGCATTGCTCCACTATAGTCTACTGGAGGAAGGGCGGGCTTGTTGACGGCTCCTTTCTCCTGGACGGCGGGGTTCTCCTCCTCGCAACGGATCCCCGCCTGCACCATCCGCCGCCTCTCTTCTTCCGGGTGAGTGCACGGGGTGCAGAGTAGGCTCCTGCCTGCCCCGGTGCCCAATGCAGCCGCGATTCTCAGCTGCCCCACTCACCGGCTTCTCCTGCTGTTGCGGTTCCGGCAGGATGCGGGGCCCTCCTCAGCGCATGGAGGTCCCGTGGCTGGACAGGCGGACGGCTCCTTTCTCCTGGGCGGCGGGGTTCTCCTCCTCGCAACGGAGCCCCGCCTGCACCATCCGCCGCCTCTCTTCTTCCGGGTGAGTGCACCGGGGCGCAGAGTAGGCTCCTGCCTGCCCCGGTGCCCAATGCAGCCGCGATTCTTCCGGGGGAGGCGGGGTAGGCTCCCGCCCTCCTACTTCCGGTTCCGGGTGTCCCGGAGGCCCGCCCCCGGTCTGCCTGACTTCCTGGTCGGGCGCCGGGTGGCGGCAGGGACGATTTAATGGGCAATGAATTTTTGGCTTTTGGCTGACGTAGCCTGACGTAGCCGAAAGCCAAAAATTCTCGGTAACGCCCCCGAATCTGGTCCGGCCATGACGGACGCCTCTCTGTTCAAATGGCTAGCCTCCATTTATGGAGCTAGCCAATGGAACAGAGGGCGTATTCCAGAGCAACATACTGTAACTCATTAGATTTCTCCTGCGCAAAAGCTGCTTGCGCAGCTTTTTTGCAGCCGAAACCTAAAAACCAGCTCACACTCGTCAAACACCCCCAAACAGCAAAGCTTCAACATGCAGTCACATTGCAGCATATGACAACACATCACCCAGTTTCTTGTTGCACCTGCGGACACCCATGTGTAACTTGAAGGTCACACAATTGAATCCCCGCAGATCCCCTCAGCCTTTCACACATGATAAAATGAGCACCAATACAATGTTAATGTTAAAATCGGTTTTCACAAACATTTTCGTGCATTGGTTATACAAATGAAATCATGAAAGAACGGATAGTGAAGGGACACAAGTGAATGAACAGAGGTGGGCAAGCCAAGCACTATAGGGACTTGTGAACGAAAGCTGAGCTGAACCAAGTATCCCAGGCACTGCCTTTTTACATCCCAAAAAGCGCTTTTCACCTTTGTAAGACTGACTGCACCTGATATGAACTGCAATTCGTATGTGTATCACTGAAGTCCTTTAGATGAAGAGCAGCCTCTGCAGATTGTCAGCCTTCTTTGTTCTGCTAATCAATTTAATTGCCTTCCTGAAGGCGCTAACTCACCCACTTTTTATTGTTTGTTACATCTGGGAAAGACAGTGAAATTAACAAAACGACCACTGGCAATTAGTCTCACCTTTGGGACCTATTGGCTTAGCCAGCATCCACGTCCCATGCCAATGGACTGAGGGGCAACACCCCTCACTTTTTGGCCACTATAAAGAATGTCTGTCAGGCTGAGCAAAGGTCAGTCTGACAGACACTCTCAATTTTCAGGTCAGGCAGTCAGGAGCTAGACATGCTCTAAATGCCGCTGTCTCCTGGCTCCCTGTGCTGAACTTTGCCGGGCTGAAGAAGCCCTGTGGGCATGACAATTTCACCCTGGAAAGCACCTGGAAGAGGGTGAGCGCCACTGATTGCCTCAGATCTTGGCGCTTCAGTTCTAAACCATAAAGTGCCCAGACCCATGTGTCAATACTGACGCCTCGTCACAGGGTGGGCTGGGGTTTGCAGTCTCACTGACCCTATTCCACTTTGTGACGAGTGAGGGACTGCTGCCTTCCCTCAATGGTCAGCCAATGAGAGAAAGCAGCATTCCCAGCCCTCCTGGGACCTCCAGGGTGTGGGACTGCTTAGGTCAGCCAATGAGGGCAGGCAACAGTCCCAACCCTCGTGGGATCTCCGAGGCAGAGCTACACAGCTAAGTATGATTTTGTTTTTAATATTTGGTGCATGCATACATGCATGAATATATGAGAATGCGTGCTGTAAATGGATGTGTGTGTATGCATGCATATGTGACATTGTGAGTGTTTGTGTGTGTGTTTTTGTGGCCTGACCACTCCTTCCTGCTAATAGTACAGGCCCCCAGTGGTAGCCAGTTTGGTTTTGCTGTGCATTGTCAAGAAGCTGTGCATCATTAAAAAAAAGCGGGCACAATGGTGGCCGCTTCATTCTACTGACGTGTGCATGCATATGCATCAGTGGAACTGCACGGTTGTCACGTGCTTTCATTTCTTTATTTTGCAATCCAAGATGTATGATGCCTCTTGGATCAGTAATTAAACAAATAACGTATTTTTAAAAATTGTAAATGTGCTAATTAAACAAAAAAATACAGAGTGTGTTGGGGGAGGCAGGGGATTACAGAGGAGTGGGTAGTAGAGAAGGCGGAAAAGCAGCACATGGATGGTGCTGAGGGTAAACCAAGAGGAAGAGAACACCACAGAAGCACACAGAAGACAGAGAGCAATGCAGAGTGGGAGTGGTGAAAGAAGCACATAAAAGAGACAGCTGGAAAACACATAAACTTGTGGAGTGCTTAAAGAAAAAGAAACTGGAGGAGGGGAGTGAAAAACAAATGCACGAGAGATGGCAACATGGAGCTGGGGGCAGAAGCACATGAGGAAGACAGGTGGAATGCATTTGTACAGTTTTCAAGTGCTTGAAAAAGTAGTTCCCTAAAAGTTAGGAGTGGAACGACACAACTAAAGAGGGTTTGCTCCAGGGGAGGGATAAACACAAGATGGACAGGCAAGTCATCGAATCAGAAGCAAGCAAATGGGAGTACAAATAAAGCAAACAAATAATTTTATGTGGTAGGATATAGGTAGCCTGACAATATGTCTTTTGCAACGAGTCAGCTTGCTCTGTAGAGTAGGCTCAACCTAAGTAGCAATGGCAAGGCCAATAGTTTTCACTATTCAGACCTATTGACTTTGCCAATGTTTTTTTATTGATGATGTGCATACATTTTTCTTATGCTACGTGACAATGGCCAAATGAGAAAAAAAATAAAAGATGCAATGATGTGGTCACTTCTGGCCTTTGCGTTAGTCCATAAGCATGCACATACATGATAATAGCTGCTTGAGCATGTGTCATCATACAAGCTTGTGCCCACAAAATGATGTGAACACCATTTTTGTAAATTAGTGAACAAGACAGATCGATAAATAAAAACATGATGTTGTTGAAGAATAAACGCCCTTTTTGCTAAGTGGAGGGTTTGGCTGCAATTTGCTTCCACGCTCTCGAAAAAGAATCATGGAAGAATGCAGGAACTAGTAGGCAGGGGTGATAAAATGAAAATAAAGCTGGGTGTAGGCAGTAGAGGAAAAGCAGCACACGAAGGAGCCAGTAACATGAGGAGTGGTGGGAGGAGCCCTTGAGGGAGAGAAGAGCACAGAGCATGGAATGGTGGGGATATATCCTCCTGGGGATAAGCACACAAGAAAGAGAGCTAGTGCACAGGAGAGACAACATTGACTACGTGGATGGAGGTATTTGACTGGGGAGAAGCACACGAGGGAGACAGCTGGAAAAACATGCACTAGCATGTAGTGCTTAACCAAAAAGAAAAAAGCAGTTTCCTAGAAGTGAGCAGTGGAAGGATACAAATCAACCAATCAGAAGGATGGTAAAGAGGTTATCCTCCAGGGCAGGTACAAACACTAGATGAGTAAGGCAAGCCATTGAACAATATTGATACAAAAGGGGGTGGTAATGGACGGAGCATCTGAACCAATCAAACACTCACACCCAGTCAAAAGATCTGGGTTTAATCCATCACCGTTCTTTTGCCCACTCTGCCACCCCAGTTCGGACATGGCTATATGCAAATCAGTCTGACCCTGTGCCTCATGGGAACAGTCCAGCCCGAACTGCCAAGCCATGCCTTCCCTGGACCTCAAACAAGCTTCCGAGGACCGGTTTCTGGCATTCCAGCCGTCTACAGCCCGGCTTGCTTGAATCCAGTGGCAAAGTGAGGAAGGGACTCACGTCTGAGCATACCCTGCCACACTTATGGCGGCCAAAAGCGGTACAAAAGGGGGTGGTAATGGACGGAGCATCTGAACCAATCAAACACTCACACCCAGTCAAAAGATCTGGGTTTAATCCATCACCGCTCTTTAGCCCACTCTGCTTGTTTCCGGTCCAGGGAAGGCATGGCTTGGCAGTTCGGGCTGGACTGTTCCCATGAGGCACAGGGTCAGACTGATTTGCATATGGCCATGTCTGAACTGGGGTGGTGTGGAGTGCAAGAAAACGATGGATTTAGGCCCAGATCTCTGTACTGGGGTGAATGTATGACATTGTTCTGCATTTTGTCCATCAACTGTGGTTTTTGCATTTGTCACCCTGAGTGGGATGGGTATGCTCAGACGTGAGTCCCATGCACTCCACACCACTGGATTCAAGCAAGTCGTGCTGAAGACGGCTGGAATGCCAGAAACCGGTCCTCGGAAGCTTGTTTCCGGTCCAGGGAAGGCATCTCTTGGCAGTTCGGGCTGGACTGTTCCCATGAGGCACAGGGTCAGACTGATTTGCATATGGCCATGTCTGAACTGGGGTGGTGTGGAGTGCAAAAAAACGATGGATTTAGGCCCAGATCTCTGTACTGGGGTGAATGTATGACATTGTTCTGCATTCTGTCCATCAACTGTGGTTTTTGCATTTGTCACCCCGAGTGGGATGGGTATGCTCAGACATGAGTCCCATGCACTCCACACCACTGGATTCAAGCAAGCCGGGCTGAAGACGGCTGGAATGTCAGAAACCGGTCCTCGGAAGCTTGTTTCCGGTCCAGGGAAGGCATGGCTTGGCAGTTCAGGCTGGACTGTTCCCATGAGGCACAGGGTCAGACTGATTTGCATATCGCCATGTCTGAACTGGGGTGGTGTGGAGTGCAAAAAAACGATGGATTTAGGCCCAGATCTCTGTACTGGGGTGAATGTATGACATTGTTCTGCATTCTGTCCATCAACTGTGGTTTTTGCATTTGTCACCCCGAGTGGGATGGGTATGCTCAGACGTGAGTCCCATGCACTCCACACCACTGGATTCAAGCAAGCCGGGCTGAAGACGGCTGGAATGCCAGAAACCGGTCCTCGGAAGCTTGTTTCCGGTCCAGGGAAGGCATGGCTTGGCAGTTCGGGCTGGACTGTTTCCATGAGGCACAGGGTCAGACTGATTTGCATATGGCCATGTCTGAACTGGGGTGGTGTGGAGTGCAAAAAAACGATGGATTTAGGCCCAGATCTCTGTACTGGGGTGAATGTATGACATTGTTCTGCATTCTGTCCATCAACTGTGGTTTTTGCATTGAACAATATTGAAGCAAATGAGAGGACAATAAATCTACAAACTGTAAGAAATGAGCAGGCTGTAAGTCTGTGGGAAGCCCGCAAAAGTTTTTTCGCGACCAGATAGGGTGTGGTGTCTGGTGGGCTAGACCTAAAAATAATCTCCTTCTCTTATGCTTAAATTTGTACTTTTTAAAGAAAGATATTTTTACATGTTATAGAGATTGAATTATCATGTCATGAATGTATTTTGTTTACATTCTATACTGACTCAGATCTTCAAATAATTGAATATTAATATTTGATGTTAAAAGTGTATAAGAAGGGGATAATATATAATGGTTGTATGACAGAGGCGCGCATGGCTAAACCACATGTGCCTATACAAATCGTCCTAAACAACAAATTTGTCTTAACAACGCATTCCTTTACCGCGCATGCCTATACCATGCATGACTTTACCACACATTTTTGTGGTAAAGACATGATTGGTAAAAGGATATGTGTGGTAAATATTACACCCTAGCCCTTAAATCTGGCCCACAACTTAAAACTATCCTGACCCCAGTCCCACCCTTGAGCCCTAAACCTGCCCCCAGTCCTAAAAACTGTCCCTTCCCCCTCCCCACCATGTGCCTCAAAACTCTCCCCCACATCCTAAAAATGTCCCCAGTCTTGAACTGTCCCTTTCCCCCCTCGCCCTGAGCCCTAAAAACTGACCCCATGTCATAAAACCAACCCAACCCAAGCCCCCTTGCCCTGAGCCCTAAAAACGGATCCACACCCCTGAAAACTATCCCAGACCCCTTGCCCTGAACCCTAAAACCCGATCCCTGCCCTATAAAGAGCCCCAATCCCACCATTGCTCTTAAAACTATCACCACTCCCCAAAGCCCGGCCCCAGCCCCACTTATCAGACCACTTCCTCTCTCGATCTTTCCTCTTCCTGTGCCTGTCCATCTGCGCATCTGCAACGCGCACTGCTTTAACCAAGCACTTGCCGGGAAATGGCAAATGTGGCTCGGCCTGTGTTGTAAAAGCCATTTCTCTGATATAATTGGCTACAAAACACAATATGTTATCAAAAAATGTGGGCTGCAATTCCACCATCCCCACTTGATCACACAGTGGGATGTTCTTCAAATAATTTAACTTTGGTGTGCCTTAAATTGTCTGAGTGTCAAATCTGTGGCCCATTACGCTAATTTTAAGGATGTGTTCTAGATTTTAAAAAAACTGATCTGCATATGGTTTAATTCAAAATAGTATTGCTCATCATACAATTACAATATTGGCCATATCAGCAACACACCTGAAAAACGAACATATTTTGGTTACCTCGAAAGAGTGTTGTGTGGAACTTAATGGGGGAGAAAGCTCATGTTGTGAAACAAATACTTTTAACAGATGCCAACTCGGTGATATAACGTAACCCACTAAAGCATATAAATAACTTTCAAGAAACAGCTTGTTTTTAATTTGAAAGTCTCTTCAGCATATGTTCACGTTTTCAGAAAGTGCTTCAGAGGTAATTATTAAATCAATTTGTTATAAAATTGGTTCTGATCACAGTTTATGAAACCTTGCTGGAAAAGTGATGCTTGTGCCTCTTCAGAAACCTGTAGATGTTTTTGTCTTTGTTTGGGCAGTTTGTTCCCAATGTTTCCAAAAAGACCTACATCATTAGCATTCCTTTTCAAAGGTTACTAATACATTTATATCTTTAGTATCAGACTGCAGCTTTTGTTTTTGCTTGCAGTGGTGCAGTAGTTTATGAAAATTATGGAGGTCGTGGAATCAGAGGTCTGTGAAGTATGTCCCCAAAGAATTACTACTCCTTAGGGAGTTAATGTAAGAATTGCAAAGTAGGTGTGATTGAGTCTATGTGAAAACACGGACTAAATATATATATTTTACAGAAAATATCAATATTTTGACTTTACAAAAATATATTCCTCCAAGAAAATCTACCTTCCATAAATTTCTAAATCCAGTCAGGACCACTTGCCACTTATGTTCTAACTCTGCTTCTTTACTATTGTAACTCATGAAGTAAGATGTTTTGGACAAGTGCTTAACAATGGGACTGAGTTCAGATGGAATTTTTTTGTGTGCGGATATTTATGTAAGGCGTTTATGTTATGAAGTCTATGGAATCTATTCACAAAGCTATATACCCGAGTACGTTTCGTTTGCCCATTCAAATACAATTTGTTATAATTACAAAATCACTTTTGAAATTTGCAAAAAGTTGAGTTTGGACTTGCAAAACACCTAAACACCAAAATATTTTTGGGGCCCATTGGAGAAAGGGGGGGGGGAAGAAAGCACCGACCCGAGACTCAATGTAAGTGTGATAAAGGCCGCTTTATTGGAAGCAGGTGCATCCTACACAATAACATCCTCGGCCTGCGCCGCACAATCTAAACCTCATAAATATGTAATTTCCTGCCTCACCCCCACCCCCTCCCCTAACTGATTCCCACAATCCACAAACAGTAACAATTAGCATAACGTCAATTTGCCTCTCCACCTGGCTAAATACTTTATTGTGCTTGACCTACCCCCCGATACTCCAAACAGTTCTCCTACTCTTCCCCCATATATTAGGAAGAACCGCCCCTACACACAGAATGCACCCCACACCTGCTCCAGCGACATGCGAAAACCCCCCACCCCATCCAAAAAAACCCCTTTTTGCAAAAAATACAAAACATTGTAAATAGCATTGAAAAAGCCCTGGCGCAATTCGCCACAGAGGCGAAGCACGTGTCGGCTGTTTACGTTTTTATCTATACAGATAAAGAGCAATTATCCGTAAAGCACGCACTCTTCTGATTCTATTCATACAAAAAAGGATTGAGCCTAAGGACACCAAGATGTAACGTCCCACAAACTCCTCCCTCCGTTCAAACCCCTTCTTGCACCAGCCTCCAACAAAACAATGCCCAAAATCCCCATCGCCCCCAAACTCCCCCGCAAAGGCAACTCCCCCATAAAGAGCGGTGCCTGCCCGTGGGCCCCCCCCCGAATCATGGCCCAGGGAGGGAGGGAGGGAAAAATTGTCCACCCGCCACCCCCCGCCCGGCGGCCGAGACACCTCACTTAAAATGGTGTCTCTGCCGCGTGGCCGGGCGGGGACTACAGCCCAGCCCAAAAGGAAGCCCACCCAGGCCCCGCCCCCCAGCCCAAAAGCTACCAAACACACCCAACACCCGTCCCCGTGCGGCGCCCTCTCTACCCCCCCCTTTCCCCGGCCCCAAATTCCCCCGGGCGGGGCAGGCCTACCTTCGGTCGGCCGCCCCCCCCAGGTCCCCATTGGGGCCCATTGGAGAAAGGGGGGGGGGAAGAAAGCACCGACCCGAGACTCAATGTAAGTGTGATAAAGGCCGCTTTATTGGAAGCAGGTGCATCCTACACAATAACATCCTCGGCCTGCGCCGCACAATCTAAACCTCATAAATATGTAATTTCCTGCCTCACCCCCACCCCCTCCCCTAACTGATTCCCACAATCCACAAACAGTAACAATTAGCATAACGTCAATTTGCCTCTCCACCTGGCTAAATACTTTATTGTGCTTGACCTACCCCCCGATACTCCAAACAGTTCTCCTACTCTTCCCCCATATATTAGGAAGAACCGCCACTCGAGGGACGTGCTAACGGTCCTCGACCCCCCCCTAGGACCCCCCCTCCCGTACTCGGGACGCGCCACCTGCCCCCTTTGGCAGGACCACCCCCTAACTATATGGCTGCCGCGGACCCCCCCAAACCCCGTGCTGTCCGGTCCACACGTTCAAACCGCCGGCAGGTCCTCCCCCCTAACTACAGGGCCATGCCCTCCGTCCCAATGTATAGGGCCATGCCCTCTGTCACCACGTATAGGGCCATGCCCTCTGTCACCACGTATAGGGCCATGCCCTCCTTCACCAACGTATAGGGCCATGCCCTCCTTCACCAACGTATAGGGCCATGCCCTCCGTCACCAAGATGTAGGGCCATGCCCTCCGTCACCAACGTATTGGGCCATGCCCTCCATCACCAACGTATAGGGCCATGCCCTCAGTCGACGTCACCCCCGGGGCGTGCTTCCTGGCCGCGGAATCGAGCTCCCAACAGGTATGCCGCACTAACACGGGGCCGTGCCCCCTCTCTGGCTCCCAGGGCCCTCCCCTGTCAACACCAGGCCTGAGAAGCCGCTCAGCGCCTGCAGGCAGCCCGCCGAGCCGGCCGTCCCACCAGAGAGAAGCCCTCCGGATGCGTGTCCCACACCTGCGCCCGTCCGCCAGGAAGAAACCCCTGCCGCAGTGCCCCCAACCCCCCGTCACCTACCATACCCCGCAGCCCCTGACCTGGCAGCGCCACCGTACCGCGTCAGACCCCACCGCGCATTGCGACCCCCCTGTCCTCCGGCGGGCGTGCTCCCTGACCATGGAGTCGAGCTCACTACGGTGAATGACCACACCGACATGGGACCGTGCCTCCTCTCTGGCGCCCAGGAAGAAGTCCTCCACACAGTGCGTCACCCCCAGAGCCTGTCCGCCAGGAAAAAGCCCACTGCAAAGAACGTACCTCTCCCCACGCACGACTTGAACTGCCCGCGGCCCAACCGAGGAGCTGTCCCCGTTCACGCCTTTAACGCCCGTACCGCCCGCACGAGCCCCCCCAAACCTGCAACCGAGGAGCGCCATAATGGCATTCCTTAACTACTTCTCTTTAAGTTGCATGAAGTGAGCCCTGTTGTTGCCAACCTCCTCTCACCGACGCTGCCGAGAAACAACTTCAATCCTTGTTAGGCAATTGCCGCGTCTCGCGCTGTCAAAGAGCTCACGCCCGCGCCATTGTGGGAGCTCGGAGGCCCCGAGTGCGGCCTAGTTCAGCTGCAGGGACCCAGCCCGGCTCAGCTGCACTCCCGGGGGCCGGGCCTGTCAATTTCAATTCACCAAGGAGCGTTTTCCTGCCTGTGGCAACGCAGGGCCCAGTGGGGTTCCGGGGTGGCCATTCAAGCCGCGCCCCCATTCATTGCTGCACATTGTTAACTCCACACTAACGGCCCGCCGAGCGAGCTCTGGGTTTACGCAGGCCCCTGAAAGCCGCTGGACGGAGAGGGGTGGCCTGGCTGCAGCGCCGCCGCCGGCCGCGCCCAGTGTGGCACCGAGGGAGCTGGCCTCCTGGACCCGGTCGTTGCTGAAAACGCACAAGCACGTTTCACTGACTCCAAGTACCTTAGAGGAGTCTCAGCTAGAGTAACCTCCCGCGATGGAGAAATGCCATATGTAAAATATGGTACAATCGATACAATAGGCTGACGGATATAGGGGATTGCAACAGAATGAATATAAAGGCCATAAGCCCGCAGAATCGACTATTGTTTATAATCCTCCTTCAGTGACCCTGGCTAATAAATACGCATCACTGAGCTGAGTTAGCTTAACCTCTGTTGTTATGCACTACTTGTGGTGAGCGCTAACAAACATTATTCTTAGGAACAGACAAGGAGGTCGAACCCCTGTCTCAGATTTCCCAGTTCTTGGCAAGGGATGTGATAGAGGTCTCCGGAGGACGAGGCTCCATTATGGCTGAGGATGGCAAGTCGAGAGCTCATGGAACACCATTCCTAGAACGGATGTGGCTTATGAAGCCCTGTCCATAAAGTTCTCAGGATGAGTTTATGTGCTGAAAGTCAGGGTGTAACGAGATTTTGCAGCTATTTCAACGTGACCAGAGTCACACACTAAGTCAATGGCGATTAGGGACTGACTGGCCGCAGCTCGCCTCTTGGGCAACCTCTATACTTTCCGTGCATGTTTCAGCATCCTGTGTGTCAACCCACCCCCACGAGCAACCGTGGAGAGGGTCTTGCCCCAGCGGATGGTATGCCCCATGAGGTGTACTACTCATCGGGCCGAGAGCGTCCAGCTCCCTGTGCCTTGGGCACGAAGGGAAAGGTGCACGGCGTGTGTGTGCTGCAGAACAGGTGTACAAAGGTACCCTACCAGGATGGGCCCTGATGGCTATGGCAACAATCACCTCTTCCAGCCGCATGTGATGGCTATGTGGGCGTTGGATCCGCTGCCTTTAGCATGAACAGGTTTCGATTTACTGCATGGCTCTATGATGGCTGACCTGTGATACCCACAGCGCCTGAAAAAATAGCACACGCAAGGCTGGATTTTTGGGTACATGTAATACACGTGGAACACTATCCCTATTTGAGCAACTGGTGATAGCTATAACCGGTAATTGTAAACGCTATTCGTACCTGTGCGCGTGTGTATATGCGTGCATATATGTCTGTGCGTACACGCACGTGCGCCCATATCTATACATATATATATACACACATACGCACACACACACACATACACACATCTTGAACAGCTGGTCAGTGAATCTGAGTAGCCAACAAGTTAATTTTTAAAATATAATGTCCCCCGTGAAAACATTTGTCTCACTCAAATGACGCTCTGTAACTTCAGCCTTGTTGTACAATGCGTGTGAATTATTTAAATCTGTTTGCAAAGGTGTACGCGTGTCATATATACACATACATACACCCATAGATGTATATATATATATACATATACACACACATACACATCTCGAACAGCTGGTCAGTAAATCTGAGTAGCCAACAAGTTAGTTTTAAAATCTACTCTCACCCCACACCGCCAAAAGCGCCGTGAAAACATTTGTCTCTCTCTAATGACGCTCTGTAACTTCAGCCTCTTCGTACAATGCGTGTGCATTAATTAAATCTGTGTGCAAAGGTGTACGTGTGTCACATCTACATACATATATATACATACACACATATATATATATATATATATATATATATATATATACACACACACACATACATACCCATATATATATATATATATACATATATACATATATCCTGAACAGCTGGCCAGTAAATCTGACAGCCAACAAGTTAATCTTAAAATATAATCTCACCCCACACCGCTAAAGCGCCGTGAAAACATTTATCTCTCTCTAATGACGCACTGTAACTTCAGCCTTCTTGTACAATGCGTGTGAATTAATTAAATCTGTTTGCAAAGGTGTACGTGTGTCACAACACCCCCTCGAAACACACTCTCGAAATGTTTGAGACTCCTTTTCCGTACCTCTGGCCCTAGCGAGTGAAAGCAAAAGGCGTGGATGCCTCAGAATGTAACAGATACCTTATCAATAGCTTGTCACCTGGGTGAGAAAAACATTTGCAAGGCGGCAAGACACAGAATCCCGCCATCAGAGGCTTGCAGCCCGAGCCATCTACCCACAGACATCTGTCACGTGGATCTGAATGCGCCTCACCCTCAAGCAAACAACTTCCCAAAGCAACCTCCGCGTGATGTCTGGGGGTGAAATACTAAAGCCTTAAGCTCCGTTCGTAGCGTCAGGAGGTCGTGGCCTGGATATTGCTGACTAGAATCCTCGGGATAGCCGTTAGTCGTCAATCAATTAATCAACTCGGTTAATAAAGCAGGGCCCACCGCAAAGAACGCTACCCACCCGCACAATCACAGATCAGTGAGGAACTAACTGTGTTATTATCACCCTTAACGAACTGAAACTCTTTTTACCACGGTGGAACGAGGAAGGATGAGCAGCCCACCTTAGTTTGGTAACCACGTTATGCATGTTGTACACTTCTTCCACAGTAGGTGCATAAACCAACAGACCTATCTCCTGCCTGAAGAAACCACAGACCTACACAGGGCATTAAGTAGGATGAATTTGCCAACTATGGAGTTTATAGACTATTGAAAAAGCCCCGGTGACCCACCACAATGTCGCAGCTCTTGCATCCGTCTTGTCTCCCCCGCCCCATAACAAACCCCGGCGGCCGTATGGACCCTTCGGGTAGGGGCAGCGGGACTCACCTATGTCCCACGTGGGAGCCTGACCGCCTGCACCAGGCAGAACAGGCCCATCCGCTCGGCCGCGTGGAGCCGCATGCTGCTCTCCCGAGCTCCTCCGGCCTCCTGCGATGTGAAGTGTCCAGCCTGCCAGTAAAATCCGGTGTCACCCAAGCCTGCAACGTCCCCGTGCATCCCCCACATTCCGAAAGTCCATTCTGGCGCAGGCTAGCCACTCACTTGAGTCAATGGATGATTCATTTATTTATTTATTTTTTTAAAACAAATGTCCACGAATAAAATTGAAAAATTGTCCACCCGCCACCCCCCGCCCGGCGGCCGAGACACCTCACTTAAAATGGTGTCTCTGCCGCGTGGCCGGGCGGGGACTACAGCCCAGCCCAAAAGGAAGCCCACCCAGGCCCCGCCCCCCAGCCCAAAAGCTACCAAACACACCCAACACCCGTCCCCGTGCAGCGCCCTCTCTACCCCCCCCCCCCCCTTTCCCCGGCCCCAAATTCCCCCGGGCGGGGCAGGCCTCCCTTCGGTCGGCCGCCCCCCCCAGGTCCCCATTGTGTCAGTAAATATACCATCAGGTGCAGGAAGTGGAGAGGGATTGGGTGATCTAATTTTGTAATGCCATAGGAGTTTGTGCATGCATAAAAAAGGTCCACAGTATTAGGTATTTTCAAATTCCACTCCAGGCCTTGGCACTCCTGGAAAAGGCTAGAAATTATAAGGGAATTAGTAAATTCCATCCAAAAGGGGAAGGGAATCCACCGAAAATTAATGGTAGAGGTTTGGAAAAGATTTAATTTGCTCTACGAGGACGGAAATATTTTCCAGTGAATTGTATTTTTTGCTGAAAATATTAATGTGTATAGTTGCTCATCCAAAAACAGAATTCTCAAATGTTTCTAGGTGTACTGCGGGAAACCTGACACTGTCACAAGACTCCAGGCATACTGCTAGAAACGTTTTTGAATTCCCGAAACGTGTTGATCTACACTCCTATTAGGTTGTAGAACTTTGGATACAGATTATCAAATTTCTCTTAAAACTGGAACACAAGTTTTTTTTTCATAGAATCTATATTTTCACATTTTATTGGTGTAATGTGATTAGGTCAAACAGACATAAAGCCATTCTCACTGATCTGTACTGAAATCTTTGAGGTGAATTGAATGATGTCTTTTGGAGTTCGATGTACAACCAGTTAGTTTATAGCAGGCGTTTGTATGAGACAATTAAATCACCTTTTTCTTGGAAAGTTTTAAATCAGGAGGCATTCTTTATTGCACAGGGGGAGGGGTGTGAAAGGGAAATTCAATTCATGTTAGTTATGTTGTGAAATTTTGGCCATGCATGCCATGGCTTTGGCCATGTGGTCAGGCATGTGGCCATGCCATGCGCTCAACCACCTGTGGGTTGGCAACTCCATGCTAAGCTCAGTTTTTGGCAATACCTGCAATCCCCGCCCATGGGCAGCCAAACCCCTGCTGTACATGGCCCTTTAATTTCTTTTTTTTAAATCTGGATCCAACAGGGAACTGGCAAGAGTTTCTCGGGAAGCAGCATGTCTATCCGTGCTCCTGTGGCATTATTTCAGGAAGCACAGGGGAACGCACAGGCTTCCAAGAAACTCCTGTTGGAATGCAGTGCTCTAAAAAATCTTTGGCCCCGGGGGACCCTCATGATCCTCCCCTACAAGGGCTAGAGAAGCATGATTCCCTACACTGCCCCCTTATACAGGGAATGGGTCCCTGAGTCCTTCAATGGCGTCCACAACATTTCTGTTTGTGTTGCAGCCAGTCAATCACAGTGATGATGACATTTAACAATACTAATTTTGAAACAATAATTACAAAACAAAATTCACCCTTAATAGCATTTTATATTTATTACATATTTAGGAAACTTGGCTAAAATATATATAATTTTAAAAGTATAATGTCATTTACACTTAAGTATATTGTTTAATTTGAAAAAATATTTATGCTAATTATATATATTTTTTAATCTCTGAAATGAAAAAAGTTGTATAATTTTAAATGTAGCGCTAATTTAATTATTGTAACATTAGTTTATTTAGGGTATCCTTTTTTTAATACCCTGAGTGCATTGTTTTTAATAGGGGTGTGTTACAGCACCAGTGGTTGGTTATGTGTTCTGCTTGATATACCCCAAAGCTGGAGTGGAGTACCTTTCCACCTATTTAGACTCTGTTTCGCAGGTGTAACTTTAGAAGTGTATTTTGTCAATTACAATTGCCTCATTCTTTTGTGGATGTGTGTTTTGTATTATCATGTCTTGCAAGAACACCTTTATAGGTGTATCTAAACCCCTCCCACTTGGTTGTAAGTATTCTCCATTTTCCAGCCACTCCCCTTGTCCCTTCCACATTTACTACGAAAATGTATACCTTCATGCAGTGCTGAATTTGAGCCAGTAGATGAAGTTGGGGCCCGTCCACATTCATTTTTAGGACCCACCACTTATTTTTGCTCAACAGACTTTTATCCAGAGCATGAAAGAGAAAAACACAAAAGGGAAGAAGGAATGAAAGATGGAAAACTCATGACAAAGGAAGAAAGCAGGAACTTGCAATAGTGAGATAAAGGGAGTGCCTGGTGGTGGATTATGGAGGCATGAGGTGGAATCACGACTACACAGACTTAATTTTTAGCATTCCCACCTTCAATAGCACCGGTCTCTGGGATCCAAACGCATCTTTGGGCCTTGGAGCTTATTCTCTTTCCACACATGTGGTGGATATATCCGCCCAGAATAGACAGGAGAGGTGAGGTCTCCAGTCATAGGTTTGCGAACTGCATTTTGTAGTAGGTGAGCTGCAATACTGTACTACAACTTTACACACTAATAAACATAGTTTGAGAATCAGCCCTTAGGCATCCTTTCTACAAAATATGCTTCTCAAAACATGCACTTGCAATGCAACAACTGATGCACTTAGTGGGAGGAATCTAACAGGGCAGCCTAATGAAAGAATTTAGAAACAAATATAAGAATTAACTTAACGATGTGCTCATGGTGCGGGGGGGGGGGGTCTCTGTCTACTGAGTACACAAAATATTGAGTTCAATCAGCTGTCATACCACTCATGGGGGTCAAGTGAATTCCACACGAAAAGGTTACCGTAGTCAAAAGTGTGTGTGTACACATGTGTGAGGAAGAAAGTAAACAAGGATAGTAAAAAATAACTTTTGGTAGCATGAAAGATATTTAAAAAAAAACATTTAAGCTGATCAATTAATAGATATTTTTGTTGGTCCGCCCGTTAGGAATTATAGTAAATTGTTTTAATAGAAAGATATACATATTATCGTGTTTCTTTCTATTTACTTTGTATCGATTTCTTATCGTGTCCTTATTTTCGTTTTCACCTATAGGAGTGGACCAGTCACCTAAAACAGGAGACCAGTGTAGTGTGTTCCTGATTGTAATACCTTGCACACAGTCCCCCACATGCATCAAATTATTTTGGATTCGCAAACGGTGTGATTCCTTAAAATCGGCCGTGTGCGACTCCAAAATATCTTTTCGGAATGCATCATTCAATTTTAGAATTTGAATCATTTTTGCGATTTCTAAAATTGCATTTGCTTTTAAGAAATCGCAAATATGCGATTTCTTAAAAGCAATGCATGAATATTTTTCAAATTGCGAATTCGCAATCAGGGGGTTAAATTTACCGAGTGGTTGAACCACTCGGTAAATTTGGAAAAAGGTGTAAAAATGCTTAAAAATGCTTTTTTTAAGCAGTCTTGTTACGGACACACATGTCCTTAGGACATGTGTGTGTGTAACATGATGCGAAAAATACATTTCAGGGGTGCAGGGGGGGGTCCTTTGGACCCCCCCTGCACCCATGAAATGCATTAACAAATTGCGAATTCAAAATTGCGAATTCGCAATTTCCATTGATTCCTATGGACCTTTTGGCCCATAGGAATCAATGGGAATAGCGAATTCGCAATTTTGAATTCGCATAATATTTGCAATTCGGTAAAAATTGCGATTTTTACCGAATCGGAAATATTATGCACTTTCTATGATGCATCCCGTTTTGCGAATCCATATTTGCGATTCGGTAAAAATCGAAAATTTGGAAACGCAAAACGGGAGTTTGATGCATGTGGGGGTTAGTCCCTTTGGATTCTGCTGAGTGTATTAACTATTTTCTTTTAACAAAATATATATATCCTGATGCATTCAATTTCTTTTGCTATATTTTATTCGAATGGTGCATTATATACACAAATGAACGCCTTTGACTCACATTCAAGAGCAGACATTCAAAATTCATTTCATTTCTGGTGAATGTGCAGCAGAAAGATAAAGGAAACAAAAGAAAAGGGACCTTGATCATAAGTGAGGTGACCTGTCATTAATATCTGGCAAACTCTACTTAGGCGCGCCATCAGTGTGACAGGACATAACGCATTTCTTTTTAATTGAGGCCCACCGTGTCCCGACACTGGCTTTAAACAAAGGACTCGCGAGCTCTGGACACCGCCCCTGACTCCTTTGAAGCTGTTCCCTGACATCTTGAAATGACAGCTAGTGGGCGGGCAAAACCACATGTACTCTGGCACTGTAGGCAACTGCTGCGAGGGGGAAAACAACCACGCAGCTTCTTTTCGGCTTTTTATTCTCCAAACCTGCAAAGTTTATAAGCACATTCATGACTTCATTTGAGAGAAAAAAACCAGAATTAAAATAATTTAAGAGAGGTGCTTCATATCGACAGCTACACTTATTTTCCACTTCCCATGATATGCATTTTAGTGACGTCAGCCACACTGAATACAATTCAGTGGCTCTTGATTGCAAACAAAGACATGTCACGCACTTTAAATATGTGCTGCACTAAGGCCACATGTGCACTAAAGGCCGAATCACACCCCCGATCGCCCCACTGCGCAAAGGGGCTTCTGTGGAGGGGTTCACATGAGTGCACCAGAGATCGAGCCTTCACCAATGAAGTGATTGCACAAAGGGAGGTCAAGTTGTAGAGCAGCTACAAACAGATCTCTCAAGCTTCCCAATTCCATTTGATATTAGCTCATCTAGACCATTGTATTTCCCTTTGGATTCTAATACTAGTAATCCTGAATTTGTAATGGGCTAAACAGAACTACAAGTCCCAGAATGCAAAGTCGAAACCTGCACCGAGTGGACTACTCGTGCATAATATTGTCAGAAATGAGAGATGTGAATATGTCAGTCTGCTAACTCGTGTCCAGTTTCTACTTTTCATCTGCTGTCAGCAAGAACGATGTTTTGAAAGTACACGTGGTACACCTGGCGACCCATTTGTTACCCAAAGTATAGGTGCAGTCCATGCTGCACCGACGCCATTGGACACTCATTTTGGTTTGTAAGGGTCTCCAGAATAAAAAAAACAACGTAAAAGTCACAGTATAAAATACAAAAAATCACAGGGAAAACACAATTGAGGGTCCTGCAGGCCTATTTAATACATAACGTATATTTCAAATACTTCTTTACAGTGCAGACTTGCAGCCTAGGTCATGAGTATTTCCTGGTAAAATCAGGTCATCCTAAATTTCTTACAAGTAGGCCGCAGTTCTCCTAAAATGTGTCGCGAATCAATGTATTTGAACACAACCAACGTGTCTGATGTAGTGATAAATATCACAATCAGAGGGCTTTCACGCAAGGCTTTGGTAGCTTGTGCATGCTAATGGAGAGGGCACACTGCCCTTTCTCTAATGTTCACAGAACTGGTACCCAGCTTACGCGCATGCATTGTAATTTACAGGTGGCCTCTCTTAACACATAAATGTGGCAAGTGTCTCAAACACTGATAGACATGGAATCCTTGGTGTGGTTTTCCCTGTCTTTTTGCCTTTATGCCCTCTATTTTTGACTATATGCCGGACTTCGTATTTGCTGGTTTTTGAACTTTGGACTCTTACCACTGCTGATCAGTGCTAAAGTGCGAGAGCACCCTGGGTAAATTGTGATTATGGATGGATATCTTGGTTTACTGGTACGCTCCTGGTAAAGTGCCCTGTGTGTGCCCAGGGCCTGCAAATCACATGTTATTAGTGGGTCTGCAGCACTTAGTGTGTCACCCACATGAGTAGCCCTGCAAACATATCTTAGGCCTGCCACTGAAGAGTCTGCAAGTGCAGTTTTAAACTGCCATATCGACCCAGGAAGTTTGGGCCACTTGCCAGGCCCAAACGTTGCCTTTTACTTCATGTAAGGCATCCCTTAGGTAGGCACATGACAGCCCCATGGGCAGGGTGCAGCGTATGTGGAAGGTAGGATATATACTGGTGTGTCTTATATGTCCTGATAGTGAAATGCTACCAATTTTATTTTTCACTTCGTACAGACTATCTCTCACTTAGGTTATTATTGGAACTGCCTTGTAACCCTTTGCAAGTGTAACTTTCAATTGGGAAGTGATGCAAATTTCGAGTTTGGGGTGCCTGAACTCAGGATTTAAAAACAAATCTTTCTGTGAAGTTGGTTTTTACATTGTGTGCTTGAAAATGCCACTCTTAGAAAGTGAAATCAAAAAATTAAAAAACAAAAGATAGAAAAGTAAAAAAAAAATACTTTAAATAAAGAAAATGAAAAAAGCAAACTGACACCAATACTGACTCTATTTACCAACACATTGATTTCAGTTTGTGACCACACAGCTTATTTTATTGTGATCGCCCTTTAATTTGAACATTTTTCATAAAAAGTTATTAGGTTTTGCATACAATAGTCACTGACAGAGGAACAACATCTTCCTGAAACAAATACAATATGCATACATTATGTGTCCCATATCAAATAAACGTCAACAAATAATCAAAACAGTTAATTAATATACACCACGTGAAAACACACATTAAACACATATAACATTGAACATCACAGCTCTAAATTCTAATGCAACCAAAAGGCCACTAGATGGAATGTCCTTTCTAACCCCCTGCTACTTGGCTAGGAATGTCAGCTTCACCTTTTATTTAGTTTAAGGCCTAACTAAGACAAGGATCTAACATTACATTTAATGTCATTAACAAATTCCTGTAGGCCTATTTTTTTTTTTAACATTGACACTCTCCCTAGTTATCAAATTGGCAACTCGTTTCGAACCCAGCTTTGCTCTAAGGTTCTCTTCAGGACCCAGCACAGTATAAATGACAAAAATACTTTGGACCAATTAGTAAACAATGTGATTAATTCTGAATCTGGGCATTGAAATTGCACTTCACTTGTTGACTTACATAAGTTTTAGCAGTGTCCTGTGACAGAATTTTTCTTTTTAAACTGGATGTAAGCAAAATGAAAAAGACTCATTTTAGGTTGAATGTAAATATAAACAAATTAATAATGGCGAGCAAACAAATTGTGTGACTCACTTGTTCATAAGTTTTTAGGTTGGGGCACGGAGTCTTCTGGTTTCACTGAACGCCACTGCAGTATGGATCATTCGTGTCTCCTTTCTAATTTCTGTAATAATATAATTGCACCGTTTTTTGTGAGAAAAGAGAGAACAAGGAGGCATACTTTCTATTATATAAGTAGTGAAAGAAAATGAGCATTTAACTTTGTTTTAACATCGTAATGCAGGCTTAAAAAAAACATTGTGTGATCTGAGGAATATTGCAAATGGATTCCATTCACTTCAATAAGGTTATTTATTAGCAGCGCCGAACCTCTCCTTAATCTCGGCTGTGCATGCCTTCAGTTTGGTCCTAGAAAATAAGTTCGGCCGAAATGAATACATGTACATTCAAGGGCAGAAACACATTGGGGGATATGTACACTGAATCTGTACAATGAAGTGGCGGAGCGTGTCGTTAGCCTCCTGGGCTTAACAACTAAGTGTGGGCCGAAAATTCATTCCGCTCGTGGAATTTGCGGATTTTCGGCAATTTCGCGATCCGCTAATCTCGTGAAATTGCAGAAAAATCTGCGAATCCGCGAGCGGGACAAATATTTTCCATGAAGCACTTACAGGGGGACAGCAGGTGCCCAAGGTGAAGCTAAATTCTTTGTAACCATTTACAAAATGGTTACAAAGAAATTAACTTCAACTTGGGCACCTGCTGTAACCCTGTAAGTGCTTACTGAAGCGCCTCCAGAGTTCGTTGCCTACTTGCAACTATTCTCTGACCCTGCTCTGACCCTCGAAGCAGGGTCAGAGAATAGTTACAAGTATGGCAAGAGGCTCCTGACACAAAAATTAAACCTCAACAGGAAGCACTTACAGATAAATAAAAGCAGGTGCCCGAGTTGAAGCTCAAATTCAGTAACGTTTTAATCAGCCCAAAACATTAGTGAGCACGGTCGAGGCTGGCCAAGTGTGCTTTAACCCCATCTCTGCCATCGAAAATTAGCTGTAATACTCGAGGGAGGTTTTTGCATCCATGAGTTTCTCGAGCGTGATCCCCATGTAGTTCCTGTGGCCAGGAGGCTGCAATCTCCTCACCTGCTGCCCTGCTCGCTCTCTGACCCTTTATACATAAGAGGCATGTAAACATGCATAGAAGCCCTGCACCACACACTAGCGGTATCAAACGTCTACCACCCCTTCCCAACTATGATGGACAGCTCACTCAAGGGACCTCGGCGCCTTTTGGCGCATTGTCAAAGTTACAGGCACACACGGTCACTGGAGGCAAATCTTCTGGCCCTTTACGCAGCTGCAGTGTAGGAAAAGCACTATACATTTACCCAACAAGGTAGCACTTACTGGATTAGCCAGTACTCCAGTTGAGTAGAGGTATTGCACAAAACGGTGGCATCTTCGTGGATAACTATGCAGGGCTGGATTCATTCTGGCACGAGGCTCCTGTCACAAAAATTAAACCTCAACAGGAAGCACTTACAGGTATAAATAAAGCAGGTGCCCGAGTTGAGGCTCAAATTCAGTAACGTTTTAATCAGCCCAAAACATTAGTGAGCACGGTCGAGGCTGGCCAAGTGTGCTTTAACCCCGTCTCTGCCATAGAAAATTAGCTGTAATATTCGAGGGAGGTGTTTGCATCCATGAGTTTCTCGAGCGTGAACCCCGTGTAGCTCCTGTGACCAGGAGGCTGCTTTCTCCTCACCTGCTACCCTGCTCGCTCTCTGACCCATTATACACAAGAGTCATGTGAACACGCATAGAAGCCCCGCACCACACACTAGCGGTATCAACCGTCTTCCCCCCTTTCCCAGCGATGATGGACAGCTCACTCAAGGGACCTCAGTGCCTTTTGGCGCAGTGGCAAAGTTACAGGCACACACGGTCACTGGAGGCAAATCTTCTGGCCCTTTACGCAGCTGCAGTGTTGGAAAAGCACTATACATTTACCCAATGAGGTAGCACCTACTAGATTTGCCAGTACTCCAGTTGAGTAGAGGTATTGCACAAAACAGTGGCATCTTTGTGGATAACTATGCGGGGCAGGATTCATTCTGGCACAAGGCTCCTGTCAAAAAAATTAAATCTCCACAGGAAGCCCTTACAGATATAAATAAAGCAGGTGCCCGAGTTGAGGCTCAAATTCAGTATCGTTTTAATCAGCCCAAAACATTAGTGAGCACGGTCGAGGCTGGCCAAGTGTGCTTTAACCCCGTCTCTGCCATAAAAAATTAGCTGTAATACTCGAGGGAGGTGTTTGCATCCATGAGTTTCTCGAGCGCGATCCCTGTGTAGTTCTTGTGACCAGGAGGCTGCTTTCTCCTCACCTGTTGCCCTGCTCGCTCTCTGACCCTTTATACACAAGAGGCATGTGAACAGGCATAGAAACCCCGCACCACACACTAGCAGTATCAAAAGTCTTCCCCCCTTTCCCAACTATGATGGACAGCTCACTCAAGGGACCTCGCTGCCTTTTGGCGCAGTGGCAAAGTTACAGGCATCCATGGTCACTTGAGACAAATCTTCTGGCCCTTTTTTACGCAGCTGCATTGTAGGAAAAGCACTATACATGTGCCCAACGAGGTAGCACTTACTGATTAGCCAGTAGAAAGTACTCCAGTTTAATATAGTGCAAATCATAAAAAAATCTGCGATTTCGTGGGAAAATCCGCGGATTGTTTTGCGATTTCGCGGACCGCAGATACGCAAAATTTCCCCATACTTATTAACAACACGCTCTGCCACTTCGGAAACGCAAGGCTGCACCATATTTACAAGAATGTGTTGCAGCCTTGCGTGTCCCCCTGCGATGGCACTAAGGTTAACAAAGTAGCGCCAACCCAGGCACCCTTGCATAAGAGTGCAATGGTGTCTGGGTACGTGGGAGGATTGCTTATGTGTAGTAAGGTGCCCCTTCCTGCACATAAGCTATCCTAAAACGCCATTTTGTAACTTTCATGTGTGTTGCTTCATGCAGCACACATGAAAGTTACAAAATGGAATTTTTTTAAAAGGGTTGTTTATGTACAGGAAGGGACACCTTCTTGTACATAAACAAAACATGGCATTTTGCTTTATTCATGTGTGCTGCACAAAGCAGCACAAATGGAAAAAGCAAAAACGAGGAGAAATAATGCATTTCTCCTTGTTTTGCCTACTTAAGACCAGGATTTTCCTAGTCTTAATTTTGGCACTGCCTCCTATGTACGCCACCCTTGTACATAGGGGGCAGCATCAAATACAATGGGTGTTGCGGTGGAATGCCCACCACAACACCCACTGCATGCCCCTTTCACGCTAAGCATAGAGTGAAATTGTGCCTTATGTACAAGGCAGCGTTAAGCCAAGTTAAGTGGTTTAACGCTGCCTTGAACATAAGGCAAGGCCACTATCACCATCGGAATGTCACAAAAAGTGACGTTCCCGTGGTGATAGGGGCTTGTACATATGCTACATTGTTTGTTACATTGTAACCACAAGGCCTGGTCAATAATGGATAAACGCAGGATGTATCTGGCACGATGCGCTTTCCACAGTATATCATATGTGTTGAAATGCTGTCTCGAAAAAAATGAACTTGCAACTTGCTAAAACTGCTATTTATTCTTCTTTCTCTGTATCCACTCTAATTTGTCAAAACGACATTTTCATCCTTGTAAAAATCCAGCTTACTTCGGACACGCTGGTTAGCACCTCAGTATTAATCATTCTGTTGTTCACGCCATGACACAAACTGCTGTTGTGTTCATTTGAAAGTCTTTTTTTATGTGACACAGTACTTAGTAATGCCTTCTTTGAAATCGTAAAGCCAATAAAAGGGATTTTGGACTTGAGAGCTCTACCCACGTAAGTCCCAGTTGATCACAGTGCATTATGGGATTTGTAGTGTTCAACTGGATAAACTAGTTTGACAATTTGTTATAAAGGACTATACTCAAGTGGGAGGTGTGGCTTGTGGGAGCAAGATGGTGGATGCAATCTAGCATTGCTTCACTCTATACCCAAATTACTTGCAATTTATTTCTGAATCCAGGAACTGTCTCACTGCCCGGGATGCTCCTGCCATTTCCTCGAGCGTTCCGGACCGGGCTGGCGCCCAGAGTGGAGCAGATGGGCTGGTCTGAGGGGTTGTAGTTGATCTGGCAGCTGAGGCCAGGAAGGGGAGGGCATTGGCTGTGGTGTGAAGGAGGAGAGGGCCTGTCTGTCGCCCCCGGAATTCCCAGCGGAGAAGAACTGCCTGCCTGACCCAATCATCGGTAAGCTGGAGGGCGGCTGCTGTGGCCGGCTCCATGCCCGCTGAGGCTGAGTTCGGGAGGAGCCGACGTGCGGGAGTGGCGGACGACTGAGGGAAGTGGCCTAGAGACGGGACAAAGCCACTTGCCCCACTTCTATGCTGGGTCGGCAGAGCAGCCGCGATCTCTTACTTGGGGCGGCGCCCGGATTGGGAGGCAGTGGAGCTGTGAGAGAAGCAGTAAGGTGAGCCAGAGTGGGAAGCTACTAGGTGTGGCCCATACGGTATTAGGACACAATGGCTGGTGTTGGTCTCTGGGATCTCCTCATAGGTCCTCTGCTGTACAAGGCACCCTGCTGGAGCGGGCCCCTACCAAAGCGAGCAGGAAGCTGATCACTACGGAGAGGAGGAGGAGCTGAGGAGTCAGCACTGGGGAGACCGGGTATTTGTAAGCAGCTGCACCTGGCTGTAATAAATGGAAGCAAAGGCCTCTGTGTGCTGGTAGATGAGACTTTGGCAGGTGTTTTCTCCCTTTTACCCCCACAACCTTCCCTATTCATACTCTTGGCAGCTGGGTGGTCTCTCTGGGACTCATGTCCAGCCAGGAGTGTAGACATAGAAAACATACCGCTGTTCACCTCCCTAGTGGATGCTGGCACATGAACTCATTTTTGGCAGGCAGGACAAGGGCGGCATGGACTCTCTGGAAGGAGCACAATAACAGAAGAGCTCCTTACATCCCATACATTATCCAATCGGACCACTGTCTTGTGAGGGCTAAGTTACGATACACTGGTCTGCAGTAGTAGGGCTAGCCCTCCCCTCATTTTGAAGAGCGAGTTTCCCGACGTATAGAAATACCACATAAAAGAGACTCAATCATCTCACCAAGGTGAGGACATTTATATTGCCGCAAAACACTCAGTGATAGGGCGCTCTAGAGGAATCGACTCCAGGACCTCCTCGCGAGCCTCGTCGGTTGCGGAGACGGACCAGCAGGGTTCCCAGACTTCATGCACCTTTCCGCCTTTTTAGCTGTAAAGCAGCAGCTTTGCCAGCTTGACATCCAATGCACTTTATACTTCCCTGGGAGACTGCGAGTAGTAACAGATTGGAAAACCTAATTTTTTTATGCGCCACAGGATGATTGGGACTTGCTAGAGTCTTCCGGGAAAGTCTTCCGAGAAATAGCCTCAACTAACATTGGTTCCTGATTTGGAGCAAATTATCAAGGAACGTTGACAGGCAGTCCAAGAAGCAGAAAAGATATCGGATTTGGTTAAAGACTCAGACAAATAACTGCTATCAGCTCAGACGTTTGAGGATGGGGGCTTCTCGGTGGTCTGTCCATCAGACACTAATTCTCTGACTATGCCATTTGTCACTCTGCAGACATCAGAAAGACTTATCTGAAGTCCATATATATCCTTTAGTTGTATTGAATATGTGGGCTCTAAGTGCTTAAGACTGACTATGTGTGAATTGTTGTGTTGATGATCTGCGGGATGATGTTTCTATCTATGGAAAAGGGGAGGTGGAACGCTGGCTCCCTCAATATGCAGAATGGCCTGGGCATTGTTGATGTACCAGTACATATAATAAGAGATTCTAAAAAGAACTTCATTTATTTGCTACTGGGCAGGTGTATTGTATTGGTAGGCTCCTGGGAGACATGCTCCCTCACATCCGCACACCCTTAGGGTTTGGTTTGTTCTAACTCCGTATGGCTCTAGGTTTGGGAAGTCTACACTGTTGCATGATCGGCTCTTCTGATATTTAGTATTATATGTTCTTAAGTTTTACACTATGTTTAATGAAAAGTTTGATCAGGCACTGCAGTGCTCAAATATGGCCACTCCAGTACATTTCTCCTCCAATATGGCCACATGCCTGCACTTTAATTCTTCTGAATTCGGAATATGTTCATACTTAAACTGTGACGTCACATCGCATAACAACATCAAATGTAAGAGGATTACGTACCCCTTCTCGTAGATACGTGGTATACACATACCTTAAGAGGAATAACAACCAGATAGTCCTTCTGCAGGAATCCCATTTAACACATTTGGAGGCAGCTAGATTGCAGCACAGGTAGAGGGGTCGCATTATTCCCACTAATTATTTGGCGTTCGCATGTGGAGTACTAGTATGGATCTGACGGGCACCCCTCTCCTGAAGAGGTAATGGACGTGGAGGGGAGGAACATTTTCCTTAATAACAGACTTGATGGTAGATGCCTCCTTCTAGTATATGCACCAAACATGCTCCTTGTATATGCACCAAACATGGAACAGGGACACTTCTGGAAAAGGCTGTCCACAGTGCTCTCCAAGTGGTGTGATGTGCCCTGGGTGATAGGAGGGGACTTCAACAACGTGCTGACACAACCCTTGACCACTCGTTCCCACCGATGAGGGGCACAACAGCAGCTAATGGGGCTGCAATGTTAAAGAGCTGGGCAGAAAGTTGGGGGGTGGTAGACAATTGGAGACATCGTAATCCTACCAAACAAGTACACTCCTTCTATTCTACTCCACATACTCTACATGTCCTGTTAGATTTGGGGGTCTCAATTTAGCAGAGGTTGGTATCGTTGTCCAAATAGGGACCCTTGCATCTAGTCAGGGTAAGGGGGTACGCTCCTGAAATGACCCTTGCTTATCCCCTTGGTAGCTTGGCAGGAGCAGAGAGGCGTGTCTTAGAGGTAAATGTAAATGTATGTAAATGTATGTAAATGTATTGCGACTTATATAGCGCACGTATCACCCGAAGGCATCAAGGCACTTGCCTTGGGAACCCGTCCTGGCTTTTTCCCTGTGAGATAACCCCTACTGGGCATCCCCAAGGTGAAAGCCAGGCATCCCGCAGCGGGTGGGCCACCGTAGTGGAGATTAAGCAAGCTATTGCCCAGAGTTGCAGCGTGGGACCCCATGATTAGAATAGGCACCGAGGCGAAAATTATTGAGTCTGTGGACATTTTTGGGTTCAGGACCCTGCTGCGTCGGGAATTGATCCCTGGTCCCGGGCCAGACCTCTGCATCAGGGTCTGCCGCTCTAATCAGTGAGCCACACTTCTCCACTGAGGCAGGGTGTAAAGCATTTGTGAACACATACAGTAACCCAGTGATCATTCTTGAGATAGACACAACACAAGTTGTATATTAAAAAGAAGTATTTTTATATATACTTAACACGAGACCACAAACGACAAAAATCCACAATACTGTACTTTAAAAATTGTAGAATTAGCTTAGTTCTCTTTAGATGTTAAAATGCAACACTTTGAGTCAATGTACCTTAGGATGCTTAACGCTATCCAACAAAAGTGTTGCAGGGAAGGTGGTGCGTCGGTTCCTTACACGCAAGAACGATGATGCGTTGGTTCTTCTCTGCAAGGGGAGGAGATGAGTCGGTTTCTTACTGTGCTTCCGTGGCGATGCGGCACGCAACGCTGTGATACGATGAAGATCCTGTGCAACGAAACAAAGATGGTGTCTTCTCTTGGATCCAACATGATGCATGCATGCCAGGCGGCAGTGCAGCGACTCAACGATTCTTCTGAGCAGCGACAAGCCCTGCGACACGCTTCCCAGTGATACAGCGGCATCTTATGCGACATCGATCCTCTTCTCCGGCAATGCGAGGCGCTTTTGTGTTGTGAAGTGACTGGGACTGTTCGGCGACACGCTTCTCCTTCATGAGTCGCGCTTCCAGCTCCTTATGACACGCAGTCCCTCAGAAAGCCCAACACAATTGCAGGCACTTCCAAAGAACCCTTGGGGAGCTTTTGGTTGAAGTCTGTTGTCCCTGAGACTTCAGCAGGAGGCAAGCTCTTTCTCAAGCCCTTAGAGATCCTTCACAAGTTGATGAAAGTACGCACAAAGTTCCTCTCTCCTCTCTTTGGCAGTTAGGCAACCACAGCAGGCCAATCTCCAAAGCAACACTTCAGCTTAGGGATAGTCTCTCCTCAGTCTCTCTGGTTCCTCTCCTCAGCAAAGGTTTCTTCTTGTTTCCCAAAGTGATCTAAAGTTCTGGGCTCTGGGTCCCCCTTTTTATATACAGTTTCTCTTTGTTCTCTGAAAGCAGAGAGGCCTTTGCCTAGTCCAAACCAGTTCTGGTCAGTCCTGGAGAACTTTGTTTACATGACTCCGTATTTCCTTTCACAGTGCAGGGCTGGGACATCAGACACACCACAGGAGGTGGAGCCAACATTGTGGAGGGAAGGCACAGCCCTGTTCAGATCCCAGGTGCAACTCCTCCCTCCCATCTGCATGCAGATCTCTCTATTCCGACCTGTGCTTACTTGCCCTGTCCCCGGGAATCCCCCAGCCCCTGTCACTCAAACTCCGGACAAGGAATACACAACCTAGCAGAGGCAGGCTTGGATAGTTAGACAAGAAAATACCTACTTTCTAAAAGTGGTATTTTCAAACACAGAATGTTAAAAACAACTTCACTAAAAGATGCATTTTATCATTCTGAGTTCAGGCATACTAAACTCAAATTTCTACCTAGTTCCCTGAGCCAGTTAGGATTATAAGATGTAATAATCAAACTGCCTTTTTGGTCTATGGGGAACAGGTAGCCTTGCAATAGTGAAACACAAAAATGGCTGTAATTCACTATTAGGACATGCCACACACACAAGGGCATGTCCTACCTTATACTTACAATGCACCCTGCCCTTCGTCTTACCATAGGGGTGTCTGATATGAAGAAAAGGGAAGGTTTAGTGACTGGCACGTGGGTGCACTTGCCCAGTTAACATGGCAGTACCAGACTGCACACAGGGTCTGCAATAGCAGACCTGAGACACCGTTTTAAAGGCTGGTTTTGTAGGTGGCACAACCAGTGCAGCAAGCCCCCCAGAAACATTTGGTTTACAAGCCCTGGGCACGCTCAGTGCACTGTACTAGGGTCTGACAAGTAAACCAAACCAACCAATCATGGAATCACTAATCCATACATCAATTTAGGGTATTATGTACACCTAACCTGTTACCATATGTATTGCAGGTGGAACACATGGGACACACGCACTCGGATCATAACCCACATTACATAACATTAGAATGGAACACACAACAAAACTTGACTCCAACATGGTGCCTGCAACCTACCATGCTGGAAGACCTGCCCTTTCGTAAGCCTCTTCGCAATGCATTTGAGGACTGTTTTATGCACAACACAGGCACTTCACCGCCGGCCTTGTTGGAATGGGATGCGTTTAAGGTGTTCCTGAGAGGTAGATGCATGGGACTGGGCTGTGGTATGCGCAGACAAGTGGAACAGGAGGTCCAAGAACTAGAGCGCACAACATTGTCACTAGAAACTTGTCTGTCACCTATTGCGCCATGGAGCTGGGGCGAGCAAGGGCTAATCATACTACATTGCTAGAAAGGCTGAGTTGCCTCAACTACACAGCACACTCGGTGAAAACACACACCCTAGAGGATATCTCCTTGTCACTACTTGCATGGTTAATTAATTGCAATTGGTAAAGGGTTCTGGCCCTTAATCAGTAAGGCTAGGGCAATATATAATCCATACACCACAAACAATGCTGAGGTTCCGTGACAATTATAAGTGGTGTTTTCGACTTGCACGAATATGGTCGAGTCTGGTATCTATGAACCGCAAATGACGAGTTTAGTAAGTGTGCGCAGTTTCACTGTGCTAACTTAAACTGTTCGTTTGTTATGTGGGTTTTTCATCTGTACCCAAGGGTTCCATCTTAGATACGGCGTCCATTTTGTCTCTTGCCCTCAAAGTAGCCAGCGAACGGACGATGTCCGCTTCGCGACCCTGGGACTCCTAAGATATTTGCGGAAGACACATGTTCTTTGTAAGTGTCTTTATGATGAGGGGGATGATGCTGTAAGGCAGATGGCCCTGCTCGAGGCTCATCTCGCCGTGCTGGTTTATTGTCTCAGCCGTGCATCTCATTAGGCACGTCCCTTTAATGCCTGTATCTCGTGTTTCCCGATACCTCCCCTTTTACACCCTTTCCGATCTCCCCACTGTCTCCGTCTTCCTCTGCACCTGTCTTTGTTCCTATTTCGATCTGTTTTACTGCCGATTGGAATGTACTAATGTTGGGAAGATGGGTTTTTACAGTTGGGAACCGCCAAATGTTTCCGCACTTATGTTCCGGACCTTATGTGTATCAAAGTGACCAAAGCGACCCCTCTGGGGGATAATGGTGGGAACCGGGTTGTAAACCTTTGTGTACCATGTTGTCCTATGGGTAAAAACTGTATAAAAGGAGCGATCCACAGAACCAATTTGAAGCAGTCTCCCCAAGTTGCACGAGCTGTACTTGTCGTGATATCTGTGTTCCCTGCAGCAAATAAACCTTGAATCTTTGACGCCGAAGGAAGTGTCCCGTGTCTCTGTCATTCGTACGCCGGAGCAGGTTACCCACGAAGGTTTCAGGTGTTGTGCCCTGGCACCGCTGGGTCTCAAAGAACCCAGTCCTTCAGTTGGCGCCCAACGTAGGGCTGCATCAGTGGTACCGGTCCAAGCCCGACGATCGTGAGGAACTTTGTGTGAAATCTCCGAGGGAAGGTGCACTCCGCTTCATCGATCCTGTTGTCGAAATAAGTGGCCCGAAGACTTTTCCCGCTAAGATTCCCGCCTCCTGACGGCTGCGACGGACTGCTGCCCTGACTGTAGACCTGTTTTGGCGCCTGGCGTAGACCTTGGTATAGCGAGACGATTGACGGGCCTTCCTGGAGACGCCATCGATCTTTGAGTTAAGTATTTGTGGGTCGCTCCCAGAGTTCTTGGTTGTTGACACTTTAGCGAGTGTTTTTTGTTGTTAACGCTGTGTGAGTGTTTTTGTCGGTGACACTTTGCTAGCGTACTTTGTTGTGTTGTTTGACGACTGCAGCCGCCAAAACCGAGGGTTTTGTTCTTTGCTGGGACTTGGTAAATCCCGTAACCCTTGAAGTTTGTGAAACTCGGCTAGTGTGCAAGATGCCTGGTCGCAGTACTTTGTTTAGTTGTTTTAGATCTTGTGGTACGGATTCCCGACTGGAGGACTCGTGTCCGATACCTCCGGTTGGAACTCCCACTTATGAACTATACAGCAAACATGGGCTAGGCCCGATTACTTTTAATGAATACTGGATCAAATACACGAAGAACGATGGTGACCTTCGCTGGCCACCGCATGGTAGCTTCGAGGCCCCGATCTTAGATAATCTAGAGGTTAAATTGTTCGCGAAAAAGTCAAGGCCGGCCATGTTTGATGCCTTTCGGTTGTGGCGCAAAGAAGCCCAACAGAAAGAAATCAGACAGACTAAGCGAAATCAGAGAGATAGTGCTGGTACTATTGTAAAGAAAGCAGAGCAGTTTCAGCATGATAAGGAGGTTAGGGAAAAGGAAGTGTTTGACAGATTACAGCGTATGACTATAGATAAATGCTATCCCGTTTTGCCTACGGAGCCGGAAAAGAAGGAAGAGTCAGTTGAGGATCCTTTAATGTCCTATCTTATGAAATCGCCACCTCCGTACGTACAGGGTACCACAGCCCCTGTGATCCCTCCTGTACCTGTTCCTGCACCTATTCTTCCTTTGCCTGTTCCTCAACCTGTACCCGTTCTTCCGACTGTTCCTGCTCCTTCGTCTGTTTCTATTCCTACTGCTCCTCCGCTTCCACATACTCCTGCTCCCGCTACTGCTCCTGCTTTGTTAACCCCTGCTGTTGTTTCTGTTTCTACTCCTTCACTTGTTAGTCCTGTGTCCTATACTTCTCCCTCTACTCGTAGTCGTAATTCTCCTCTTGCGGCTAGCTTCTTTCATTCGCTCGGACCTGTTCTTGGGTCCGCTGGTTCAGATGGTCCTCAGAGACGTAGTCAGCTTCCAGGTAACAGAGAACGTGCTTCGCTATATAATATGGCGATGGGTTGGATGACGCACCCCCTTAGAAATCCACCCCGTGTTGTACTCGACACGTTTTGTCAGTTCAATATACCAACCCAAAGATTTGTGTTCGAGGAGATGTGTAAGGTTCTTCGTGATCAGATATCGGCCGACGCACCTGACGAGGTGCTGACCGCGTTGTCTGATTTACAGCTTCAGTTTTCGGCTGGACTGATAGTGGATACCAACGTTCGACGTGCTGTTGAACGATTGTTATCTTTCCGTCCCACTCCTATACCTCAAGCCTTGTTTGTTGAGGATGTCGAAAGACAGCCAGATGAGTCTGGTCAGTTTCCTATGCGTGAAGTTCCACCCGTGTGGATGCCAGGTGATGCTGCTCACGTTCCACCTATCCTGCCGTATTTTCAGAGAGTATGGATACATCTCCCATGGAAAAGATCAGAAGTGTTGCAGGTGAAGCAATCTTTGCCTGACCCTCGCAAAAATCCTGCAGGGTATTACAAAGAATTATCGCAGCTCGTAGATGCTACGGTAATGAATCTTGCCGATATCGATATGTTGTTTGGCAATGTTGTACCGCAACCGGTATGGGCTAAGATTCGTCAGGAAAATCACGCAAACGAATTAGGTGGTGATTGGGCGGCCATTGTAGCGGCGGATGGGTTGCAAGTTGGTGGTGCTAAGCCTGAACAGTTGATTGCTGCTCTCCCTCAAAGAATAATAACGTTAATGAAAACTCTTATGCCAGCTATGAGAGTAAATTGGGACAAATTGTCAGCTTGTAAGCAAAAGAAGGACGAGAGTGTTTCCGACTTCTTTACGAGGTTTGAGGAGGCATTCATCGACCATAGTGGTCAGGATATGAGCACTGAGGGTGGTCAAAGGTTGTTTGTGGATAAATTTGTTTCGAACTTATTGCCCGATTTGAGCAATAAATTGAGAAATTCAGAAAGTGCATGGGCCGTTTCTACTTCAGCTCAGATATTGGCTACGGCACAATATTACGAGAATAGGGAGAAGGAGGAAAACGACCGTGCTGATTAAAAAGACGAAAGAGCTAAAAACCAAAGTGCTGCTTCAGCAAGCGTATCCTCCACGTTCGAATCAGAATAATTCGCAACAAAATAGATCGCAGCCGCAATCGAACCGATCCCAAACTCGTAATGACTCCTCTTCCCAAAGATCCTCGTTAGGGTACAATCAATGTGCTTATTGTAGACAAGAGGGTCACATTAAATTCAATTGTCCTGTTCTAAACGAACGTAATAGTGGTAACTCGTCTAGAGGAGGTCGTGGTGGTTCGCAGCAGGCATCACGTGGTAGAGGTCGTGGTGCTCAGAACGATCGCTCAGATAACTCATCGAATTCCGATAATTGTTTCGATCAACGTGGATCGTCGCAAGGACGATCTGCGCAGTACAATGTAGACGATTATTACGTCGATCAGGGAACTGACGACAGTAATTACTAGGACAGCCAAAGACAAGGAGAGGGAGTGGTATCAGTTCCGGTTGATCAGAGAGGGCCTTACGTCGCAGTTGCTACATCGGGCGTCGTTGAGCCTTTTCTGTTGGACACTGGTGCAGCGAAAAGTTCCATTAAGCATTCGAAACTCCCTGGCGCACCTTTGTCTGGCTTAACAAATGTTTCCGTTGGATTCTCTGGCGCCCCTGTTAGCAATCCAGTTTCGTGCCCTTTGCCCCTTAAAATTGGGCCACGTGAGCTCGAAGCTCCGTTGATTTTAACCACGGGTTGTGGTGAAAATCTTTTGGGCCTGGATTTGCTCAAACGTTTGTATGCGACTTTGTATTGTTCTCCTGTGGGTGTAAAGCTTACGTTGGGAGAGAAGGTTGTCTCTCCCATATACTTGTCTCTCGACAAGCTTCCACCGGAATTGAGTTCTCTTCCTGCGTCTTTGTGGGCAACGGGGCCAAATGATGTGGGCCTACTTGATATCTCACCATATGTTGTTCAGTTGAAATCTAATGTGCGATTGCCACGTATTCCCCAATATCGTATTTCCCTCGATGGTGAACGAGCACTGTTAGCGATCATCTATGATTTGATCGATAAAGATGTTATCGAAGAGACTCGGGGAAACGTGTGCAATAGTCCTGTACTGCCCATTCTAAAACGTACTGATCCTTCGAAACCACCTGTTTATCGCTTTGTTATCGATTTACGGGAGGTCAATAAAATTGTAATTCCTCAATTCCCTGTTGTGCCTGACATCACGGCGCTACTGACTCTGATTCCAGCTTCTGCATCGTGGTTTTCGGTGATTGACTTGAAGAATGCGTTCTTCAGCATCCCCATTGCAGAAGAGAGTAGAGACCTTTTCGGTTTCTCTCTTGGTGGACGCAGCTTCCGGTTCAAACGCGCTCCTCAGGGCTACTGTGAAAGTCCATCAATTTACAGTCAAGCCTTGAAGGGTCAACTGGATGCGTTTAGGTTGCCGGCTGGTGCGGCCTTGATCCAATATGTTGACGACTTATTGGTGGCTGCTGATACTCAGGACATTTGCAAAATCGCTACGGTATCGTTGCTGCAACATCTCTGTGAGTTAAATCACAAGGTGTCCCCTTCTAAACTCCAATATTGTTGTCAAGAAGTAACCTATCTAGGCCACTTATTGTCAAAGGAGGGAAGGAGGTTGACCCCAGAGAGAATTGCAGCGATTGCGCGAATGGCTGTGCCAACAACTCAAAGAGATGTGCGTGCCTTTTTAGGTATTACATCGTACTGCAGGCAATGGGTTCCAAATTTTTCATTGCTAGCGAAACCATTAGTGGCTCTTACGTGCAAGGATGTTTCAACTCCTTTACCATGGACGGAAGAATGTCAGAAAAGTTTTTCTGAACTGCGTGACTCATTATGTTCGGCTCCTGTGTTAGGTACTCCTGACTACAGTAAGCCGTTTACATTATATGTTCACGAGAGAGAAGGTTGTGCTTTGAGCGTCTTAACGCAACCTTTTGGTGGTAAGCAACGTCCATGTGCATATTTTTCCTCGACCTTGGACCCGGTCGCTAGAGCATTGCCGAGTTGTTTGAGAGCAACAGCGGCAGCCGCGGTCTCCATCCGACAATCAGCAGGATTGGTCATGGATAATATGCTTACGGTGATGGTTCCGCATGCAGTCGATACTCTTTTGAATCGGACGAAAACTCAGCACTTGACGAGTGCAAGGTTGTCTGGGTACGAGTTGACGCTGTTGGCAAGCCACATTCAAATAAAACGTTGTAATGTTCTGAACCCGGCAACTTTGTTACCAATTAGCTCAGAGTCAGATGAAATACCAGAACACGATTGTTACTTGAGGACTGAAGAGGAAACGAAAGGTCGAGTGGACCTTAAAAACACCCCATTGGAAGATCCGGATGGTACATTGTATGTGGATGGGTCATGTTTTAAGTTGCCGAATGGCGATGTGACTACTGCTTATGCTGTTGTAACGTTGAATACTGTCGTTGAGACTGCAAGATTAAATCAGAATTCTGCCCAAGCTGCAGAGCTGATTGCCCTTACTAGAGCGTGTGTGTTAGCGAAAGGGAAACGTGTGAATGTGTTTACCGACAGCCAATATGCATTTGGCGTCGCACATAGTTTTGGACGATTGTGGAGAGAGAGAGGTTTCTTGACGTCGCACGGTACGAAGATTCAGCATGGACAGCTCGTGAATGATCTCTTGGATGCACTGACGTTGCCTACGCAAGTTGCGATTGTTAAGTGTAGTGCGCATCGTAAGGTGACGGATGATGTTGGTCGTGGTAATGCGTTTGCGGATGAGATTGCTAAGGAGACTGCCCGGAACCTTAGCACTCGAATGTATGTGACGAGTTCGGTTAGGTGGCCTGTAGAATCGAGTATGTGTGTGGACACTATCGAGAGTGTGAAAGCAATTCAGAATGAAGCCACCGACACTGAAAAGACGAAGTGGAAAGAAAGTACGGGAAAGTTGGATGCGAATGATTGTTGGATTGATTTGTCTGATCAGAAGAGATGGATGTTACCGGATGCGTATGTACTGGCCGTTGTGACTATGGCGCATGGGTTAGCACATATTAGCGCGAAAGGTATTTGTAAATTGCTGTCTCCTGTATGGAAGAATGATGGTATCACGAAATGTGCTGAACGTCTGGTGAAGAATTGTATGGTGTGCATGATGTACAATCCTGGCAAAGGAACCCCAACTCCTCCTGGCAGTTTTGCTCCCCCTTCATGTCCCTTTGAGGTGATCCAATTGGACTTCATCCATATGGAGAGATGCAATAACCTGAAATACGTTTTAGTGGTGGTTTGCGCATTCTCCTGATGGATCGAGGCCTATCCTCTAAAAGACAATACTGCTTTGTCTACTGCGAAAATCCTACTGAAGGAATATTTTCCTCGGTATGGAATGCCTAGAGTCGTGTGGTCAGATAACGGAAGTGAGTTTGTGGGTAGTGTGATGAAGAGTGTGTGTAAGGGCCTTGGAATTAATCAGAAATTCCACAGCGCCAATCATCCCCAGTCAGCTGGTTTGGTTGAAGGGTACAACGGCACCCTTAAACTAAAGCTAGCGAAGATTCAGGCTACGACTGGTCTTTCGTGGCCTGACGCTTTACCTTTAGCATTACTGTCAACTAGGGCGACTGTACACTCCCGAGTAGGGCTTAGTCCCTATGAAATAGTGTTCGGTCGTCCTGCGAATGTGTGGGGGGTTCCTAGGCCAGGTATTTTTCGTGATCTTGAGTACCCAATGTTGATCGATTATCTTCATGACTTGACTGCTAAACTGAGGTTAATTCACCAACAGGTTCACGAAGCATTGCCGACGCAGACGGAGGGTCCAGGCCACCAGCTCCAGCCCGGAGATTGGGTGGTGACGCGGAACTTTTCGCGCAAGAATAACTTGGACCCGAGGTTTATCGGACCCTATCAGGTCCTCCTTGCCACGAGAACTGCAGTTCGTCTTGAGGGGCGGAAGAATTGGGTGCATGCCACCCACACAAAGAAAGTCCCCATCCCGTTGCCAGCAGACTCGTGGGTGAGGAAAGGCATTGCATCAACTGAAACCGAAGTATTGCCAGCGTTTGTGCCTTTCAGCGACGCACAACCTGTCGGAGAATCCTCAGTGCAGCAGAGAGACACTGTTGAACAATTGTCAGCAAAAGACTCAAGACTAAAACATTCAGCTGATCAACAGGACGCTGTCCCTTCAACGGATCCTTTGTTTGACGAACAGACACGTCCTGGGAAAACCCGATACTTTTTGCGATCCAGCACTAAAGACTAATAAAAGATCCTGCTTTGTTGTATTGACAACTGCATTATCCCGTTTTCCGTGATCAGTTTTGAACATTCGTACCATTGTAATTATTTTGTATATACTCATTGAGCTTTATTCCTTACACTTTTTTTGCTTCCTCAGCTGAGAGACATTGTTTTTGCATATATATATATATTGTGCATTAAAGGCCGTAGGGCCGCGCGCGTACTTCCTTCTGGATAGTAGGTCTTGACGCTAGGTTAAAGGCCGTCGGTTCCTGGGAACTCCTAGGGATTGACTTTGCTACACAGAACGAAGTGCGTCAAGAAACGTTGCGGACGGTCGTAGGGAATGGCATTCTTGAAGCTGAATGATTTGGAAGGAGCTCAGGCTCACAGATTCAAGCTGCAGCAACTCAGTCGTACCAAATGTTTTAGATTCCAACTGTTCGTATTGTTTTTGACAGCTTCTGCATTATTGGCGGGTGGGGTGTACTACACGATGTTTTACTTCTTACCTTCTGCTACACCTACTTCTACTCCTGACCCTAAACTTACCTCCACTGTTTCTCCTCATTCCTTTCATATGCTACCCGAACACGAACAGGCTAGACGTGTAGAATTCCGCAACAATTCCTTTATTCAGCTCCTTCATCAGCATCAGTTAGTGGTTAACACTACTAATTGTTGGGTGTGTGGGTTGATGCCACATACTACGGATAAGGGAATTCCATATCTGGTGTTACCGTATAGTTCCCAAGGGTCTGCTCGAGCATTTCAGACAATGTTTCGAAGCGCACTGGGTTTCCACCCCATTCGAGAACCACGTTCCCCCTACTCTGGTCCTACCTCGTATCAAAAACCCTTGTCGATAGCAATAGAGGATTTAGATAGCGATATTTATGATCCCTCACTTATTCCCGAAGAAGAGGTACAAGCCTATAGGGTCCTAAGTAGAGGTGAATATAGTGTGTTCACTAGTGAAAAGCAGCTTAAAAGCTCGCCTCCGATATGGGTCGTACCCCACACTGGTAATTTTTGTCTCATGGGTCGTGGCCGAAGATCGCAAGCCCGACTTGGAGCGAGTGCTTGCACTGAAAATTACATTCTGCCGATGTTCTCGTCCCCTGTGTTTCTGGCTGCCAAGGGTACATACTTTATCTGCTATGATCGTGCATACGCATGGTTGCCCGCTGACTTCATGGGCTCATGCTTCATTGCAAATCTGTTGCCTCCGACGTTCACTGTAGATGCCGATTATCATAAGACTAGAGTTGTGCGAGGCGTAATTAGCGAAGAGGATACTGCCGGTCAAGAGGCAGGAGACTTTTTCAAGGGTTTCCTCCCGTTTTGGGGACCTATGGTTAATAGTAGGAACCTGAGACAGTTGACTCGAGTGGTAGAATCGACAGCTAATATTACTGCCAGTGCCCTTGGTAATATCACCACTGAACTTCAGGCGGAGAGACTTATGACGTTACAAAACCGTATGGTTTTAGATGTCATCTTAGCAGATCGAGGTGGGGTATGTAAGGTGATCCATTCGAGCTGCTGCATTTTTATTCCAGATAACGCTCCAACTGTCTATCAAGCCATCTCGAGGTTGCATAAGATCTCCGAATCCATACACGTGGATGTAGGGGATTGGACGCTACTTGGATGGTTTTGGGGCCTGATGTCGACTTGGGGTTGGAAGATTCTGATGATCATCGGAGTCGTTGTGGTGTTCCTGTTCACGTGTTGCCTTTGTGTGCAGTGCGGTCCTGCCTTATGTGGCCTCTGTGCTACAACGTGTATGAGACAGCCACCTGTTACCAAGGGGACTCGGTTGGACAGAGCTATGCTACAGCAACATCTCGATGGTCTGATGAATATCGAGTATGATTCCGACTAGTGCTTGCCTACATGAGGGCAAAAGGAGCGTCTGAGGTTCCGTGACAATTGTAAGTGGTGTTTTCGACTCGCACGAATATGGTCGAGTCTGGTATCTATGAACCGCAAATGACGAGTTTAGTAAGTGTGCGCAGTTTCGCTGTGCTAACTTAAACTGTTCGTTTGTTATGTGGGTTTTTCATCTGTACCCACGGGTTCCATCTTAGATATGGCGTCCATTTTGTCTCTTGCCCTCAAAGTAGCCAGCGAACGGACGATGTCCGCTTCGCGACCCTGGGACTCCTAAGATATTTGCGGAAGACACATGTTCTTTGTAAGTGTCTTTATGATGAGGGGGATGATGCTGTAAGGCAGATGGCCCTGCTCGAGGCTCATCTCGCCGTGCTGGTTTATTGTCTCAGCCGTGCATCTCATTAGGCACGTCCCTTTGATGCCTGTATCTCGTGTTTCCCGATACCTCCCCTTTTACACCCTTTCTGATCTCCCCACTGTCTCCGTCTTCCTCTGCACCTGTCTTTGTTCCTATTTCGATCTGTTTTACTGCCGATTGGAATGTACTAATGTTGGGAAGATGGGTTTTTACAGTTGGGAACCGCCAAATGTTTCCGCACTTATGTTCCGGACCTTATGTGTATCAAAGTGACCAAAGCGACCCCTCTGGGGGATAATGGTGGGAACCGGGTTGTAAACCTTTGTGTACCATGTTGTCCTATGGGTAAAAACTGTATAAAAGGAGCGATCCACAGAACCAATTTGAAGCAGTCTCCCCAAGTTGCACGAGCTGTACTTGTCGTGATATCTGTGTTCCCTGCAGCAAATAAACCTTGAATCTTTGACGCCGAAGGAAGTGTCCTGTGTCTCTGTCATTCGTACGCCGGAGCAGGTTACCCACGAAGGTTTCAGGTGTTGTGCCCTGGCACCGCTGGGTCTTAAAGAACCCAGTCCTTCAATGCCAATACTGATAGAGATTCACTAAATTATTTCCAACAATCACACGTGACACTCATAGTGATTGATAAAACATCAATTAATTAGTAAATATTTAATTTCTTTTTATATTCAAATTTTCTTTTCAAAGTATGTTCATTTATAGTATCATTACAATAAACATTCCAAACAGTGGACCATACAAAGACAAAACAATATTTCCAATTTTACAGCAACAAAGACATTATATGACTTGGCGAACTACACCAAATTCACCTAATTTGAGAATGTTCAACTTCCCTGAAAACTAAAGAAAGAAAAAAGAAAAGAAATGAAAGAACCCAAGGGAAGGTTTGAAGAAACCACACAATAAAAACTGAAATACAATACTATCCCAGGGAATGTTGGCCAAACAGTGCGGTGTTCAGGTCGTGCGGCCTAAAATTCAATTAGTTGTACATTATTGTCAACCTGACACTCCTTATTTATTATCAGTACTTATTTGGACACAATGAAAAAGGACTACGCTTTTTAAACCCAGTCTTGCTGTCTGTTCAGGGTCATGTGGAATGCACCCCAGGACTGGCCCACCTCTGAATGCATGGTTTTGGATCTAGAGAAGGCCTATGACACACTGTGTGGACATTTGTATTCAGTGTCCTACCCCATTACAGTCTAGGACCTTATCACATTACTCTGATTAAACCTTTATATAACAAACTGGTAGTAAGGATTAGGACGGGCCACATGCTGTCACTGCCCATACCGGTATGCAGGGGAACTAGACAGGGCTGCCCATTTTCCCCGCTCTTTTTTTTCACTGGCAATCAAGCCGCTGACACTGGCCTTGAGAGCGTCCGCATCCCTCTGGGGCTTTCATATGGGAGGTGAAATCCATGCTATCTCCCTCTATGCCGATGATCTTCTCTTACATATAAGAAATGTCGAGGAGGTACCAGAAGTTATACCTAACACGCTCAGTCGCTTTGCCCACGTCTCTGGACTGCGAGTCAACTGGGATAAATAATGTTTATTTCCATTTAATCCTAGCACTTCTGACCCAAGGCTCACTATTAATGAAACACAGGTTACTTGGGAGCCATCAATGTTTCGGTATTTGGGCATCAAGATATACCATAGTGACCAAGACCTCCTGGATTTAAATCTCACCAGGGAACTTACTTCTCTGTCAAAGCACATGCCCTTCTGGAAGACGCTGGCTCTTTCAGGAGTAGGAAGGGTTTCACTGATCAAAATGGTGGTACTCCCTTGTCTTCCCTATTATTTTACAGATATGCCACTATACCTGCATGTGAGAAGTCGGCCTGGCATATGCTGTCTACTATTCTTGTGGGCACCTGTCCAAACAACCCTTTTTGATGGTAGGTTAAAGACAACCTTTATAGAAAGCTATCCTAGTGGTAGCTGTGGAAAGCAGCCTTCAGGCTAAGTCTTGGAGGGATGTAAAGCAGCTTGTTTTACCAGTCTATAATCTCGTGAATTACAAAATGAAAGGAGAACCACACCAGGTATATATATAAAATATACGTATTTATTCTAAACCCATCCCACTAGTCTCTTTATGAGGCTATAGGCAAAAGTACATAAGGAAAACCTAATAGCACACAGTAAATTAGCACAATATATGTTGAGCCCTAGGGGTGTACCAAACCATATATTAAGAAAGTGATATAAGAACTACAACTTGACTAGACTCAAGGCCTAGAGCCTGTAGAAGTGCTGGGGCCACAAGGAACCACCTCAGTTAAAAAGAGGGTCCAAGGGCAGGTTTAACGACCCAATCTAGATATATGCCCCACCTGAAACATCAAAACAATAATTATATCTAGGAGTCAAAGAAGCAAAGAGACTCACTGTGAAACCAAGGCCTCCACATGGAGGCCTTAATGGAGACCCAAGTATGCACCCAAGTGTGACACAAATGTGTGAGCTAAGGCTCGAGGGCATGGGCAAATTTTCCCATCAGTAGCCACTCTGTACCGCCCTTATTGACATCATTTGGGTTCTCCTTGCCCAGGAGACAAAGAAAAGACAGCCTATTAGTGTAATTAAGGCTGTTCAAAACACTAGAAGTGTAATTATTGTTTTCATGCCACAAGGAACCACCCAAGGTAGTGACACAGGGGACGCGTGCAGTGTCTAAACACAGCCGCAGATCGCTTTTGACTTCAATTGGGAAATGTGCAGTGATTTCAGGTAGATATAGGTATCCTATATCTTAGTAAGGGGTGCATGCACCACCTTACCCAGGCTGCAGTAGCAGTACTGTGGTGTAATTTAGGAAGGCTTTCCAGGGGTGGCATAAAACATGCTGCAGCCCCTGGTAGGCCTCTGGGGTACCACTGCCCTTAGTACCTAGTGTACCATATATTAGGGACTCACAAGAGTACCCCAGTAACCAAACTGGAGTGTACCTATAGTACAGTGAATCAATTTTAAAGAGAAAGCAGATAGGCTGAGACCCTGACTAACAGGATCCCAGCCAAACTAAGTCAAAAACCATCAAAACACCAGGAATAAAAGTGGGGGCAACCTTGTAGTCAGATTCCACATTCCTACACTGTAGTCATCTTTTTTTTACCCATTGAATGCATGGTCCATAGCTTAATATGGAACACATCTCGTTGGAGAGTAGCACTTGCAAAGTTATACTTACCGATGGGTTAAGAAGGGCTGGCAGTACCCAACCTAGATCATTATTACCTAGCATCCCAGCTGCAGTGGGTGGTTCACTGGGTGGAAGGCTGATACATATCAGATATGGCAGGAAACTAAAAAGCTGCATCGCGGTACACACTATCCTCTCTATGTTTCGCCCATGTGGCTGGAGGGAGGAATCACCCCCCTTGCTGTTGCAGGTAGCCTACTGTTGTTTTTGCAGAGCTACTTCTCACTAAACACATTAGACCTTATTCATTAGCTTTTCCACTGCTTGGAACGCCTAGAGGAAACAGAATCACAGCATTGTCTGAGTTGGTGGATTGGCATAATGCGGGTAAACATACTTTGGGAGATCTATATTTAGATGGAGTGCTTAAGTCATTTAGTGAAACCGTACAGGGGGAAGGATTGCCTCCAGGACATTTCCTCATGCATGCCTCCTGGAGTAGTCTACTACAAAGTAGATGGGGGATATTATGCATGAATTACAGATAAACCTGGTACTCCAATGCATTCATGTCATGGGAAACGGCAGGCACCTTACTCGCTGGTTTGCATATGTGCTCCGCCAACACACAGCAATTGATTTGACTCACTGTGCGTAAGATGGGAATCTGATCTGGACCGTTCATGCACAGACACAGAATGGAACACAGTCTTAGTGAGCCCTGCAAATGTCCCTCAAAGTGCCAGGTTTAAATGAATACAATTCCACATAATACATCGAGCTTACCTTACCCCGGAGAAAATCAATCGTTATTTTAAACGAACAGTGGCACAGTGTCCCAGATCCTATCTTGATGCAGATATCACACACATGTTATGGTCCTGTCCTAAACTACAGCAATATTTTGATGGGATAATATTACATCTATCTGATTGTACACACAGACAACTCTCAAATACTTGGGAAATATGTGTATTGAGATTATTCCAGAGAGATAAAAAAAGAGCCACTTATAGGTTTTTAGATCTAGGTCTGGTAGTGGCCAAAAGACTCATAACAAAACGTTGGAAATCTCAGGACCCACCGCCATTGCTAGCCTGCTCCCGCTCTGTCCTCACATGGGCAAAGGCTGAGGGGGTATCTCTTTGAAGTGAGGACATCTTGGGACTACGCAAGTTTCCTATCTCAGAAAGTTGGAAATCAATTGTAGTAGCGCTTCAAGTGAATTTATACCCTGATCCAGAACCAAGTACTTTGCAGCAGGTGGAGCTGGCACACAGTGGAGTGGGGTGATCAAATGTATACTGTTCTGAGCTGGGAGGGTTGATATGGTACATGTAACAACATATGAACAGAGGAATGCCATAACCGTGACATGTTGATCATGTAATAAGGCAGATGTATCTGACACTTGTGCTGGAGAGGAGTCTTAAGCACTGTTAGGCCTGAAGTTAATTAGTTAACTTTGTAAATTCATTGATCTCGAGCCTCCTACCAAATGTCGGCAATGTGTATGTCACCAGTTTGGAAGTAATAGTGCGTAACATGGAAAGTATATGTACATCCATGCGTCCAAGCTCAATGTATTACATTATATGCTATAATGGGTTCTTTGTTGCCCCTTTGTAATGATACTAAGAACTTCTTTGCTACGCACGTAGTTGACATTGTTTGTAATCTTTTATTGCTAAAATAATAGATCCCCATTAAAAGATAACGGACTACTCAAGTTGGGAGTTAATAATTTGACTGGTTGGAAGAGGCGATCACGTATTTGAAATGTGGAAAGCACGTGTTTCTCTTTTATGACTTGAGGCTTTTCTCCTTACATTGGACGACCAGCGTCCATTTTGTGAGTACGCGGAGCGTGTAATGAAGAATTGCTTTAGTTCGGCTCATTCTTATTTTGAAAAATGCGAGCGGTATATGGGACGCATAGCATCGCTGATATCTTGGTTGCTTCTCCCAAATATCAACTCATTTTTATATCGGATGAATTGGTCTTATGACATGCGGAGCTTTGTATTAAATTCAAGGACCCCTCTTTAAGCATTATTTTTTGAAAAAAGTTGCCAAGATTTAACTACTAAAATTCTGAATTTCTGTCATTTGTTTGTGGGCAAAATGTTGAAACACAAACCAAGCATGTGTTTTGTCTTTCATAGTCAACAAGATATCCCAAAGGGTGAACCAGGTTAGCAATGTGGAATTGTTTTTGCGATCTGTTTGGGTAACCCCATTATTTGAGCTTGTCAAGCAAATTCTGTGCAAGATAAAAGTAGTCTCCTATCTCAGAACAATTCTGCCTTATTCTTACAAATTGCCCGTGAGGCAAATTGTCCCAAAGGCTCAGTGGGTAATGGTTAGAGTAGCGGATGGCTTTATTGTGGTCAGTGGGCTTTATTTTAAATGTGGTCTTCAATCTATCATCTTTAGTAACCACTTCAACATCCAAGAAAGTGAAGTTTTACTGTTGCTGTTCAAAGAAAATTAAATGTCAAAAGATCTCTCATATTGCCAATGACAAAACTGATTCAAGGAGTCATCTTGGTGTGACCAGATGCAAAAGACGTCACTTATATATCGCAGTCAAATTCTCAGTTGGTGAGAAAAAGTGTTGTTAAGGTAGATAAATCATTTCACAAATTGGGCCATGTACAGCACTGCTATCTCTGGAGCAAAGAGACAACCCACGGCTGCCCCTTTGAATTGCAAGTAAAATTCTTCACCAAATTTAAAATAGTAGTTTTTGAGAGCAAATCTGGCTACTTTTTTATGAATTCAGTAGGAACCTTATGGAGTTTTGGCAATGATTCAAGGCAGACCTCAATTGCTTCTAACTCCCCTTCGTAGGAAATTGGAGTATAAAGAGAAATAACATACGTAAGATTGAAACCTCTAGACTGACCTATCTAATTTCAACAAGTTGGTCCGAAGACGCCGTCAGTGGAAGCAAGCCCTATCCGCATGAGGTTTTACGAAAAATAAAAAACACCTCTTTGATATCTAGCAAGAGTTTCTTCTACCTCGAGTGACAGTTCAAACCTACCAGAATTCCTTTAAATTAAATATATAGAAGAATAAAATAGATGTGCCTGATACTCTGAAGATACAGGTACCTGTTACAAGGAACTAAACGCTGCAATTTGGAGTATAGCAGTTAAAAATATTTATCTGGCTTGGACACCTAAAATACTAACAGGTGACATAAATATTTACGAACCTTTTTTGTAACCTGTAACATTTTAGTTACTTCAGGATAAATAGACTGAAGATACCCCTACCAACAAGAACAATGTATATTTATTGGCCCTGATGAAGGTGGCATAGTTTTATGTTTGCACCGAAACGTACGTTGGCCACTTACAGACAACGGAAAATCCAACTGAGAAGGATCCCCAAAAGAAGGATAACAAATGATATATTAAAAAAAAATTGGGTTTGAGATTTATGTATAACATCTAAATAATATCCCCTGTGGGGGCTCCTGTAATTTCAGTTGATTGTCTGATTTGTATGATCTTTTTTTGTGTTGTATGCAAGAAACAGTATGTATGAACAGTATGATTGGTGAGATTGTTTTGGATGAATGAATTAAGCAGCTCTTTTTTAGCTTTACTTGTTTTATATTAGAATGTTTTGGTGGGGGCACTGATTGAAATTTCGTATTGTGTATTGATTGAAAAATGTTCCTTTCTTTTCTCTAAAATATAGGAATGATTATATTTATGTATTCTGATTTGTGTTAAAAAATCCTTTTGGGAAAAACCCCCAAAAAATAGCTTCAGAGCTACAAACTAAAAGAAATAAATGATAAACAAAGCCTATACACTGTCTGTCGCATATATTGATATAGTTTTGCTGTGTCCTTGTAAGAAAATGGTTTGAGTTATACCAACTTGTTGAAATTAGATAGGTCAGTCCAGAGGTTTCAATCTTACGTATTTTTCAGGCTTGTCTCCCCCTCCTCTAGACCTAAAAGAAATTAATATTGGGGGTACCTTTAGCTATTATAATGTAAAGAAAAATAACATCCAATGTAACTAGTCTTTGTGGATTGAACTACAAATTCTTAATTTTAGTAATGAAATTCATTGTGTGTTTGAAAATGCCACTTTTAGAAAGTATGTATTTTCTTGATTTACCACCCTCTGGCTGCCTGTGGAATGTATGTCTGGTTTAGACTCACAGTTGGTCTGGATGGGCACTCACTCCAGACAGTCATCCAAATGGAGATGAGGTGTGCCCTGCATATCTTGATTGCCCATTACCAAGCTGATGGGCCTTCCTGATTAAGAGTGGTGGAAGGAGTTGTCATTGACACCTGAATAGGGCTGTGCCTGTTCTTTCACAATGCTGTTTCTACTCTCCTGTAGTGTGTCTGAGGCCAGGACAAGGCAAGGCAGGATCTGTTCACTGCAAAGACTATCCTTTGAAGTATGCATACTTCAAGGGTAAAATGAGGCATACATTTTGGACCTCTAACCCTGCATTTTTGGAACACTTCGTGACAGAGGAATCTCCCAAGAAGAAGAACTGAAGTGCTGTCAGGAGGAGTACTGCCCATTTGCTTGGCCTGCAGTTGCGAATGTTGTCTGTGAGCAGTGAAAGTACTGGACTTTGCTATCTGGAATCTTACTTTCCAAGTTCTCCAAGAGCTTATGTGCGCTTGCCTCCTGTTGGAAGTCTCAGGGCCATCAAAGACTTCATCTGTAGCTCCCTGAATTTGACCTGCCAAGTTGTAACAACTCCAGTTCTGGACCCTTGAAGATGGTTTTGCTGCTTCAAGAGCTGAAAATCCACACATCGCCCTTCAGCGCCATTTCTCCCGTCACAAGCTGGCTGTGTGGATAAAAAAACAACGCATTGCCGCAGTGAAGTCCAAAAAATTGACACAGCACCTGTTTGCCGTTGGAAGAACTGCTACAGCCCTAGCACAGAGCACCGTGTATCTGATGTCTGAGACCCAGACTCCGACACATGCCCTGCTGTGGGGCTGAAGGAATCGACACATCATCTGCCCATTGCTGGAAGAATAATTGCAGTGTCTGTTTCACCACTGTATTGACCCAGAGCGCCTGGTGTATCGCACCTGTGTGCTGAATTCCTACTGTATCACCCCACAGTAAGGTGCAGCTTTTGGAATTCGTGTCATCACTTCTCCTCATGGTCTGGAATTGATTCAACACTCTCCTGAGTGCAACAGAATTGATGCCTCCATTCCCTAGGGACTCAAGAATCGACTAATCGCTGTGTTTTCTGATTATTCCCTCCTGTGCGGCTGTTTTTTGTCTTGGATTTTGATGCATCAAAGGTACTTTGTGCTAAACTCCACACATCCATACAGTTCTATGGACTGAATTACTTAAACCTTTAAAAAGTGTTATCTTGAGTTGTGTATGTTGGATCTTTGTACTTTTGGTCCTGTTTTGTTTATATAAAGATAGGTTATTTTCCTAAGCTATTGTGGTGTCCATTTGTAGAGTTTTCACTGTGTTACTGTGTGTTTTATGTGCAAATCTTTTACACATTGCCTCTGAAAAAAGCCTGACTGCTCACGCCAAGCTAATAAGGGGATGAGCAGGGGTTATCTTTAGTGTGTAACTCCCTTACCCTGACTAGAAGGAAGTGTCCCTACTTGGACAGGAAGCATATCACTGCCAACTAAAGACCTCCATTTCTAACAACCACTCAAAAGAAAAAATGAAATATTTATAGGGCACACTTTGAGGGTGAACCACCTCTTTACACAGCTCCCTTACAGGCTCTGCAAATTCTGGGCCCACTCGTCATCAGGAAGAGTTTTTCTGGTGTACTCAATATGAGGCTCTGTAACGGGGACTCTCTCAGACAACTCAAATACATATATTTGATTTATTCAGTGACAATGTTCTTCCCCTTGAACTCTCTCCATCTATTGCTTCTGGTGAATTACAAAATGTTCCCAACAAAAGCCACTCGCAGGTCTATCATTCTTCGCTATGATCTCAACAATGTCAGAATGTAAACTAGCCTCCCTAATATATTGGAGAGAACAGCTTCCCCATATTATTCAGCTGCTGATTATCCAAATAACTGCCTGGGTTAAAGTAGACCAGGACTGGCCAACATTGGTCCACAAGTTCCATGAGTGCTGGATCCAGGCCTTATTTTTAGGGCAACTACTTAATATGTAAATGAATGCCGTTTAAATTTATTGTAAGCAATTGCAAACAGAGTTATCTCATGTCAATTCTGTCCTCTTGTACCGGCATTATACGCCCTAGGAAATGATTGCTACCAATGGGCAAGTGCTAATTAACATGGGGTGGGGGGGGGGGGGTGATCACAGCAAAAATTATATCAGATTAACTCTGCAGAGAGGTAATATTTATTGCACACAATTTCTATATAAGACATTCTTTCCTTTCTCATGTCGATAACCTGATCACTTAATGTAAAATATGTTAACTCACGAGGCAACTGCCCATGCATGCTGGCTTGCCATTGATCGAAGTCATGTTTGGAAAATCAAAGGAAAGGAAGAATTTAAGAAACATATTGTTATTGCCCAGGGCTTACAACTAGAGTTACACTTTTTCCTTCATGTGAAAGTCTTATATTATGTTCACTACCATGATACGTCTCTCTGTGGAGCCCACTATTCTGGTCCGTCAGAGTTTAGATACTGAGGGGCATCTTGCCCTTTCTATGAACCTGATGGCTTTCCAGGTGTGCGATAAGATCCCTTAGGGAATACTTTTTTCTAAAACATCTGGTCACTAAGGTCTAAGTAAAAATCTTAAATGCATACTCACTGGGCAATAATGAAGTGTGGTCCTCAAACAACAGCACCTTATAGTCTTGCATACAGTGGTGAAGAATGTTCAAATCTCAATTTATCCTCATTTGTCAAGTCCGTCCAGCCAGTGCTTAATTTGTAAACGAAAGAGATATGCTCGGAAACAGGCAGCTGGTGCAATTAAATGTGTGCACATGGAATACCAAGGCTAAGTAGTCCCAAATCAACCTATTGCCTCTTGAATCCACTACCAGACATCCCCATCCACATTATCTCACTCCTGCAGATTCCTTCTTTCTTCCTTTGGGACACTTTGTCCATCTTTCTCTTCTTCCAACTTCCTGCTTTTTTATTTTTTCTGTCCCTTGCTCTCTGTAAATGTCTGATGCAGAAAAATGAGCGCTGGTCCCCAAAAATGAGCACTAGTGCCCCCACCTGAAACCACTGGCTTACATTAGGCACTGCATCCAGCTCTTTTGATACTCTCTCTGAAGAAATTGATATAGTCTTCAGCTCTTCTCCAAAACTACCCTGTGCCCTTTGCGGTTCTCATGGCATCTGGCTACTCCAGTGCATATGTAAGAAGTTTAATCTTTTGTGATCACAATGAGCAGATTCATAGGCTTTGTGAAATACATTTGACCTATGGTGAGAGGTTGCTTAGTGCACAGTCCTGATGAAGACACTGTATGATGTCTATGTTGGCTAACGAATGGTTACTATTGTCCACTAAACATGCACTCTAAGCTTTGGGTCTGTGCATCAGGAATGAAGAGGAATTTAAGCCAGCACTATCTGTTGTTTGTACATTTTGCACACTTGTGTTCATTTTTGCTCAAATGCACCATCTTTGAAGCACCTACTTGCCTCATTGCAATTTTACAATATCTTGTACAGTAATTAAACAGCGGTTTCCTTATTATTGCAAGTCTGTAAATATACTTAGACTAGGAAGCACAGGCCTCAAGCTTCCTCCTAGGTAACCATTGTTCTTACTAATATTTGTTTGCCCAGGTTCCCAGGGATACAAGGTGACCCCATATGTTGTTTTGAGTTATTGGGGATATCAGCAGCTTTTGCCCCCCCCCCATGCGGAAGATGGGGCAGTGGTGCAGGGGGAACTGGTATTGCCTGTGATCTAGGGATAGTAGCTTATCAACTAATCTTGTCTGAAGAGGGTCATCTCGCATGCAAGCTCCTCCTGCTTGTGCACTGGAGCTATGTGTTCAAGAGGGTCCAAGTTGACTGCACCCCTGCTGCCAGGGTGCTGTGATGAAAATACTGATTAGCTGGTCTTCCATCAGTGAACTTAAAGTGATCAAATAGCCATTTTCAAACAAAACACCTGAGGTGGCCAACCTCATTCATTCCCAATTTCTTATGAAATAAGTCTACTTGAGCCCAGTACTTGAGAGACTACATAACACAATCACAAGTTTATAAGGGACTTTTGGAAAATAGCCCTATCTGAAGGGTCACCCCAAACTTTTTGCCTTTCTCCTCTTCTTTTTCGGACCTCGATTTTGTTGGCTTTAGGACCCGGAACACTTTACTACTACTACAGAGCATGTACTCTCTTCCCAAACATGGTTTGATTGAATTATCCAAATTGACATATTTCATTTACCTATACGTCCTTAGTACAGTGCAATAGGGCTTGTAAATTAAATGATACTAGTGAGCTTGCAGCACTAATTGTGCCACACACTTAAGTAGACCTTTAAACATGTTTAGGCCTGCCACAACAGAGCCTGAATTGGCAGTTTACACTGCAACGTTGACTTGGTATTTAAACCCCCCTGCTAAGCCTTAAACTCCTCTTTTATTACACATAAGTCTGCCCTAAGGTAGGCCCTAGGTAGCCCATAGGGCAGGGTGTTGTGTAAATGAAAAGGTAGGACATATACTTTTAAGGTTTGCAGGTCATGGAAAGGAAGAACATCTGAATTTGTTTTTCGGTGAGGCCTTCTCCTCTCATAGGTCAACATTGGGAATTCCTTATTACACTTATGAGCTGTAATTTCTGATTGAGAAGGAGTAGATCTATCATTTTTCATATCACTGGAAAGCAACTGGTAAAGACGAATTTATCACTACACTTTTAAAAATTTCACTTTTAGAAGGATATCATTTTTCTGCTCTTAGCCTGCCACCTGTCTCCAATACATGTCCGGGGTTGGGGGACAGCTGGACTTTGTGCATTCCCTCTAGACAGCCACACACAAAGGGATCATAGGTGTGACTGAGTGGCCATCCACATCCTGGTGGGCCATCCTGGGCAGGATGGGACTAAGGAGCTGACACTTACACCTGAATAGATTGTGTCCTACCCCCACACAAAGGCCTGCATACCCCCTGTAGTGAGTTTGGAGCCAGATATGGGAGGGAGGACATCTGTGCAATTCAAAGCCCCTCTTTTAAGTCACTTACACTTCAAAGGCCAAAGTGGGTATAAGTACTGGGCCTCTAAACCCAGCAAATCAGACACCACTGAACCTGAGAAGAACACTGCCAGGAGGAAGGACCGCTGTGCTGGTACAAGGACTGCCACTCTGCTGGACTGCTGCTCTGGAAGAACATGCTTTTCTGCTGGGCTGCCCTTCTGCCCTGCTGAGGAAGAAATGGATGAATGTACTTCAACCCAAAGTGATCTCCAAGAGCATGTTGTCTTGCCTCCTGTTTTAAGACTTAGTGATATCAAAGTCTCCTGTGACTCGTAGAACCAACACACTCCCTGCTGTGTGAGCAGAATTAACGCTTTGCCGCTGTTGCAGTAACAGAACTGGCACATCGTACTTGGGACCATTGCATCACCATTGGAACCGATGCATCGGAGCCACTGCATTGTTGCCACTGCAGATAGATGATTGACGCATCCCATTGACTGTGTATAAAAAAATGGCACATTGGCTGTGGAACCAACGCATCTCAGAACCAGCACTTTATCTTTGGAACTGGTGCATCGCCATTGTAGCAAGGAGAAAATCGGCACATCACCTCGACTGCAGGATCAACACTGACACATCACTCGGCTGCACCCCACATCTAGCTGTTGCGACCACGTTCAAGACACTTTTGTTCAGCAGGCCTTGCGTGGTCCTGTAACCAAATTATGTAGTATAATGCATGCTGCTCTGTCCTTTTTCTAACAAGGGGTGGTGAGGGACAGAGTCTCTGAATTAAGCAGAAAGCTCTCACCCAGTCAAGAGATCAGGGCTAGATCCAACACCGTTTTTTAGCTCACTGCACCATCCCAGTTTCAGAACCTGGCTGTATGCAAATTAGTCTGTTCCTGTCCCAGTGCATGATGGGAACAGGGCAAACCAAACTACAAAAGCCAATTCTTACACTGGGAAGGAAACAAGCTCCCGGGGACCGGTTTCTGGCATTACAGCCGTCTTCGGCCCGGTTTGCTTGAATCCTGATGGTGCAATGAGCAAGGGTCTTACATCTGAGAATACCCTTCCACGCTTAGGGTGGACAAAAATATTTACAACAAGGGGTGGTGAGGGACAGAGTCTCTGAATTAAGCAGAAAGCTCTCACCCAGTCAAGAGATCAGGGCTAGATCCAACACCGTTTTTTAGCTCACTGCACCATCCCAGTTTCAGAACCTGGCTGTATGCAAATTAGTCTGTTCCTGTCCCAGTGCATGATGGGAACAGGGCAAACCAAACTACAAAACCCAATTCTTACACTGGGAAGGAAACAAGCTCCCGGGGACCGGTTTCTGGCATTACAGCCGTCTTCGGCCCGGTTTGCTTGAATCCTGATGGTGCAATGAGCAAGGGTCTCACATCTGAGAATACCCTTCCACGCTTAGGGTGGACAAAAATATTTACAACAAGGGGTGGTGAGGGACAGAGTCTCTGAATTAAGCAGAAAGCTCTCACCCAGTCAAGAGATCAGGGCTAGATCCAACACCGTTTTTTAGCTCACTGCACCATCCCAGTTTCAGAACCTGGCTGTATGCAAATTAGTCTGTTCCTGTCTCAGTGCATGATGGGAACAGGGCAAACCAAACTACAAAAGCCAATTCTTACACTGGGAAGGAAACAAGCTCCCAGGGACCGGTTTCTGGCATTACAGCCGTCTTCGGCCCGGTTTGCTTGAATCCTGATGGTGCAATGAGCAAGGGTCTCACATCTGAGAATACCCTTCCACGCTTAGGGTGGACAAAAATATTTACAACAAGGGGTGGTGAGGGACAGAGTCTCTGAATTAAGCAGAAAGCTCTCACCCAGTCAAGAGATCAGGGCTAGATCCAACACCGTTTTTTAGCTCACTGCACCATCCCAGTTTCAGAACCTGGCTGTATGCAAATTAGACTGGGTAAGAGTGGTCTGTTTAACTCAGACACTCTGTTCATCACCACCCCCTTTTCTAAATCGTTTTTGGCCACTATAGGTGTGGCAGGGTATACTCAGACATGAGTCCCTTTCTCACTGCTCCATCAGGATTCAAGCAAGCCGGGCCGAAGAAGGCTGAAATGCCAGAAACCGGTCCCCGGTAGCTTGTCTCCTTTCTGGTGAAGAATTGGCTTGGTAGTTTAGTCTGCCCTGTTCCCATGATGCACTGGGCCAGGGACAGACTGATTTGCATATAGCCAGGTTCTGAGCTGGGATGGGGCAGTGAGATAAATAACGGTGATGGATCAAGCCCTGATCTTTGGACTGGGTAAGAGTGGTCTGTTTAACTCAGACACTCTGTTCATCACCACCCCCTTTTCTAAATCGCTCTGTCCTTTTTCTAGCATATGTGTCTATCCCTTGTAGTTCTGAAAAGCATCAGAACTGCAAGGGAGTCTGCATCCAGGCCAGTACTCCTGGGAACCAAAGCTTTGTCAAGACCAGGCCCCACGTCTCTGTCTGGCCCCAAAGACACAAAGCTCTTGTACGTGGTCTCTGCTTTTCTCTAGATCACAGAAGGTAATCACGTGTCTGCACTGAGAAGTGAGTTGGCACATTAGAAAGCCAGCATCTTACATCTGAGTCAATCTGGCTATCTGGAGTGTGAGCATTTTCATTGTCAGGCAAGCCCTGTGTCAGGCAAACCATTACAGCTGCCGCTACGGGTGCTCTCTGCTCTTGCTCATAGAGATGGAGTGGGCAAGATCTGGGGCCTGACCCTGGGATGTCGGTGTCTTCTAAATCTTATACTCTCCTGGAGTAAAGACTGGTATGGTCCCATATGCCCACTAGTGTTCTCCCTGTAACATACAGTGCCAACCAGGCCCAAGTGGCATCAGTTTTCGTGAAGAAGTATGCACACTCATTATCCACCTTTTTCAAATCTGCTGGAAAACTGAGTGCAGACTTCAAACCCAGTTCCCTTAATTTCTTGTTTACTTCCATAAAGAATGCCCTGAAGTACTGTACTACTAAGTGTTTTCCGAGAATATTATGACCTTTTGGTCGTTCACCACAAAATAAATGCCCTTCTTTTCATGCAGCCTGCAGAAACATGTAGTTGCAGTAAGTCGGAACTTAGCTACAACTGGCCTTAGAGGGGGTGGGGACAAGTACGATAGAGTTTCACTGGGACCCTATGAGCCATCTTCATTGTAAAGTAAAAAACAAGTCCTGAGAAGCCTATTGCTTAGATAACCAGGCGTCGATGAACTGTGTGAAATTTTATCCTCCTACTCCTTCCGTCATCACAGTAATGCACTAATTGTAATACCTGGCATTCTCCTCAGCATCTTCCATATTTCCCTCAAGGAGTTTGAGCATTCCAATCCAGTTTAAGTTTTAGACTTGTTTATGCCTCTCTGTTGTTGGAGGACATAACTCCTCTATTGGTGTCTCATTCTATCTAACTTTGTCAGCAAGTTTCTGTTTGCCCTTCAGAAATGCCCTAGGTCAGATGCCACAGTGTCAACCTACCCCTCTATGTAGTTGTGGTCTCTATGATTGCCTCCAGGATATGGCCCTGAATCAACTTTTGTGAATCTGTAAGAGCTCCAGCACCCTAGTCTTTGTCTGAACAATTCTAAAGATGCCGCTCGTGGTGATTTATCAATGTTCTTAGTTCTACCCTTTTGGAGAAAATCGGAAAGGAGAAGCATCTCCGGGCAATCAAGTGAATCACGTTCCATCTGACATTGGGTGTTGTTCCCTCCAACATGTCAGTCACTCAAGTTTTAACAATGCGGGGAAGGCTGGTCTGCCTGACCCTTCAGGGCAATCCCTCTGATCTCCTTTCCTTTTGTCAGCATGTACCGTGGTGTGAGAGGCAAGAACCCTCCGTACTTCCTTCGAGAGGTCCTTCAATATTGCTGTGTCCACTGGCACTATTCAGCTGTCTCCCTTCCAGCATCGATTCATGTGCTTTAAGGGGGCTGGGTTCCTTTTGGAAAAGGTGGTGTTGTTTCCGACTACCCGGTAAACCTCGAGCAGTCAGTCATCACAATTTAGGAGAGAAATGTCAACGTGTTCATGCCACTCAGGCTTTCTTCTGCTTCTGCTCCCAAGGAGTAACATTCTAAGATGCAATTAAGGTTCCCACTGTAACCCAATGGGGTCACCCCCATTGCTTAATCCATTGCCCCAAAATTACAGCAGTCAGGCCCATTACTCTCCCCTGATGTAAAGCTCTAACTCCTCATACTGTGCACAACCGGGGTGAGAGAGGTGAGGAGACAGTAGTTATGCCATTATGCATCATGTCTTCCTTCAGAGGGGCCTGGCTGATGGCGTGGAGGGGGATTTACTCCAGTGTCTTGACCACCCATCTCCATTTGCCCCTCCTACCTCCGCCTCTGGAACCATGGCACCAGTCTAGAACTCCTGCATGAGCCACTGTGTCTCCACCAGGGAGACAAGGTATCTGCGCTCTTCACCACATCACAGTGGACGGGCTCTCTCATGGGGCTTAGAGGCAAGGTCAGTTCCCCTCCACAAGTCAGGGACCCCAGTTCCAGTCAATTCCTCTCCTTTATTGCTCTCAAGGGAGCCTCCTGAACAATCTTACAATCTACCCAGGAGAGGGCATTGCCCCCTCGTGCTGGGCCCTTTGCGGCCAGATAAATGTTCCTGGCACCCTTCCACCAACTTAGGCTGCAGCAACACCAGTGCCTTCCGCAAGGCTGTTCTCAGTCTTCAGATACTCATCTCCAGCTGTCAAGTGTCTGGGCACCAACAGAGTCTTGATTCCTCCTTCTTTGTTCCACAATCAGGTACTGACCTTTGCAACTGATGCATGTGCATTTGGAATAAACCGCTGTTTGGAGCTCTCAAGAAGGCGACCATAGAAAGGGACAGCTAAGACCCACCCCTTCAAAGTTAAATCTCATGACCTTGTTTTTGAGGCTCTGTGGGGATTCAAACTCGGCTTGTGTCCACAGATTAGAGCCTACAGAGCCAAAGGCACTTGCGAACTAACAAGTGGCAATCCAGTTAATTTGCCTATCTTCAACTTCTCTGTGGATCTTCTGGAAGGGACAATAAGGTGCAGACTCACAGATCTCAGAAATTCGACGCCCTCTAATGTAATTTGTCTTAAGACCGGACAGACGTCTTCTTGGGCACTGTCTTTGAAGGCTGCTTTGTATTTCTAATTGTAATTTACAATTGTGTCGCCTTTAACATTGTCTGCATAAGTGTTAGCTAGCTTAAACAAACTCAAATATTCAGATTTTTGTCCAATTCATTAAAGCCTGCCTGAAATTTCTTGATCTTTTTCTCTTCCTTTCCAGTTTTCCAATTATTATCAGTTGCTTTGAAGCCAGTGACCCAAGCAATAAGGCTACATCAGTAACTTCTGACAAACCTATTTATTCAATGAAGACATATTTGATCGTATGGCCTTAGGGCCCGATGTAGGTGGCCCAAATACCGGTCGGTAAGGGTGAAATTCGGTAACTGTCACCGTTACCGACCGGTATTGAGGCATTCCTGATGTAGGGAAGGATTCGGTGTTAAGGAATCAGTAAATACTGATTCCTTATTACCGATTCCTAATTGGCCTTGCATTTAAGGAATCGGTAATACCGATTCCTTAAATGCAATGTAGGAAGCACTTTTAAGAGTGCTTTTGGGCCTTAGGAATTCATTAATTACCACCAACTTCAAATTGGTGGTAATTATCGAATTCCTTTAAAAAAGCACATTTTTGCTTTTTTAAAAGTGCCATGTGGCACACATCCATGCCCTTAGGGTATGCATGTGTGCCACATGTACACATGCACTTTTCAGGGGTGCCAGAGGGTGTTCTTTGGACACCCTGGCACCCTTGAAATGCCTCCCACAATTACCAAATCGGTAATACCGATTCGGTAATACTGAATTTCTTCGCATTCATTCCTATGGGCCTCCAAGCCCATAGGAATGAATGGGTAGGTGATTCCTTATTATTCGGTAATAAGGACTATTAAAGATTCTGTATTTTTTACCGAATTATTCCCTACATATGAAATACCGATTCCTAAATACTGAATTGGTAAAATTCGGTATTTAGGAATCGGTATTTCCAACTTACCTGCATATGGCCCTTAATCAATCAATCAATCATCAGAATTTGTATAGCGCGCTACTCACCCGTAGGGTCTCAAGGCGCTGAGGGGGGGGGGGGGGGGTCGCTACTGCTTGAACAGCCAGGTTTTGAGTTGTTTCCTGAAGGAGAGATGGTCCAGGGTCAGCCGTAGGTGAGTGGGGATGGAGTTCCATGTCTTGGCTGCCAGGTAGGAGAAGGATCTTCCTCCGTCGGTGGATTTGCGGATTCTTGGGACGGAGGCGAGGGCGAGGCTGGCGGATCGGAGCTGACGGGTGGGTGTGTAGAATGTAAGGCGGCTGTTGAGGTACTTCGAGCCCGTGTCGTGGAGAGCCTTGTGTGCGTGGGTGAGGAGTCTGAACATGATCCTCTTGTTGATGGGGAGCCAGTGTAGGTCTTTCAGGTGGGCAGAGATGTGGCTGTGGCGAGGGATGTCCAAGATGAGTCGTGCTGAGCCGTTCTGAATGTGCTGGAGTCTATTCTGGAGTTTGGCTGTGTTTCCAGCGTAGAGGGTGTTCCTGTAGTCCAGACGGCTGGAGACGAGGGCCTGGGTGACCGTCTTCCTGCTTTCGGTGGGGATCCATCGGAAGATCTTTCGGAGCATGCGCAGGGAGACGAGACGGCGTTGACTTGCTTGGTCATCGTGAGTGAGGAGTCTAGGATGAAGCCCAGGTTGCGTGCGTGGTCCGTTGGCTTGGGTGCAGTGCCCAGGGCAGGGGGCCACCAGGAGTCATCCCAGGCGGATGGAGATGGTCCGAGGATGAGGACTTCCGTCTTGTCTGAGTTCAGTTTCAGACGGCTGATCTTCATCCATTCCGCAACGTCTTTCATTCCTTCCTGGAGGTTGGCTTTGGTGGTGGCGGGGTCGTTGGTGAGGGAGAGGATCAGCTGGGTGTCGTCGGCGTAGGAGATGATGTTGAGGTTGTGTTGGCGTGCGATGGCTGCGAGAGGGCTAATGTAGATGTTGAAGAGGGTGGGGCTGAGTGAGGATCCTTGCGGAACGCCGCAGATGACTTCGGTGGCCGCGTATCGAAACGGGGGGAGGCGGGATGTGGAAGGGAAACGTCCCCTACCTCCATTGGGCGATGGCTCAGCACGAACTCTCTGGTCTCTAAATCCGACCATACCGCGTCCCTGGCAACACGGACTCCTCCCCTTTCTCTTCCCTTGCAGAAACCTATCACAACAGACCGAAGACCGGAAGCACCCTGTTCTGACCCTGGAAGTCCTGCCCTCGACCCCGACCCGGAACCCGGAAAAGCAGACAGAAGCGAGGAGAGAGCGTTCAAGGCGGCGGACTCGTGGCAGGAGACAGTGTGCGGAGAACCTGAGTTGGAGAACGGAGGTAGCGGGTGCGAAGGAGAAGAGAAGACCGGAGGCGAGGACGAGGACGTTTGGACCGAAGACTGGTGGAGTCCCCAGGTGGTGGCTGGAGATCTTGCGGAGGGGCATGTGAGTACCCTGTCTCCTGGCTCCCAGGTGGACTTGTATATAGGTGTAGATCGAGTGTCCCTGGCGTGGACAAGACACAAATGACATCTGTGTCACTTTAACCTTAGAATCAGCCTTTTGCTAGGATTGGAATAAATGTGGAGCATGTATGAATGTGTCAGTGTGATTGTTGGTTGATGTGTGAATGGCAGGGATATATTGTTTTTGCTTTATATAAATGATTGAAATTCTAACAACTCTGTGAAGATCATGGTACTGTGTACTACAATTTTAAATTGAACTGAATTGAGAATGATATTTATGAACTTGATGTATATACAAAAAATGATGTAAAATATAGAATATAGAATAAAAAAATATATACATCTTTTGATACACTTTAAAAAAAAGAAAAATAAACAAAATATATAAAATGAAATTTTTGTCGTTGCCTTACCTATGCTATTAAGAAGGTGAATAAAATTGCTTGATGATACAAGTTGTGTAAATAGGAACTGGCCAAGGGGGGATTTTTGTATGCTCATATTGTCGTTTTTCTCTCTTTCCCCTGGTCATTAATCTAAACATAGAGAGGGTCCCATCTTTCATGCGATCGAGTGTCCCCTCACCTTCTTGAACACTAATGGCACTGTATATATATATTATAGACCACGTCACGAGCCGGTAGTTTAGAGAACCCCTCACTTGAACCCTCACCACTTCCACCTTCTTCCTGCCCGTTCTTCCGTATCCCTAACCCTACCGTCCCGTTCCTCACGCTCGCTTTGTCCTCCACACAACCCTGTGTCGGTGACAGTACTCAGTTCTCAGACAGTCCTGCGTTTTGAGGACTAATTGCCCTGATCTCTCTCTCCCCATATACCTCCGAGGAACACCGGAACCGACGTGGAGAAGAAGGATCTACCTAAATAACAACAAAGCCTGTAGGTCGAGTGGAGCTGAGATGTGCCCATTAACACTGGTAAGAAATGCACGGGAAAATTTGAGAAAAGACTATCAACTGTTGCTGATTAAGTCCTATCAGCCCACCTGATGGCGGAGCCTCATCATCTAGGACTTCCAAAACCAGGTCTGTGTGCAATCACCCAGTTAGATATCAGCAATGCATCACAAGACCAAGGTATGGTTACCACAGTTGTAAGTCCTGATAGTGGGACTGATATGTGCAGTGCAAGAAATACAAAAAAGTGTGAAGTGCGTTAAAATGGCTATCAAGGCAAACAAAGACCTTTAATAGTGTTTGCCTGGACGTCAGGTTAAAAAACAGTGGAATGACAGTGTGAAAGAATCACTGTCTAACTTGCTTGGTAGAAGTCAAGACAAAGATCGAAGAAAGGGCCAACATGTTTCTGCCTTATTGTGAGGTATCACTGGCATTCGTCAGGGCCAAGCTATACTCTGCTACTGCAAGGGCACTGTAGTATGTGCTCAACTAAGAAATAAAAAAAAAAATAGTGATCAATTGGGAACCATCCTACCACATCTTCTCAGTTAGTGCTGTTGATGCGATAGGTCTTTCCTGTGTGAGAACAAAACGGAAAAAGGGCATTGTAGACATTGCATATGTATCATCCTCACAATTGAATCTGCAGCAAGAAAACATTAGAAGTTGCTGTAACACGTGCACACCCAGTGGAAATATGGCATTCTCTCAGACTAGACCATCACATCTCTGTGATAGTCACATATAAATGTTTAGTACATCACGAAAAGAATATACATTCAAGGGTTTGACACTTACCCATCAATTTATGGGAAGTGGACCTCACCTCACCCGGCAACTGCTCGGACGAATAAGGCACCGCTCTAAACGTACAAAGACAAACTCAATGATAGATGCGTGTCTTGAGGATATGGCCTCAGTGTACTGTTTCATAAACCCACCTATTTTCTAATCTGTCTATAACAGGTAACCCACCGGTGTCTCTGATGGCTGCATCGGACGAATGAGGTATCTATTCCCCTTCGATTATATCCCAAGGGGTACTATATAGTTGTCCCTCTCATCTGATGATGCCTATATAAACAGCTGGTTGATATTGCTGTTTAAAAATGGAGGGAAAAAGAAGGGAGGGGGGGAATGTTAGTTATGGGGTCCCCCCTGTACTTGAGCTATTCCTCAAATAGGAAAGCCACACTTTTGATTTGTTGGTCTGTTAATCCTGAAAACCGGTACCCTAAGCATGCCAGGTATCAGGTCCCTTTCAGTGTATTCATAAGGGGGTTTGAAAGACAGCATTGTACCAGGGCCAGAGGTAATGTCTAAAGAGACAGCAGTTTGTTGTTGTTACCTCATAACTAGTGGAGCAATGTCCCCTCAGTCTTAACTACATGGAGTGGCAAAACTATAAACCAATTCCTTACACCCCCTAAGGTCTAAGATAACCCGGTCCCAACTTACCTGTCCGTCGGTACCTTTCGGCGGAATCACGAGCCGAAGGGGAGGCACCGACGGGCAGGACATGCGTCTATTTATAGCGCAGACGATTGAGTGATTGGATCCACCTGTGCCATATTACTACAGCGCTACCATTGCGCTGTGTAGGACAGTGGTCCCGCGCGCATGCGCACGATCACTCGTGCAAAAGAGCGCGCATGCGTGATGACGAGTACGCCCTCCTAAGTACACAGCGCATGCCCATTAGCGGTGTACTGTCTCAAGATTTTTGCCGAAGGCGAGACACTGCCTAAATATGTATCGCGCTTGCGTAAACGATGTTCTTGCTCAGCACTGCCTACCGCATCAATGCGGGGAATGCGAGAGCGGTATTGTTGTTGTAAAACCTGGCACCATGGCGCAGTAGTTAGCTGGATTGTAACAATAAAACATTTCTATGTTAGTACCAGTGGGCGAAATGTAATTACTGGAGTCACTGGGTGATTGCCAATCATTGGTAGCGTGAAGGACGCTATACAATCTACACCAACAGACTGGATATAAATAAGGGGAAAGGTATGCTTAACCTGCTTCCCTGGACCGCTAGACGCTATCAACGGATAATAATCAGGGGTGGGACATCAGGATGCAGGTCAACGTTGAATATGATCAATGTGCCTACTGTGTAGATAAGACTGGAAGTGGGTAAGTCAGTGGACGCCCAAGTTTTTGAACCTGAAAAGTGATTAAATTGGTGCCTGATACAGTGAGCGCCCCAAACATTGTGGGAGGCTCGATGTAAAATGGTCAGCGCACCAAGTGTGATATCGAAGAGCACCCACAGGCAAGTGTTCTACTCAGATGGATAACCATGGAATGCTGTCATTCAGTCCGTTAACATCAGATTTCAATCTGAAAATCCAGCGTTGCTCCTTAACAAAGAGGAAGTGGGAGACATCTGTAATATGTGGTGGAATATGTGGCTGTTCCAGCACAACCCAAGACAAATCCTCAACTTTGTGTTTCGCTTCCAGAAAATGATTAGTGAGGCCTGTGGATTGCTTCCTGCAACGGATTGTACTTTTGTGTTCGCTAATGCGAGACTTGATCATCCGAGTTGTATGACCCTGTCTCCTAGCTCCCAGGTGGACTTGTATATAGGTGTAGATAGAGTGTCCCCTCACCTTGTTGAACACTAATTGCACTGTATATATATATTATAGACCACGTCACGAGCCCGGTACTATAGAGAACCCCTCACTTGAACCCTCACCACTTCCACCTTCTTCCTTCCTGTTCTTCCGTATTCCTATCCCTAACCCTACCGTCCCGTTCCTCACGCTCGCTTGGTCCTCCACACAACCCTAGTGTCGGTGACAGTACTCAGACAGTCCTGCCTTTTGAGGACTAATCGCCCTGTTCTCTCTCTCTCCCATATACCTCTGAGGAACACCGGAACCGACGTGGAGAAGAAGGATCTACTCCAGAGACGTCCAAGCCTACCGAACCCTTCTTGGAACTTCCCTCTCCTGACGGCTCTACATTCAGGAACATTTCCGCATCTCTACCCTCTGCTTCTTTACCTCCCACACCCCTGACTTTGTGTACAACAATAAAACAAGCTACGAGATAGCTCACTATATACGGCCTCCACGCCTGTTATTCCGGTCCGCCTGAACCCCTAGCCCACACGGACTCTCTGGGTTCTTCCGTCGAGGAACGAGATGATCCACTCCAGGGCCGCTCCTTGGTTTCCGGTGTTGCTGAGGCGCTGTATCAGGGTGCGGTGGCATACGGTGTCGAAGGCTGCTGAGAGCTCCAGGAGGATGAGGGCAGCAGTTTCCCCGTTGTTGAGCAGGGACCTGATGTCGTCGGTGGCAGCAATGAGGGCGGTCTCAGGGCTGTGGTTTGCTCGGAAACCGGAATGTGAGGGGTCGAGGGATCGTTGGTCTCGGGGAAGGCGGAGAGTTGTCTGTTGACGGTCTACTCATTGACTTTGGCTGGAAAGGGGAGGAGCGAGATAGGGCAGAAGTTCTTTTGGTCTGTGGGGTCCGCAGTGGGTTTCTTCAGGAGGGCGCTCAGCTCGGCATGTTTCCAACTCTTCTGGAAGGTGGCGGATGCGAAGGAGGTGTTGCTGATGTTCCGGAGTTTGGGTGCGATGATGGAGTCAGCTTTGTTAAATATGTGGTGTGGGCAGGGGTCGGTAGGGGAGCCGGCGTGGATGGTGTTCATCAGGTGGGTGGTGTCTTCGGTGCTGACAGGGTCCAGGTGCAAAGGGTGGTAGTGGGGTGCGCTGGTTCGGTGGTTGGGTGCGTGGTCAGCGTGCCGAAGCTGTTGCGTATGTCAGCGATCTTGCGGTGGATGAACGAGGCAAGTGAGTCGCAGAGGTCTTGCGAGGGTGTGATGTCGTTGTTGCAGGCGCTGGGGTTGGAGAGCTCTTTAACGATGCTGAAGAGTTCCTTGCTGTTGTGGGTGTTGTTGTCCAGTCGTTCTTTGAATGTTGTCTTCTTGGTGGTGGGGATCAGCTGGTTGTGTTTGCGGGTGGCGTTCTTGAGGGCGGTCATGTATTCTGATGTCTGGTCGTGGCACCAGGCTTTCTCGAGGGTGCAGCAGGTTTTCTTGGAGTTTTTGAGGTCGTTGGTAAACCACGAGGTTTTCCTGCTGCCGGGGTCTGCTGGGAGGATTCTTCAGTGGTGCGAGTTCGTCGGCGCAGTTGGTGAGCCACTGTGTGAGGTTGCGAGCTGCTTCGTTGGGGTCCGTCGTGTTGGTGGGAGGGTTCTGGCAGAGGGCGGTGGTGAGCTGGTCGGCGGTGATCTTGCTCTAGCTTCTGCGGGGAACCTGTTGCGGCTGGTGGTCGGTCGTGGTTCTCCTGAAGTTGAAGTGGATGCAGCTGTGGTCTGTCCAGTGTAGTCCGGTTGAGTGGCTGAAGGAGATGTGCTTGCTGGAGGAGAAGATGGGGTCGAGCGTGTGGCCGGCGTAGTGGGTGGGGGTGTTCACAGTTGCTTGAGTCTGAGGTTGGCGAGGTTGTCCAGCAGGGTGGCGGTGTTGCAGTCCTTCTTGTTCTCCAGGTGGAAGTTGAGGTCCCCTAGGAGGATGTAGTCTGTGGACAGACGAAGTCTGCGATGGCTTCGCTGAATTGTGTGCATGGTCCCGGGGGTCTGTAGATGAGGGTGCCTCTGAAGGTGGTCTTGGGGTTGGTGTAAATCTGGAAGTGAAGGTGCTCGGCTGCGGTGAGGGTGTCGTCGGAGTTGGTCGTGATGCGGATGGTGTTTCTGTGAACGATGGCGATGCCTCCTCCGATTTGGTTGACGCGGTCCCTCCGGGTGATCTTATAGCCATCCGGGATGGCTATGGTGATGCCGGGGGCTGAGGAGGCGTTCATCCATGTTTCTGTGAGGAAGGCGACGTCTGGTGATGTTGTGTCGAGGAGGTTCCAGAGTTCGACGGCGTGCCTGTGGACGGAGCGGGTGTTGAGCAGGATGCACTTAAGGTGGTTGTTGCCGGAGCTCGGCTTGGCGGGTGCGGTGCAGGTTCGGAGGCAGATGAATTTGCAGGCTTGGCAGTTGAATGGTCCGTGGGTGCGTTTCGGGGTGGCTCGGTAGCAGGCGGGGTTCCGGCTGGCGTTGAGTGCGTGGAGGGTGGCGGCGTCGTAAGTTCGACGTGTGCTTTGGCATCGTTGAGGGCCAGGGGTCCTGGCGCTGGGCACAGTCCAGGCGCAGACGGGCGCAGACGGGCTTGCCTTTGGCGCGCCTTGGGCGCACAATCGGCGCGCCCGCTGCACGCGGTCGCTTCGTGGTCTCCAAAAGTAAGGAGCTGGGAGGGAGGAGCAGCTGGGTGGCGGGAGCGGGGCGGCGAATGGGCTGGAGGGGGGCGGGGCCGCAGGGAGGCAGCGGCGGGAAAATCAGGTGGTGGGCGGCTCAGCGGCGGCTGGGTCGTCCAAGGCGGCAGTGGCGGCGGGATCAGCTGGGCGAGGAGGCAGGCTGGGAGACAGCAGCGCTTGGAGGCAGGGTCAACAGTCGCTCTTGTGGGGTAGGTGTTTGATTTTGGCATTCTTACTTCAGATAATAGTGGTAAGGGGAGATACATGTCTACTTCAAAAATGCTAAGTTATTTGTGCTGAACAACTTATCATGAATACATTTTCCGACGCAGTGTGCTAAAATACTGCACTTTCTGTACATCGGAGTATTTTATCACACTGATTGCCAACCTTGACATTTTTTTCTGATATTCTGGTACAGATATTGCTAAGAGGAGACTTCCATGCCACTAAGTGCTTGTGGGCACCACTGTTTTTTTTAGCTTTTTGTATGTTAACCAATAGAACAATAAGAAATAAACATTAAAATAACTTTCATTGAGCTTGTAGTTCTTGAGAACAGAATCAGGCCAGGGACCCCACCTATTTCCAACATTTTTTTACTGGCATTTGTGAAGTTTCAGCACAGGTTCCTCAAATAACATGGACATTTCACATCTTCTGGCATGGTCCATTCATACAACAATGTGTTTCAATAATCATGGTCTTTCATGTCTGCTAGTTACACATGTATTCAAGGTCAGGCAACTGCTTTGCTTGGAGCATATGATACTCAGGTGGCATTTAAGGATTTCAAATGCTTTGCGTGGTTTCGTGATCTCTCTTACCGCTAAGCTGCCTGTTGCTGCTGGCACATGTAACGTGCAAATTAATCAATACCTATCTTGCTGGTCTTCCTCACTCTTATTGGCTGATCATGTGCTGCAAAGATCCCACTGTAGCTGCTAAACACACACACACCTTACGGGGCATACGTTCAAGGAAATATGGCAGCGCAGAGCTGTGCCAAAATTGGCAGTGCCATGCTCTGACATTTATAAAATGCAGGGATGCTTGGCATTTACAACAATACAGCGCATTCCTGTGTTTTCCCTAGCGCTGCCGATAAAATTAGCTGCCTAGCGCCAATGCCGACACCCCTGCACCACAGTGGAAGAGTGCCTGCAATGCATTGCAGGGAATGATTGTTTATGTGCTGGACGGTGTCCCTTCCTGCAAATAAACAATCAATAATGGTGATTTGTTACTTCTAAAGAATTAGCAAATCATCATTATTTAATGATTGTGCCAATAACACCACTTGTACGCCTGCATTCTAAAATGATATGCTCTCATCCCTTAATTCTACACACATGTATGATGGTTCCTTGTGTGAGATGTTTACTCAGATGTTCTGCAATGCCCCCATGCCTCCTGCTACCCACTGTTTCATACAAATGGTCCAAATGCCAAAGATCATCATTTTTGTCTGCGATTCCTAACAGATCTACTTGATTTTAGGTGCATTGAGGTGCAGTGATGGGGCACAGCGGCATAGCTTGTTTGACTAGACCCTGGGTTTTGTTGCATTTATTTGTTTACACAACTTTCCAGTCTTCTATTATAGGTTTTATTGCCAGTTTGATCCTACCGCAAAATGGTCCAGGATAATCATTGTGGTGAACCATTTGGTGACGACTTGCATACTGGCACTCGTGTGGTCTTCTTGATCATTGCAATCCTCTAGACATTTTCATCAAAATAATAAGGTATTGTGCAGTTGTTGGTACGGTTCATTATTTCTTCTCTACTTGAGAGGAGGATGCTTCCAGTTGCAATGGTGGCAATCTCTGTTTGATTGGCTTGGGCTTACTTGCTTTCAGTTACACAAGAACCAGAGTGGTGCCTCGCAGCTCGTTCTTTGTGTCAGTGATTAAAGTGATCCACTTGACTTATTTAGCTTTACCATCATGGAGTACTTCACTGAATGTGAAGACTGCTCTCACCGGTTGGAGTTCCTGGTAGTGGACATCATACTGTTGGGTTTCAACATTGCTTATTGTAGCACAGAAAGAAAGGGTCCAATAATATAACAAACATAGCACATAGCAAGAGACAAGAATACTAGTGGTAAAACTCAAACATGCTTCCAGTGGCAGCTAGATTAAAAAAGAAATGGTGGGGTTTAACGCACAACTCACCATTCTAGCAGGAGCTCCACCCGTGCAGCTCTGTCCAAGAGCAGAAAAAGGAAGAACCTCCTTCCTGCTTTGGGAAAGCAACTCCAACCAATTCTGTGGCTGCTTTCATGCTGTGAAAGCAGTTCCCAGGTTGGGGAGCAGGCTCATCCACCGCTCATTTTGAGGCTGGCGACCCGTGCGAGCAATTCCCAGGCTGTTACGCAGCCTTTGGATTGCTGGGTTTACAGTGCGCATGACGGGCTGCCTGTCGCAAGACGGCCCGCCGATCCATCATGCACACTGTAGACCAGTACTGTAATCCTGCATTTGCAAAATTCTGCCCACTCCAATCTTCATGCTGAACACAGCGCAAGCCGGTGCAGTGGCAAATAAATACAACTGCATTGACATGCCATTTTATGTATTTGTTTGCCTACTGTGCTCACAGCAGGCGGGCGATGCTCATCCGCTCCTAAGGAGAAGCTGTCCCTGCATCCTTCTGAACTTCATGTGCATCACAGGGAAGTGGACTCTCTGCTTCTGGGTCATATTTGGCTCGCAAGGACTTCTAGAAGTAGGAAATGTAAGTTTTTAAAACAGTAGAGCCCCCACAGATTTACATAACAGAGAGATACAATCAGCTAATGGCTCGATGTTCATTTTTAGTCACAGCACCACTATGGTAGTTTCAAGAGGTATGTTCAGTTCTGTCCCCTTGAAGCAAAAGAAAGTACCTCCAGTCCATAGACCTTAGTCCACAGACCATTGTAATGTATTTCTCCCTAAGAACAAAGCTTTGCTGCTGTTTTACCCCTACTTGTAGTCCAATTCATAGGTCTGAGTGAACATAAACTCTGTCTTATAGGGAAGAGTTAGCCAAATATTGAGTAAGATCTACATATGTCAGAATAAATTTGCAAGCACAAACTCCACAGTTCACCCTCCAGAGGAGAAAGAGGCGTTAAGGAGGGGAATGTAGTATCTACCATGGCCAATGGTGAAAGCATGGAATAGTGTCCATTTCTGTTGTAGGGTCAGATGCTGAAGCCTAATTTTAACTAAACATTAAACAGCAATGTTTAATTATTTGACATTGTATAAGCCAGAAACACAAATACTGTGGAGTTGATACCTCAATGGGACAAAACGAGAGATCCAGAGGGTAGTGCATGAGTTCCATAGCATTATGTTTATGGGCCAAGTTGTAACTCATGGGAATACATACTACCAGTATCTACCTATACGTTTCTAGTATTATGGCCATTCACTGTGGATGGAACCGTCAGTGGATATGTTATGTGGATTGGGGATGGTGTGGACTTTGGTTGCAATTAGAACCCTCTCTGGGCTTGGATGGCAGCCCCCAGCCTTTCTTCTTCTCCCCAGAGCACTAAATCCCTGAGTACAAAACAACACTAATCACATTTCAGAAATAAATAGGAAGCCAAATTAGGTGTAAATTGTGCATCCCACGCTATTTGTCCTCCAGATTTGTAGTTGATAAAACACAGAGAAAATCAAATTACTGTACAGCACAAATTCAATATTTCAGATCTGAAAAAATGAATGCACAACGTTTGTTCCACCCACAGTTTCAAGGCAAAGAAATCACCTTACCTTTCCATGTGGGTATCTAGTGGTTGCGAAATTTGTGCTTGAAATTGTGCATATGTGGAATTAGAGACTAGAGAGTACATGTTTCAAGCATTTTTGCCTTTGCAAACCGGCCGAGTAGCAAAATCGGCTCGTTTGCGAATGCAAAAAATGCTTTTCAGATGCAGCAAACCCTATTTTGTAAACCTGTTACCGAATCGCAACATGGGCTTGAGATTCGCTATTAGGAAGGGGCGGGTTTAGGGCACACCTTTCTAATACCAAATTGCATCAGTGTGTACGAATGTCCTTTTATTTACCGGTAATCTTCATTACTCCTGGTCCCGTTGTCCTCGTCCCATTCCTTACTAATTGGAGATGACCATCTCCACGACAGAAAAAAAGAAAAGGAGCATGCTGGGATACCCAACCCACTCCCTCCCACTGGGAGTACATAAGCGGCACCAGCCCAGCATGCAGCCTAAAAACACCAAGCCAACAACCGGAAGGCCGTCCACCAGGGAGGGAGGGAGGGGTGTAATGAGTGGGATGAGGACAACGCGACCATGAGTAATTAAGATTACCGGTAAGTAATAGGACATTACCCCAGGTCCCTCCTGTCCTCGTCCCATTCCTTACTAATTGGAGAATACCAAAGCAGAGAAACCAGCCTTCCACAACCCCACCAATGCCAAGGGCACCAGACCAAAATAAAAGCACCCCACAGGAGCAACAAGAGCCCACAAGAAGGAGAAAAAATGCAGGAAGGAGCACACAACCAAGCACGCACCCAACCAAGCGGACAAAGCCGAGACCCCCAAAACCAGCAGGGGCTGACCAGAGAAAAAAGCACAAGAACCCCCCTAGGCAAGCCAGAAGGGGGACCCCGCAGATCCAAGCTCCCAAGGGAGCAACCAGAGGGGCCAAAACCAAGGCCCCACCAAACGACCAAAGGAAGTTCAGGAGAAGCAGGCACGCCCCAACGGAGAAACAGAGCCAGAAAGGGCTACCGACCAGGGAGAAACCCACAAGGGCAAAGCCCCCGGACCCAGCCACCACCAGGCAGCCACCCAACCAGGGACCAAACAGACCAACCCAGCCCAACGGCCGAGAGCAGAGGAGAACAGACCACACAGGGCGACAGTTCCGAAGGCCGAGGAAGGAACAAAGCAGAGGCAAAACAAGACCTATCAAAGGACCACCCCAACACACCAGGGGAATCCACCAGCAGAGACAAAAAGAGGGCAGAAACGGACAAGCAAACAGACACCCACCCAGAGGAACAACCAGGAAGAGAAGGGGCAGGGAACTCAGGCAAGGCCCCCCCATCGACAACAGCAGCAACAGGGAACCTGGAGGCCATAAAACCTACAGAAGGACCAGGCCACAGGCAGGACCTACAGGTGGCCAACCCCAGCCGAGACACCGAAGAGCCACAGGAACCAAAAGGCCACCCCACTGGGAGAAGAACCCAGGTACAAGAATAGGCCAGGCCCAAGGTACACCCCCAAATCAGGAGATACAGGGACAAGAAGCCCAGCATTCCGCCCCAACAGAGGCCAGGGAGAGCAAAGAAGCACCACCCAAAACAGACTCAGCAAAAACTAGGGCATAACCAAGAAAGACAACAACAGAGGCCCCACACGGAACCGGGGAACCCAAAACCCCAGAACCGGAAAGGATGAAACCACACCAACCAGATCTGCTAAACCGCCAGGAGGAGAAATGAGGACCCCAAGGAACCACTGAAGGCGAACCTCAAGAGGCACAAGGCCAAAACAGGAAAGATCAACAAAGAGGCCAACAGCCCAACCGCAAGAACCGCAAGAAGCCAGCCGGAGAACCGGCAGGCCAGCCAGCCAGGAGGCACAAAACACAGCACCACCAGGATCCGGAAGGAGAGGAAAAGAGAACCCCCAACCAAGAAGGGGCACAGGGAAAAGCACTGCAGCCAACCACAGCCAGGCCAGCCAGAGAGTGGAGAAGCCGAGGGAGGGAGCCCAGAGCCCACACAATGGACCCAGTGCCACAGCCAGCCGAAGGGAGCGGCACCGGAAAGGACAGAAGACCAGCCCAGGACTGCGACAAAGCCCAGGAGAAAGAGCTGCCAAAAAAGGACCCAAACAGGGACCAAAAGAGGTCTCCAAGCAAACAAGGGCCCCACAGCCCAAAGCCCGACACAACCAAGCCGGAGGCGCACCAGTGACCCAAACGCACAAGCGAACAGGAGGCCAAACACAGGGACCGCAAGGGCAAAACCAACAGAGGCAGAGCCCAGGCCCCCAGAGCACACCGGAACAACCCAGGCACCAAAAACCAAAGGAGAGGAGCCCGAAGAAGCAAAAGACACACCATCCAACAAGGGAGCGGGAACAGACCCAAACAAGAGGAGAAGGAACACCCCAGAGCCAACAAGAGAGCAAGAGCCACTGACACCACAGGCCGAAAACAGCTCGCGCGGGAGCACAGGACCAATGACAGGCCCCCAAAGGGAAAAGGCCAGAGCCCAAGACTGGAGGCAAAGCCAAGCGCAACCCAAAGCAGAGCGAGAGGGGTGGGAAGCAGCAAAGCAAGCCACACACCAGGGGAGACTGCCACCCAACACCCACAAGCAGGGAAAGGGCACAGCAAACAGGGCAGGGCACAAGAGCTGGACACCCGAAGAACAAGAGGCCACCCAAGGCAGAGGCCAAGGAAGACCAACGAATCCCAGCTCCCACAGGAGGCAAACAGAGTGGCAGGCAAAAGAGCAAGCCCAAACCCCAACAAGCCAGCAAGGAAAACACAAGAGGGGGGAAGGAAACCACAACCAGAAACCAACCCCAGCAACCGAGGCAGCAGGCGAGAAGCAAATTAACACCAGCCAGAATTCACTAGAGCCACAACTAGCACTGCACCGGAGCCAACAGCCCAACAAGCCCAAGGCCCACCAGGACAGAGGGAGGACACAACCCTTCCCCACGGAAAACAAGGGGGAGAACCCAGGGGAAGGCAGACACCCCAAGCAAAAGCCCTCGGAATGAAGCAAGAAGCGCTCAACAGTGAAAACTGCAGGCAGGTACCCAGACAGGCACGCACCTGGCCCGAACCTACAAAAGGGCAGGAACCAAGGGGCGGAAGGGCTGCAGGCAGCCAGGCACACCCCAAACCAGGCCCCCACCAGGACCGACCAGGGACAACAGAAGCCCGCAGGGCAGGATGGCTGGAGGTCCAGAGGACAGAGCAAAGAGGCCACAAGAAGAAGCCAACAAACCCCGGGAGAGACCGCCAAAAGCGAGTGATGGCCCAGCAAGCAGACACCCACCCAGGGAGGAACCAAAGCCGACCAGGCCAAACCACAGGGCGGGCAGCAGGTGCAACAGAAGCCAAGGCCGCAGGCCAGCACAGGCATGCAAGAAACCACCAGGTGGCAAGCAACAAGGGGACAGGCCAAAAGCAGACCCACAGGGACCACCCTCTAGCCTAGACGCCGACCAGTAACAAGCGCCAAGCAAGGGAGAAGCCAGAAGGCCAGGGAATACACAATCCATGGAGGAAATCCCAAAGGACCCCACCCCGGCAGAAACCACCCCAAAAAAAGGTCAGCAACCCAGAGCAAACCATGGCCCAAGAAAGGATAGCGAAGGCAGGGGAGCCAATGGCGCAGCCAGCTGAAGACGCTGAAGGACGGCCAGGAGCCCGGGAGTAGGGGGCAGCGGAGGCAGAGAACCAGGCCAGAGACACCAAGGGCCCCGGACCGAGACAGCAAACGGACCGCATGCAACCAGGCAAGCACACAGGTCCTGCACGCAGAAACAGGAGCCAGAAAAGAGAAGCCCCAGCAGGAACCCACCAGCACCTGGAGAGACCAGGGGATGACAGGAGCCAACAGCACCGGAAGAAAACAAGGAACCCAGAAGGCAAGGGAACAGGGAGATCAGCCAAACCCTGCACCAGAGCAGAGAGCAAGCAGCGCAAGGAGGAAGCCCCAGGACCAAACCCCGACCACCCCCAGTGGTCCAGGCGCACAAGGTGGCAGCAAACAGAAGCAATGGGGAAGACATACAAGCCAGGACCACAAGCGAACACCCAACCAGGAAATAACCAGACCTTAACCCCGCCCACCAGCAAAAGCAGATAAGACCAGGGGCACACAGGGAGGCAAGGCTGGAGCCAAGACAGCCCGACAACCATGGAAGCACCCAGACAACCACAACACCAGGTACCCCAAAGCGGTCCCCCAGCCAGACACTACCCAGGCCAGATACTCCACAATGACGGAGACCAGACAAGAGCAAGAGTGCACAGGCCAGAAGGTTGCAAGTCGAACACGGTACCTGTAGAGGAAGAGGCAGAAACAACAACCAGCAGGCCGTACCAAAATGGAAGCGCGCATAGCAGCGGGGGAAGGGTGCTGTGCCGAACCTGGCAGCCCCCTAGAACGTCCAAATCACTGGTGATGGAACACACAGCACTTCTGAGGCATGCAATAAACAAATGCAGAGAGTACATACGAGAGTAGGGGGTTGCAACAGATAACCCCCAACACGTAATCACAGACGGCAGAGAAAAAAAGGAAACTGCCATGCGGTACTCACCAAGGGGGTAGGAAGAGCGCACAACAAGCGCACTCCCCCCCCAGCCACCCCAGGCACGCACCATGAAACCAGCACCGGGAGGAGAAGCCCATCAGAAATGGCCACCGAGGCCACTGCCTGGACCTCCAGCAGAGAGAATCTCCGTTCCACAATGCATGCCGTTTGAGCCATCCAAACCTAGAAGAAAGCCAGGCAGCACGTCCGCTAAGGCCAGCAAGGCAAGGCACAAAGTAGCAAGAAAGAAAAAACGCTGTGTGGTACTCACGCCTCGGCCGGCAACCAGCCATTGTACCACCGCCAGCCACACTGCACCCAAATGCCAGCCATCCAACACCAAATCCCAGAAAGGCAGGCAACGAACAGGATCCAAACTCCAGGCAGGAGGACCAGGAGCAGCACCCAGCTGAGCCCCAAGACCCACCAAACAGCCGCTGCAGCGCGTCCCCCAGATGGGCCAAGCCACAGGGAGACGCGCACTGCAACCCAGAAGAGACCAGGTGGAACGGCGCCCCAGCCGCAAAGTGCCGGCCGCCAAGCAACGCGGCTCCTGGCAAGCCTGGCAGGCCAGGAGAACACGGAAGAGGACGGCGAGGACAGCTCAGCAGCCTCGATGAGATGTCCAGAGAAGAATCCAGCAGGTAAGTCCCAAACACGTCTTATTCTGTCGGAAGACAGAAAAAAAGAACAGGCTGCATGCTGGGCTGGTACCGCTTATGTACTCCCAGTGGGAGGGAGTGGGTTGGGTATCCCAGCATGCTCCTTTTCTTTTTTCCCGTCATGGAGATGGTCATCTCCAATTAGTAAAGAATGGGACGAGGACAGGAGGGACCTAGGGGTAATGTTTTGTGACCGAAATACGGTTGCAAAACATTTGCATTTTACCTCCTACTTCAAGTAGTTGGTAACCCATTCACAAATGGAAAGGGGTCCACAGGGGACCCCTTCCCCTTTGTGAATGTTTGTAAAAGCAAAATGAAAGGAAAACTTTTAATTTTTGTTTTTGTAAAGCATCCCGTTTTCTTTTAGGAAAATGGGCTGCTTTACAAAAGGAAAGATTGCTTTTTTTAAAAGCAATCATGGACATGGTGGTCCCCTGACCCCAGCTGGTCACCATCCCTGTGATTTTTTACAATTCCTAGGGATTGCAAATTGCGACCTACCTTATTAATATTCATGAGATAGGTCATTTGCGATCCTTAGGAATCGCAGAAAGTGTTCAACACTTTCATCCATGCAGTTTTGCTATTTCCTAATTGCAAATGGCAATGATTCACAATTAGGGAATGGCAAAACGGTGTGTCGATGCATCTGGCCCAAAGTGTTATATTACCTAAAAAGAAGAGCCGCAAATGCCATGTGTGGCATAGATATTACAGAAGCTGATTCTCTAAACACTAATGTGTGCATGTGCAGTAGGAACCAAAATAGAAGCAAATTGCACTTTCCTCTCCTTCCTAATCTGTTAAACTTAAACTTGGCTTCAAACATGATACATGTCAAATGAAGAAAAAGAATTTGAAAGAAGCATAACGATGCGAATATTTATCTAGGTCATTTTAGGTTTCCCTAATTTAACTTATTTGAAAGTAGAAGAGATGTCGGTGGAAATTTATGCTTATTAATACTATCTTCATTTTCTTTTAGATGCATTTTAACATATATATGACGTCTTCTACATCAAGCCAATTTAAAAGGACATTTAATTAGTTGGCTTAATTTTAAACAATCAAATTTCCTTTTATTGACAGTGACAATGAAATGAAATGTAATATAATGGAGGCTTTATAATATGCCCAGCATGGTTTCATGAAAGCCTTCAAGCAAATGATGAGACATGAATATTCTTTTTCGAAATTAAGACTAAGGGCCAGATGTAGGTAAATTTTATTTTCCGACCTCTTAAATACCGAGTCATACCGACTCAGTATTTCAGAGGTCGGAAAATAAAAGTACCGAGATGTAGGTAAATGCAGATGTGCAATTACCGATTCGGAAACAGTCGGTATTTTCCGATGCGGGAAATACCGACCAGTTAATGCCCATTCATTTCTATGGGCTTTGAAGCCCATAGGATTGATTGGGCATTTACCGGTCGGTATTTACCACATCGGAAAATACCGACTGTCACAAGGGTGCAGGGGGTGTCACTTTGACACCCTCTGGCACCCCCAAAAGAGGCTCGGGTGCCATGTGGCAGGCATACATGCCCTAAGGGCAGGTCTGCCTGTCATATGGCATAGGTGTGCATGCACACATGTGCATGCACACCAGAAACGGTATTTTACCATCAAGTAGTATTTGATGGTAAAATACCGATTTTGTACTGCTTGTGGGACTCAGAAGAGTCCCACCTACATACCAATTTACCGGTATCCGTAATGATACCGACTCGGTATTTTACATACTCGGTAAATTTACTTATCGGTAAATTTACCGAGTCTGTAAAATACAGGGACCTACATGTCAAATTGCTCTTACCGGATCGGTAACGGCCGAATTCGGCCGTTACCACCCGGTAAACGCCTACCTACATCTGGCCCTAGATGTTTAATTGAGGAAGAAGGATAATATACATATAAACAATTAGGACTGAGTTTAATTTGTTGTAATGGTCAGTTCTTTTCAGGCACATGCATCATTGTCAATTGCATTCGCAAATGGTGCGACTCGCAATTTTCGGCCGTTTGCGAATGCAATTGACAGAATTGGGATGCATCATGTTTTTCGCAATTTTAGAAATCGCAATCATGTTGCGATTTCTAAAATTACGATTGCATTTAAGAAATCGCAATTTGAGATTTCTAAAATGCAATGCAAGAACATTTTAAATTTGCGAATTCGCAAATAGAGAGGGGTAAATTACCATGAAGTTGACCTTCATGGTAATTTGCGAAAACTTTCAAAAAAGCACAAAAGTGCATTTTTGAAAGTTTCATTTTACACACACACATGCCTTTGGGGCATGTGTGTGTGAAAAAAGGACTTAAAGTTATATTTCAGGGGTGCAGGGGGGGTCCTTTGGACCACCCCCTGCACCCTTGAAATTGCATTTTCAATTTGCGATTCGCAATTTGCGAATCGCAAATTGTACATGACTTCCCATTCATTCCTATGGGCCTCTAGGCCCATAGGAATCAATGGGAAGGGATTCCTTAATTGCGATTCGCAAATTGTGAATCGCAATTAAGGAATTTTTAGAAATCACAAAAAAAATTGTGATTTCTTGATGCATAGCCTTTTGCGATTTCTTAATTGCGATTCCTTAATTTTCGCAATTAAGAAATCGCAAACGGCAACAATGATGCATGTGGCCGTTTGTCCCTACTTTGAAATTTTAGTTCTGTATATCAACCAGACATCAAAATAACAGGTTAGTCTAGTTTCTGCGATGTCACTTAATGTTACGCAGGGGTGTTTTGGGTCTGCCAGACAATGTACAGCCTTTTTTTCCTATAACATAGAACAAATTATGTCAAGAAAGGGAATTCAATTCTAGAAAATAAACTTACCTAAACTTTCTGACACTGTCACATTGTGGTAGCAGGTTGGATATGTGGTGTTCAGACAGACGAAATACGGAATATGATGAAGCCAGTGTAGTAGTGTGGTAAATGAAATCATGAAAACAGAAGGTACTGTATGTAAACTGAAGACACCTGTATGTATTTAATCCAGAGCAGTAGTTCATACTACATATCCAGTTTCAGAGAAATCACTGCCCTATTCATTAAGGTAAATTGACATGTGTTGGTTTACTCGCAAGTAAATTTGCATACAACAGTAAGTTTATAATTTTTGGCTCTTAACCATTATAAGTGTAAATATACTACTTGGTGCAGACTTACATGTCTCCACCCCTTCAGTCCTGAGGGTGGAGCATGCCAGAACAGGATGTATGAGTGTAAAGTTACCACTAGTAACTTCTAACATATAGGCAGAGGTCTCTGCCACTAAGGGAGATCTCAGTGGGGTAAAGTACAGAGGGAAAAAATAAAGTTTAATAGTTTTAAGAAAAACTAAATAAAAATAATGTAAATGTAAAACATGTAGATTACTTTGACGGTTTGTCATTCAACTATCATTTGAAAAAATAAAAAGTAAATATTGCAGCACATCAGTTCATTAAATTATCTATCTATCTATCTATCTATCTATCTATCTATCTATCTATCTATCTATCTATCTATCTATCTATCTATCTATCTATCTATCTATCTATCTATCTATCTATCTATCTATCTATCTATCTATCGCCACTGGATAGTTATAATTAGTATCATGTTTCCATTAGAAGTGGGCGGAACTCATGAAATTTTACTCCAGGGAATTCCGCGGCATTACATAAAAACTCTGCAAGGTCCTGAGGAGTTCAGCAAACAACGGAATTCGCATGTTGCGCTGATTTTTAAAGCCAGCAGCTTGTTCTGCACAGCAAAATCAGCACAAACTGCACCATGTGGCATGCCAGAGCGCTCTACTTCTTTGCTGCAGCTCGAGTAGATTTTTTACTCGAGCAGCAGTTTTCTCAATGCGAACGGGCAGCTTCTCAACGCGAGCGGTCGCGAGCATACGCGACCATTAGCAATGAGAAACCTGACCCCCCGCATTGAGAAATCTCACCGGGAGTTTTATTTTCCACGCTCGCCAACTTGATGTTGACGATCATGAACAAGAAAACAACTTGCCGGGAGGTGGATTTTACTTGCTCGCGCTCGCGAACTTGACGTTGGTGAATGCGTGCGAGGAAAAAAACTACGCTCAGCTGTGCGAAGCAGAGTTTTCAGAAATCTGCGAGCTCTGTGTAAAGCAGAGTGCGGAAAACTACGCAAACTCCGTGAGCGGAGCGGAGTTCACCGCCCAGGGTTAAATATAAGAGACCTATGCAACCCTAGTTCCCACATGATATACACATAGTGCTATTTTTTCCGACACAATGGTTTATAAGCACAGTCTGCCTAATTTTTCAGATAAATACAGGGCACTTTTGTACTTATAGCATCAATCGCTCAGCATTTCTGTGTCCGTATGTCCCAAATGTAATAAAAGAGGCTAGTACGAACTCAGGTGACGATTATAAGACACCAATACAGAAACAAGGGGTACAATCAGTGAATTATGAACATTAATTGCTTGGCACTTCAATGTCTGTATCTGATATCTGATTTGTATATGATAGACTTAGCCAGCACAAATTTTGAAGACCATGATATGACCCTAATTAACTCTCAGAGTAATTCTCTAAGAAACCATTGTGATGCATGGCCACCAAACAAAGAAAAAACTAAATGTAAATATAATTTCACTCTTACGTGTCTGTATGTCCTGTTTGTTTTTGGAAGAATCTGACAGTATGTTTGGACTGCTGTTAAAAAACAATGTTAAAAAACAATGATTCTTATATTTGGAAAAAACTTATAAATGGCACTAATAAACATAATTACATGAAATATGTATTAATTATGTATTGACACAGTGCTGATTTCAGGACCCAGGAGGTTTTTCCCCCTATCGAAGTCCAGTATTCATTTTACCACTGCCTACATGTTTATATGCCATTAAGGTAATTGCACCCACTATATCATCTCAGAAATAAAGGCAACACAGTGATTTCCCGGTGGGTTGTCAGTACAATCCACACATGAGCTACATACCTTAGCAAGCATGCCGGGGTCTATTGGTTCAGACTAAAGCCATTTAACCCTGAGTGGCACATGAGAATATGGCTAAAACACGTAGACCTCACACAGGATAAAAAGTGTCACATTAACATCCTTCACATATTCTTCACTCTTTTAATGTTGACCAATACTCTGACTTATAAAATGTAGGTCAGAGTGAGTGAGAGTATCTGAGCCAAATGTTTCAAAAATGCACTGCGCTTGAGCACCTTTCATTCACTACCACTGCTCCACCCTCTAAAACAGTCAGCTCCTCTGTAATAAGGCATCGTAGCACACCCTTGAAACATTTGGGGACCAGGGAGGGGAACCCAATGATGAAGCATGTCACCTACTAGGTAGGTGAGTGAGGTTTCTTTTACAAAACCTTAGGGTTTCCTAGGCAGTACACCCACCTGATACATCCACCCAAAATTTAGGGACAGTGATAGCTATATGTCTAATACCTAAAAAAGACCTGTTCTTGTTTGTTTCTATACTATTACCTGGAAAGAGGAACTTCACTTGTCTCCCGACTTCTCACTCTCTTATTGTTGTTAAGACTAAACAAAATTGTACACATCACACCGCTGAGGATCCATGGAGCACACAGATCTCATTCTGAGATCTGATTGGCTGCCACCACCTCAACCACGAAATGGTGGCAGCCATCTTAGGACTCCAGACTCGGACCCAAATGTCCACAGAAAAGCCATAAAAAAGACATAGGAGGCAGGGTAGGGATACCCAGATTGACCCCGCCTAGTCCAAAACCTTTTTTTAGTCATGGATTCGTGGAGGATCCCTGAATCTGTGGATATTCATTTTAAATAATGACCTTCTGTGCTTTCAAAAAAAGCCCTGCTTGACCAGTGCTTAAGGGGGGGAGGTATGGCGTATATTTTTAAGGGGGAGGGGCGTACATGGGCCTCCTCCCAAGCCTCCAAGAAGCCCAGGTGATCCCATCCCTTGGGACTGTGTAACAAATGAAGGGGAATGGCACACAACCCCCTTCCAAAACCTCCCTGGGGCTGGTTTAAATAAAGGAGAGGGGACATGTTGGCCCCACCCTGAGCCATGAGATTCCTCAGAGGCCGCATCCCCAGGGATATTTTTTAAATAATTGGAGGGGGCTGCAAGACTCCCCTTCCAGAGCCAAACAATGGCCCCATGGACACCATTCCCCGGGGCTGGATCATTGATAGTGTTCCGGGGTCCCCAACCCGAGGACACCATCTATTTCTGTGCCCACTGGCACAGGCAGAGAAAGTAAAACTGTTCTCCCACTGGGAAGGAGCGCAAAGCTGCTCCCGCCCGGTGAGAGAACAAAACTTTTTCCTGCCATCTTAAGCAGGGAAAGACTTTCAATTGTTCCCGCCCCACAAGAGCAAAAGAAAGCTGCTCTTACAGTGTTGAGGCAATGACGACTTCCGCTGCACTTGCAATGGGTGCATGTAGGGCAGCTGATAGGCCTGCAGAGTCCTTGGGGCTCAATCTGAAGCCTCCAGCAAGGGACTATCTGTGGGGTGCCCCGTTTGTGCAGTGGGGCATCCCAATAAAAAAAAAACAGGACTAGTTGTGGCATGCCCTGGTGTGCATTGGGGCACACCACTTCATTATATAAAAAAAAATGCCCTGGGCCTCCCCTATGGCCCCAAAAATATTAATGGTGTAGTGTGCATAGTGTAAGGCCTTCAGACATGCAAGGTAGGGGGGTTGGCTTGTGGCCATCCCCAACGCTGCAAACAGCCTTTGGCCATGCATAGTTACAAAGACAGCAAAACCATGCTCTGTTGAGCTTTGGACGTGCAAGGGGGGAGTTGGCCACATGGCCTGGCCTGCAGGCAGGCCCTTTGACCAGCCTCCTGCAGGCAAGCAACCCAATACCGTGCACAGCCTTTGACAATCTGTGGCAGGGAGTTGATGATTGGCCAGGTGGTGTAGGATTGGTCTTTGGGACAAATATAATTTAATGGCTAAATAGCCCCCCTACCGATGTCTTATTAGGCCCTGTGCCCACATCCCAGTGCCTTTTTTTTATTTTTAATGAAGGTGGCTGCGTGGCCCTTCCTGCTGGAGCCATTATGCCCTTGGACCCCATCCCCTAGAGCTGCATCTATTTTGAAGGGGAGGAGGAGCCACATAGCCTCCCTTCCCAAGCCTTTTTAGGCCCAGTGGACTCAATTCCGCAAGGGTTTTTATTTGTTAAAGGGGAGAGGGCTGCTGGGTCCCGCTCCACAAGCCAACTGAGGCCCTGGGGACCCTATTCTACCAGGGCCATTTTTTTATTTTAAATGGGAGGGGGCCACGTGGCTGCTCTCCCTGAGACTATTATGACCCTGGGAGCTCCATCCCCCAGGGTCATATACATTTTTAAGGGGAGGGGGTCCGCATGGCCCACTCCGCAAGCCTCATTAGGCCCTTGGGACCCCATCTTCCAGGGTTTAATTTATTTTAAACGGTAGGGGGCCTGCATTGTCCCCTCCCTGAGTTGCTTACAGCTCCGAGGACCCCATCCCATGGGCCCCAGCTTTAATTAGAGGTTGGTGCCCCAGTGCCTACCCAGGGCGCCCACTTTGTTTGCACTTGTTGGGGGCCATGAGGGAAGCCCCAGGGCCCTGCGGCCTCAGCCAGCTCTCCACATTCTGTGGAAGCCAGCTACTTATTATGTTTTCTGTACACAGGAGCAGCATTTGATTACATCAGTGTGGGCAGGGAAACAGATCAAAAGTCTGCTCCTAGTTGGCGGGAATATTTTCAAATCTCCTGCCCGCTGGGAGCAGACTTTGTTTTTGCTCTTGCATGGCTAGAGATTCAAAAAGGCTCCCACGAGGCAGAAGCAAACACAGATATCACTACCCGCGCTGGTGCAGGCAGGTAGAAAGCTGTGTCCCAGGGGCAGGCTCCCCGAGACATAGCAAGTGAGCTGGCCTCGGTAGATGGGGTCCCTGAGACCATAAATGGCTCAGAGAGGGGGCCGCACAGCCTTACTCCCTTTTAATAGGATTAGTGGCATCGGAGTGGTGTAGGCAGGGAAACTACTGTGACCCAGGGGTTGGCTCCCTGAGACAGAGCTAGTGAGCTGGCCCCGGTGGATGGGCCAGTAGAGCCATTAATGGCTCAGAGAAGGGGGTCCTGCACAGCCTTTTTCCTTTTTAATCAGATTAGTGGCCCTCATAGAATGGGCTCCCCTTAAAAATACTGCAGGTTGGGAGATGGGGGCTCTGGGACTGAAAGAGTCCTTGGAAGGGGGACAGCACCAGACTCCTCTTAAAAATACTGTAGACCCTGGGGCCCCAGGGCTAAAAACTGCTTGGGGAGGAAGCTGTGCTGGCTTTCCTCATAAAAATAACTTCAGGTCCTGGGATATGGAGTCCTTGGGACTGATAAATGCCTAGGGAGGAGATGGGGACCACATGCCCCATCCCTTATAAAATGCTTTGGGTCCGGGGGGATGGGGTCCCCATGTCTGAGAAGAACCTGATAAGGGTAGCCATTCTCCTCCCTACCCATTATAAACAATTATTGCATAATTCCCATAAGCCCTGGCCCTCCCAGCGCATTTTAAAAACAAAGCACAGAAGTATGTGCCTCTTTTATTCTCAATTTTGACACGTATTTCAGGATCCCCATCGTCAGGCGTAGGGGTCAGGGTATATCCCTAACTTGCCTCCTTAAGTCTTTTTTTAGCATTTTATTAAGACTTAGGACTGACAAAAAAAGTTTTGGGCCCAGGCAGGGTCCCTCTGGGACTCCTCCACCAGACTTATGGGACAAGGGTATACCTGCCCTACCCTGCTTCCTATGTCTTTTTTGCGATTTTCCTTAGGAATATGGACTAAGTCCCGAGTCCCTTGATGGCTGCCACAGCTTCCTTGTTGATCTCAGCAGGAGATCTGTCGACTCTGCAGATCCCTTGTGTCCCTAGATATACAAAGGATTCTAGCATTAATTGCTCAAAAACTACTTAACAGATTTGCCAAATTACAAAATGCACTCTTTCTGGATCAAGCTCTAGCTTTTTGCCAAATCTGGAGTAAATCTGTTCAGCTGTTTGAGCTGTAGCTACGTCTAAAGTTCCTATGGAAAAATGAACGGTGAACACAAGCCATTGCGATTGCGAGCAGAGATCGGCACAGGATTTACTCCACGACCGCCCTTCAACCAAACACTGCCATAGCGCCATTGAACGCAACCCACGCCGGACGTATTTTGATCACGGCTGACGGAGTAAACATACTATCGATGACAAAACGGACCTTGTAGAATCAGAAGACACCACGCTTTCAAATTCATTCTTGATACCAACCCTGAACCCTCATCCATTCGGGTCCGGTGTATACCACTTCTGTGGTCACGTGTCCCCTACTCCCCCGTCCTGAGGAAGACCCCACAGCAAGATTAACACTCACATCTGCGAGCACGAGGGTCGAAACGTCGACAACAGATTGTTCTTCGCCGTCAACTCCATACCTCATTGTTCTCATTTACTGTACATCTGGAGTATGATTTATGTGTAAAAGAATTCATATGAACCTGTTGGTCCGGTTTTTTGTACACTAATATGTAACTTTGTGAAATAAGTTTTTATTCGTTGATTTTACTGTCACCTAAGAATCCTTCTCCTTCACCTAACTCCCAACACTATCACACCTCCTTCCCTATCTCCCACCATTAGGGCACTGTAAATAATTACAGACTAATGATCGTGTGAATTAGCATAACATATGCAACGTATCACCACATTGCGAATAAAACAATGTGGATTGAAGCTATGTCTGTTTGATTGTTTGTATATTTTTGGTTATTGTCTTCACCTTACTGGGACCCCTTCCAATACTTTCCTTGTTGATCTCAGGAGGAGATCTGTCGACTCTGCAGATCCCTTGTGTCCCTAGATATACAAAGGATTCTAGCATTAATTGCTCAAAAACTACTTAACAGATTTGCCAAATTACAAAATGCACTCTTTCTGGATCAAGCTCTAGCTTTTTGCCAAATGTGGAGTAAATCTGTTCAGCTGTTTGAGCTGTAGCTACGTCTAAAGTTCCTATGGAAAAATGAACGGTGAACACAAGTCTTGGGACCACCTATTTTTCTCATCACCTGCTTGATGGATTACCCTAAAGCTTTCCATGCTCAAAAAAGTAAAGAAAGTTCCACTTTCTTGGAAAGTTTGGTGGAGATTCGCTAAACAAGGCCAAAGTAATTAGCAACATAAAATATGAATTTCTTATTAAAACTCAATCCTAACTATAACTACCCAGTGGTGACCACCACTTAGTAATATATAATAGCTATAGATAGGACATGTTTTCCATTAAAAAGCTGTATTTGATTTGCCGATATCTTTGACGTTGTTTAACAAATCTTCACAAAAGTTTCAATACTAATGTAATGCCTAATTCAGCTCCTGTCTTAAAAGTTCGGGGTGATCCGTTAAGCGGGGACTGAGAAAAAGGTGTGTCCCAATTTTTTTCTCCCCGTTAATTTCCATAGGAAACTTTAGACACGGCTACAGCCCGAACTACTGAACGGATTGCCCCAAATATGGCAAAAAGGTAGTTCTTGGTCCAGAAAGCACTCTTTTATTAAATGTTGTAAAGCCGTTCAGTAGCTCCTGAGACATTTAAAGATTTCTTAGACATACAAATGTGTCCGCGGTGGATTCGCGACCCCTGCCAATCTTGTGCCTGAGATCTTATTGGGTGCCAACACTTCAAACCAACAATGGGCCTGTTCACACAGAATTCCACCCAAAACTGCGATTCCAACACTAGAGGGGTTTCATAAATGTTTTACTCCCTCACAAACTTATTTAAGTCACCGTGTTGTGGTGTATCTTAATTGAAATAATCCACCATCATCGACCCACCCATGCACAGGCAAAAGGGTGTGGAGCAGAGACAAAGTACCTCACAGTAGCAACACCAAGGGGACCGTTGGCTGGTACTCGCCAGCAGGTCCACTTATCATCATTGGTTACATTCTCTCTGGAAAAAGAAATGTATGTGTTATTGTAAACTAAATCTCAACCCCATGAAATCAACAAAAAATAGAAAAACCTAAATGTGAATGTGCTATCTATGCATGCTACTGAAGTGCATGCCCTTTGACCCCGTGAGAATATAAAAAAATAATCCTCACCGTTAAAAATTGGTAAAGATAACTGGCTCGAAGTAATTTTAGTCAGTGCTGTAAGCTTTTCAAATTAAAAATGGTTCCCATAGATTAATGATCAATCATTATGAGCCAACATGTTTTGTTGCCAAGAATCAATTCGGGCAACTTTGTCAGGGCTACTGTGGTTCCAAATTAATGCTTAATGGGAGGCTCACATCAAAACCTATGATGGTATAAAATACAAGAAAGAAAATGCCATCTGTAAAAACCACAGCGCAATAGTGATATACTCAGTCTTCACTTTAGATACATAAACTCCCGTACCATTTGGTTGCATCTATACTGCATACCTGCAACCATTATCAGGGAGAATCACGCATCAGCTGATTGCGTTCACTGCCAGCAAATCCTATCACCTGTAAGGATCAATGAGATAGTCACACATCAACAACTTACATTGTCCCATTTACCAACATACAGTGTTCTTCATTCTCTTTCCGCATCACGCATTTTCGTGAATGGGCAGACCATAAAACAAATATAGCTATTTTTATCGTAATGCAATCTACCGCGCTGCGCCATTATCTGCCTCCTCACGTTATCACAACCTTTGGGCTTTTTCTGGGTTGAGCTTAAAAATGAATAGTTACAGCTGTCTGTTTCCATTGTGACTAAAATGAAACTGGCACGGGAGCCCCCGCGCCGACAACAGCAGGTGGTGGCCCACGTTTAACACCACCCTACCTCACAAGTCCACCTGATCAAACCTCCTGCTTACCGCTACCGGTCGTGTCCGGTGGCCGAATCATCCAGCACAGAGCCCGCCGGGAGCGTACTCGGGTAAATACACCATCACGGCTCAAATCACATGGATCCTCCCCAAAGCGGCGGCCATCTTATAACGGATTAAAAACCCCTTATAAACTCTGTATAAAGTCTTATACATGGGAAATGTTGGTAAATGGGACAATGTAAGTTGTTGATGTGTGACTATCTCATTGATCCTTACAGGTGGTAGGATTTGCTGGCAGTCACCGCAGGGGACCGCGATCAGCTGATGCGTGATTCTCCCTGATGATGGTTGCAGGTATGCAGAATAGATGCAACCAAATGGTACGGGAGTTTATGTATCTAAAGTGAAGACTGAGTATATCACTGTTGCACAGTGGTTTTTACAGATGGCGTTTTCTTTCTTGTATTTTATACCCTCATAGGTGTTGATGTGAACCTCCCATGAAGCATTAATTTGGAACCCCAGTAGCCCTGACGAAGTTGCCCGAATTATTGCTTGGCAACGAAACATGTTGGCTCGTAATGATTGATCATGGTTCTATGGGAACCATTTTTAATTTGGAAAGCTTACAGGCCTGAATAAAATTACTTCGAGCCAGTTAGCTTTTCCAATTTTTAACGTTGAGGATTATTTGTTTATATTCTCACGGGGTCCAAGGGACAGGCACTTCAGTAGCATGCATAGATAGCACACTCACATTTAGGTTTTTCTATCTTTTGTTGATTTCATGGAGTTGAGATTTCGTTTACAATTAACACACACATTTCTTTTTCCAGAGAGAAGTTAACCAATGATGATAAGTGGACCTGCTGGCGAGTACCAGCCAACGGTCCCCTTGGTGTTGCTTCGGTGAGGTGCTTTCTCTCTGCTCCATGCCTTTTTGCCTGTGTATGGGTGGGTCTATGATGGTAGATTATTTTAATTTAGATACACCACAACACCGTGACTTAAATAAGTTTGTGAGGGAGTCAAACATTTATGAGACCCCTCTAGTGTTGGAATCGCAGTTTTGGGTGTCATTCTGTGTGGACAGGCCCATTGTTGGTTTGTAATGCGTTGAGTGGGGGGCGGCCTGTCTTTTTTACCCCCCTATGGCTCCTAGTGTGTTGATGCCAACACTTCAAACCAGGAAGTGTTGGCAGCATTCTTGTGACTCGGTTGAACCGAGTCACAAGCAAAAACTTTAAAAAAAGAAATGGATGCAGGGTAGAAACACCTTGACACTCTAGGCCTGGTCAGGGAGTCCCACAGGGACCCCCAGGGCCTAAAAAAGCATTTATTTTTAATCTTTTAGCAAGAGTAGTGTTGGATCCGCAAATCACACCAAAAATCTTTAAAAATCGAAGCATGTGTTGCTGCGCTTCATTTAATTAGGCCTTTTGGGCTGTCCAAAAGCAATGCCGGCTTCCGCAGAAGGTGGGGAGCTAGCAGGGACCCTGCGAGTCTTGAGGCTCCCCTTGCGGTTTCCAACAAGAGGCCATGCCCTGGGGGATGGGGTCCCCGTGGCAATAATGGCCCGAGTTGGGGGGCATCACGGCCCCCCTTCCTTTATTTTGATTATTTTTGAAAAAAATGAAAAGGCCTGGCCTTGGGAGATGGGGTTTCCAAGGTTGAAAAAGGCCTGGGGAGGGGGGTCACATGCCCCCTCTCCGTTTAAAAAAAATATATATATATGAAGGCATGGCGGGGATGGGGTCCCAGAGCTGAAATTGGGCTAAGGAGGGGGCTGCATGGCCCCTCTCCCTTTATTCAGCATTAAAAAAAATGGGTCAGGCCCCGGGGGATGGAGTCCCCAGGGCCCAAAATGGTTCTGGGAAGGAGGGGCCACACAGCCCCATTCCGAAAAAAAATAGGAAAAAAAAAACAGCCGGCAAATCTCAGATTCCCTGCCCACTCTCTCCACCAATCTGCAAATGCGCCTTCTGGGGTGCTGCTGAGTGGGGGTTGAAGTATCCTTGGCTGGATAAGGTCCTTATGGTCTAACAAGACCTCCTGTTACCTCCAGTAAGTCTCACACAGTGGGATTGAAGAGAGGTGGCCAGAGGCTATGCCCCTTTCTTCTCCACACTGCAAACGCACCTCTTGGCGCACTGCTGATGGGGAGATGAGGTCCCCCTGCCCCTGAGGGCCTCAGGACTAAAGGGGATTTCATCCCCCGAGCAGCAGTGCGCCAGGAGGCACATTTGGAGAGTGGTGGAGAAAGGAGGCATGGCCTCTTACCTTGGGGGCCAACTACCCCTCCTGTTACCTCAAGTAAGTCCCACACAGCAGGATTGCTGAGAAGTTGTCAGCGGCCATGCCCCCTTTCTCCACCACTCTGCAAACGTGCCTTCTGGCACACTACTACATGGGAGATAAAGTCCCCTTGGCTCCAGAGGGACCTTGGGGGCCAAGAAGCCTTTTTGGTACCTCCTGTAAGACCTACACAGTAGAATTTCTGAGAGATGGTTGGAGGCCCAGCCCCCTTTTTCCACCACCCTGAAAACTTGAATGCTAATTAAAAAACCTCAGAAATTCACTAAGAAAATCAATGTTACAGGGACATTGTAGTTAGGAATTAGCATTTAAAAAAACATTAAAAATTCACTTAAAAAAAACAAAGGTTACAAGGAAGTTATAGTTAACAAACAGAATAAAAAAAACTCAGAAATTCACCAAAAAAAACAAAGTTACAGGGACGTTATAGTTGGGGTCAGATTTTACTCATACAAAACCAGAGAAATTCAGCCGTTATAGTTATCTGAGTTAACAATAACCCACGCCCCTGCAAAGCACTGCTTGTGACTCACATATTACATCACCCATGACATGGTCAGTGACATCACTTATGACATCTCAAATGACATAACAGATGACATCTGTGATGACATCATCTACAGCATCTCTGATGCACTCACTCACGCCACTAAAGAATCTTTTATACACCCACAGCCACTCCCACACAACCATTCACAAACCCATTCACAGAGCCATACCAGTACTTAAACACCCATTCACTGATTCATTGATATACCCACACATTCACATGCTCACTCATACTGCCACTCATACAGCCACTCACTCACTAATACAGCCATTGACATATCTACTCATATACCCATAAAGGGACTCACTCACTGAGTCAGCCACAGAACTACCCACACACCTAGACACTCACCCATACAGTTACTCACCCAAACAGTTACACACACACACACACACACACACACTTACTTACTCATACAAATACTAACACATACACACTCACCTACACAGTTAGTGACAAAAGCATGCACTCATCCATATAGCCAATCTCCTGTTCACTCACTCACGCATACAGTCACTCATATACACCGTCATTCACTATATTGCCTTTCACACACAAAGTTACTCACCCACACTGACAAATACACTCAATCACTGATGCAGCCCTGCAGACACTCACTCAATACATACAGCTCCTGAGACAGGCACACAGTCCCCCATACAGCCACTGATTCACCCACTCACTCATCCATACAGGCAGTCACACAACTCCTCACTGACACACCCAGACAACCATAGAGGTAGTCAGAACCAATCACCCATATAGCTATTCATGTATCTACTAACATGCTCATACACCCAATTAGGCATCAACTGACAGACAGATACACTCATTTATACAACCAGTCACTCACCTATACGTTCACTGAGACAACTAATCACTCACTTATACAGTCAGTCATGCACCTACTGAGTCATCCATGCAGACACTCATACACCCACCAATGCACCATAGTATATATATTTAACACTCATAAAGTTTTTAAAAACAGTCACTAAATGATATCATCAGTGATGTCATTTGAGATGTGCTCAGTGATGTCACTTACCATGTCATGAGTAATGTAACATGTGAGGTAATAAGCAGTGCATTGCGCGGTCGCGAGTTATAGTTGACTCAGGTAACTATAACAGCTGAATATCTCTGGTTTTGTATGAGTAAAATCTAACCCTAACTATAATGTCCTGTAACCTTTGTTTTTTTAGTGAATATATCTAAAACAATAAAATACCCATCAGGCTTAGAGTGCCAAATAAGTTATGCAAAATAGGAAGCATAGAACTCTGGGTAGTTTCCAAATTTAGGCGGCGAGCAGCTCTAATATGGAGCACCCTGCAACACCAGTCCATCCACGCTGAGCTACAAAGGGACAAAGTCTTCTGCCATTTACACAGTAAAAGCTTTAAGCATAGGATTAGCAAAGTGCTATCCATGCCGAGTTGTAAAATGACAAAAGCCTTTTACCACTCCAGGCACAGTTTTAAAGCTTTGGATTGGTAAAATACCATCCAAGTCAACATGAAATGCATAAAAGCATCCCCTGACACGTTTTTGCTCTCATTAGAGCTCTTCAAAGGGGTATAGCTTTGTCCAGACAAAAGGGACCACCCAGTATAACTCAAAACAATACCCTATCAGACTTAGAGTGATGAATTCGTTATGAAAATAGGAAGCAGAGAACTCTGGGTAATATCCAAATTTAGGTGGAGAGCAGATTCTATGTAGAGCATCCTGCAACACCAGTGACACTCACCTCAAATGTCTGTTTTTCTAGCAAAGTTTTTTAAGCAATCCTATGCTTAAAATCTTTGCTAGAAAAACAGACATTTGAGTTGCTTCTTTTATCATTATTTCCCCAGATTTTCAAAATCAAGATCAAAAAAGTAAAGTTATGCCGAAGCACTAAATTCACATGCAAATGTTTAAAGTAACACTGGTAAATAAGATCTTGAAAATTCCAAGGTAACACATAAATGGTCCAATGTGTGTTGAAATACCCAATGAGTCAAAGAACATCTGGGTTCAAAGGATAAGCACTGAAAGGAGATTTATGCCAGCTGTTAGTTTGCCATAAGATACATCAACAAATGCTCATAGCATATATACATAAATATAGCAGTGGACAAAAGCTACCTGAAAACAAATATTTCCGTTGTATTTCTATACAATACAGCCAGTGTGGGCACATACTGTGATCAAAAGATATCATAACACTAGTGCAGTATTCCCTTTAGGACTCCAGCACTATGCCCCTTCTTGTTATACCAAGAGTAAATAATAATCTTTTTTTCTCTTAGTATAATAAACAACATTCTGTCAAACAGCAGCCTGAGACAGCTAGTGAGAATGTCTGATGTCTGGCGCAGGTGCACAAAGACCCCAGTCATCAGAGACTGGGGAAATACCCAGGGATTATAAAGGGCTTGTAAAATCCTCAGCCCTGGCCTCGGTCCCTAACAAGCCTCAGTGCCTTGCAATCTGTGACATGCTAAAGCGTTATAGCTGATGGTAGCCATAGTTGCTGCAAGCTTAAGCCTTGCAGTGCCTGTGGCAAAATGTCAATCAGCCAGTGTGCAAAGTGTGAGGTTAAAGAGTAGAGATTAAAACCTCGAAACTGTGACTGCACAGGTTTGAGGTTCCAAATGAGAAAGAAGCAGCAGGAGTCCACATGGGACCTCAGCAGACAGCAAGAGAAGTAAGAATGCTTTTAAAGGCTGTGACTGTATGTGTGAGACTGTATCCATGAGAGAGCGAGTGTACGTGTGAGCATGTCTCTGTGCATATGAGAGTGAAAGTAAGAGTGTCTAGGAAGGAGTGATTCAAAGTGAGTGACAATGACTTACAGTAAAGTGAGTGTAAGTGTGAAGGAATGAGTGAGAAAGAATGACATTGAGTGTAAGTGAGCGTTACTTTGTGTGAGACTGAGAAAGTCAAGTCTGAGTGAGTCTTAGTGAGTCAGAAAATGAGTCCAACATTGAGTAAATGTGAGAATGATTGAGACTGACTGAGTCGGACTGAGAGAAAAAGATTGAGTATGGGTAAGTCAGAGTGACATTGAGTCAGAATGAGTGTGAATGAGTGAGACTGAGTGTGTATTACTGAGTCAGAATGATACTGAGTGAATCAGAATCAGTTTTATTGAGTGAATCGGTGAGAGTAAGTGAGACTGAGTCAGAATGACTTACTGCGAATGTGTCAGAATGAGACTTAGTTACTCAGTATAAGTGAGGCTGAATGGCACTGAATGAGAATGAGTGAGGTTGATTAAGTAGGAGTGAGTCATAGTGAGATTTAGTGAATTGAAATTAGTGGGACTAGGTGAATCAGGAAGAATGACTGATCATGGGGAGGCTCTGGGAAACAAGGTAAGAATGAGTGAGACTAAGCTGGAATGAGTGAGTCAACGTAAGACTGAGTGAAACTTAGTGGGATTAGTGAGATTGAGTGAGAGTGCGATTGAGGGAGAATGAACAAGATTGAGTGGAACTGATTGCAGATGAGAGAAACTGACTTAGTATGAATGAGTCACATTGGGTGAATCTGAATTAATGGATCTAAGTAAATCAGGGAAAATGAGTGAGTCATGGGAAGACTCATAGAAACTAGATGAGCATGAGTGAGTCTGAGCAAGAATGAGTGAGTCAGAGTCAGCCTGACTGTAAATGAGTGCGACTGAACGAAATTGAGTGGGAATGAGTGAAGATGAGTGAGACTGGTTGAGAATGAGTGAATCATAGTGAGATTGAGTAAATCAGAATTAATTGGACTAAATTAATCAGGGCTGAGGGCTGATGAGTGAGTGATGGTGAGAATCAAGGAAATTAGATGAGAATGAGTGGAACTGAGCAGGAATGCGTGAGTCCGAGAGAGTTTGATTGGAACAGAATGAGAGTAAGTGAGACTGCGTGAGTTAAAGTGAGGTGAGATTGAGTGAATCAGAAGGAGTGAGAATGAGTGGGGCTAAGTGAGAGCAACTGACAATTACTGAGTGGGTCAGAGTGAGAATGAGTAATACTGTGTGTGTCATTGAGACAGCATGAGTCAAACTAGGTAATAGTGTGTGTGCAAGTTCAAATGAGAGTAAGTGAATGAAACAGAATGAGACTGAGCGATTAACCCCTTCCATGCTGATGACGGCCCCCATCCGTCATGCATTACAGTGCTCGTGTGCTGATGACGGCTGGGGGCCGTCATAAAGCCATTGTTTCTTTAAAAGCCTAGCACACGAGGAAAATCGGCCCAGCATGGAAGGGGTTAAGATTAATTCCAAGCAAGTGTGAACAACCACTCCAAACCCTCCAAAGAAGTGAGTCAGGTTTGCTTACTAGAATTCACGCCAAGGATGGTCACCAGTTGCCACTGTATAATACACATCTGATTGCAAAACAATAAACAATAATAAATACTACCGCCATAATGATGCAGGCTCTGGTCAAATGATGACATCATAATTTGAGATAATCCACTTGTGCAGCCCAAGCACAGACATTCTTGCCTGAAGATTAAATAAGTCCAGAATGTACAAAAACATTTCACTGCCCATGCCTTGTTTCCTTTGAGACACCTGTACTCGACAGACAACACCTGTTACAAACAATCCACAGTTAAAAACTCTTACACATTAACAAAAATTGTAAAAGAGCAAATAGGAACATCAAATGTAAAAAGAGTTAAAAGTGCACAAAAGCTCATCCTAGATGAATATTCAATTACTGTTCAGTATTAAGGCCCTCCCAGGAGTGATGGTTTCTAATTCAATGATAAATCTAGTTTTGAGACATCTCAATATTAGTACAAGGTCTCTGATTTTACCTTGCATCTATTTTACAAGGTGACATCATGTCTATGTTCTAAAATCATAATAAGTCTCCAATTATGATTAACATCAGTGATGGGCAACTGGATCTTGAGTACCATTATGATACGTTACACGCATATGTTGTAGTACTTGCTTCTTCACAGGATGAATTCTACTTTTTATATTGTCTGTTACATGGACACAGTGACACCTATAGTGCATAGTGTAAAAAAGTGGATTGCCCACCTCAAGCAATAATAACAGCAACTTGTCCGGGTGAACTCTTAAAGTCACTAAATTAGCTGAGCTAAACCCTCTGGTAGCTATAACACACAGCAGACAGGCTTAACTTAGGGCAACATCTAAAATATAAATATAAATTAAATAAACAGAATGACACTAAAATGACAAAACTGCAATAAGGGGAACCAGAGTTATGATTTTAAAAATATTTAAGTGGAAATAGAGCCAAAAAGCACCAAGCACCAATTATAGAATATGGAAGCGGTAGAATGCATCTATTGAAGATGCATTAAAATCAGATAGTTTTGTCGTAAGGTCATGCAGAACCTTCGGAGGTCTTGGAAGTCTAAAAAAATCCCAACTTTTTATGGTTTAGGGGGAGTTCCTCTGGGTCAGTTCTTGGACTCACAGGACCACAGGGACAATCTCTTAGGAGGCCACGACTCACTTCAGTAGAAGCCATCATCAGGGTCCAGTTGGGACTGGCCTTTTGCAGCTTGTTGTGTCCCTATAGCCATACAGAATGTCAGCTAACTGACTCTTGGAATCCACTTCTTTCTCCTAGGTACGAGAAGGAGCAAATCCAGTCCTTCAATACTCCTCTCAGATTACAACAAGCATGGTCCAGTCCTCTTGTGATCTTTCCCGGGAGCAGTAAGTGTTCTGAGAATGGTTCCTTCGGGTGAATTTTTATAGTTTGAATTAGCCAGTGTGTGAAAAATTGGGTTGTTGGTTCAACATGCTGTGAGCCCTTCTCAAGCAACAGCCACAATCCTCGTCAGGGTGACCCACAAAAAGTCAATAAATTAATGTATGCTTAAGACTCAGTTAGATTGCCACAAAAGTAGTCAGGCTTAACTTAGAGGCAATTTGTAAAGTATTTATGCAGCACATGAACAGCAATAAAGTGAAAAAACACAACACAAGACAAACCACACACCAATTTAAAAAAATTAAAACTGTTTTATTTGACACCAAAACAAAATAAAATCCAACCGGTAGAGCTGGAGATATGCAATGTCAAAGATTTAAGGTAAGTATAGTGCCTAAAACGTGTAACTCAAGGTTATCTAGTTATCTGGTCGAAGTCAACATGTTTCGCGCCTCTATCGCCCGTAGGTCATTGGCGCTTCACGGCGAGCTTTTGGACAGGGGTAGGTGTACTAGAGGCTACACCCGCATTACTTACCCGACTTTTCGCGGGCGTCCATCCCCTTGACCACTGGAGGAGCGCTCCAATTAATATTTGGTATCATCCAGGAGCAGCTTCTATGTAACAGCTACAACCACATAGCGGGGACACAGGTTCCCTGATCTGCCCTGGATGAGATAAGAGGGTTCTCATTTTAACTTTTATGTATTTTATTCACGTGCACTTCACTTTGTTTTTGGTCCTGACGAAGCGCCAATGACCTACGGGCGATAGAGGCGCGAAACATGTTGACCTCGACTAGTGACACCCAGGCATAGTGGGCCTTGTGGGGTCAGTCATTTTTAAGCAGTACTTTTAACTGCCAAGGGTTACCTAGACAATCTTGTCGCTGCTTCCATACCCTTGATTTTATTACACTATCATGTTTGCACGTAATTGATTTACCCTCCCTTACCCTTCCCCACACACCCGCATGCAGCGCTGGCCCTACGAGGAGCAAAATTGCCCGATGATGAAGCATGACATCCTCCGGGGTGTGTGAGGGCAGCAGAGGATGTATAATGTCTTTCTATCTCCCATTAGGGTACTTTTTACCTAGGATTACTTTCCCCCATTCTCCCCTGTTTTAATGCATGGGTGACTATTTGCACTCAGATACGTGGGTAACTTTTGTACCCTGGTATAGGATCTTTGTCCTCTTATTGTGAACAGAACTGTTTTGCTGAATCCCTTGTTTTTTGTTGATTAAGTAAATATTAGACCTCTGTCCGGCTGGACATGTCCTCTGAATATAGTAACAATTGAGTCTATATTTATTGAATACCTATTCTCCGTTCTAGGGACCGTTGTTGTTTAAAAGACCTTCTATGGTACAGCACAAAGACTTCCATCCATGGTGGATGAGGCACAGAGGAGCAGGAAGAGTGTTACCGATGTTTATCGATATAGCGCAAAAAGCAGCTTGGGTGTCATGCATGGTCCATGTAGCTCGAAGATCCTGATGGGCGTTGCAGATATTCATTGCTGGAGCTTCACATTGGTCGTCACTGCAGCTGTAGATATTGTAGCACAAAATGCATATCTTGTGTTGCCAGTCATTGCTGGCGGTTGCTATAGTGCGAAGAGTCAGGTTCACAGGTGTTTCAGGGAGAAGACAACATATTACAGGGTATGAGGCAGTTATGCTGCACTTATCACAATAGTAATGTCAGAAATTAAATGTATAGTGTATGGGACCTGAGGCTCAATACCCCAAGCCTCCTAGGATTAGAAAACCCCACAATAGCAAAACAACAATTTGGTTCTGCACTCCTTATTGTAGCATCTCAAATAACATCACATGATTAAGAACAACATCAATTCAGCAGGTGTGTTTTAACCCCAGGCATCGTATTCCGCTTCGCCAGCGGAGTTGGCAGAGTTTTACCAACTCCGCGCTCCACTGGGAATGCAAAGTTGGGCAAAGCTCCGCCTCAGTGGCGGAGCGGAGTACGAGGCCAGCCCCATACATTTCTTTTTTAAAACACCACTTACTTTGTCTTCTGCCTTCCCTCCTCCTTGCCGCAGTGTCTTCCTTCTTCCGCCATTTTCCTCCTTGCGTCCCTGTAGGTATTACGTCATGTGTAAACTGCGTGAACACTGCGCATGCGCAGTCCACAGAAGACATTATTCCTACATGAACGTGAGGAGGACGATGAGGGAAAAAGGGAGACACCGCCGCGAGGAGCAGGGCAGGCAGAAGACAAGGTAAGTGGTGTTTAGTATTTTTGTATTCCGATTTGTGGTCCCGGGATAGTCCCACTGGGCTTTTTTTTATAGTCCATGGAACTACGTGGAGCAGCAATTACGCACACTTCCCCCAGGGTTAGTGTGTTTTCACTTTTCTTTAATTTGTGACCTCTTCTTCACAACAAGTAAAGTCATAGCCAACATGCATCGTCCTCTCGGGCTTCTTCAGGGCGAAAAGTGTGTTGTGGAAGGATGCGCTGAGCCGCTCTAATACTGAAGTGCGCGCATGCTGCCAGGAATCACTGAAGGTTCGGATGCCCATACATCGGCCCTCAAAGACCAGATAGAAGGAGAAAAGCATAAAAACGAACTGCATTCATTCATTCCCCTACTCTAGCTGAGGAGAGCAGGTAACAATTCTTTCTCAGAGCTGTCGGATCCTCTACTGGGAGAAAATTAGGTGATAGATGCAGGCGGTCTCCTTGATGAAGTAAGTAGGGCACCTGCCCCGAGATCACCACACCTCCAGTGCACATCCACTTTGGTAACAATTTTATATTAACTCCTCCCCCGGGTTTGACAACAGATACCACCCCCCACTGGGGTCCATGAGGTGTCACACAGCCGCGACCGATGTAAGACAAGATAACTTTATTCACGCCTTGATTCTCTTGCCGTTTCAAACCAGAAATTGAGTTTTCTTGTTTTTCCCAATATATTTTTATTTTTCATTTCAAAGAAAAAGCACACATTAAAGTAACAAAAAGTAGACAAAGTTTTCTCATCTTACATTTGTTCACCTCACAATATCAAAGAAAATCCTTAGTCGAAACTAACAAGAGAAAAATAAGACAAATAAAAAAAAAACATATACATTCCATTGAAGGGAGCCAATACATGGACATATCATATTTTGACATTTTAACATTTTACACCCTATCATCCTATTCCTGCCCTCCATTTCTCCAGTGGTCCCCAGATCTTGAGGCCCCGAATCCTCCCGACCCTGCCTTTTCTAGCATATATATGTTTCTCAAGATTATATATAGCAATAAGATTTGCTAACCATGTTTGTATAGATGGAGGACTCTTATCTAGCCATACTCTAGCTAACATTAATCTGAACACAGCAGCTGCCATAAACAAAAACATTACGTCGCCCGAGTCCGTTTGTGCATTTCCCTCATCAACCCCCAACATAATTAAACTTACTGAAAAGGTTATCTGTATCCTTAATGTATTAACTAAAAAGTGTTCAATGTCCTTAATTAATGTATGTAGCTGCGGACATGTAGCAAACATGTGGACAATATCAGCCTCAATGGAATTACATCTGGGACATGTGATACCCTCTGTACCCCCCCACTTCGCAATCCTAGATGGAGTATAATACAATGAAAATAAGGTTTTATAATGTTGGGCTTGCAAGGGGGCAGACAAAGCATGGTCCGACCTAGTTCCAGAGATTCGTTAAAAACTTTCGGGGTAGCCTCTATCCTCTCCTCCCATTTAGCCCTATGCTTATCTAGATCATCTGGTCTATTTTTTGCCAAGGCAGCATATATTAACCTAATGGAATATTCCTCTCCCGCAATTATCCCTTCCATCAGTTCATAAGGTTGAAAACCCAATGGACCCCCTTGCTTATTTCTTAAAAAACTCCTTATCTGAAGATATTTAAAAAATCTCTTCTATTTATGTTGTATATATTCACCAAATCCTCGAATTGTACCATAGTCTCAGAGTTTATTAAGTCCCCAATTTGATGTATCCCTTTATCTTCCCAACCAGCCATTACATGATCAGCAAAAATATCTTCGGGGAAGGATTTATTTTTATAAACTTTGGTATATCTATTAAACCTGCCCATACCTGTTTTCTTCAAAAAAGAACTCCATATTTTAAGTGCCGCCCTAAGAGTCTTATACGTCTGTCTTCTAAGCTGACCCAAGTCAGTGAAATAGAGAAAGCAATTCTCCGCATTCTCTCCTAATACCGCTGTGTAGGCTTCAACTGACATATTAATAGACTTTGATGACCCTCCACCTCCCCCTATTAGTCCCTGCATATACTGAAGAGCAGCAGCCAAATAATACATCCTAAAGTCTGGTGCACCCCAGCCCCCTCTATCCCTTGGCAACGTAATAAATTTATAAGCCCTACGAGTTTTTCCTTGGGCCCATATAAATCTATTAACTACTTTCTCCAACATACTAAACCATTTATTCTCAAAAATTAGAGGTATTGACCTAAATAAATACAAAAGTTTGGGTAAGACCATCATTTTTAACACATTCGTGCAGCCAACCAGTGAAAGGTGCAAGTTGTTTATCCTTTCCAAATCACTTTTTACCTTCGCAATCAATGGCTTGATGTTACACTCGACTACCTCCTCCAGATTTGCGGAAATGTCAATCCCTAAATATATTGCACTGCTAACCACCCTAGTATCCTGACTAATTGCAAACCTATTCAAGATTATTTGAGTCTTTGTTTTGTTTAGACTATAACCTGATACCAGTCCAAATTCCTGTGCCTCTGCTTCTATACCTATCATAGCCCTAACAGGGTTGGGAGTCAGTATAGCAACATCATCCGCATAAGCGAGGGTTTTCACGGTACTGTCATTTATTGTCATAGACTGAATCTCAGGATTTCCCTCTAGTTTGCGAAGTAGTGGCTCTATATATAAGGCAAAAAGCAATGGAGAAGACGGGCAACCCTGTCTGGTCCCTCTTTGTATATGTACTGGATCTGAGTGCCCTCCATTTACTCTTATTTTTGCGACCGGGTTTCTATATAGAGCTTGTATAGCCTGTATGTAACCTGGCCCAATACCACACCACTTCGTGACCTCCCATAGATAGTCCCAGGCGACCCTATCAAATCCCTTCTCGGCGTCTAAGAAGAGAGCCGAAATAGGATCGCCTGCCACCTCTGCCGCATCAAACATAGTGATGACTGTCCTAATATGCTGTGTAGTACCCCTCCCGGGTATGAAACCATGCTGTGATGGGCTCACCAGATGTTCTATACAGCCTGCAAGTCTTTTTGCCAACATCTTCGAGTATACCTTAACATCTGAATTCATCAGAGTAATTGGCCTGTAGGATCCAGGGAGAGTTAAGGGCTTCCCTTTTTTAGCGATAACAATTATATCTGCCCCTCCCCATGAATCCGGTGCCTGCCCCCCTTGTTGTACGTACAACATAACCTCAAACATATAGATCAATAAACACTCCCTAAATACCTTATAAAACTCAATCGGGATTTGATCAGGTCCAGATGCCTTTCCTGACGGTAAACTACTTAATGCATCGGTGAATTCCTCTAGACCTAGGGTAGATTCTAAGATTTCTCTTTCTTCTCCTGAAAGAAGTGATGGGACTACATCTTAAAGGTAATTATTAATTTCCACTACTCCCCCTGTGCCTTCCCGTGTATAGAGTTTTTCATAGAATATTCTGAAAACATCCCTTATCTTATCCGGTTCTGTAACAATGTTATCCAGTGGATCCAGTATTTCCTTTATCTCTGCAGCTGCCCTCTGTTGTCTAACCTTGACTGCTAGTATATGCCCTACTTTTTCACTGCACTCATATGCTTCCTCTTTTTTAGCCATGTATTTTTTCAGCCAGCTTTCTGGACATACTTTCTACAGCTTCTGCTTTCAATACAACCAGGTTTAACAATACGTGCTCCAGGCTAGCTTTAGATTCTATGGCAGCCGCTAACTTCCCTTCCTCTATATACAACTTCTGCCGGATAGCCTCATTCTTCAATCTCTCCTTCTTCCGTCTTGTCACTACATAAGACAATGTTTCTCCTCTCACATCTGCTTTGAAGCAATCCCAAGTCTGTCCTATAGAAGCGGTGCCATGATTGATCTCCCAAAAAACCCTAATCCATCCCTCCATATGCTTCCTATATTCCGCATCCTGAAGGAGGCTCCTCTCAAAAGTCCATGTTGATCTTTTTGGCGTCACTTGCGGAACCTTAATTGTTAATATAAGCGGGCTATGATCAGAGATAATCCTTGGTTGTTTTTCAATCAGTGTCTCCATAACCAAAGATTTTGAGACTAAGAAATAATCTAATCTTACCAAGACCTGATGGGGTGCTGAATAAAAGGTACTACTATCTGTCATTGGATGTTGCATCAGCCATGGATCCACCAGAAGGTTATTATAAACCATATTAGTGATGGCCCTATTTACCTTCTTCTTTCTACCACTATATATCCCTCTTGTACTCATAAATGAGCTTGTAGGGTCGTGTAAATTAAAATCACCACAACAAAGGACAGGTTCGGGCCATTGTGCTAGTTCTGTATCTATAAATTGCCATATCTCCGGATCATCCTCCATGGAGCCATATACAGTCACTAATGTTAGCCTGCGACTTTTGAAACATAATTCTGCTATGACCCATCTCCCCCATTGGTTCTCTTTATTTCTTTTGACTATCACCTCACTTCTTTTCCCAAGAATTGCAACTCCTCTTGTCCTAGACCCTTGCCTACTAGCTGCAAGAACATCAAAGCCCAATTGATTCATCAAATATATCTGTTTTTCCTCAATATGCGTTTCTTGTAAGCATATCAGGTCTACTTGTAAAGTTCTAATATAGGCTGCTACATTTGCCCTTTTCCTTGGATCATTTAATCCACAAACATTTATAGAGACTATTTTACATGACATTGCACTTTTGTAGAAAAAGCCCTTCTTCGTATCCCAGCTATTTCTTTATTCGCTTCTCCCTCCATTCCCATCATTCTCCTCCCTTCTCTTCTTGTAAAAAATACATAGAACAAACTATAAATGCAATCAATGTGTGCTAAAGAACATGGCCAAACTATACATCTCGGTTGGTTTTTTGACCCCCCTCCCCTCCCCCTCCCTTCCTCTTCCCTCCCTGCCCCCCTCCCTACAGGCAAATAGGTCAGCAATGACCTATGTGTGGTCGCTTCCTGGGTGTGTTAGTCGCACCCCTCTCGCATCTTTTTCCATGTCTCTCCTATATTGTTATCTAAACATTTTCCGACAGGACCCTGCTTTTCTTCTCCTTTCCCAACTCCTGAATAAACTCTTGAGCCTTCATTTCCGACATGAACATCCTGACTCTGCCCCTTGTGATCACTTTCAATCTAGCTGGGAACAGCAGATATGCCTCAGACCCCAAGGCCTGAAACTGTGGAATCATTTTCCTAAGCCTCCACCTCCTCTCAACCGTCACGTGACAAAAATCTGGTCTTGTAAAGAAGGTGACACCCTCTACAGTTCTTTTACTATCCGGTCTGGCTTTCTGGATAATTTCTTCCCGGAGCAAAAAGTTCCCAACATAAACTAATAATGCTCTGGGGAGTGGTGCTTTAGAGCCTCCTTCGGCTCCATATGTTTTACGCTGGACAAAGGGGAACCTGTGTGCCCTCTGGATCTCTGCCTCCCACTGCCACTGGGATTCAGGAAATGCACCTTTTAATAGTTTGATCACAAAACCCCTAGGGTCCTGTCCTTCAAGCCCTTCTGCCACCCCCAAAATGCGAATGTTATTGCGTCTTTGACGATTTTCAAAATCCTCCATTTTCCAAAGAAAATCATCCGCCTTCTTTTCCTGCTGTGTTTTAAAATGACTGAAGCTACGAAAGTCATCCTCTATCTTGCCTGTTCTTTCCTCTACTTCAGCTACTCTCCCTGCCAATCCTTCATACAGCTTGTTTGTTTTCCGGAGCGTATTTTGAATCTTCTTAAAGTCTTGTCTTGTTTTACGACTTGTAGATCTTGCTTCAGTCTGTATTTGTTTCAACATATCAAAGACCATTCCTAGTGCCTCATCTCGCCTTGAGCCTGTCTCTTGCTCTTCCTGATATGTCTGTGAGGTTGCCGAATAATCCCAATCTAATTTTCTATCCGCACCTCTTGTGGGCGTTCTTTCATGCCTATAATGTCTCAGCTGTCTCTTTTTTTGTGTAGACTCTTTACCTATGTCTGTTCCTGAGGAAGTAGAGGCAGACCATGAATCCTCTTCCTCCTCAACTTCATCATCGTCTTCATCATCCTCCTTTTCTCCCTCATCTTCTGTAATCTCCCCTTCTTGTCGCCCAGAGTCAGAATCTTCATTAACTGAGTAACAATGATCCCCCTCCAACGAGCATACATCTTCCTTTTCCCTGGGGTAAGCAGCATCTACTTTCTCAGCCACCAGATTAACAGCACTTCCCCATGAGGAGTTAGGGGTTTTAGCCCTTATTTCAGCCTCCACCTGCATGATTGCCCGTAACATCTCTGCATTTTCATTTTCATTTTCTTTTCCGTTTTCCTTTACATGCCCCCTCGACTCCCCCTTACCAGTTTCTGTTCCTCCATTCACAATATCTCCTTCTGCCAACACCGTCATTTGCAGTGTCCCCTTCTCTTGTTTCTTATCGTCCTTTTGTACAACCCTCTGTCCCGCATTCTCCATTGCTTTCTCCATCAAGCCATTTCCAGCGTTCTGCTCGAGAATGAAGTTTGCCGCGAGGGGTTGCCTAGCAACTGCCGTCTCCGCGTCTACCACGCTTCCAGCTCCGGTCTTCGCAGCTACCGCTGCGTCCTCGAGGACGTTCCGATGTCTGACAGGCTCTGCTTCTGCATTGTCCCCTGCTGAGATCGCCAGGCCCGCTGTCCCTAGGCTGGCTGGTCGAGTAAAAGTTTCTGGTAAGGTGGGCTGTCTGAGGGGGGTTCCTTTGTTCTTTCCGCTCGGCTGTTTTTCAACTGGATTAGCGCGACCTTTCGCCGTAGCGCTCTCCTCACCGCTCGGTTTCCCTTTCGGTTCCAGCTTCTTCTTTACCGGAGGGATCACCACTTTCCTTATGGCGCCTGGGTTCTTTGCTGCCATCTGCGTCCTCTGTACTGCGGGCGTCTCAGGTTCCATGGGAGTTGATTTACTGCTCTCGCTCCCCTCTTTGACTTTTAATTTATCAGCTTTAGCAGATCTTGGGGGCATTGTTGATCTCCGCATGCAGCTCACCTCTTGGGCTCTGAATAGTGGACGGCTTTTTACTTGCCACAGCAGTCTGGTTGTAAGCCTTCTCAAGCTTTTAAAAAATCTTCTGAAATCGGCGAGCAAATTAATAGTTGGCTGTACGGCACTGTAAACTATGCTAGTAACATGGTCGATGTCGGTAGCCATCCGCAGGGCCTGACACCATCACTATAAGTCCAGCTCTATCATAGTGTAGCCACCAGATAGGAGAGAGGTTTGGTGCGACTGCTCACAGCACCCCACCGCGGCCATCTTGCCGTCCCAGAAATTGAGTTTTCAATGTTTTTATAAACCGCGCTATCACATTGTCTCTAAAAAACGTATTGAGTAGAGAGATCCCACAATTAATCGGTGACTCTCCCTCACAATGTTTGGTGGGAATATAATCGACAAGAGATTTCTCAACTAATACACATCACTGGCGTGATATGTGCTACAGAATGCATGTAAAGAATGACGAATTTAGTTCGTCAGACAGGCACATTAAGTGTCCATTATTTGCATCAATGGTGTAATAAAAGCTAAACATGATCCAGGCATGAGGATCCTTGATGGACGTAATTCACACATGACTGCTCTTGGTCAAAGTGATTAAATGTTTGTATCTTGACTAACATGTACAAAATTATCTTTCATAAAATGACGCTTATAGCTGAACTGTAAGTTTTGGTTCAAATTTCACTGAATAAATATACCTTAGCGAGTGCATTTGTTTTTCACTGGTCCTGAAGAAAGCCTACCTATTAAGCAATATAGGCTGAAACATGTAGACCAAACCACAATCATTTCACGGATGTTTGTGATCACTTACATCACACATAGCATCCCTGTTTCTGTTCTTTTTAACCTTGCACTACGAAACCACCAGTAAAAATTCTAGGTGTCCTAGAGGCAATTTTAAGTTTAATCACACTTTCACTGTCCCGCACTGTCCTCACAAACAAACCCGCTCTGCTGTAACTCAGGCGTTGAAGCACACCTGGGAGGCAATCGTCCTCTCAGGTGGGAACCCAATGATGTTGCATGCCACCAACTAGGTTGGTGGATTAGGGTTCTTTTAAAAAAAGGAAATTTTTCCCTTTGAAGCAGTCTTTGAAATCCAAGATTGTTCCTACCTTGTTATTGTTATTCCTGAAGGGGACTAGGATTAGTTCTGCTATATCCTTTCACTCCTGGTGGTGTTTTGTTTTGTGTAATACATGATGTTCATGTTGTGTAGTTATTGTGTGTGTTGCATGCAAATTTTATTTACATACTAAGTATGGGCGAAATTTGCGAATTTGCATTCCGCGAATTTGCGCGAAATCGAATTTGCAATCCGGAAAAATCAGCGAATTCGTGCAAATTTGCGGATTTTTCATTTTTTGCGTGTTGGCGGGGTTTTTTGCGTGTTTGCGGGGTTTTTGCGTGTTCGCTGGGCTTTTTGCGTGTTCGCGGGCCGCTTGCATGGCGAAGTTACCAATGCGGTCGTGTATGGGCACAGCACCCTCTGGTTCACCACTGCCACCCTCTGGTTCATCACTGCCACCCTCTGGTTCACCACTGCCACCCTCTAGTTCACCCCTGCCACCCTCTGGTTCACCACTGCCACCCTCTGGGTCAGCACTGCCACCCTCTGGTTCAGCACTGCCACCCTCTGGTTCAGCACTGCCACTCTCTGGTTCACCCCTGCCACCTTCTGGTTCAGCACTGTCACCCTCTGGTTCACCACTGCCACCCTCTGGTTCACGACTGCCACCCTCTGGTTCATCACAGCACCTCTGGTTCACCACTGCCACCCTCTGGTTAACCACTGTCACCCTCTGGTTTAGCACTGCCACCCTCTGGTTCACCACTGCCACCCTCTGGTTCATGACTGCCACCCTCTCGTTCATCACAGCACCTCTGGTTCACCACTGCCACCCTCTGGTACAGCACTGTCACCCTCTGGTTCACCACTGCCACCCTCTGGTTCACGACTGCCACCCTCTGGTTCGTCACAGCACCTCTGGTTCACCACTGCCACCCTCTGGTTAACCACTGTCACCCTCTGGTTCAGCAGTGCCACCCTTTGGTTCACCACAGCCACCCTCTGGTTCACGACTGCCACCCTCTGGTTCATCACAGCACCTCTGGTTCACCCCTGCCACCCTCTGGTACAGCACTGTCACCCTCTGGTTCACCACTGCCACCCTCTGGTTCACGACTGCCACCCTCTGGTTCGTCACAGCACCTCTGGTTCACCACTGCCACCCTCTGGTTAACCACTGTCACCCTCTGGTTCAGCACTGCCACCTTTTGGTTCACCACAGCCACCCTCTGGTTCACGACTGCCACCCTCTGGTTCATCACAGTACCTCTGGTTCACCACTGCCACCCTCTGGTTAACCACTGTCACCCTCTGGTTCAGCACTGCCACCCTCTGGTTCACCCCTGCCACCCTCTGGTTCACCACTGCCACCCTCTGGTGCATCACAGCACCCTCTGGTTCACCCCTGCCACCCTCTGGTACAGCACTGTCACCCTCTGGTTCACCAATGCCACCCTCCGGTTCACGGCTGCCACCCTCTGGTTCATCACAGCACCTCTGGTTCACCCCTGCCACCCTCTGGTACAGCACTGTCACCCTCTGGTTCACCACTGCCACCCTCTGGTTCACGACTGCCACCCTCTGGTTCATCACAGCACCTCTGGTTCACCCCTGCCACCCTCTGGTTAACCACTGTCACCCTCTGGTTCAGCACTGCCACCCTCTGGTTCACCACTGCCACCCTCTGGTTCATCACAGAACCCTCTGGTTCACCCCTGTCACCCTCTGTTACAGCACTGCCACCCTCTGGTTCACCACTGCCAACCTCTGGTTCACCACTGCCACCCTCTGGTTCATCACAGCACCTCTGGTTCACCACTGCCACCCTCTGGTCAACCACTGTCACCCTCTGGTTCAGCACTACCACCCTCTGGTTCACCACTCCCACCCTCTACCGAGACCTTTTGTGACGCAGCGGCAGCACAAAAGATGCGCCATGGTGCTGGGTATTAACAACGAGACGCATCTGAGAGATGCATCACGTTGTAAAGCCCTGCACCAACAGAAGGCGTTCCGGAGCAGGGGAGGGCGTTCCTGCGCAGGAACGCCTCCTAAAAGTGGCTGAGTGAAATCTACAAGAATTCACTCAGTCACTTTTAGGCCAATGCTGCGTCAAAACCCTGCGCCTGCTTGAAGCAGGCGCAAGGCTTGACGCAGCATTGGGGAGATAGGGCCCCCAGAGCATTGCTGGAGCTGCGTCGCAGCTCCAGCAATGCGCTGCTTTTACAGCACAGATGTGTGACGCTTCTGTGCCGTTTTTGCCACATGGTGCGCCGCATTGTAAATGCGGTGCACCATGGGTGGCGGAGCTGCGGCGCACAATAACTGGGGCATCCCTGGGGATGCGCCAGTTATTGTGAATCTGTCCCTATACATTTAGCCACCGAGGGAGCACTTACTGATTAGACAGTAGAAAGTACTCCAGTTGAGTAGAGGTATTGCACAAAAAGGGGCATCTTCGTGGACAAACACGCAGGGCGGGATTCCTTCTGCCCCCTGTTAGACTCGTTTTTTGTGCCCTTCTGCCCTCTGTTAGACTCGTTTTTCCCTTGTTTTTCTGCCCTTCTGCCCTCTGTTAGACTCGTTTTTCCCTTGTTTTTCTGCCCCCTGTTAGACTCGTTTTTTGTGCCCTTCTGCCCTCTGCTAGACTCTTTTTTTGTGCCCTTCTGCCCTCTGTTATTCCCTTGTTTTTGTGCCCTTCTGCCCTCTGTTAGACTCGTTTTTTGTGCCCTTCTGCCCTCTGTTAGACTCGTTTTTGTGCCTTTCTGCCCCGTTAGACTATTTTTTGTGCCCTTCTGCCCTTTGTTAGACTTGTTTTTCCCTTGTTTTTCTGCCCTTCTGTCCTCTGTTAGACTGTTTTTTTGTGGCCCTCTGTTATACTCATTTTTCGCTTGTTGTTCTGCCCTTCTGCCCTTTGTTAGACTGCTTTTTGCGCCTTTCTGCCCTCTGCATCACCACATCATCACTCAGCACTATCCCAGCCCAGCATCACTCAGCACCACCACATTATCACTCAGCATCACCACATTATCACTCAGCACCACCACAGCACCACTCAGCACCACCACAGCATCATTCAGCGCCACCACTGCATCACTCAGTGCCACCACATTATCACTCAGCACCACCACAGCACCACTCAGCACCACCACAGCATCACTCAGCACCACCACAGCATCACTCACCACCACCACAGCACCGATCATCACCACCACAGCACCAATCAGCACCACCACAGCACCACTCAGCGCCACCACAACATCACTCAGCACCACCACAACATCACTCAGCACCACCACAGCATCACTCAGCACCACCACATTATCACTCAGCACCACCACAGCACCACTCAGCACCACCACAGCATCACTCAGCACCACCAAAGCACCACTCAGCACCGCAACAGCACCACTCAGCACCACCCCAGCATCACTCAGCACCATCCCAGTATCACTCAGCACCACCACAGCACCACTCAGCATCACCACAGCACCACTCAGCACACCACAGCACCACTCAGCGCCACCCCAGCATCAATCTGCACAACCATTCAACAACAACTGGTTCAAATATGTTCTCTCAATGTTTCAAACTTTATTACAAATGTCACAAAAAGATGTTAATATTTCACTTCTGTTCTTGGATTTTCGTCACAATAAAATATACTGAACATAATCTTCACAAAAGTTATTTACAAAAGTTTAAGCTATTGCCATTATAAGTTAAAATCACTTTTATTTAAGTATTAATTATTTTAAAAAATTCAAAGCCATTGTAATTTGTAATATCAATACAGCTAAGTCACGTAAATACAAAACATGTTGCATTACAAATGCTATAGGTGTCACATTTGAGAAAGTTATAGCTATTGGCATTGTAAATGACAAAGCTATTAATTTAGCTATTTTCAAAACCAACACATAAATAAAAAAAATTGTCATTTACAAGACCAATAGCTCAAACTTTCCTAATGCGAGACCTATTGCATTGCAAATGCTTGTTTTTATATCTGTCAGTGCTTCCTGTTGAGGTTTAATTTTCGTGACAGGCGCCTCATTGCCTACTTGTAACTATTCTCTGACCCTGCTTCAAGGGTTAGAGCAGGGTCAGAGAAAAGTTGCAAGTAGGCAACGAGGCGCCAGGAAGCACTTACAGGCTTACAGCAGCAGGTGCCCAAGTTGAAGTTAATTTCTTTGTAACCCTTTTGTAAAAGGTTACAAAAAATTAGCTTCAACTTTTGCACCTGCTGCTGTAACCCTGTAAGTGCTTGGCTGAAAATTCGCTCCCGCTGATTTGCGGATTTTACCGCGATTCCGCGATTTTTGCAGATCGCGAAATCGCGGAAAATCCGCAAATTCCGCGAGCAGAACAAATTTTCAGCCCATGCTTATTACATACACTTAGGACCTGATTCCGATGAGGTTAGGAAGGCCTCCTAACAGCATTTGCTCCGTCCGAATCAGATCGGGAACATGTCTTTCCGACCGACTTGGAAAGGTTTCCCGCTGACCAAGTATGATGTGAGTTAGGTGCCAGGAATATCCCAATCCAAACCCAACAGCATTCAGAATGACCGAGCCATACGGAGCAGAATCATATGTCTCTACAGGCTGCGTTTCCGAACGACTGAGTACGATGGTGGATTTGGACAGCCTTTCCAAATATTGCCCTTCAACACAAATCAGCTGTCGAATTCAGACCTCGGTGGCCCGTAGTGGCCTCCCAGCACCTGGAGCCTTCCCAATCAGGCCCATAGGTGTACCCATGGATCCCCCGTACTAGCCATGCACAGTGTGGCAGGCACCAGGGGGTGCCCGACATTGGGTACCTGATTTTCCCCAGCAACCTCTTTCTTCAATGGGAGCCAATGCATTTGGTTGGAACAAAGGCTCCTGTTGAAGTCAATGGGAGTCCAACCGAATCATATCTGGAAGCATCCGGATGCATCGTACTCGGTCGGTTGGACTTTCCCGATCTGATTCGGTTGGAAACCATTCCTAAACCCATTCGGTTGGGCACCTTTCGAAACAGCATCAGAATCGGGCCCACTGTGTGAAGCCTTTTTTGTGACACTCAGTGTATGTATTTTGTAAGAGTGCTGTGCCAATGCTTTACACATTGCCTCTGTGATAAGCCTGACTGCACAGTGCCAAGCTACTCAAGGGTGAGTGCAGAGTATACAGTGAGTGCAATCACCCACCCCTGATGGGATTGGTGGGTTCTGCCTGTCTAGTATCTCACTTCAGCCAACCAGAACTTGCAGGTTCCAAAACGTACTCACTAATGTTTTGACTCTAGATAGAAATGAAAGTAATAAGGATTTATATTTTTTCGGTTTTCGACTGTAATGCCCTTAACGTAGAGACTGGTTAATGTACTACTACTGTTTTTTATTTAGAGACCTTGTGTTCTCATACTCTCTTAATAATGTCTCATTGGTGACAGAAATTCTACACATTCTGGGGACAGTCTTCCTCACAGAAGAATCTGTGTAAATTAGAAGCGCCCTACAACTGTGTCATATATCAGGAAACTGAAAAATGGCTGGCCCTTCTCCAGAAAATATAAATGTGATCCGAAATTTCTCATCACAATTGTGTCTGAGAACATACAGTCTTTTCAAAAGAGCTTCTAACTCTTCAATCATGGTGCAGATAGATCTTTTTAAACCCCCCACCTTTGATATCAAAGTGGGAAGACTTCATTGGTTCCCAAATCTAGCCTATTTAGTGTCGAACCAGAGACCATATAAGTCTGGCCACTCAGTTGAAATAGGGTAATAAGGGCATCTTTTATTTAAGGTGGCCTGATGAGGATGCAAAGGGACTTTCCTAAACACAAATGACCCTAGTCTCTTGAACAAAGAAATGGGAAAAGGAAGACAAGAGGTGGGGCAGACAACCATTTCTCAGTGAGGCAGTTCCCCATACCATAGTTATTTCTATAGCAATACTTTTATACACAACCCCTCTCATTTTTAAACTTATTTCCCAAACTGGCATTGGGAATTGTGTGCATAAATCCATCCACCATGCGCAAAGTCCTAACAAGAAAAGTACAGTACAGAAACAAGAACAGTAGTCTAAAATACAAAATAACCAGCTAAGGAAAAAGATAAAACCAGAGACCATTTACGTCTGGGCCACTCAGTTGAAATAGGGTATTAAGGAGGACATCTTTTATTTAAGGTGGCCTAACTAGGATGCAAAGGGACTTTCCTAAACACAAATGACCCTAGTCTCTTGAACAAAGAAATGGGAAAAGGGAGACAAGAGGTGGGGCAGACAACCATTTTTCAGTGAGGCAGTTCCCCATACCATAGTTATTTCTTTAGCAATACTTTTATACTCAACCCCTCTCATATTTAAACTTATTTCCCAAACTGGCATTGGGAATTGTGTGCATAAGTCCATCCACCATGCACAAAGTCCTAACAAGAACAGTACAGTACTGAAACAAGAACAGTAGTCTAAAATACAAAATAACCAGCTAAGGAAAAAAATAAAATACATTGATCTTGATAGAATTGTACAAGCTCAAATTGGAAAGAAAACTATGCACAAACACTGAGATTCACTGACGAAAACACAATTAAAATTACATTACAGTTCTGAAACAAAATCAAAAACCTCTGAAATTCACTTGTCATGCATTGCTACATGAGTCATAACTTTTATCTCCACACACTTTCGTGCAAATGACCTTGAATACCACGTACTACTTAAGTTTATGCTGATTTGGTGTTCAAGTTCTTCAAAACAGTATAAGATATTGTCAAAGATAATTGTCTTAGGTAAGGATTCCGTTTGAAGGGTGGATATAAGCCAAAGTCAAAACAATGTACGTCATCAATGTAGACCTTATTGTGTGTTTGTTAACAACATAGGAGCTTATTTATGAGCTCCTGTATCACTTTTGTGCCTCCTTTGCGTCACTTTTAGAGATGCAATGGTGCTGTAAATAATGCGCTATGTTGTGCCATATTTACGAAGTGACGCATCTAGGCAGATGCGCACTTCATAACCCCTGCGCTACATTATACCTGCATCAGTAATAATGTATGCAGGGTGGGCATTACCCCGCAAGAGAGGGTCGTAGAACTGGCAAAGTGAAATCTATAAGATTCCACTGCTCCACTTCTAGGACACCAATGCGTCAAAACCTTACGCCTGCCCCATGGCTGGCGTAAAGGTGGCGCAGGCCCTTTCACATGGGGCTCATCTCATGTGAAAGGAACTTTGCCGGAGTTACGTCACGCTTCCAACACAACTCCAGCAACGCACCACTTTTGCGCCAACTTACATGTCAGTAATGATGACACATCAGTAACTCCTTGTGACATGAAGCGTCATACAGTAAATATGACGCATCCTAGATGTTGCAAGGAGTGCAGAATGAAAAGTGTTGCATCACTACTTTCATGCAGCGATGCACCACTTCTCATAAATGAGGCCCATCATTTCCTCATGTGTTGGTACTAAACAGTGGAGTGAGAGGATTAAATCTGTCAATTGTGCTTTAAAAGTGCTTGAAATGTATAAGGTAATATTTAGTGTTGCATCATTTTAATTATTTATATTCTCAGGCCCAGATTTACTAATATTTTGCATCAGGGTCGCATCACTTTTTTGGCACAGCTCTAACACAAAATCAATTTTGGGGTTTCCAAAGTCTGATTTGTGTGATTTTGCTCAACAATGGAGTCGTATGTACTGATTTCCATTACTTTGCATCAAGTAGTCGTTCCCATGTATCCACCCATGTATTCTCACTCATACCCATATTTACAAACACTTTAAAAAATGGGTTTATGCCAAAGTAATGCGTCTATCTGAACATGTCCCAAATGCAAGGGTGCTTCAGAAGAGTAGCTGCTAGTTAACGTTCTCATCGAAGCTACCTACACCCTTGCAATGATAGCTTTAGTTGTTAGGTGAATTCAAATGCAGTTTATTTCAGTCATTCATATCGTACATAATACATCTGGCAAACAGCGTGCTGCTCACTCTTCTAAATAATTATTTCTAAGCACTGCGTCCTACAGAAATAATACAAATTAAAAATAAAAATGCACACCCTACTATGTGTAAAACAAGGCATTTAAGCAGAGCTTGCACCCACAAAATACTGTTCGATGAGCGAAACACTGTTAGATTGGCTTTAAATATACAGTGTACTACGTTTATTTTATTTTCTAGGTACTGCTCACAGCACGAAAGTGTGACTATTACAATTAATTAGGCATTCTGAACTACCTCACTAAAGCTAACAGACTGTACTGACGTCTGCGTGCATTGTTAAATAAAACACCACACTAAAATTCGAGAGGCGATACTGTAAATTAAGATGTAACACCTGAGGCAATCCGATTGTGTAGACAATGTTTGCTGTCCAGTTTGCGAGCAGCAAACCAACAAAATTTCCTCCTGGTGGTATGTAAAGCTGCAAAGTCACCTGCCTTACAACCTGACATTTTTAAAAATGTGTAAGCTTTGCAGAGCACAATTTTTCTTCTGAAAAACGCAGCTTCAGCAGCGATTACCGGCAGCCGGAAAGAAACCCTGCTGTGAGGGGCTCAATGGGCAGCAGATGGACTGGTGCCCCTTGGCCACTGTCACTCTTCAGACCACCCCAGCCAGCCCCCTCACTGGCTTCTGTCTTTTATCACAGCAATACCAGTGCTTAATTTGTAAACGAATAGGCGCCAGGGCCCAATTATTCGCACAGAAGATCGCGACTGGCACTATCAAAAGTCGGAATGCTAAATACCAATGCATATCCATCTCATGCCCCTTTAAACCAACATCAGACACTCACCAATTCTGTATCTTACCACCTGACAGTCCTCACCTCTTTGATTCTTGTTTTCTCTCTTTTTCACTGTTTTTTTCTCTTCCTCCTTCTTTTGCTCTTTTCTTCTTTTCTCTCTCTTGCTGTGGATCAAAGTCTGTAGAGGACAAATAAGTATCAGTCCCCAAAATTGAGTGTCAGTGGTCCCCACCCGCAACCACCAGCTCAAACTAACCACTGAACAACACTGATACGTTTATGGTGTGTTAGGGTGTAGCGTGACTACATCACCTCTCAGCTGCATTGCTCTCAAGAGGTAGCTGCAGCTAACAGTTCCCAGACTGCTTTTCTTCTTGATAGTAGTGGATTGATTTCTTTAAAGCTCCACAAAGCCAAAGGCGAACCTCTGTGCTTTACACCCCTTTGATTGAGGTTATGACAAACATTTTTCACATTATCTGAAGCAGCACTATTTTATGCTTCTATTTTTTGTCATGAAACAAAGAACATTTGTGAAATACGAGGCATGACATGGGGTATCCTAGTTTGTGAATCCATTAACCACATTTTTTGCTTCTTTGCAACCATTTTTCTTTGGAAAATGTTTACCAGGCTTTTCCTGGCAAATTATGCCTAAAGAAAATTGGAGCTGTGTGGGAATTGAAGAAATCCCAGAATCCTGATGCAGGCGTATATATTCACTGGTGCTAGAGTTGGTACTTACACAGCGCTCGGTTTAATGGTCTTTTCCGAAATTGCAGAGCACAATCATATTACAGAATATACCAGGGTTTTTCGTATCTTTTCTGTAATGAGAACTATTTTAGATTAATGAAAATCATCCTGAGCTACTAATATTATTAGTGTTGTAATAGTGACAACGGGCACAGGTGAAACGGTGCTGAAAACTACAGCCAAAATAAACAAAATAGGCTTGACAAAGTTGTTTTTCAGTATGTTTTAGTTTTCAAATATATTCATTCCACATATTCCTTCAATGCATATTCAAAAATGTTCCATAATGCATCTTATCTGCAATTTGTCACATTTAAACTCACAACACTACATGGTGGTGGTTAAATATGAAGTGGAAAATCCCCATGATTAAAAGCCATTATCTTTGTTTATTCTAGACATTCCCCTGATGAATGCTATACGCCGAAACGCATAGGGAAAAATTGTGACAAATTGTAGATATGATGCGTTATGGAACATTTATGAATATGCATTGAAGAAATGTGGAATGAACATATTTGAAAACTAAAACATACGGAAGAACAACTTTGTCAAGCGTATTTTGTTTATTTTGGCTGTAGTTTTCAGCACATTTTCACCTGTGCCCGGAGAGACACCCCACAAGGGTGGGGTTGCAACCCTATCTCAGTATACTTACGCTCCCGAGCAGGGAATGATTTTCTGGAGCACGGTCAACCAGCATAACCACGTTGAAACTACGCAGTTCACGACCTAACACCAATTTAGTAATAGTGACAACATCAGACAAGGTTACATTAGTGGCAACCATTTGCAAGATAACTCGCTGTGATCACTTCAGTTAATCAGGAACGGGTTCAAGCAGTAATGTAAAAAAGGGTTGTTAATGCTGTGATTGTGAGGAGACATCACCCTAAATTGGGATTCTCTTCTCTTCTGCAATGTGACAGAACTAATGGTGGTTAGGCAGGGTACTATCCAAAGGTGGATGAGTGCACAGCCCGCAGTGCTGGGCCACTGGGAAGTCAACATGAACTGGTTAACGCGTGCTGAGGTGCAAGACTATAAAGCACGCACTTGTCCCCCAAAAATTCACCAAAATCTGAGGTTCATGGAGAAATCTGGCGGCTGAGATGGCGTAGGGGGTTGAGCACTGGGCCTGACATTCGATCAATAATTGATGCCCGTGAAACAATGATATGGTTCAATGACGACAGGAATAACATTTTATATTTAATAGAGAGAAAATACCAAGAAACCGGAGGAGAAGATAAGGCGAGCTTATACTGTGGGAATGTTCTCCTGCTTTAAGGATTGCACATGTCTGCTGTCATGGGGGTGGGGATGAGCACTATTTTGATGTTCAGGTGTGAAATAATACAAAATAAAACTGATTTTTAAGAAAGTAATGTTAAAAAGGCTTTGTCATTGTGGAAGTCCTTTTTGTGTGTAATACATAACATAGTTGCAATGTCCTAGACAAATAGGTAATAATATTAGAAATATGCCTCCCAAAAGCCTCATGCTTTATCACTAAAATGTCAGCTTTAAATATATTTTGAAAATACAGGCATTTTTTTCTAAACATCAGCTATTGGGTCCCAAAAATGCACACTTTTTCTCTTGAATTTTGGTATGCATGCATTAATTTAACCAAGCAAAAGACTTTAATTTAATAGGCTGAGCTGCGCACAGGAGAACTACTTACAGATAGCTGGAGAGCCATTAGTAACACACAAACTACTCATTGGAGAAGAATGGAATAGAACTTGCAGTCCCCTTGCTAATAATATATGTGTGAGTAGAAATTAACTGTCATCTATTTGCAATAAGGAATTCACTCAAATCAAATTTCTTAAAATTAAAAATTTGCACTTCGGAAGCAGGACCTGCTGCCTTTTTGCAACTGCACATCACACAGAAGGTGGAAGATAGTACCTCTATAAGGATGGCTTTGACAGACTGCAATGCCAGTAACAGAGACCCATTGGTATGAACCAAAAGTGCCTCACCTTAACCTGTCAAGGACAAACCTCAGGCCGACTGGAAAGTGGGGCATGCATTTGAAACCGTGTATCATTGGGGAAGGTGTTTGTGTGGGTCCTTACAAGATGGCAGTTTGAAGACCAATGTGCTGCCTATAGTTAAGGATTCAGATTTTCTGTATTTACTGATGTTAATAAATAAACACTGGCAGAAAACAATCTGTTGCCCGTCTGCATTTATTTTCAAATAGAGTAAAATATTGACATGGGGGGCCCATTAGGATGTCGGGTGGATCGCCACCGCCATGGGGGCGGTGGTGATCCGCCCGCCATCCTTGTCCGCCCGCCACCTATTTCCCCCCAGCCATTTTACTATGGCCATTTTACTATGGCGGTGGACGGAAACACTGTCCGCCGCTTTTCCGCCCCGGTCGCCTTGAGGCCCGGGCGGAAAAGGGTTTAAATGGTTACGGGTCTATCAGACACCGCCAGCCATATTAGGATGGGCTTTGGGAGATGCCTTTCTGTGGCGGCAATGCTGCCACGGAAAGGCAGACAGTCTTTACTTTGGGGGCCCCCTGCGGGCCCCCATGGTGAAGGCAAGGTGGTGGTGCACATGGGGGTACCTGTGGTACCCCCCTGCATTTGCATACACAATGCGACAGGCACCGTGCGGTGCCTGCTGCTTTGTGTATGCAAATGCATACCATGCATTCATAACATTGCGACGGGTGCCGCTGTGAACACCGCCCCCCGCAATGTTATGAATCCATGATGTGCCCGCCAGTGTGGCAGACGCATCATAATGGCCATGGCGGGACCGCCGTTCAGATCACGGGCGGTCCCGCTTTGCCCGCCCGCCATCCCAATGGGGGCCTATATGTTTTTGAGAGTCTCTTAATGCTGTTACTCATGATTGTCAGGTCAATGGCTGTGCAGATTGAAAAGCAATGGAACAGAAAAAATAACACATTCCCACTTATCTAGCAGAAAATCTCACCATCTCTGATAGTTCTTCATCGAATCGTATGCGAGATACCATCACACTTTAGGCTAAGAAGTGTAAAAAGGTGAAAAACAAGGCTGCACGTTGTTTCCATCTATATACTTGGATTTAGAACATTCCTATATCTATCAGGATCATTACAATGCTGTTCCATTTTAGGAAAGCGTTGAAGACACACCTCTTGATAAGACAGTACATAACAGTGCATTCAACAGTTTACAAACAAACTACCTCTCCTTTCACTTGTTGACAATATGCTATTCTCTGACCCTGTACAGGACTCTGATCGCTTGGGACTAGGGTTGTGCTATAGAAATACCACATACATACATCATACATATATAAATACATACATTCATACATACATGCATAACTTACATAGATGTTGCATGTTCAATGGAGTTGGCTCCTTGACTTCACCCCCTCGAATAAGTCATATAATTCCAAGGTCCATTTTTGATGCACAGTGAGATGAAAGCAATTGATGTCCCTCTTTAACTGTGTGTCGGGATAAGTAGACATAGTGCACAGATGAGGGAGCAGTGTCTTTGCTCGTTGGAGTTGGGTTCTTTATTCTACACATGGAGTATTGTACATGCTAGCACTAATAACATAACATGGCTCAATATTATATGGCATTCATGAATTGAATTCTACTTTTGCTACTTTAATGCTTTCTACCTCCATGTAACCTTGAAACTAAGGGTCACATTGCAAAAATTGATGCACCAAACATACACTATTATAACGCCCATATCAGACCAGGCTATACACATATATGCAATCTCCTGTACCATACAGCTTTGTGGCATGAGACTGTCCCTTTCTTGAATAGCACACCTGTTAGAAATGGGGGTCTCAGTGGATTTGTGTGCTTGGCAAATGCACACAGCTCAGCTACTGTCCATTTTTGCTATTACTACCATGCTAGGAATCCATGGCCTTGGGCTGTGGAGCGTTCAATTATGTAATGTTTTAAGAGTGCTTCCAACTCTTTCTCTACAGCTTTTTGTAGATGAAAAGCAACTCCACTGTGCTGTTGAGCAATAGGGTAAACTTCTTCCTTGATATGAAGCTGTACTTGAATTTACTTCAGTTTTTCCCAGGACACGTAACCACATCGGGAATCAACATGTGTTCTCTGAATGCGCACAGAGGTTGTCGTTGAGGTATATCAACCCCATTTCGGAAGCGATGAGCAAACAGGAGCTTTACAAAGTCCCTTGTAGAGGATGAATGGTGGCTTACACCAAAGTCTTTTTGTGTTGCATTGTCACAGTGCCAAGCCAACCCTTAGAGCGGCAGACTCTGAAGCAGAGATCAGGCCCGGGACCAGGGTTCAAGTCCCGACACGGCAGGGTCTTGGGCTCAATGTCCGCGGACTCGATAATTCTCGCCTCGGCGCCTACTCTAATCAAGGGTCCCACGCTGCAACTCTGGGCAATAGCTTGCTTAATCTCCACAATGGCCCCAACAACACTGGGATGCCTGGCTTCACCTTGGGGGTGCCCAGGAGAAGCACCTCACAGGGAGAGCCAGGAAAGGTTCCACAGCGTTATACAGCGCCGGGACGCTCCGTTGCTGGGGCAGCTGTGTGCTTTACAAGTATATTACTTTACATCAGTGCAGATCCATCTTCTTTATCGTTACTCAATAGTGACATCAAAGAACCTATGTAAAATGAGCTTGACGACTATTGATCTTGTCTGGTTTCTACTTGTCGTAGCTGATGTTGCTTTTTGGCTTTAGGTGCATGGCGATAATGCTTCTGGAATGTTCTCGCATCTATCTTTTCATGCCGACGTGACACATGATTTTCTTTTATCTGAGCACTCAATCATGAGTTGGTTCTCCTTCCCAATCTCTTTGCAGACTTGCCCGATGGCTGAACATTTACCATCATGGAAAAATTAAAATCCACATTGGAAGCATGGCTTTGTTTTCCTTGAAGACATTGACTTGTGTGTATGTTGTTTATGCTTGCTTTTCACAATCCAAGCAGATTCATTGTGTGCTGTTCCGGCTTCTATTTCACCAGCATGTCAGTTTTCTCTTGACTGTGTGCTTCTCTTAGCATGTGCCTTCTGAATGAATCTGATAGGCAGCTGTTAGACCTAAGCAGCAATCAAAGGCTTTGAGGCCCATGGCTTCTTCATTGGTGAAATCACAGAATTTGCAATGTTTAATGAGTGCATCAAGTCTTTTAAAAAATTTGGAAAATATCTTTCGAGACAAATAAAGAGACCCTGAGATTGAAAAAAATGTCTGGACCACTGTTAATAGTTATGAAAAATGTGAGGTTTAGCCTTATCTGAAGTCTCACTTCTCAGCTTGCATGGAGCTTGTAAATAAGCCCCCAAGTTTCTGTGGTTGCGATTTGACAGGTAAACTACAAAGGATGTTATACCGAGGTGGATTCAGAAATGGGCAACATCTTGCTGTAGACTGGGTGGTTATGAAAAAGCGTCTTCATTACACATAATTTGGTTATTGCAGGATTGATGAACCCTGTTAAAATCATTATTTTTATCTGTAGAAGTGAGAATTTGCCATGAAACTGTAAAATTTTGTCTATCAGGCAGGGCAATCTTGGTAACATGCTGCCTGGTGAAGCTTTTGTCTCTCTCTGAGAACCTGTTGAATTCTATTTAAAAATGGGGCCACATATGTATGAGCAGTGTTGCGTGACGGACACTAGAAACATCTTTTCTATATGTATAGATATTATTTGTATGTTCCTGTAGAATATTGTGTATTTTTTATATTTCAACAGAATGATGACATCTATGGCGTAGCCGGCCTAAGTATTCTAATTAAGTTATGAAATTTAAAAACGATTTTAGGATGACAGTTTTAGCCTCAATGTTAGTAAATACAATTGAATTTAAACAGCTGTCTGAAATGATATTCAGTCTGGGTTTGCCCTTTGATTATTTCTTATAATAATGATCAGTCTGTATTAGATTTCTCAAGTATTTTGAGACATCAATTTAACATGCCATTAAAAATAAATGCTACATTACGTTATCTAAATTTAGATCTGCTTTTAATATTTTAAAATTGAAGTACTGTGATATGTGTGCCAACTGTCTTACCAATATATATTTTAATGAGTTTTCAACTGGTTTTAGAGCATATCGCGATGATTTTTAGTAATCAATCCATAAATCTGTTTTTTACTTAAACAAATGTGTCCATTATGTTACCAACCTGTTTTCATGCTTTGTTGTAGATATACCTTTCATAGTCAACATTGGCATTGGGTTGAACTTGGCCTCCAACGCTGCTTCACCTTCTAATATGAAAGCAAAGATTGGTAACGGTTACTAGGAGCGCACAGCAAATATCAAGGTTAATGTAGCAAAACAGATTATCAAATAGGTGCTCAGGAAGAGGTGGGGGGCTGGTTACCACAGTCCCCAAGGCAAACCTAGGTCCAAACAATAGTTGTAGTTCTCCGAGCACTCAATATTATCAAAAAGAGAGTCTTTATGTAGTTTTCATTCTTTTAATGTTCACTCTGCTCCACATCCAATCCAATTTTCCATCAAAAGATTGCTTGCAGCCAACGCGCGTTTCGTCAAGTCCGTATCGGACAATTTGACTTCCTCAGGGCTGCAACCCAAAGGATTACAATCAGTCTCTTTCTTCCAAATAAAATTACAAATGCAAAGCAATTCATATATTGTCTGCATATTAATATAAATCCTACAAAACAAGTACCATTCTAACCTAAGTCCAGGTCCAGTGTACATTAACTGTCTATACATATTATTTTCACAAGAAGGACTATATTAGCCAAAGACATAAACTCAGTATTAATATAGAATCAAAAAAGTATTTAGAACCATCAAATTTTATACAAGTCATGCATATTGCGTAATAGGTTCAAGACTGTGGTTATCGAAACCGCCAATAGTTAACAGGTCATATGTAAATAACTCACCTAACTAATGGTAATTGTCTACCCACGGACCATCCAAACGAAATTCCTTGGAAATTGGGTAAATTTCCTTCTCTACACATTCATGATCTATAATAGAGATTATTACACGTATAGTCTTATTGTCAATACTAAATCAATAAAAATAATAGATGTGTCCACCTATTTAGTTACTATCTTTTCAATATATGTACTCACCATGTAATGGTAGGTTTATTGCATATGTCAACTGCGCATAAATTATTTGTCCAAATCCTCACTTATCATCAAAGTCCCAATGTATTATTCCAATCAATTCCTAAAATGAATTGGTAACTGTATCAATAGTAGTCTCTATAGATTATTTATTTAGCCCAATAAAGTATTTATAATGTCTACTTCACCTTAACTTCCAGTGTCTGCACTTATACGTTTTTTCCTTTCAATGTATCTTCAAAATCCTCCGTGTTATAAAGAAACAGTGACACGAGTCCGTGTCTAATAAAAGAAAAGATACAGGAATAAGCCTCATATTGTCCCTAGCTGTCTGTTACTAAGTTTTGACTATATCCCAGCATTTCATTCGTTTTACTCACCACTTGGTCAGTATCGGTATCCTGTGTCTCACTCTGGCGTTCTGCGTGGGCGCCATCTTATAGTAGCAATTTATAGTAGAAAACATAGGCTCGGAGAACTACAACTACCTTCTAATATGATTTTGCATTAGTCTGTGAAACTTTCTTTAGCACTTCTTTTACTCCATCGCCTGAAATGTTTTTCAAGTATGTGATGATCTTCTTTTCATCTTCTTCTTCTAGTGCATCTATTGTTTCAATCCATGCAGCCCACCTGCCACCAATGTTTCTAAGAAGTGTCGAAAGGTGGTGGTGGCTTTAGGAACATGGCAGCATTGTATTTTGTGCTCTCCCCTGCCACCATTGAGAGAATGTAAAGTTCAGACAATACATGCCAGCATAGACAACTTCTGCAACCATAACCCTTGTGCTTGAACTTGGGTCTCCATGCCCGATCTGAGCTCGTAGAATGATTCACTTGTCTTTTATGGTGAGTATCTTCTTTGTTTCTCATACCTAGTCGCCTCTCTTGCTCTTTTTCTGCTCCATTTGCGTAACTGCTCTGTGTTCGGGGCGTAATGCAGCATTTTTTTTGGTAGCGTTTTATATAGCATGAACTAGACCCGGAGATATCAGGTATCAGAGTGCTTTACATTAGCACCAGTTTCGTTACAGATGGACACATTAAGTTTTTGTTAGGCATTTCCATTGATCACTTTACTTGTGGTTTTGGTGAGCATTTTGAATGTGCTCCACTGTAGGGCCTCCATCTTCTTCTTTTTCAGTTTATGGGCTTTGACTCCACATGTAAAATTTGCTAAGTGCTTTTCATCGATTTGAGGGAACAAGTGGCACGCACAAGTGGCACACACAAGCGGTTTGCAATGTAGTTGCATATTCTCAGGGAGAGCAGCCTTGTTTTCTTCAGGGCATGTATCCCCCACTCATTGCCAGATGTAGCATCTTTCCCCGCCCTGGATCATGCAAATGAAATATGCCCCACGAGAGCTGCAGTAAAATACTTCTTTATTCCTTAGCCTACAATCACACAATGCACATTATCTCATACTCAACATTAACCACACCCTAACAACTCCCTGCATATGACGTAGTTACTGTACTGGGTCCGCTCCTGAACCACGAGGGTCCTAGAGCATAGAACATCAATATGCTACACTTCATGTGTGTCCTTCACTGGCAGATATGTAATGCTAATCATTTGAAAGCATTCACAGTGGTAGCAGCCATATTGCAACTGTAGATTTCCACTGGCAATTGCACCCCCTAACCCTCCTGCTGGTGTTCTCTGTATGAGGAATCTGCCTGTAGGTATAAAGGGGTCCATTAGGATGGCGGGCGGGCTTTGCCCGCCCGCCACCCTAACGGAGAAGAGGACCGCCCGCTAACAGTGCGGGGGTCCCGACATTTGTATTAGGATGCGCCCGCCACACAGGCGGGCGCATCCTGTATGTCTACCATTGCGGCAGGCGGAGCAGGAATCTCCGCCTGCCGCAATAGTAAAAGTGCACGTTTTGCTTGCAACGCGCAACATGACAGGCACCACATGGTGCCTGCCATGTTGCACTCTGACATGCGGGGGGGTACCATAGGTACCCCCCATGTGCACCCCCCAAGCCACGGACTCCCAGGGGGCCCGCAAGGGGCCCCCACAGGGAGTCTCCGCATGCCTTTTTGTGGCGGCATTGCCGCCACGGAAATGCACTGTGTAATGCACATTGTAATATGGCGGGCGGTGTCTACAAGACACCGCCACCATGTTACAGGCTTTCCGCCCCGGCCGCTAGGCGACTGGGGCGGAAAACAGGCGGGCGTTGTTTCCCACCGCTGCGGTCCCCTCCGCCATCGTAATATGGCGGGGGGGAATGCAGGGAAGGATGGCGGGCGGATTGCCTCCGCCAGGGTGGCGGTGGCCACCGCTACCCTGGCGGAGGCAATCCGCTCGCCATCTTAATAGGCCCCTAAGTGTTAGCAAGAGCACCCAAATGTTACTCCAGTAATAGGTTTGAACTTTCAGTTTGGAGATAAGTCATGTAGTACCAGCCACACTTCTTCATAATTTGGCACATTTGAATTCATCTTTCCTGTATCTAGTTCAGCTTGAATGTTTCTTCAATTTTAAGTTGAAATTAGCTTGCAGGCTAGATAAACACTTTATTTATCTTGTGAGCTGCACTGTATTGCAATATTTTCTGTCCAATAAGCCTTATTTGGGTGGGTAGGAGGATGGTCTGACGGTTGTGTGGGAGAAAGATGGCACAATTTTGCACAACGTCTATGTGCCATGACAGACTCCTCCCATGCTCTTTTTTCAGAGACCATGACATGCATCAAACTGACTGTTAACAAATATGGTTAAAGATGGTGTGTTGCTATCCTTTTCCTTTTAAACCAAAGCATGAGTTCTTTAAGCATCATCCTCTATTGATACTCGATAACGAACATCCTTTCTTCACCTGACAGGTCGTGGTTCACTTTAACATACCTGCCATTCTGTTGTTCCTTATAATTTCACTATGTCTGGAGCAAAGCATCAAGAACCCCACATAGGCCCTACTGTGAGAAGCAAAGTATACCATTTCAAAACGATGTCACACCTCTGTTGATGGGAACGCCTCTAGGCACTGGTGGGCCTGAGAAACAATTTCACTTTCTCTTGGATGCCAAGTACGTTCAAGGAGAGCATTGTGGGGTCTGTCTGGAAGGTACTTGAAGTGGAGAAGGATTTGTAAGAGGATATTTATATGTAACATGGAATCCCTGTGCTGATGATCTTACTGTGGTTCAGGCACAGACAACAAAAGACAATGGATTAGCACAGCAAAGTCCCCTTCTCCAAACCAGCTAGGTAACTGCACTCTTACATGCAATGTACGCAGCGGTAAAAGGCACTCATACATGCAGCAGGACTTGTAAAATCATCGACCCAAATAATACAGACTATATACTTTAATGATGATTGGTCCTGAGGTGAAAGTGCAATAGGATTCAGCAATTATGCTATTGTCCTACATTTGGAAATACTGGGCTAAAAGATGAAATTTGGCATGCAAAACCTTTTGATGTAACTGAGGCTTAAGGGAACCCAGGGTGGGTGTCGACTATGGTGTGATGTCGTGAGACAATGCAAGGATCTTTTCAATTACAACTACACTCCAAAACGATAATCTCACAGCAGCCTTTACTAGTGCAGAAGCCTGGTCTGAAAGTGAAACAGGCAAGTTGTGTCAAACTAGGACAATTCATCTAGCTGGGAAATATACATCGTTTCCAAGCTTGCAATCAGAATTTTAGGCTGTCTGTAAGGGACAGCAAAGGGTCACATCAGAACATTGATTATTATTAGGTAAACAACATGTGAAACATACCCAAAGTGTAGATTTTGCTTTCCATTTATGGACTGGATGACAAAGTGTCAGTAGCAATTAAACTCTCGCTGGAGTTGTTGATACGTATATCATACTGAGATAATGGCCTAAAAATTGTGGACCTCATGATAAGGCCCTAGGTCGCTTCCGCTGGTATCTGTATTCCGACCTATGTGTAACGCTGTGCTTGAAATATGTCCAGGTTTATGATATCATTGGGCTTTTAAAAGATAAGTCAACTAGTCTAATTGACAATTAGGATGCACCAGAACGTTATTATGTGTGGGGTGCAAGGAAAAGTTGTAAAGGTAGTACAAAAATTGCCTGAAAGTGAATTACGCATCACACCAACAACCCACAGTAAGATTGAAAAAAGGAACTTATGGATTGATTTTGGGGGCTCTATATCTGTTAGAATTGTTTCCAGAGGGAGAGGTGTACTTAGAAATCAGATCAATTCAGTTCTATCTTGTAAGTTTGGAGCCCACACATATTTAACATTTGTGTGTGATTTGTTCAGAAAAATGAATGTGAAACTGCTATATAGTGTTTATGTTGCATGCTAACTACATTGCCATAAAAAAAAGATTCATGGGCGCAAGGTGATGATTGCAATAATATTCACTTTATGAAGTATCCTTGCATGCTTTATTTTTAGTCTCTTTATGTAGGGCTGATGTCTTTACTGTAAATTCTACTTAGGGCAAGATTTAGATCTCGATTGTAAAGCCCTCCGTACGACTAAGATCCGTAGGGCTTTACGAGTGAATAATGCACCTGGAGTAGGAGCGAGCGAGTACGATGCATTCACATGCTTACGGTTTGCTCGGACTCCCATTGATCTCTATGGGAGCCTGAATACTGGACGCGTAGACAGGCTCCCATAGCAAAGAGGTGTGGGTGGGGACAAGCATACACACTGTGGCGGGCACCCCATGGTTTCTGCCACAGTGTGCATGCATGGGAAAGGGGGACCACAGGTCCGAATCAGATGGCTCCAGATGATGGCGGGCAAGTCTTCATGCCACATCAAACTTCAACTTTACCTCCAGACATGGCAGATAAAATGTTACTTTTAAAACCTGTTTTTCTACTATGCGCAAGAGGACAATGGAGCTACATACTGAATGCTAATTTAGCAATTAAAGATCAGAAGACCATTTTATGCAGGTGGTCTAGGAAATGGGGTAAATTACATCTCAAATGTATAGTTATGCTTGCTGGCAAACCAAGTATTCTACCTTTTGGAAGTAGTCCTTTCTGCAGAGTCACCCACAAACTGTTTTATTTGCCTTCCTCCTCCCCTTTTTCCTGAAATTGTTTCTGTTGGCTGTAGAACTTTGGGCACTTTACCATTGCTAACCAGTGCTAAAGAGCATGTGCTATTTCCTTAAACATGGTAATATTTGCTTATACCCAATTGGCATATTTAATTTACTTATAAGTCCCTAGTAAAGTGCTATAAATTTGCCTGAGTCCTGTAAATTAAATGCTACTCATTGGCCTGCAGCACTAAAACTGCCACCAATTTAAATAGCTGTTTAAACACGTCTCAGTCCTGCCATTGCAGAGCCTGTGTGTGAAGTTTTAATCTGCAGTGTTGGCCTGGGTAAAATAACCCATACCTTCTGTTTTAATGCATATACGTCATCTCTAGTGTTGGCCCTGTACAGCCCAGAGGGCAGGGTGCAATATATTTAAAAAAACAGAGCATGTACTTTAAAGCTGTACACATTCTGGTAATGAAAAACTCTTAAGTTTATTTTTCACAACTGTAAAGCCTATCTCTTCCATAGGATAACATTGGAGTTACCCTGTAACATTTTATAAGTGTAACTTCCAAATAGTATGAGATGACCCCTTAAAGTTTGGTGTCTCTGGAATCTCAATTTAGAATCCTGACATATGATGAAGTAGGATTTTAAAGAGTTGTTTTGAAAATACCGCTTTTAGAAAGACGAAACCAAATCATAGACAGTTGAACAACACACATAAAAAGCATTATATAAAATTAATCAGTGCTGGTAACCCACAATATATTTGTCAAAAAATATCGCTACTAAATATACATTTATCCAAACGCAACAATGCATACTTTATGCAATCAGAAAAATAAAACATGTACCCTGTTTCTGAATTTTATCATCCACTGGGAGATACGACAAGTTGTTTCATTCAATTTGGTCCTGCCTGTTGTACTTTAACCAGAGGTGCTCACAAAAAGTTGTATACAGTCTAGTTATTAGCAAGGACCTTTCTTTTCAATCATTTATTTGGATTCCCTGTGTGCCAGTGACCTCTCTCTATTGCGCTCTCTGGTGTTCAACTCTGGTGACGCGTTTCAAACCCAATATGATTTGGGGTGTTCTCCTCAGGACTCAGAACAGCAGGATACTCAATGTGGATGCATGGACAAGTAGTCAGATGTCACAATTCTCCTTTACATGAGGGAATGTATTCATAATGGATGGGAACCACCTTACATCTTCGTATAATCAGTCTTGCTCATTGAAAAAGTCTTGTATGGCAGAGCCTTCTTCCCAAGGATGTTAGTTCCCAATGTAAATGTGACTCAGTCAAATCCCCATCTACCAAAGAAGGTGGACTGATTGTCTGGGAAGAGTTTTTACCGAGTGGCAAGCTCACTGAAGCCATGAACACCCAGTCTAAAAATTTTAAAGCAATAAGAAAAATCACTTCCCCCTCGGTTCACTGAACCAGATTGAATATGATGGCTCTCTTTCTCCCCTCATCAGTCATGTGCCTTAAAAGCATGAAAAACATTTGGAAATACAATGGATAACTTACAAGGAGTATCCCTGTAATATTATGTATAATATAACACTGTTCAACTCAATCAGTTTCCCAGGCTTCATAGGTGTGTGCTTCTGCACGTAAAAATGAGAGAGGACTGCTGGACTCCTTGATGATAAAGCAATTGAGTTCTTTGTAAAGTACTGGATTTAAATGCATGCATTTAGACTATCACAATGTAAGAAATAGGAGTGTTGTGTTTTATGGCAGGATATTTATTTTTTTAGGCATCCATATGCACAGTGATCTTTATTGCCGAAGGGTTCTGATACCTGAGGTTTCAAAAACCAAATCTCGATCCTGCTCATGTTATGGAGGATGAAGTCAGGGAGATGCTTGTTTCCCTAGAATGAAACCCTGCTCAGAGTTCAGCTGTGAACCTACCGGCTACTGCACTGCAACATGCAGTGAACAGTGAGCTGAAGTGATTTGTTGGAAGCCATGCTCCTAAACCAGGAAATAATGTACCTCCTAGGGATCCAGGGGCCTTATAGATGTCAGCAATGGTGTATTCAGTGGCATGTTTTGAACCAAGTGGGTCAAAGTGGGTCAATGTAAGAATGCATACAGGTGAGTAACTAAAAGAAATTATTCTTTGAGCAGTAAACCTATGTCCCCTTTTCCTGGGCCTTGCAGTGCTTGACCAAGTCTGAGAGTTCCAGAGGAGGGAGGGCCCTTCCCTTGCCTCAAAGTCAAGGAGTAATGCTGGAGGCCAGGTAAGGTCCTCCCTCTTGTGATCCTCGCAACTCTTAACTATGCCTTTGAGGATAACCCCTGAGTTTCACAGTCATGGTCAAATACTGTGGTGTCCAAAGAGGATGACCCTTCCTTAAGCCTCACAGCACTGTCTGAGAACCACATGTGAGTGGCTTAGTGGCATAGGAATGGGTCTAGAGCCCTAGTGCAAAAAAAGTAAATTGCCCCCATGCCCACTGGCTAGACAGTGAAATACAGCCAAAATTTGAGTGCACTGGTCCCACAACCCCACAGGAGCATGGTGTCACTGCACTTGTGGTACTGTTGAAGGCTATGCAGCGCATGGGGGCCTCATTTCATGTACCCCGGGGAGGATGGACCTATCCTGGACTTTGAAGTTCTACTCTCATGGCTGCAAGGCCTATGGTAGAGGGGTCAGTGCCTTAGCTATGGTGAAATGGACAAATAACACAGTGAACTGAGTACCCACCGATTTGATGCTCAGTAAAACAGATTTATTTTTTGGATGCATTGAGCCCCTTACATCCCTGAACACTGGTGCATGTGCACCCACTACAGTATTGAAACGTACATCCCTAGAGCAGCTCTGTCTGATGGGCTTTGCCGCCATGGTCCAGCACTACAAACCTGTGAAAGGGCACTACCTTTCTGGGCTATGCAGTGCCCCGTCCCATGGGCCCCTGCGCTGCACCTCGCCACCATGATCTAATGTTGGCGAGTTGGAAAGTGAACCCTCAATCCTGGGGCTCACAGCCATGCTCTGTTGCTGCAATGCCCAGGGGAAGGGGCCCCATACACCTGTGTCTCACAGCTATGGTCTAGTACTGGGGGGCACAGGAAAGGGAAGCCCCATCCCCTGGGCCTCAAAGCTATGGCCTAGTGCTTTCAGGCATAGAATAGAGGATCCCCAGCCATGGTCTAGCACTGAGAGGTCCAGGGGAGGGTGGTCCCATCCCCTGGGTTATAGAGGCATGGTCTAGCACAGCAAGGCCCAAGGAAAGGGAGACTAGTCTCTTAGCTATGGTCTACTGCTGTGTGCCAGGGCCAGTCCTCAGGCCTCACAGACATGATCCAGATTTGCAAGGCTCAATGGAATGGACCCCACTGCACCGGAGCACTCAGTAATACCCCAGTGCTCTGGTGCCCAGAGCCAAGTCTGCTAGACCCTGGAGAAAGGGGACCCCTTCCCTGGGTCTCACAGCCATTGTCCAGTGCTATGAGCCCAGGGAAGAGTGCCCCTTACCGTGGGTCTTGCAGTCATTGGATAGCACTGTGAGACAGAGGTGAGGAGAGTCCCTTTTCTTGGGCATTGCAGCAATGACCCAGCTCTGTGAAGCCCAGGGCAGGGGTCTCCCCCATCCCCCAGTTTTAGAACTGCAAGGTGCCGAAGAGTTAGTTCACTCTTCCATGAAGCTGTGATCAGCTATGATCTAGTGCAGGGGAGGGGTCCCCTTTCTCTGTCCTTCTGCTGGGTCTCACAGCACTGGTTGATAGCTGTAAGGTCAAGCGGAGGGCCACCTAGCCATGGGAAGAGCACGCTGAGATGTCTGTGGGTCTTTCAGTGCTGGATCGTAGCTGCGAAACCCAGGGGAGAGGGACGCATCCATTGGGTTTCATGGTGCTATTGTGTGGCTCGAAGGCCATGATCCAGTTTCGCAGACTGTAAAGGAAGAAACCCCACTCCTCTATATTTCACAGCTACGATTCAGCACAGTGAATCCCAGAGTCACCTCTGTGGGCCCAGGGATGCAGGGCCTCCTCCTCTGGGAATCACACAGCCCTGCCCTAGGTCATAGTTGTGAAATCCAAGGGAGAGGGTGCCCCTGCCCTGGGCCTCTCCGCTATAATCTAGTTCTGTGAGAGAGCAGTCGATATTTAAATTATGGTTTACTGGTGCAGGGCCCCATGGTGGTAAACGGAGTTTGGGGGCCTTTCAGCTTCCCATGCTCCTTTTTCCATGACAAAACCAGCTGCCGACGCTAAATTTGGTTGACCAGTTGGACCAACCCTGCATTCTCACTATCTGGACTTTTTCTCAAGGGGAGTGCAGGTTTCCTGACCACCTTTGCTTATTTGTTTTTCTGGATGGTATATAAGTATATTGAACTCTGATATCTATTTCACCACAAATCTAACTGTATACAGTTTGTATACATACTGCTTTGTAGTACATGTAATACACCTCCTAAAGAAACAATGACCATGTTATGACGTAATAGTCACGTTTTCAATTTGCTAGCTCTGATGCATTTCCATCAGGCGTAATTCCCCTTCAACGTGAGCATGTATCTTTTTATTGTTGATTGTGATTCCAAACCGTGCTACTACTTTGCCTTTCCAAAGCATTATTCACCATAAAACTTGATTTTCCTTCCACATTCTCACTATGAGTTTTATGAAAGTATTAATTAAAAACACGTTTAGGATAACTGATTATAATGGGAATATCACACAGATGAATTATTTGCATCTATCTTGGTACTTTCTGGACCTTCCTAATTGAGTATGTAAGAAAATTAGCAAAGTCAATGGAAGCCAAGTGACTTATTTCTGTAAAAAGAGACTTAAACATGGAGGAGGGACACTACGACTTTCAAAGAGAACAGCAGTGTTATTAATTCCCTTCAGGTAAGTAGAGCAGACGTACATGTTTTTGGAAAATAACACGAAATAAACATATTGAATGCACCCAGTTTTATTAAAATATGCTCCTTCAAAATTGCTGTATATTTTGTTCTCGATATATTATTTCGCAATATAACCAGGGCTTCATTTATAAAAATGTTAAGTCAAAACCTTCCTGGTTGTCCTTAACACATATTCAACGGGTCTACTTGCCCTAATTAAAATCGACAAAATATAAGCATTCTAAAAGACTAACAGTACATATTATTTCCTGGGCTAAACCTAAAGTCAATCCACAAGCCTATATTTCAATATTTTATTTCTATACTGTCACACGACAATTCACAGGCAATAATTAAAAGGAGAATATCTTCTTCGAGAAGGCTTTGAAATGGCAATCACCCGAAGAAATTAATCCATTAAAGTAATTTTAAGTAATCAGAAATTCTTCATAAACGACCATTTCTATTCAAGATCACAGGCAGGATTCATCTAATAAAGTCCCCTGAGTGATTGTAGACGTGGCATTGAAGTTTTGAGCACTTGCTGCGTGCATTATGTAGTGCAATTCATTTTACTTCTATAGACTGAATTTAGTGGCTGTCTGTAAAGGAACACGCACATTTTATGTGAGCATTTTTTTTTGTCTTCTGGGGCAAAAATATATTTCCACTAAATAGTTAATTTGTCCTATAAATCTTTTTAGTAAGCAAATTTGGTTTCCGGACATTTTTTCAGACCGCATTTACACTATGGACCTTAATAAGAAAAAACATTTCTTGGATTTTAGACAGGAAGTGTTGATTGAATGAAGATATTTTTCTTTCAAATGCCTTTGAAGATATAATTTTGTCCGGTGATTAAGTGCAGGAAGCATTCCCAACGAGGTTTTCCATTTCTAATTTTTAGGTCGGACACAGAGAAAGCTTTACCTGTCTCCCCTACCTTATGTATTAAGAAGAAAACCATTAATTAAAAAGAAAACATAAATACACACAGTGTGGAATTTTAGTCACCTCAGTTTATCCATTGATCTGCTCTGTCATTCATCTTTTGCTCCCACCCACCACAGCGTACATCATGGGACAATGGGTCGCTCACTTAATCCTGCGACTCTCTTGTACTGGGAGAGATGCCATTTTTCCTGGCATCTAGTGCACATCAGTCTAAAAAGAAGTCCCTGTGAGGACTATAGGCCAATATGTATGTGACCAACACTTATTTCGATACATTCGTTATACTTGCTTTTTTATTTTTTTATTCACCCTTATGTTTCTAAACTAGATCTTCAACGTACAGTAGTAGCACAAAGTCAATCTTACCTTTTTGTGCCTTACAAATAAAAATGGTTTCTAGGCCTGCTCCACACCAGCCTGCTAGGAAGCATCTGCACTGTAAAATTAAAATTATGTGCATTGGTTAATGTATTATTCCATTTGAATAATTTTTGTTGTAAATATTCTTATGTTTATTTTTGTGGCATATGCTTGCAATAAAAAATGCACACACCAGCCAATGTTTGTTATCATGTCTTTGCTTTCTCTCACTTTTTTCATGGAATAAAAAGCGTTAAAATCAAAACTATTCCTATCATGCTCAATGTTGTACAAAGAGAATGTAGCTGACTTTAAAAATTAACATAACACCATTGTATAATCTAAACAAGTAACGGACGGCAGTAAGGATTAAAAGTTGCACTACCCCCAATATACACAAGAGTCAAAGCAAAATCTTGTTTGCCATAGTTGCCCACCTCCTAGGTCCACTGCCAGAGAACCTTAATTATACAAGAAAAGAAAGAACAGAGAGGCAACAAGTAAAATACGATACATCAATAGAGTTTTTTTCAAGAAAAATGTTCATAAGCGTTCAAAAAAAGAGTAGTAGTCCTTCATAGATGTTCTTCAGATAATTTTATTGCAGTCTTCATAAAGTATCTTGAAAGCAAAACAGCCAACGCGTTTCGCCCAGTTCGGGCTTCCTCAGGGCAAATTGTTTGTAAACGCCAACAGCATGAGGGTGAGGCATTCTATGGACGGCGCAAGTGAGTCTTTAATTCAGAATTTCAAGCTATCTGTAAGTTATAATATCCACGAGCTTCCTATTCTCACTACGAACAGCAGTATACTCTGACCAAAAATATAGACGTTGCGCGGAAATGGAGGTTAGGAGAAAAAAGCCTTCAGTAGGTACAGTTGTTCTGATTTTGTAAGTGATTTCAGTGAGCTACCGCTGGTGAACACTATGATAGGTGTCCCTGGATATTATAAATTGCGATGAATAAGCCGCTCCTACATCCAGCACCAGGTCCCGTTTCCTCGTCGGCGTCCGTGTAGAAAAAAAACGCGCGGTTGGGTGGGCTAAGAAAGGGGCGATGTCTGCATTGTGCAACAAATCCTTAAATATTCAAATGTAAATCAAACCGGGTGGAAACAATCAGGCCTTATTTGTCATTAAAATGTTTTACTTTGTTAGTTCTGCAAAGTCTTGTTACATAACAGGCGGAAAAAGCAATTATTTAAATAAGGCACTCAAAGGCATAGATTTACAGAAGTTGGCACTGCGCTGCTTTACACTGTTGTGTAAGGTATATTCCCTGCGCTTCCCCGTATTTACTATATCTAGGGCAGCGCAAGCAGAGTGCCCTGACACAAGCATGTGGCACACAAAACATCGATGCGCCTTGAAAATGTTCCACAAGCATAAAAAACCAATTAAGCTAACATAGCCTGAGTGCCTTGTAATATGACTCAGGAGGGCACGGACCAGGAGGATGTACTCCAGGGATCACGGGAAAGAGAGAGTTGCATTTCATACAGGAGGAGATAGACAGTTTTCATCAGTGAAGTGAGAAGACAAGAAAAATATACCTGTCACATCAAAGCTCCCAGGTTGAAGGATATCTTATGGAGAGGAAACCTTGACAATGTCAATGCTGTTGTTCGAAAGCGCAGGACAGTGGAGGAGTGTAAGAAGAGATGGCATGATTACAAATGAAGAACCAAGGAAACTTTAGCACAGAACCTGAGGTCTATTATAACAAGTGGAGGCCCTGAATCACAAAAAGAGCCGACAAACAGAAGAAGCAGGTTTCAGCATTTTTTTCCTTTGATTTGTTTGGTGAACCTAGGACACAGACACCACTCTTCTGAAGGACATCAGTACATCTCAAGGTAAGTAAAACATTATAGACACATTGAGAATGATGTAGCATTACTTAATTGTGCAATACAAACCACTGCCAAGAGCACACATACTGACTGTGTTTGTCTTTGATATTGTACTTTAATTGTCTATTGTGGTATACTCCATTAATAATAGCACAGGCATATATAATGAAGAGTACAAAGCTGCACTCTTTAGAGTGTTTCTTAGTAACATGTGAAAACGCTTGTGGTCATGGGAGAGAGGATGATTAACCATTTGCTGAGTCCTGGGTCCTATAGTACAATTGTAAAATGTACATGGGAAGGCTGGGTGATGTTTTGTTACCTATAAGAATATTTCTATTGTTGGCAAGGTGCCCTATGCAAAGCTAAAAATCAGTTACACTCATTGAGTAATAACTTGCAACTCCATCCTAAATGAATGCTCACACACTGTCCACTGTGTCACAATCCTACTTGCCAACTGGCCAGACTACTCCTTGTCAAAACTAATCACACAAACTCCATCCAAAGACTGGCCTCTTTGAAAAAAAACATGTCTTTTATCATTCAGCATCAAAAAAGTCCTAAGCCTTATCATGTCTCATGAGTTTTAATACCGAAGAGGACTATGCCCATCGGCTACACACAAATGGAGATTCTATCTCTGTTTTTCCATGGAGAATGGTAAAGCGGTGTCTTGTGCCCCTGTGATAGGTGCCAAGTGTCATAAAATCATGGATCTCTAGATCCACATTTCCCAATGTATTCACCGACATGGTGCATTCTGGTGCTTGAAGAAAAAAAATTAGTATGCCCAAAAACAATTATCCTAACAGCAGCAAACAAAGTATTGTGGATGGACAGGATTGGACATGAGCACCTTACTGCGTCACCAGTGACTTTGACACTCCTAATACTCAAATGATTATTTTTGTTTTTGGAGGATAAATTATTGAGAGTAAGGCTGCTTTCACATTTCGTTAGTTGTCTTGGTACACCAATCTGAAGGTCACATACCAATTTCATGTAGGGAAATTTGACACTCAAGGCAACTTCTGTGTCAGGCTTTACTACTACTACATCCATAGTTTTTATCTTGTGTGCCCATGGTGTAGAGAAGGAATTGAGACATTTCCTAGCATCACGCATATGCTTAAACAAAAAAATCACGAATGCCAAAATATTTTACCATTTACGTGTTAAAATTTTTACTCTAAATAGTGATATTAGTTTATACATTGATGTCCAAATTGAAGAAGTGTAAGCAGATGATAAATAAATAGAATATTACAACTATACTTTAGTGGAGACATACAAATATTAGTTATGCTGAACATGACTCGTCTATACAGGAGTCCAAAGAACTCTGTGACAACTTTGACAACTTCTTCAATGATAAGATCACTAAAATCAAACTCTCACTGGACGTCAACAACACGCACCCCACGAAGAGCATCACGGCCGGGACGCTTGATCTTTTTGCTGGTACCTCTTCCAAATCCTGGCTAAGTATCCACCCCATTCAGGAAACTGAGATAGTCACGATGATCTCCACCTCCAAACCCTCAGCTCAAGTCCTAGACCCCATTCCTCCTTACTGAGCAAAAAACTGAAGCGCACCTTAGTTCCGCTCTGGTGCACAATCATAAATAGCTCCCTGAAAAATGGAGTCCTTCCAGACTGCCTTAAAATGGGACAAGTCACACCCCTGTTAAAAAACCCGGCCTAGACGTTACGGAGCTGAACAACTTTAGACCTGTGTCGAACCTCCCCCTTCTATCAAAAACCCTAGAAAGATGCATAATACAACAACTAACTCCAACACCTAGACAACATCAACTTTCTGGACCCCCACCAGTCTGACTTCAGAAAAGGCTGTAGCACTGAAACCGCTATCCTCAACATCATCGACAATATCCACGGATAACTAGACTCTGACCAATGCTGCCTTCTCATTCTCGTCGACCTCTTGGCAGCACTTGATACGGTAGATCACAAACTTCTCATAAGGGCTCTCCAAGAAAGAGCTGGTCTTGGCGAGGTAGTGCTCCAATGGTTGTCCTCCTTTCTACACATTCGCACACAAAAAATAAAAATCCAAAACTTCACTTCCGACCTCCAACAAGTCAACAAGGGTGTCCCTCAAGGCTCGGTGCTATCACCGCAATTCTTTAACATCTACACGGAACCTCTCTCCAAACTACTCAGAAAAGCCAACATCCGCTTCCATCTCTACACTGATGATACTCAGATTTATTTGGAAACTACCTCTCTCAAAGACATTCAAAGACTCAATGATGTACTGAGAGATGTCCAGCACTGGTTGACATGCAACCACCTTAAACTAAATCCTGCCAAGACTGAGACACTCCTCATCTCGAATAAGGAAGATAACCCCCCAATTGCTGAATGGTTAAAGGCCGTCGATGCGCTCAAAGGGAATCTTTCTCTAGCAGACTCTGTCAAATCACTAGGCATCACTCTAGACCCAAAACTGAACATGAAGAGACACATTAAGAATTCGGCCAAAAGTGCTTTCCTTGACCTCAGACTACTGAACAAAATAAAACCCTTCATTCCGCCCAGTGATCTCAAACAGGTCACCCAATCTCTGGTACTGCCAAGACTGGACTATGGGAACGCAGTCCTCTCAGGAATTCCAAAATCGCATCTGGCTCCCATCAAAACAACGCTGCATGCGGCTGCCAGAATGATCACCGATATCAAGAAATTCGATTATATCTCCCCTGCACTCAGGGAATTTAAGTGCCTTCCAGTCGAAATGCGGATTAGCTTCAGAACAGCCTGCCTCACACATAAAGCCTTTCACAGTGGCAAACTCGAATATTTGGCAAAAAAACTCAAAAAAGCCAGCCAGACCAGGAACCTGAGAAGCTCAAACTCCCTCCTTCTCATCCCACCAAAAACTAGAAGAAAAAAAACTGCGGACCGATCCTTAGCCGGAAGCGCTCCTAAAATCAGGAACTCTATTCCCCCTCCCATCAGAACCCTTACCTCCTTTGTAGAATTAAAAAGCCAACTCAACGGCTCCCTAGGGAGTGGATAGGATTACTCGGGTCAGCTAGCGGACATCGCGCTCTGCTCCAGCTCTAAGACTCCGAAGAATCCTGACGACTAAGACTGTCCTGCACTATAATGTGTCACTCTTTTATTTTGCATTCTTCTGTTAATATGTCGCTCTTCTATTTTGTATCTGGTGATTATCTGCTATGTGTGAGAAGTTAGCCTGGCATATGATGTCCACTAGTTCTAGTGGGCACCTTGCACCAGTCTAATTGACCCTTATTCATGGTGGTTGTAAAGTCAACCTTCTAGAAAGCTATCCTAGTGGTAGCATGAACCAGCAGTCTTCAGGCTAAGACTTCGGTAGGCTAGTTAAGCAAGTTGTTTTACCATATATGATCAGTTGAATACCAAATGAAAGGACACCACACTAGGTATATATCAAATATATATTATTTAATCTAAACACAACACCTCTGCACTCTTTATGAGATCAGAGGTCAAAATACAATACAAGTCACACAGTTAATATACGGTAAGTTGCACAGTATACGTTATGCCCTAGGGGCCTCACAACCCATATGCTAAGAAAGTGGTATAAGTACCACGTGAGAGTTGGAAAGCAGGCCAGGGGCCTGTGAAATCACTGGGGCTACACTAAACAACCAAAGGTTAGGAAGTAGGAGGTCCACGGGAGATGCGTGCAGTGTCTAAACACAGACGGGGGTTACCATTGACTTACTATGGAAACGAAGAAGTTACAAATATGCAATTTAAGGAAATTTCCGGATGGACTCAGATGGAACCCTTTTAAACTAGGACACTTTGAGAGTCAAGACCCACTAGAGCACCGGAGTACTCGTGTTACCTCACCCAGGGAAGCCGGGTGCATAGGTGTCTTTTCATGTCGGGCTTCATCGTTGTTTTCTATGGAGAGCTGCAAAGAAGTGCCACAGGCGACCAGAGGAAAAGTGTCTGGGTGGATCCAAGAGTGGATTGGTGATGTGAAGAAACTGAAAGCAGAGGGGACAGAGTCTGAGTCACTAGCCAGTGACCAGGAAGGTACCAGGAAGGAACCAGGCGATGTTGGGTGCTTGAAGGTGAGGAAGGTGAGTTTGTCTCTTCAGCCACGAGGTCCAGGAGACATTGACGATAACCAAACGCTGGATTAGAGCTGTCCCACAATGGATCTAGATAACTGGAAGATGCATCAAGCTCAAATGCAAAGGCGGGGCCCACGGGACGTTCGCGGAGTCAGTGTGGGAGTCTGGGCTTTGGTGCAAATGGTGCTTGAGGCTGGGGCTTCTTGTACTCTAATGCACAACTTACTGAGTCTTCAGGAAAGGCATGCAGGTAGCAAAATGTAGGACGTCTAAGATGTCTGGTCCCACGTCTCTTGTGTTGGCCACAGGTCTCAGCTTTGCTGTGCGTATGGATCAAAGTCAGAGAAGTCTGTAAATCCAGTTTTTGAGTCGCAGAGTCTTCGGGTTCCAACAGGAGCCTTGAAACTGCAGACCAGCGAAGTTGCTGTTGGTGCCTGTCTGCACAGGGTGGTCACTCCTTGACCTCAAGGGAGATGTCTTCCGTCTTCCATTCAGAATGGAATATCGAAGGTCCAAGATATGTCTTTCAAACATTCGTCCAGGATAATCTAAAGTCCCAGGGACACAGCTCCTATACTTATACAAAGAAAGGGGGCTGGATTACCTGACTATGTCCCTCCTATGGGTATACATGAGAAGGGGGTGGTTACACCCCTTTCCCTTTGTCCAGTTTCGCACCAGAGCAGGGCTGGAGAGCCCCAGCAACTGGTTTGAACTGGGCTATGCATGGAGCACCTTGTGTGCCCCAGGCAGTGTCTAGATGCATTCACTGAATGCAACCCTCCCTGCCTGAATACACAAAACGCCTGTCTGGGGAGGTGCCAGCACCTCTCTGGACAGGAAACCTATTGTCCAGGCCTCCCCTGCCAGAGTTTCGTCCAGCAACAGGAGGTCAGACTTGTGTCTGTGGCAGCAGCATCCATTTTGTTATGTTGAGGCTCTGTTGAACTTTAACCGGGTAAAGCAGTAAGCTACATGTCTTTTCCCTCTAGAAGGTTGGAATGCTACCCCCGCCACCAGAATTGGTGGGGGGGGGGGTTGTATTCCAAAGTGTTTGACACCTTACACGGCATGTTTTGATAAAGCCAAACCAAAGTTAACACTAACCGCAAGGATTATAATGCACTTAAGAGTATATGGTATGGCTATATCATGGAACAGCTATAAGGAGATGGTTACCAAAGCTGCAGAGAGGCTCAGCTCATGCTAAGGCACCCTCTCACATAAACCCAAGCACTCTGTCTCCAGGATTTCCGGGGCCTACCATAGGAGTGGCTTATAGGTGTATATGTGTCTATATGTAAAGGTCGATATAGGTATACTATTTCTAAGTAAGGGGTGATTACACCACCTTACCCAGGCTGTGTGAACAGACCATTTGGTGTCAGTTTGGAAGGCAAACCAGGGGTGGCACAATACATGCTACAGCCCCTGGTAGGCCTAGGGTGCACCTATGCCCTGGGTACCTCTGGTACACTATACAAGGGCTCACAAGGATGACCCAGTAACCAATCTGTTATGTAACTAAAGTACATGGTATCAATTTAGAGAGAGAACAGCTGGGCTGTGGGTCTGATTAGCAGGCCCACAGCCACACTAAAGTCGAAAAACCAGAGAATCACAGAAAAAAGTGGGGGTGACCATATAAAGCAGACCCTACTCTCCTACACTATGCACCTGCTGTAAAGCGCTCCGATAGCCTAGGGTCAGGCCAGCGCTATAGAAAACGTCTTAAATAAATAAATACTTGACATAGATCTACAGAACAATAGGTGTGTTTTTTCATTTGTATGCTGGTTTAATTACTATCACAAACACAATTTGTAACATAAAATTACTTAGAGAATATTGTGTCTTCAAAACTCCATATATTTAATTGACAAGGCAGAGACCATAGAGAGTACAGCATTACTATATATACATTTCTACATGCATTACTTCCTGGTGAGTTAGCACAGACTTTTGGGGTGCAATGTAATCTGTGATCATAAGAGCACCGTTGTAACTGGGCTCAAACGTCAAGAGTCAATGTATGAGCTACCAAAATAAATGAAACACTAAGGGGTCTACAAGGATGGCGGGCTGACTCCTGTCCGCCCGCCACCCTAGTGGTGCTGGAACCGGCTGCCAGTGGTACGGAGGTCCTGCACAACCAATTAGGATGCGATCACCACCATGGGAGTCGCATCCTGTATATTTAACAGTGTGGCTGACGGTGCTGCATTCAGCACCCGCCACAATGTTAAAGGGCATGTGGGGCATTTGCATGCACAAAACATGACAGGCACCGCATGGTGCCTGCCACCTTGTGCATGCAAATGTCGGGGGGTACCATGGGTACCCCCCAAGTGCAGCCACCCACCTCCCAACCCCGTGGGGGCCTGCAACGGGCCACCAAAAGTATTCTCCACATGCCTTTCCATGGTGGAGCCTTCGCCGTGGAAAGGCATGAGACCGCCAACATCGTAATATGGATGGCGGTGCCTGGAAGGCACCGCCACCATATTGCAGGTCTTTTCCGCCCAGTAGGCAACAATTACCTGATTTTTTTTCAGGTAGTCATTTTTTTCAAAATACAAAAGCTGCTAACCACTAGGAACACTATTTAGAGCAGTAGGGGCAGAAAGTTATAACACGCTACACCCAACAAGTGAATACAAATTGATTGTTTCCCCTGGTGGTGAGTATTGCTGACGCGATTCGAGGCCCATTACAATTCTAGGGGTTCTCTTCAGGGCTTAGACTGGGTATAATCTGCAATGAAAGGTCAAGAATATTCAATAATGAATTTCAAGATTCTCCTAAATTTTTTTGGGGGATTTTTACAATGTTATTGTTCTGGTTATGTCATGTGGGGTACCTGTTGTGATTTTGCTTTTCCCTTTGCCGCCTGTGCCTTCAATCATGAGAGTTTTGTGTCCTTATTATTAATCTCTCTATCTAAAATATGGAAGTTAATGAATTACAGTTTAAGTTCCCATGCTTTGGACAAAATATTGAGTGTTTTGTGCTCAAATGAACAAACACACAACTTACTTTCTATTCGCTCAAACTGCTGTCTACTTTGTAACGATTGCTTATAGAAAACAATCTAGATAGTTTCTAGTATGCTTCCAATGGAATTGTTTGGCATTTCTGTTTTCGTTCTGGAATGAAATAGAGCACCAAATATGAGTGTTATGAGCTCCAGAAGACAACCTCGCATGCTCGCTATGTTTGAAGAGTTGCCTTCTTGGATTTTGACTGCATTTTGCATGAAAAGGATTTAACAATACTTTCACAGCTTCATTTGTAGAACAAGGACTAAGTTAGAGGCCTGAACCTGGTTCTTCTGAGGTTAAGCAGAAAGTATACCTCTCGGCAGGAAGTTTTTTTAAGTTCTGCCTATTTCAGACATTTCATTCAGGCTTTTCACTGTGCGGTTGAATTTTAGTGTTAAATAAGCTTCTTTTCACAACAGTGCTACTGTAAAGTTGAATCCACACCAATTAAGTAAAAAGGTAGATTTATTGGAAGGAAGCACAGGAGCAAGGTAGGTCACATCCTACGCAGGACTTCTTTCCCAACAACTGCCTAAACAGAAGCAGGGAAAGGAATCCTGCAGTGATACAGATTGTTAAAAGAAAACAATTCTAAACAATATTTAAAGAGACAACATGACAGCTACCTCAGTATCTCCTCCTCTTGGATTTTGATTTATGACACACAGAACCATCCGTTTAAATTCCTATTCACTATGATTCTTTTCGCTGAAATGACTGACCATCGGGCGGTGACTACCTTTCTTTTAATTCTTGACCAATGTTGCTCAATACGTTGTTTTATTTCTTGATTTGACTTGCCAATATATAGCTTTTGGCATGGGCATATTGAGGAAATATAAATTTTATGGTCAAGTTGTGTTCCCTAGCGCGTACCCCACCGACTCCGTGTACCAGCTTAAAGTGCATGTAACTTCCCTCCTGTGTCAGTTATGAAGACGCAAATACATTTGCGTCCAACGTTAACTTGTCCTCTTTCAGATCCACCCTGAATGGATTAAATAGCCCGTTCCTAAATATGCTATGCCAACGTCTTTTTGTAGTGTACTTTACATGTTTTCCTGCTCTGGCAAAGTAGGCCCTGAATTTCTGCCATCGAGCCTCTTTTCTGGCTTCTGACTCTGACAGCCTCAGCCCAGGCTGCCTCTGTACCCGTGAACTCTGACTTACTTCCAGCGCGGCCCCTCGCGCTCAGCTCAGCCTGCTTTCTGCCAAGACTGACTATAACCTTCGAGTTATCTGTTCCACTCCTCGAAAATGCATTCCTGCCTACTAGTCTCAGTAAACATCCTCCCCAGCTGCAGAGCCAAAGGGCCGACCTGTCTCAGTGCAAGTAATTCATAACTTCTGTTACCATGCTTCCATGAAAGGCCCCGTGCCCCCACGCTTCTCATGCAGACACTTAGGCGCTTATACACGCATCCACAGTTAGTATAGAATAGCTTCTGCCCCAGAGACCTTTCCGCCCAGATAGCTTAGTTCCTACAACATCAGATATCAGATATGATAAAGGTACAAGTTGATCTGACATGCCAGACTTCTGTCTCTTTCCGTCAGTGTAAATGTCAAGTCCCCTGCACCATCCAGCTTCACGTCTATCATACGTCATGCAGCTGCGCGCGCATCCAAGCTTCCGATTTCTGCTGACATTGCAACATTTCTGTTAGTGCCACCCCTTTGTGACACCCATCTGTGACGTTTCTAGCACACATCTCCAGTTCACGCCTAGTCCACGCCTCTTGATTACGTACTAGTAACACGTGTATACTGTTATCTTGTCTTCTCTCAGCTGTTACGCCTACTATACTGTTTCCTATGACATGAATTAAGTATATAAGCTATCTACTGTCAATAAAATGTAGCGCTCTATCCCTTCTTCCACCCCTGCGGTGGGAAGAACATGATACTATGGTCCTGACCATTCCTTTTTGAGGAATAAAACCCCTAAGAACTCTAACACCACGGACTCTGGTTCTTTCTTTCCGATTTGAGTTATTATTGATTAAGTACTTACCTGCATAGAAATTAAGAGAGTAAATTAATTATTTACGTCATTTTGGCGCCCGAATAGGTACCCCTCCCCCACCTCACACGCCGGTTGGTGCGTTGCGAGCTCTGTCCCCTGCCATCAGTTAGATGGAAACTACGCGTACCAGCAGGATTTCCTGCATCTCCCTCTGACCCACGGAGGTGACGAAGACTGCGATCAGTACCCAGACGAGGCGGTGAGGAGTGCGGAGGATCCCGACCAGAGCCTAGCCGAAAGAAGCAAGGTCCGAGGTGTCAAGAGGCCCACCAGGTTTCCGAAGTTTTCCGAAGTTTTTCCGAAGTATCGAGTCGAGTCCAGTCGAGTTTTCCGAGGCCTTCTGTTTCCGTGCTTCCCGGTGAGTACCATTGCTGGGACGTATCTAGACGGGTTTGGGTACACAAGTCCGGTCTGCACTGTTTTTAGGCAGTGTTTCTGTACTGTTTAGCAGTACATCCAGTATAGGGGGTAGTCATCTATGTCTCAAATGTCTTTTCATGTGATTAATGTCGTGGTATGAATGTGACCGTTTTAATGTGCATTATTGTGTTTCTTGTATAAACTAGCTGTATCCAGTATTCAGTAGTTAGAATTGAGCATCCAGTATTAAGTAAACAAGATGCCGTTTTTCAACAAGTTGAAGCAGATAGGAACTAGGAAAGGGATACTAGAGGAAGAAATTCCTATCCCCCCTAGGGGCACTCCAGGTAACTTTATGTATCACAAACATGGCATAGATGCCATATTGTATCTAGACTTATGGGCCGACTATACCAAGCATCTAGACGAAAGACACAGATGGCCCGCTACCGGAACATGGGATGCCGAGTGCATCATGAAGGTAGAAGAAGCATTATGGAAAAAGAAAGCTAGACAATCTCAGAAAGACGCCATAGAATTTTGGCGTAAGGAATCACATAAGCGTGCTGAGAAAGCACTCCGTAGAGAAGACAGACTTAAAGAATCAGAAAAAGCCCAAGAAAACGAATTAGTTACTGAAGGGATCCGAGTAAAAACAGAACAAATAGACCGTGCCCGAAACAATCTCGTAAACGGTATGTATCTCGCGGCCGAGGGTACACCTGAGGCCCTATCAGAAATACCGAAAAATTTACCGCCCCCATTAGTTCCAACTAAAGTAAGACACAAGACTACTAAAGACATATTCCTAAATTCTTATCTAGAGGATGTAGCACCGGCTTACACCAATCTGCCTGTTCGTGCCATGCCTACTGACAGGGACGGGGGTGGCACCCCGCCCCCAGATCATGTTCCGCCGGTACCGCGACAGACCTCCCCCGTTCCGCCAGCCCCGCCACTTCCCGCACCCAAAATTGACCTACCGAAACCACGTCTACCTGATCCTACTAAACGACAAATTCAAGTTCAGATACAGACTCCACAGGGAGATAATGCCCAAGCCTCCGCTTCAGGAGGTGCGACCGCGGGTCTTCGGACCCCGCCATTAACACACAGATTCAATCTCAGGGATATGCAGAGCCCTCTCACGTTCAGGTCACCCCGCCTTGACGCATTAAAAGAAAACCTTTCAGTTTGCAGATATGATCCAGTACCCGGAAAAGACGACCTAATGATATTGGCATCCCTACGGTTAAGATCTGCTACTGATATCTTGCTGTGCTATGTAGGAATGAAGGACCGTCTAGATAGAATATATGAGTTTGTCCAGACAGGGAAAGACCCTGACAGTATCAAGGATGCCATGGAGAAACAGAAAGTTGACGTTCAAGCACAGATACTACGATTTTTCATAAATTGTCTAATAAGAGAACGAGACAGGCCTGGAACAGATCAGAGTGAATTAGATGCACTGAACAAGTGGGGTCAAAATATAGCTGAAGGAAAACATGACAAGGGGACTTGCATAGCCAGTATGTACAAGAAAATTAGAAAAGCAGTGATAGCAGCACACCAAAAAGAACAAGAAAAGGCTTCCTCCGAGGAGGAAGAAGAACTTGAAGAACCAGAAAGGGCTACAGATACTATAGCATATGTAGGTAAGGGAACTTACCTTAGGAAGGGTATCCGTCCGGAAAACAAGAGAGTTTTTCTCTCTGCTTTAACAAACCCGAATTCCTCTGAACATCAGTTCCAGGAGACTGATAAAAGACTACGAGAAAGAATGGGGTACCATGTACTCAATTCGATGGATGAACAAGAACTAGCCCGGTCAGCCATATTATGGGCCGAAAATCCAGACATATATAATGATGACACCTTAGCACAGACGTTTCTGAACCTTTCCCCAGACGAACAGAAATTAGCAGGTGTATACATGATTCAGCACCTCCTCACGAAATACAGAAACCAACATTCTGATCCAGGTCCCTTACACGAAACATTAGAAGCACTACTTATGGATAGATGGAGAGGTTTCAGTACCAAGTTAATACAAATAATTCTAGAACAACGACAGAAATATAACACTTTCATAAGCTCTGAATATGTTCCCGCCCCGCCTCCAGAAAGGAAGATGTACCACATGCAATGCGGGAGTGGCATTGAAAGCCAGAACCCCTTACGAGAAGTACACCCAGTTATGGGTACGGATCACCTCTTGAAACGTGTATATGTACACACGCCACTGACTAAGTTAGAACTGTTAGAAATGAAGAAACTAGTCCCGTTTCATGATAAAGACCCTGCAGGTTTTCACAGAGAGCTTAAAGATATGTTACTAATGGGGGATTACACGTATGAAGATATCATGAAAATGTTGAAGGTGCTGTTGCCCACGGGCATCTACGAGAAATTAAAGGAAAAAGAATGGGAGGTGGGGGACAAAAAGATTGCATGGGCAGAAATAGAAGACGAAGAAAGCAAACGTGTCCCAGGGGTAGGCCTTGGGGATAAGACTAAACCATTACCCGGTTTGATAGTACAGGTTCTGCCAAGATTATTGACAACTAGAAAGGAAGATTGGGACGCCATCTCGTCCTGTAAACAGAAACATGATGAAGATACTAGTGACTTCTATTCAAGATTCGAGAAATGTTTCATTATTAATAGTGGCCTAAAACCAAGTAGCGAGTCATATCCACACCTTTTTGTATCAAAACTAGTCGAGAACTCCCTACCATTAGTTAAAAACCGAGTGTACAAAGTTGAAAGTACTTGGCAGGCAAATACGCCATCCCAGATGTTACAAATGTTACAATACCATCAGAATAGAATTAGAGAAGAACAGGATCAGGAACAGAAGCGCATGAAAGACACAAAGATGAAAATGTTAGTAGCTCAGACGGTCCCAGCCGACGGTCAAAGAAAGGGTGTGACCCAGACAAGTCACACTACAGCTCCCGTTAAAGGAACGTGCAATTATTGCAAGCAGCCAGGTCACTACGTACATGAATGTCCAGTTCTGAAACATAACATAGCAACAGGGAAAACTAAAGAGAGACCGCATCCGCCTAGACAAGATCAGGTCCAGCAACAGACCTCACAAAATGTACAGCCCATGCAGAACACACGGCCTATGCATGCTCCATCTCACGCAGCACAGACAGTAGCAGTACCACAGCCCATTGCCGCGACTCAGCAAGTTTCACAACAGATGTACCAGTATGCCCAATCTGCATATCCAGATTATCCCCGATATACATGAAACAGCCTAGAGAGGGAAGGTGGCTTGCCTCTTATTGAAATTCCTGTAGATCAAGAAGGTCCTTATGTACACAGTCACGTATTGGGAAAAGACAGAAAGTTTTTAATTGACACAGGGGCAAGCCGCACCACAATCAGCCATAATGAAGTCCCAGGGGCACCCCTCTCAGGCTCACAGAATGTTTCCCTTGGTTTTTCAGGACAGCCTATTGTAAATGAAGTATCGGAACCAGTACCCCTGGCTGTGGGTCCATTATCACGAGTTACAGATTTGTTACTTACGAACTCATGCCCAGAAAATCTGTTAGGAATTAAAACATTGAAGGCTCTAGGAGCTATAATCTGCTGTTCCCCGGAGGGAGTCAGACTCTTTCTACGGGATTTCAAGGGTCATTATGTCCTGCGAGAGTTTGATATAAGATTGAAAAATGTGCCAGATCACTTGTGGGCCAAAGGCCCAACAGATGTAGGTTGCATGCATATCACCCCATACCGCGTTACACTCAAAGCAGGTATTGTTTTACCGAGAATCAGACAATACAAGTTACCACCCGATGCTGTAGTGGCTTTACTGGAAATCATTGAAGAGCTTATAGCCCAAGGAGTGGTCGTAGAGACCGACTCCAATATCTGTAATTCACCAATCATTCCGATTCTTAAACGTACTGACCCCAATGCACCGCCAGTATATCGGCTGGTGATTGATCTTCGAGAACTAAACAAATGTATTGTACCACAGTACCCTGTGGTCCCCGATATCTCTTCCCTATTGACTGCTATTGATTCAGAAGCAACGTTCTTTACAGTAATCGATCTCAAGAACGCCTTTTTCAGTGTACCTATTGATCCGGAGAGCCAATATCTCTTCGGATTCAGTTTAAATGGACGAAGTTTCAAATTTTCCCGCGCACCTCAAGGATTCACAGAAAGCCCCAGCATCTACAGTCAAGCACTGAAAAGACAACTAGATTGTATTCAAATGCCAGTTAACACCGCTTTACTGCAATACGTCGATGATCTACTGATCACCGCACGAAGTGAGCCCGAATGTGAACAAGCATCACTGACAGTTCTACATTTTCTGGCCGACAAGGGACACAAGGTGTCTCCTTCGAAGCTGCAATTCTGTGTTCAGCAAGTTGTGTACTTGGGTCACTTGCTGTCCAAAGTGGGGAGACAGCTCACTCCCGATCGCATTCAGTTAATTGTAAATATGCCACGACCCCAGACACAAAAGGAAGTGCGGGCCTTCATAGGCCTCACCTCGTACTGCAGACAATGGATTCCTCAATATGCATTTCTAGCTAAACCACTCATCCAGTTAACGACGCAGGAGGCAGCAACTTCGATTGCCCTCCCTTGGACTCAGGAACATACACAAGCCTTTGAGGAATTAAAGAAAGCATTATGCCAAGCACCAGTTTTAGCGACACCATGTTACAACAAACCGTTTACACTTTTTGTTACAGAACGTGATGGTACAGCACTGTCTGTCCTCACTCAAGATCAAGCAGGTTCACATAAGCCTTGCGCTTATTTCTCAAGTACATTGGATTCCGTAGCCCAGGCACTCCCTGCATGCTTAAAGTCAGTAGCAGCAACAGCGTTAGCAATAAGACAGAGCGATTCAATTGTTTTAGGCCATCAGTTAACAGTAAAAGTTCCACACTCTGTAGAGGTTCTTTTAAACAGAACCCAGACTCAGCACTTGACTATAGCACGACTGACAGGTTACGAATTAACGCAATTCCAGCCACACATAGAAATCAGACGCTGCAGCATTCTAAACCCCGCAACATTGTTACCTACAATTATGACAGATCCAGCCCCGCATGATTGCATAGAGATCATTAATGCAGTAACAAAGCCCCGACGAGACTTAACAGATGTTCCATTGACAAATCCAGACCTGACACTTTATGTGGACGGTTCATGCCTAAGAACAAATACAGGAGAATTAGTGGCCGCGTATGCCGTGACCACTGAAACCGAAGTTAAAGAAACACATCGTATTGATACACTGTCTGCTCAAGCGGCAGAGCTTATTGCTCTGACCCGAGCCTGTATTCTAGCCAAGAACAGAAATGTTAACATATACACTGATTCCCGTTATGCGTTCGGAGTTGTACACGACTTCGGCATGTTATGGCAAGAACGAGGTTTTCTGACCTCTCACGGTGCCAAGATCCAACATGGTCCCCTCATTCAAGCACTGCTAGAAGCAATACATTTGCCTTCAGGCATATCCGTCATGAAGTGTAAAGCACATACTAAAGTCACAGATTCTGTTTCCCAGGGTAACGACCTGGCAGACCAGACAGCAAAACATACAGCATTGACTCACACCCAGACAACTGACATGACAAAGACAACCGGACCGACACATTGTATGACAGTCAGAGATCCCACACTAGATGTTATCGATATTCAGGCACATGCTACCGCAGAAGAAATCAAGAAATGGATTGAACTAGGAGGGATCCAGACAGATCAAGGTTGGATGACGAAGGGAAAATCTACATGGTTTCTCCCTGACTCTATGGTTCAAGTCATGATAAATACAGCACATAGTCCAGCACATCTAGGAGAGAAAGCGATGTTAGACAGTTTACAAAATCTTTGGAACAATAAACACTTACGAGCAGCAGCAAAACAGAAAGTGCGTACTTGCATGATCTGTTGTCAGTTCAATCCAGGTAAAAGCGTCCCTGTAGAGCAAGGTGGATTTCATCCTCCCGATCACCCTTTTGAAGTCCTCCAGATGGATTATATCCAGATGGACCGTTGTCGAGGATTTAAATATGTTCTCGTAGTTGTTTGTGCTCTGTCCCGCTGGACCGAAGCATACCCAGTCCCAGATTACACTGCTCCGACCACTGCCAGGCAGTTGGTTCGTGAATTCTTCCCACGATACGGTTTGCCTCGTGTCGTGTACTCAGATAACGGTCAGCCATTCTCATCCGCATTAATGAAAGAAGTTTCTTTATTGCTAGGATACCAGTGGAAATTCCATTGTGTCCGACATCCCGAAGCAGCAGGCCTTGTAGAAAGGCATGACCAGACACTAAAGATCCGCCTTGCAAAAATATGTCAGGAGAAAGGGGTCGACTGGATAGTCGCCCTGCCCGTGGCACTGTTCTACATGAGGATGGTTGCCCACTCGAGATCAGGGCTATCCCCGTACGAAGTGGTTTTTGGCAGACCACCGAATATGTGGGGGACGCCCATTCCGAAAAAAATCACTGATGTTGATTGTAATATGTTGACAGATTACCTTGCCTCCTTGATGTCTGCACTCCAATCATGTCGTTCACAGGTTGCCGCAGCCTTTCCTGACAACACTGATGTAAAGCCACATGATGTCCGTCCTGGGGACCTAGTATTGGTGCGAAATTTTGATAGGAAGAGCCCGCTGGAGCCCCGCTGGAAATCGCCGAAGACCGTCCTTCTCACCATGAGGACAGCCGTGAAGATCGAAGGGAGAAAGGGGTGGGTCCACACGAGTCATGTGAAAAAATTCCATGAACTGAAACCAGACCGAGACTCGTCCACCCCCACCAAAGACTGTGTTGAGCCAAAAGACTTTACAGCATCTGAACGAGAAAAAACTCCCCAAGAGGAGTATCGGTCGAAACTCCGATCTAGCAAGTCAGACAGTTTAATTGTTTAAGTCCTCCCCTAGGTGAATCGGTTAAATAGTTTCTGACATGTATCCCCTAGATCGAGATAGAGAGAGAGAATTCAAGAAACGTACATACTGTAAATCACTGCGTAGTCACTGTATAGTGACATTGTTAATAATGTTTTTTCTAAGTCTTCTGATCATAGTTGCCAGTATACTTCTCCCTATCTACTACCCTATTTTCAGGCGTGAACAATCTGTTTACAATGTTTCTGCTGAACACACTTTTAGTGAGTTGCCTCCTCATGAACTCTCCTACAGACTTGCGCTGCGCAACAACACATTCATTAGTATGTTACACCATTCCCATCAAACTAACAATGCTACAGACTGCTGGATATGTGGCCGACTCCCTCCCTACCAGAATTACAAGGGAGCTCTGCCCCTCTTTCCGTACCCGTTCACTCACAATGGCTCCTGTGGTGCATGGTTTAAAATAATTAATTCCTTAGATCCTGATATTGCTGTTTTCGAAGGGGGCTGGGTTTAGGGAAACCTGAACTTGGTCCTGCTCGACGTCTGTTACCCTGACAAGGAGGGACTCCCCACTAGAATAGGAACTGATCTAGAAAATGAAGTGTATGGATTAGGTAATTACACAATTAGCCTTATGATTCTTACTGTTGAATCCGAAGCAGCACCTGTTCTACCCGTTATGTCAGTATTACCAGTCACTGGTGAATTATGTATCAGGAAGAAAGGTTCAGTACACTTAGGTCATAGTAAATGCACTACTGTGGTCGAATTCAGTGATCATGGTAAATCGTCCTTTAAAGCTATTAGTCATTCTTACTTTGTTTGCGGTCATACCGCATACATACGCCTACCTCCAGATTGGGATGGTACCTGTTACATTGCATTCCTTCTGCCACCTGTTTTCCTAGCTCCCCCTGATTACCATCGAAATACAAATCTAGTAAAGAATAGACCCAGAAGAGATATCCTACTTGTCGACTACACAGAAACGGCATGGGAACAGTACACTGATTTTAATAAAGGATTCTTTTTCTTTTTAGGACCTGTTCAAAATAGTAAACTAATACGCAGATTAACTAGAACTCTTGAAGCAGTAGTGAATGAAACTGCCTCCGCCTTAGGTAACTTAACCGAAGAGCAGTCCGCCATGCGGGTTGTTGTCCTTCAGAATCGTCTTGTTATTGACGTCATCTTGGCAGATAGAGGTGGAGCTTGTAAGGTCATCGGGTCAAGTTGCTGTGTTTTCATACCACAAAACACACCATCTGCATATCAAGCTATTACACGTCTCCATAAAATTGCAAATCAGATACCTCAGAATCCAGGCACCTGGACTTGGTCCGGTTGGTTCTGGACAACGTTAACCGCTTGGGGATGGAAGATCCTATCCTTCCTAGGCATTGGCCTAGTCCTAGTATTCAGTTGCTGCCTGTGCCTGCAGTGCGGGCCAGCGATTTGTTGACTGTGTGCCACCTCTTGTATTGAACATTCCAGTTTTCTCTCAAAACGTAAAAGAAAGAAAGAAGAACAAATGATGTTACAAGAACAAACTGATCGATTCATGAGGATCGATATATCATGAAGGGTCCGTAGGGAACAAGGAGGGAATGAGGAAATATAAATTTTATGGTCAAGTTGTGTTCCCTAGCGCGTACCCCACCGACTCCGTGTACCAGCTTAAAGTGCATGTAACTTCCCTCCTGTGTCAGTTATGAAGACGCAAATACATTTGCGTCCAACGTTAACTTGTCCTCTTTCAGATCCACCCTGAATGGATTAAATAGCCCGTTCCTAAATATGCTATGCCAACGTCTTTTTGTAGTGTACTTTACATGTTTTCCTGCTCTGGCAAAGTAGGCCCTGAATTTCTGCCATCGAGCCTCTTTTCTGGCTTCTGACTCTGACAGCCTCAGCCCAGGCTGCCTCTGTACCCGTGAACTCTGACTTACTTCCAGTGCGGCCCCTCGCGCTCAGCTCAGCCTGCTTTCTGCCAAGACTGACTATAACCTTCGAGTTATCTGTTCCACTCCTCGAAAATGCATTCCTGCCTACTAGTCTCAGTAAACATCCTCCCCAGCTGCAGAGCCAAAGGGCCGACCTGTCTCAGTGCAAGTAATTCATAACTTCTGTTACCATGCTTCCATGAAAGGCCCCGTGCCCCCACGCTTCTCATGCAGACACTTAGGCGCTTATACACGCATCCACAGTTAGTATAGAATAGCTTCTGCCCCAGAGACCTTTCCGCCCAGATAGCTTAGTTCCTACAACATCAGATATCAGATATGATAAAGGTACAAGTTGATCTGACATGCCAGACTTCTGTCTCTTTCCGTCAGTGTAAATGTCAAGTCCCCTGCACCATCCAGCTTCACGTCTATCATACGTCATGCAGCTGCGCGCGCATCCAAGCTTCCGATTTCTGCTGACATTGCAACATTTCTGTTAGTGCCACCCCTTTGTGACACCCATCTGTGACGTTTCTAGCACACATCTCCAGTTCACGCCTAGTCCACGCCTCTTGATTACGTACTAGTAACACGTGTATACTGTTATCTTGTCTTCTCTCAGCTGTTCCGCCTACTATACTGTTTCCTATGACATGAATTAAGTATATAAGCTATGTACTGTCAATAAAATGTAGCGCTCTATCCCTTCTTCCACCCCTGCGGTGGGAAGAACATGATACTATGGTCCTGACCATTCCTTTTTGAGGAATAAAACCCCTAAGAACTCTAACACCACGGACTCTGGTTCTTTCTTTCCGATTTGAGTTATTATTGATTAAGTACTTACCTGCATAGAAATTAAGAGAGTAAATTAATTATTTACGTCAATATAATAGCATATACCATATTAATTGTTTTGCAATTTGACAATTCTTTCTGTGGCCACTTGAGATTATGGTGTGAAAACTCAATTCCTTCTTTTGGTGTATCACACACTGATCAATTTCTACACCTATGGTTGGCCCACAATTAATTTCAGGTTCCATTGTGCTTTTAAATCTGTTTTCCTTGTGGGATAGGCAATTTCTGCCCGCACTATTTGTTGGCCAATACTAGTATTCTTTTTCACTGCGAACAGTGGTGATTGTAGTGGATGCTCCAAATTCTGTATGAGTTGCCAGTTCTTCAGTATCTTTTGCTGAAATATATTTGTATATGGGTCATAGGTGGATAGACAAACCAGTTTGTCTACCTGTTGATTCAAATTTTTCATCAAGGGGCATTCTCTGGGTGTATACCACACTCTTTTCATCGCATGTTTCAGCAATTTTTTAGGGTACCCTTGGTCTTTCAATTGGTCACATAAGGCACCAGTATGTACTTCATAATCTTCTTTGCGGGGACAGTTCTGCCTGATCTTCAATAATAGCCCATAAGGCAAGTTGTCTTTAAGATTTCTAGGATGGTTTTTATGCAAGGAAGGCGTCAGTTCATTTCAAATCGGTTTTACTTCCATGGCGAGGAATGTTAAACTTGTCTTGCTGGTGTCTATGGAATGGCTCAGAAAGAGTATTTTCTGCTGTGTCCTAACAAGGTCAGGATAACAGATAACATGTAACTAAGTCATGCACCTGCTTGCCATTTGTGGCCAAACACCCAAGAGAGTGCATGTCATCTATTGCTATTGCTTTACCAACAATTATTATACATATACATATATATATATATTACCTACTGGCGATAGCCAGTAGGTATATATAGTTAGGATTAGCTACCATAGGAAATCTGCAACATTCTATTGGGAATAACTTTGGCACCGGTTGAGGAATTTGCGTGTAATTTTCCAAAATTTTGGCCAGCTCCACTCCGCTCCTTCCCTGGAAGTTTCGGGGGGATTCGTGAAGTGGAGGCTGAGAAAAAAGGGGGGTCCCAAAACGTGTTTTTCCCATGTTAATTTCCATAGGACGGTCTGACAAGTCTACAGCCCGTACCGCTGAACGGAATAACGCCAAACTTTGCAAAATTGTAGGGACTGGTACGCAGATGTGCCTTTGCTATGTTTGGTGAAAATTGCTCCAGTGGTTTTTATGAAAATTAACTTCAAAAACACATATATATCTAGGCGGAGCCTAACCAGACATCTGATCTGATTGGCTGTCAGCACTTCATCCAAGAAGTGTTGGCAGCCATCTTGGGACCAATATACATGATAGCACCTCATTAAAAAGCATTGTAGTTAATAGAGGGTTTTAGGACTTTAGTTACATTATAAATCATTTGTTGATGGTACCATACTCATTTTAGGAATTGTGGTGTGTTCTAAGGTGATTTTACCATGTGAAAAAGCCTTCTGCTGTGATATCATGAATCATGTTTGAAAGAAAACTATTATCTCATGCTTTTCCCACAGTGGTTTGGAAGGGGATCTATAAGCTAAACTGAAAGCATATTTTCTGTAAATTCACATTATCTTTCTCAGTCATGTGAGAATGAAGTCTAACATTCTCAGTAAAATATGTACATCCAACAAGGACAGAGACTGTCAGTTGATTCCTTTGTGTTCTACTGCAGCCTCCTAGAGTGTTCTAAAGAACAACTAGAGCGCTAACAGTCCTACTTATTACAAAGGTATAGCACACCTGAAGCCATCTTGATTGGAATAAAGTGGTAACTCTTAAAACATTTAATTTAAAAAGGAACAAAATGAGGGGGTATATTTTGCCATAGAAAGTATGATTAGTGCTTCAGAAAGAAAAATTAGGGCACATTTTGAGTGACTTCTCAAATCCTCTTCTATTTCATTAAAAAAATTCTGACATGCAGACTGAAACATGCACTTTGAATACCAGCAGCAGACTTCCCTGGTGAGCAGTAGCTTCACTACAGTGATCTAATGAGCAACTAGAGTGCTAACATTCAGAATTGATGTTAAATGTGTGACACATCTGAATGCCTTCTTGATGGAACCAAAGTAAACAAGCATTGAAAATGCAATAGATCTTGCCCTCGTTTAATTTAAAGCCATTCTGTTTGTAATGAGGTGGCTTTTTAGCTTTGCTTTTATTAGTGTTTTTTAAACTTTCATGTAAATAACATGCATATGTAGGCATATATGTATATGGATGCATGCATTTATATTTGTATTTATATAGATATTCAGATTATATATGTTTATATATGTATGTATATATATATACACATACATATATATATATATATATAAATACATATGCACATATATGCATATATATATGTGTATATGTGTGCGTGTAGAGAGAGGTAGAGAGGTAGAGGTGTAGAGGTAGAGAGGTAGAGGTAGAGAGGTAGCGGTAGAGAGGTAGAGACTAGTAGAGAGAGAAGTAGAGAGAGGTAGAGATTAGAGAGTGAGTAATAGAGAGTGAGTAGTAGAGAGTAGTAGAGAGCAGTAGAGAGAGTAGCAGAGAGTGAGTAGTAGAGAGTAGTAGAGTGAATAGTAGAGTGAGTAGTAGAGAGTTAGTAGTAGAGAGTGAGTAGTAGAGAGTAGTAGCGAGTGAGTAGTAGAGAGTAGTAAAGAGTGAGTAGGCCCCAGTATGCAAGTGGAATTAGTTCCCCCTCTTTAAAAATGCACGGGGGCTGCGTTGCAGAAAGGTGTAAAAAGGGGCGTGGCTTCATTACACCTCTCTGCAATGCAGTCCCCTGGCGCATACTGGAGATTCCTGGTGGGCTTTCAGGTCTTATATAGTTAGGAATTAGCATTAAAAAAAACTTTGAAATTCACTGAAAAAAACTTAGGTTTCAGGCCTTATATAGTTAGGAATTAGCATTTAAAAAACCTTGCAAATTCACTGAAAAAACCATAGGTTTCAGGCCTCATAGTTAGGAATTAGCATTTAAAAAACCTTTGAAATTCACTGAAAAAACCATAGGTTTCAGGCCTTATATAGTTATGAATTAGCATTTAAAAAACCTTTAAAATTCACTCAAAAAACTATACGTTTTAGGGGTGTTATAGTTAGCTGGACATTTCACTCATACAAAACCATTGAAATTGCTCCTATATAGTTAGTTGTACTAAGTATATTTTGCGCACCCGCAATCCACTGCTGATGATGTCACATATTACATCATTCATGACAAGGTCAGTGACATCACTGATGACATCTCAAATGAATCTCTTCACTGAAGAGATTCCTGGAGAAAGACTTGTTACCCAGTGCTCCGGTAATTTTCTTGACCTAGATCATTTAGACGATAAATTCCTACCGCGTTACTGAGGAAACAACGGTTAGGATATACTTGTTTCTGAGGTTGAGTCCCTGTCTCGATAATAATCAAGTTTGGAATTTCTCTCACCATTTACGGCGTGTTTCGGCAAAGAGGCCTCCATCGACAGCAGCGTTCCTGTGAAGACAAGAAACAAAGAGAGATAAGTGGATTCGAATGTTAAAACTTAAGTGGCAATAATTAAATCTTGCATTCAAATTAATTGAGGTTCAGTCAAGAATAAGAAGGCATTACAATATTACTCACCAGAGATTTTCCTACCTTCGAAATCCTGTAAAGAGAAAAACTAAATAAGAATTTAGAGGAGTAGTTACGCTAGAACTGATATAATTAGTTAATCAGGTACATAAAAGCATAGTAGTTTAAACCTAGGTTTAATACATAATAAGGCATATTTTTAGGTAGTGTAGGCTTAGCTTAGGTAATTAGAATAGTGCTTAGTTTTCCATTCAAGAAAAAAACTGGAGAGAGTTAAGACCACAAAACAAGTTGAGATGGTAAGCAAGTAATTCAGTAATAAAATAAATAAGACTTAAAGAACAAAATAATATAAGTAACTCCAATCTTGTTCAATAGGTATCATCTCATCTAAGAAATAGTTAAGACCATAGAACTTAACGAAGAGAAGAAGAGAGGCAAGAATACTGGAATAATAGGTAAAAGGCTGAATAGAAGTAGAAATATAATATTAGAGTAATTAGGTGTATGTTAATCTCTCTCTTTGATATAATTCAGGTTTCTCCGAAGTTTAAGTCTGCAGGACGGACTGGGCAAGAGAAGCAGTAAGAACAGTTCCAGTGCAGTCTCTTCTGTTGTTTCTTATTTTATCCACTCCCCCTTCCCCCTTTAGGGTCACTGAGGGTCAAGTTTATAATGGGCTCTGAGGGATCCTTTTGAGGGAGTTGGGAAATATTCGACTTCTGTTCCTGTGCATGTTTTGGTGGTAAGAGTTAACTTCAGATCTTGACAGTGTGAAGTGCCCACATTTTAATACTTGCGCCCAAACAGAATGGCAGAAGGCCTAAACGTACAAACCTTGGGAACAGTCTTAGAAGCAATTCAAAAGGAATTGGTGGCCGTTAGAGAGGATAATCGGAGTCTTACACAAGAAATGAAAAATTCTAGGAATGAAACGGCAGAGCTAGCTCAGAGAATGGGACAATCGATAGGCTCTGGAAGGGAAAATGTAAATACTCTCACTCAAGGTTCCAATAGATTAACCACCCAAGTAATTAATTCCTTATCCCCAGTCATTACTGTAGCCCCCTGAGAGATTTAGTGGGGACCCTCAAAAAGTGCAGATATTCCTCACTCAATGTTCTCTTCACTTCATGTGCCGCCCTTCCATTTTCCCAGATGCGCAGTCAAGAGTGGCGTTTGCTTTGTCATACCTGAGTGGAGACGCAGCGTCATGGTCAATGCCAATTTTTTTTCAGAGATTACCCCATACTGCAGAATTATGACGAGTTCAAAAAAGAATTCCTCCGAATCTTTGACAGACGGAGAATTTCTCAAGCCGTCGACAATGAACTGCTAGAATTACGACAGGGTCATCGAGACCTGGTGGCTTACTTGGCCCAGTTTAACAGACTGGTGGCCGAAACGAATTGGCCGGAGAGTAAAAGAGATGCATTTTTTTATCGTAGACTACGTGACGAACTTAAGGATGGATATGCTCGCACAAATACCCAATAGACCTACGGAAATTTCTGAATTGATAGATTTAGTATTGGAAATCGATTTTCCTCAAGGAGAAAGAAAGGGCAAAAAAAGAAGAGATTTTATACCTGCCATACCGAGATTTGATAAAGCGAAGTCTGAAAATAGCCGAACTACAGATGGACCATCAAACCCAGAACCGATGCAGATTGGAACCATCAGGGGTCCATTAACAAAGAAAGAAAAGTAGAAAAGGAGAGCTGGAAATGTATGTATGTATTGTGGTTCCAACGGTCATTTTCTGTGGAAACTGTAAAAAGAAACCCAAGACAACACTTAAGCTGAAGGAAAACTTGCAGCACCACCTGTAGGAAGAGTTGAACAGGTGGATGCTAATGTAGAATCAACTCCAAAAGAACACCAGTTGGCAAATACCTTGCAGTCCTCATCTCCTCACTTGATTTTGTCCCTGGCAATCAAGTTTCGACAAATAACTCTGACTGAGGTTTCTATGATGGTTGACTCTGGCGCAACGGGAAACTTTTGCGATTTGAAATTCGCAGCTAAAATAGGGTTGAAGGCGATTCAAAAAATCAAGAGTGAACCAGTGCGAGCTGTGGATGGCACCAATCTCTCGTCTGGACCAATTGTGAGCCACACTGAGCTGTTGCAGATGATATCAAATGATGGGCATATGGAGATAATTCAATTTAATTTGATTGATGCACCACAGTTTCAGCTGATTTTGGTTCTGCCGTGGTTAACAGAGCATAACCCCTCAATCAATTGGAGTACACAAACAATCACAATGGATTCTACATACTGTAAGGAGAATTGGTTTGAAGAAACTGACAAGAATTTCAAGATTAATCCTGCTCATTCCTTTTGCATGGCTGACGCATCAGTATGTATTAACAATTCTCAGTAAATCTCTCTGGAATATGAAGACTTTGCAGATGTTTTTGATGAGAAAGAGGCTGAACAATTTCCCCCCCATCGTGTGTACGATTATAAAATTGACCTGGAACCTGGTGCTAATTTGCCATGCAGTAGAGTATATGCATTAACAGAACAGGAACATCAGCACTTGAAGGAATATTTAGATAAGTATTTGGCGAACGGTTTCATACGGCCGTCGCACTCTCCAGTATCATCACCTTTGTTTTTCATACCGAAGAAAGAAGGAGATCTGAGGGCTTGCATAGACTATCGCGCTATAAATAAGATCACAAAAAAAAATTGTTACCCAATTCCTCTCATCTCTGTCTTACTAGATCAAGTCAAAGGAGGACAAATATACATGAAATTAGACTTAAGAGGCGATTACCATTTAGTTAGAATGAGAAAAGGCGACAAGTGGAAGACCGCGTTCAGAACGAGATTTGGATTGTTCGAATACAAAAGTCATGCCATACGGCCTGTGTAATGCTCCAGCAGCTTTTCAGCACTTTCTCAATGACATCCTCCGCGATTACATCGACCAATGTGCAATAGTATATATTGACGATATTCTAATCTATTCTAATGACACGAGCAAGCACCCAGAATAGGTTAGAGGAATTTTACAAAGGCTCAGAGAGAACTGACCATTTGTGAAACTGGAGAAATGTGCTTTTAATGTCTCCAAAGTGAAATTTTTGGGATTCATTCTTTCGCCTACGGGAATGAATATGGACGAGTGAAAAATCCAAGCAGTAGTGGATTGGAAATCTCCAGCAAGTGTAAAGGAGGTGCAGAGTTTTATTGGATTCACAAATTTCTACAGGAGATTTATCAGCGAATTTTCACGGAAGATACTACCTCTCACAAAACTGTTAAAGAAAGGAGTTCATTTTGAATTGACGGAGGAAGCTGAGGAAGCCTTTAATTCACTAAAGAAAAGTTTTACTTCTGCCCCAGTGCTGTTACATGCATATCCATCAGAACCGTTTTATGTGGAAACAGATGCCTCAGATCAAGCTGTTGGTGGAGTACTATCCCAACGACATAAGGAGACCGGACAACTGCATCCAGTAGTTTACATATCTAGAAAACTAACACCTGCAGAAGTGAACTACACAATTACTGAAAAAGAATTACTGGCAATTAAACAAGCATTCAAGGAATGGCGTCATTATCTTATGGGAGCTAGGCATCAAGTGACAGTTTTTACTCTCCATCGAAACTTAAAGTTTTTGAAATCAGCTAAAACCTTGACACCCAGACAACTTAGGTGGTCACTGTACTGTGCCAAATATGATTTTATCATCACTTACAGACCTGGAGCTCGGAATGGAAAGGCAGATGCCCTGTCTGGAGTAGGAACGGGGATTCACACATCTTTAAAGAAAGATCAAACAATAATACCAGATTCAAGGGTAATTTGTACCACTGCACCTATTGCTTTGAACGAACAAGTTGTCCAGTCCATGAGTCCAAGGGAAATGAGGGGTGGGCCAAAGAACAACCTGACAGAGAAATTAGGCATCAACTGCCTCATCACCAAGGAGCCTGTATTGACCTACTAAGGAATTACAGCGTCAAGTAATATTTGAATGTCATGATAGCCCTCTAGCAGGACACAAAGGTGAAGCTAAGACCGAAGAATTCATCAAGAGACACTATTGGTGGCCTCAAATTGCTACGGACATTGAGAATTATGTTAAGACATGTGAAATCTGCTGTTGTATTTCTATCTAGGACCCTAATTCGATATTCCCGATTCATGTCCTTATGTGGTTATAACTAATAATACCCTTATAAAGGCATAAGAATTATATCCATATTTAGTAATAGCCCATGCAGTCCAAAACACGGCAAGGCTACTCCCATAGACTCCTAGAAAGCACAACGCGTTCTTTAAACAAACCAAGCCTCCAGCAGCCCGGGAAAACCCCCTGCTTTTGTTTTGATTTGCACAAGAACCCCTGGAGTCCAGAAAGAACTGTTAGTTCTTAGTGACGCCTTATGTCCAACCTTACGTCAAATCCGGGACCTTTCAGGTACAAATATACCAACGTTGCCTTAAGCAAACACATGGTGGTTGGGAGCAGAGCGACATTCTACTTGTCCGAGAGCCCAGCTGTTGCCAGAGCCAAAGGAAGCCGCCCCTCCCTTTTGACGCGCTGAAGAAGCTGCCTTTTCTCACGCCGAGAAATCCAGCTCCGGTGTTCCCTAGTCACCCTCGCGGGTTGCTGGGAGATCGAGTCCTGAGAAACGAGATACAAGACCTCCTTCATTCTATAACCAAGGTACGGAGCTGATTAAAACCTTAGAGAGAATTCTTGATTCCGATACTTGGCAAATAACTTAACTTAACTTAAAAACTGCAAACTTCCTTACTCCTTACCACGTATTAGGCTTAGGTCAGGTACCCTGGGGTAGGCGTATTTAGAAGCACCAGTTGAGTTCGTTAGTCAATGTTTTTATGTATGTATATATTTTATCCATTTTAAGTATCATATGGCTAAGAAACCATATCAATGCTTTTACAGTATTATTTCATAATACTACTTTTACTGTACGCACATTACTTTATAATAAGTATTGCAATTGTGGCAATTCATTTCTCTTGCATGAGAAAGAAGACTGCTCAATAAAATGACACCTTTTTATTGAAAACGCCCGTCTCTCTATTTCTCTGCATTCTGGTGGAACTAAGCATGCACGCTAGACTGACTGAGTGAAATAGCTGTCTATTGTTTTCACACAACTCTAGAGATACACTCTTTATTCTGGGGGAGCAAAGTTGTCATGTTTATGCGGTTGTCAGAAACTGAATCCCTTCTTGTCTAATCAGGGAAGTTAACTCCTCCCTGTTCATTCGAGAACGTTTCTAGTGACCTCTGAGCTAGCTGGCAAAACTAATAAAGTCTAACATAGTCAGTAGAGACCTAGATGACCTCAGTCCTACGTCTACACTGCTGTTTATGTTATTCCAATGCGCAGAGCATTTCGGGAAAATAGGAACTACACCACACTGCGCTCAGGGAAAATCGGTACGACTGGCCCGAAAGGTTGTTGCTACCCCTACCCACCCCACCTGGTCCTTGGCAAATGATTACATTAGATTTAATAGTCGCCTTGCCACCTAGTCAAAGGTATAATACAATTCTGGTGGTGGTGGATGCATTTTCCAAAATGGCACATATCTTGGCCTTGAAAGGGGTTCCAACTGCTAAGCAACTTGCTAATCATTTTAGTACACACATAGTCAGAATTCACGGAATTCTAAAGGTGATCATCTCAGATAGAGGTTTGTAGTTCTTGTCCCATTTCTGGAAGGCCTTTCTGGTGGGTTTAAGAATTGAGGCTTCGTATTCCACTAGTTACCATCCTGAAACAGACGGACAGACCGAGAGGGTGACCCAAGAATTAAAGCAGTATCTGAGGTTGTTCCTTTTGAAACAGGATGGGGACTGGTCGGATTATGTTTGGGCTGCAGAATTTGCTCACAATAACGCTCGGAATGTTTCTACAGGTTATTCTCCGTTTTATTTAAATTATGGTAGACATCCCAATTCTACAGTATCCAATGCAGAAATCACAGTCCCAGCAGTAAAAGATCTGGTAACTCATTTGAAGGTGGTTCACCAAGTTGCTTCTCAAAATTTAGAGCAGGCTAAAACAAAGTACAAAATGTATGCAGACAAGAAGAGAAGTGAAGGTCCTAGTTTACAAAAAGGAGATAATGTTTGGTTAAGCACAGAAAATCTGAGGTTGAAAGGTAACTGAACATTTTTACCTAGATTCCTAGGTCCATATCCAATTGAGAGACAGATAAATCCAGTGACCTACGGTTTGAAACTACCTACTAAATGGAAAATTCACCTTGTTTTCCATGTTTCTTTGTTGAAAAGGACAACACCAGATCTACAAAAGATTTCACCCCCAAAACCTATCCAGTTTGAGTCGGGAGTGGAATATGAAGTTAAAGAAATTTTGGACTCTAAAAAAGTCAAAGGACAATTGTACTATTTGGTGGATTGGAAAGGCTATGGACCTGAGGAAAGGTCTTGGGAATGCTATTCGGATGTCCATGCTCCCAGATTCGTGAAGGCTTTCCACCAAAAACGTACAACCAAACCAAGAAAGGAAGGACCTCCTTTGTTGGGGGGTACTGTCAGAACTCTTAAGCAGGCAATACATGTAGTATCTTCCATTAAGTAAATCCCACTGGATCAACAAAGGAAAATGCCCTTTACACAATGGATGGAGATATTGGAGTCATGAGCGAAACTCCACGATGGCCGCCGACTCTAAAGAAGATGTTGCGGTCTAGTGTTTCCGCTTTCCACAGGTGCGGGAACTCAGGTGAAGCGCGCTGTATTGGGCTAATGCGTACTTCACTGAAGAGATTCCTGGAGAAAGACTTGTTACCCAGTGCTCCGTTAATTTCCTTGTCATAGAGCATTTCGACTGTTAGGATATACCTGTTTCTGACATCGAATTCCTGTCTCGATAACAATCGAGTTTGGCATTTCTGGCACCATTTGCGGCGAGTTTCAGCAAAGAGGCCTCCAACGACAACAGCGTTCCTGTGAAGACAAGAAAGAAAGAGAGATAAGTGGATTCTAATGTTAAAACTTAAGTGGCAATAATTAAATCTTGCTTTCACAAGTCAAGTTTTATTGTTTGATTAATTAAAATCATTACAATTTCCCCCCGATGTGGATAAAAAGACATAGAAAAAATATCATTACATTTTTAAAATACACCTGATTTGAACACGAAACCGTAAATATTTGACAAAAATACAAACGCTTTTTATTAAAAACTAATGTATAGGTGTTTCTACTTACAGAGTCATTCTCCTGGCTTAAAACCCTGATAGCTCTTTGATTTATTTGGTGTAATCTCTCCACGTCTCCAGAATAAAAAACACAGAAGATGGACTATCAGTTTAGCAGGACGTTACTACTCCGGTAGGGGCTACCATTTAAAACTTGGAACAGCGTAATTAAAAATGTGGGGACCCCTTAAGGAAGACAATTATTTTGATAAAGCTCCAGTGTTCAAAACTATAATGTTCTTGACCCTCTATTTGTGGCCTACAGCTAAGCAAGGTCATTTTATGGATTAGCGTACTGTCCGCTTATTAATATGATGGGTAGACTGTTGCACGGTGGCATGGATCCTACTTATTTTGTTTGCTCTCCATCGACTTGCCGTAAGAGTCTTCTGACCGCTGTCATATATTTGACCCCCCGGCAGGCCAAGATGATGGACGTGCCCTCCAGCCAGCATATCACCGCTTGCCTTCTTGAACGAATGTTCAGGTCATTGAAAATGAGCTTTAATTGCTGTCTCCTCAGGTCCAGGACTGCTGAACAGGCACATAATATGTGGGTTAAGGATTCTGATTTAAAACCACATAGTCGACAATTCGCAGATTGAAAAGACTTTTTCCAGGTTGGATGCAGGTCTTTTGTGTCGTGCACACCCATTCGAAAGTATGTAAAGCTCTTTTTTAACTGCAAGCTAAAGTGAGCAGATAGATATGCTCAAAACCTTAGTGATATATACGAGTTAATGACTGTCCACCCGTGCCGGCGCTCGATAATTGTTTTTTTGTCAGCCAACAGGGATTTCTTTTTAGCTGCGGCGTTTGCAGCTTTGCCGAAGCATACACTAACATCCCCATTTTCCCATGCTGTTTGTAGTTCCAGCTCGGCCAAAGATGTTCCCAGGAAACTTCCCCACGAGTTCGGTGTTTCACGGGTCATCTGCTGCTTGATTTTGTCCCAGCATAATGTGTTCAAGGTGTCTGGGTTAGAAAAGCGGAATTTGTGACAAAGTTTAGCGAAGCCGCACATTCCCCAGAATTTCTGGTGGTGGAGCCCGAATTCCAGTCGGACCTGAGCAGGAGAGGCAGATTTTGGCAGGTCAAAGACGGCCTTGTAAATCCTTGTATGAAGCTCGTTCAGTAAGTCCGCTTCCTTACCGCACCAGGGGGCTAGACCATACGACAGGCTGGGCTGTATTTGTGCGGCCATGACTTTTAGCAGATGACTACAGTTCGGGCAATCCAATTTTTTACTTAGTAATCTATATGTGTAAATTAGTGATTGGGCTTTAGCTTTTAATGCCAATTTATGTTCCTTATGAGATGCACCCTGCCCGATTGTTATGCCTAGTTATTTATATGAGCGCTGCTCTTTTCCACAGTAGCATATTTGGTCGACCATTTAAACTTGTTTTTTTTGGGGTCCACTAAACGAACAATTTTTGGTTTTTCTTTGTTAAGCTCCAGTTGTTCCTGATCCAAGTAGATTGCTCGATTGTTTATTGATCTCTGTAAGCTAATGGGAATTTGGCTCAACAAAAGATGGCAACTGACTCATTGGCCATGTTCGGGGGTGGCAATCGGCTTTTTCGATGTACGATGCAATGTCTGATAGAAACAAATTAAAAAGGCTAGGGGCTAGAACGCAGCCTTGTTTCAAGCCTCGCTGTGTATGGATGCTTGGGGTTGTGCTGTACCCATCGCCCAGCTTTACTCTTGCCCAGATATCCGTGTATAAGGTAGTTATAGCATTGAGCATTGCTCTTGGCAAGCCCCAAGCCTTAAGTTTCTTCCACAGATGACTCCTGCCTACTCGATCGAAGGCAGATTTTATATCCACAAAACATGCGAATAGCCGGGATTTCTTTTTTAGCACCTTTTCGATTAAGAGTGCTAGAATGGCCAGGTTGGTTGTGGTACCCATCCCTTGTCTGATACCCGTCTGGAACTTGAGGATTATATTCTTCTCCTCCATCCAGTCTTCGAGCTGGACTAACAGACAAGAAGGGTAAAGCTTAGCCTCTACGTCTATCAATGAGATCAATCTGTAGTTGCCCGGCTTGCGGTGGTCTCCCTTTTTAAATATGGGATGGATAATATTCCCTTTCCAGGAAGCCGGGACGTTGGACTGTGTGTAGATCTCATGGAAGACAGGAGTGAGATGCGAGGACCAAAAGTCTGGGTCGTTCTTAAAGATAGCATTAGGAAGGCCATTTGGAACAGCCGCTCCCTCGGTCTTGAGTTTTGAAATAAAACCTCTTAGTTACTTTGTGTTGGTCAGGTTGTTCAGCTCATTGCTAAATGTCTCTGAACTTATTACTCTGCGTTCCGCGGGGTCCGGGTCAGGTATTGATTGTGCTACTTCTTGCTCAAGATGCTGCCCAAGTGGCCATTCTGCGGGACCTGTTGCTGTGTTGCTGTACAGGGTTTGCATGTGGTGAACCCACGTTTCTTCTCCAATTCCCGCTTCTTGCTGTAATGTTGGGCCAGTTGACAATTTGTTTATTATGCCCCAAAAGTCCCTGATATTGGGCTTTTTGCTTGCAGCCAATAATTGTGTCCAGATGGCCCCCCTGAACGCTACTTTCGCACTCCTCAGGTTCCTCCTGTAATTGCACCTCAGTTGGCACAACTTCAGTTTTTCTGTTTTTCTACCCATTCTTGCTGCTTGTGATTGTAATCGCACCTCTCTTGCAATCCCTCTTTTTTGTTCTCTTAGCTCGTGATTGAACCAGGGCTCTCTTTTGGTCGCTATCCTTGAAGTGCTACCCAGTGTGGCTGGGAATCTTTGGACTAATAACTGGGCCAGCTGTTCCCAAGTTTTGACAAAATCGTCTTCTGCTTGCGGGCCCTGTTTGCCCAGGAATTCCCTAGCTGTCTCCTGTATGGTTCTTGGCTCCACTCCCTGCCATTTTAATTTTCGAAGATTGAACTTTTCAGAGAATTGCACGATGGACTTAATTTTTTGGGCAGGCTTTACTTTGATGTTCCTTCTTAAGGTAAGAGGAAGGTGATCACTTTCGACTCGTGGGGTGATTTTAAAAGTGTCGACTTGTGAGAGCAAATTGTTGCTGATGATGGTAAAGTTTATCGTTGAAAACACTTTTCCGCTCAAATATGTGGCAGCCGCTGGAATGTCTCCAGGGATTTTCCCTTTCAGGATTGTCAGACCGAGAGATTCTAGTTCATTCACTAGTGTTCCCTAATTATCTTGCTTTTTACTTTTGTGCAGAGTACTGGCTATAAGGTTGCAATTGAAGTCACCTGAAATAACTATTTGACAGTGCTGATGACTTCTCTGCATTGATTTTATTAGATTTGTTAGAATTGTGTATTTTCCATTCTGCTTTTTTTTCAGGGTGGATGTAGACGTTGATTAATAAAAGTTGCCACTTGTGTTCATCGGACGAGTGTTTACCGCTTAATTTGGTCACTTGGACCCAACTAACCCTCGTGTCCAGTTCTTCAGTTGACCAGTCCAGTTATTGTGTGACGTAAGTTGAAAGGCCCCCTCTTGGGTGCCCAGAGCTTGAAAATCTTTCAGCCAGGATCTGGTATTCTATGAATCCTGGGATTAAAGTTGGAATCAGGTTCCAGGTTTCCTGGAGTAGGATTATGTCTTGCTGAATAAAGAGCGTTAATGTTTCATAGTCCTGCCCCATGTCTTTGAAACCGTGAACGTTCCATGAGCAGAACAAGATGTTAGCTGTGGCTTTTCTCCTGTTATGCTTTTCTTTTCTTCATTAGGTATACTTATTATTTAGTATTTTGGGCACCCAAGACCAATCCCTGATTTCCTGTGGTCTGCCCTCCATGTTTCTAGGGCTTCCCAATATGTTAGACCTATTCTCGTTGGAGGGCGTAGCGGGAGAATTGGAACGTGCACCACATACGCATGTATTATGTTTTTTTCCTGGTGTTTCCCCCTCTTTTAAGTTTTTAAGGAGGGGATACGGGTACCTTGGGCATTTATGAACCTTCACCGTAATTCCCCAGGCTCCAAACCTTGCGCTCATTGAGAATATTTTGTCCACCAAGTCCTTTGAGGACCAGGTTGTCAGAGTCTCTTCGGCTCCCATCCTTGGGTTTGTTTGAATTCTATGGCTATTAGATCTCAAGAGCGAATGCCTTTTAATTCTGGGATTTCATTAAATAGCCTCAACAGGTTCCCTCTGTTTAAGGTGTCTTGTCTTCCTTTGGTCGTGTATTCGGTAACAAATTCCAATTTCGATTCAAACCCCTCTGACTGGTTTTGGTCACTATGGCAGGAGTATGAAGTTTCCTTGCTTCCGGGTTCAGGAGTTATTCTTGATGAGATGTCCTTTTTGGATCGTGGCTCAAGCTCCGTAGGGACAGCATTTGCCTCCTCCGGTATCCGTTCCGTCGTTCCTGGTTTTTTAATTGTATTTTCCCTATTTGCACTGGCTCTAGATCCGGATGATGGAGCTTGCAATGTCGGGCTTTTCCGGTTATTGTAACCTCTATAGGGTTGATAAAGTTTTGAGCCTTGGGAGTTGTTAGTGCCTGGGGCTTCTTGGCTGGGGAGGCCTTCTGCTTTTCCGGTTCTAGCCCTTGTTTCCTCTCCTTGTGGGGGAGATCCCGTGTTTCTATGCTTGAACCTCTGTTGCACCTGAGTTCTCTTTTGCCTGACGGATGAAATGTTTTTCCTCGCTCCTCTCCTTTATCAATTACCTAATTTCTTTCTTGTTGCTGTGCTTCCTGACTGGGTTTCCGGCCAGCTGTGACCTCCGCGGAGGAACCTATGTCCATGAGGATGGCTTGGTTCTGTCTTTTAGAGTATGGAGGTAGAGGTCATACTTTGTTGATTTGAACTGGGGGACTGAATGACTTTAAGATGGTCTGTAGCAAATTGTAATGCACCACGGGGGAGGGGTTGTTCTTTTTCCCTTGGGATGGTTTTGTTGTAAATAACGGGAAGATTTTCTCCAAAGCTGTGCTTGGCTGTTTGTTATGTTTGAGCCGGGCCTTCCTTGTGCGCTTTCTTTCCCGTTTTGTAGGTTTAGCAACTACCGCTGGCTTCAAGGGGCTCTGTGAGGCATCTATTTGGAGGACGGTTGTATCCGGTTGGTCCTGGGGCTCCACTTTCTCCGTTTCATCGTTAAAGTTGCTGATTTCCTCTGTTGTTAATTTAGTACATTTTGTATTTTCCTCTAGAACGGCAGTTTTTGGGGATTTTTTAAGCTGCTTGCTATTACAAGATTGTTTTACTACCCCTAGGATATCATTTAGGATTCCAGGGAGGGTTGCCAGTTTCTCTGTTATTGAGCCGCAGCCACAGTTGGGTGGTTGTTTGTTGTTGTCTGTTAGCTGGTCCATATTTCCCCTACGTGTTAGTAGGGATGTTATTAATTCCATTTTGATGTTTAAGCCCGAGATATGGCCAGCAATTAGATTAACATGGTCTATTTGAACATCCATTTTGTCTGACTGGAAGTTCAAAACTCTTATTGCTTATTCCAAGGTATGAATCAGGGTTTGAGTCCATTGTGTGTTAGGATAGGCTTCATTGTGCTTCGCCGAGACCTCTGACCCAAGATCTATCCTACTTACGGATGAAATGGTTATTGGTGATGAAAGGTTTATTTGCTTGACTCTTTTAGGACTATGACTGTCCTCTGCTAATACAGGATGCTGATAAACTGGCTTACCTAGTGGGCTTAAAGGTGTGGATGCAGCCATTTTGGATCTACTCGGTGGTGTTCTTTTACTTGAATCTAGTTGTGGATCCTTTGCTTGGAGTTCCTTTTCCTGAGAGTTACATTCCTATATTTCCAGGATTTCCACCAAGTTAGAGTCATTTAACATAGAAAATTATTTGGCGCGAACTTCTTTTGTGGGGCCTGCCTGTACTGCAGGTTTTATTGAATTACATTTTTCGTCCTTTATGCCTTTTATGTTTGAAAGACCTTCTTCCTTGGGGCCTATGAAAAGTTTTTCATCCTTCCGACTTGTAGCGGTTATGTGACCCTCCGGGGCTACATTATAAGCTGTAAAGCTGTTGTTAAGATGTTTCTGTTCTTTCTTTTCCTCCCTGGATGTCTCAGTCCCCCCCCCCCAATACAACATTGATGACTAGCTAATTTGTATTTGAGTTAAAAGTTTTAGCAGTCGCTTCAAATTCTTTTGTATATGTTGTGGCGGGCATTTGTTGGTGTTGTCTGGTGCACCTGGGCTGTTGTACTTACAAACTTTCCAGCTTCTAAGCGTGCCTTTTTTTTTTGCGGGAATGATTCTCTTTGTGACGCGTTATTGAAATTTGGAAGTATCTGTGGGGGGGGGTAACTCTTGGTTTGTCAGGGAGAATTGGGCTTGGCAACTGGGAGGCTTCAACTGTTGGGGCGTATATAGCAGCCATTGGGTCCTTTAAAAAGAAAAAATTGTAAATCCCTGTTTCGTTTTTCGGGCTTGGCGTTGTTATTGTCAGGGTCGGTGCTGAGACCAGCCTCTCCCTGGAGCCTATTACCTTTGCTGTTCGGTTAAAGAGTGAGTCCCCCTCGTTTGATTTTTGGGGTTTTGATTTTTTATTTGTTTTTTTGCATGTTGCCACTTGGCGGACTGTCCAAAATATCATTTGAGCGGCCCAGAGCTTGGCCTAGAACCTGAACTGGTATCTTCGCACTTATGGCAAAACACCGTGACTCTGCCGGTTATGTAAAATCGGGTTGAGACTGAATTTCTAGGCCAATTAATGTTACCTGCAGGTCGGTTTGAACGTGTTTACTCAAGACAGGGAGAGTAAATGAGTCGGGTTTGATTTAAGCTAGGTTAATGTCAGCCGGGACCTTTCCTCATGAATCTTTAAGCTAAAGTGAGTTCTGACTCCAGCTGGGGACTTGCTGAGAGTTTGTGGTTAATAGGAGCTGATTAATACGGTGTCCCTTTAAAAGCTTTTTTTTTTTTCAGTTTTATGCGAGCGGTGTAACACTCTTTATACAGCAGTTCATTTCCCCCTCCGAGTTTGCTGTGTGGCGTTATGTTTCCTTCCTGGTGGATGATGTTTAACAGTGTATAGTGAACAACGGTGTGGGCTGTCTTGGCAGTGTGTGGAATGAGGGCTTGGCTAGATCTTCAACATTTGCCTCTAGCCTCTGCACTCATTGCCTCTGCACTCATTGCCTCGGTCCTCTTCCCGCTGGCAGCTTCTCTCTGCTGACAGCGCCGGCAGCCCTCGCCGGCATCCCCCACCCCGCTGCCCCAATACAGCTTGTGCGGTGGTCCGAAGCTCAAAGCAGGCTGCCGCGTTGATCCTGGGAGAGCAGGCTTGGGCAAGGCGCTGCTGCTGACTCAGGCAGCCTCTGTGGTTCCGGTGTGAATCACGGGTTCACAGGCTGTCAGGCTGCCCGGCTGTCCGGCTACCCGCAAGTCGCCTCACGAGCCCCCAGCCGCGGGCTCAGCTCCTCGTGCAGCCTGTGCTTCTCGGCTGCACTACTCGGCTCCTCAGCTCAGCTCCTCCTTCGGGTGCTTCGGGTGCTTTATGTGGCCAGCAGCGGCGGGGGTAGGCGGCAGCGGCTAGCAGAACTTGAAGCCAGGCAGTGTGTCGCCATCGGGGTCGGGTCGGGGTTTAATGCCTCCTAACCTCCCGACGTCCTTTCCGATGCTCCGCCACTACAGCTTAGGTGGCCTGCTTGAATCGGCTCTACTCTGGTCTGCCACAGTGCTCTGAACCCACCGCTAATGAGGGTTCAGATCTGGACTAGGCCTAACAGTCTTGCAGTTGAGCAACTGTTTTCAGCAAACCTGAAAATTCAACAACTGTGCTTGGCTCATTTCTGTCTCATTGCAGATGTCAGCTAACGACCACACTTGCCACTGTTGCAGCACTGGTTTTCAGCTAATTGACAGCTGATTCACAGCTGATTCTGGTGGAGCATGCTGCTGCTGGAAAGTGCGGCACGGCACTATCTGGCTCCACGGACCGAAGGAGCCGGTAATCCGGTAATCTGTAGTTCGTCGGGGCCAGGCTAAGGCTCAGCTCCTCATTTGTCCCCTTGCCGATGACTTTATACCAGCTGAATGGCTTAGCGACTGTGCAGCTTAATGGCCAGCCGCCACCACACTGCTCCGCCCTCTCTGCTCGCCCACAAGGTCCAAGAGCCAGTAGTAGCAGCGGCCCGCAAGCGGCAGCGGCAAGGATCGCTGACGCCACAGGAATCGCAGGAGCCGCAGGAAGCCGTGGGAAGCCTTGGCAGAATTCAAAACAGTGCTGAAGAGGCAGTGACGAGCGGCACGGTGTCCACCTCCACCTCCTGGCGCCTCGTTCTCACTCGCTCGCACAGCGTCTGGCAAACTGCAAAACTTGGACCAGGATTCAGCCTCAGCCTGAATCTTGTATTCAAATTAATTGAAGTTCAGTCAAGAATAAGAAGGTATTACAATAATACTCAATAGAGATTTTCCTACCTTTGAAAACCTGTAAGAGAAAAAGACATACGAATTTAAAGGAGTAGTTACACTAGTACTGATTAATTAGTTAGTCAGGTACATAAAAGCATAGTACTTTAAAACTAGGTTTAGTACATAATAAGGCATATTATTAGGTAGTGTAGGCTTAGCTTAGGTAATTAGATAAGCGCTTAGTTTTCCATTCAAGAAGAAAACTGGAGAGAGTTAAGACCACGAAACAAGTTGAGATGGTAAGCAAGTAATTCAGTAATGAATTAAATAAGACTTAAAGAACAAAATAATATAAGTAACTCCAAACGTATTTAATAGGTATCATCTCATCTAAGAAATAGTTAAGATTACAGAACTTAACGAAGAGAAGAAGAGAGGCAAGAAAACTGGAAAAATAGGTAAAAGGCTGAATAGAAGTAGAAATATAATATTAGAGTAGTTGGGTGTATGTTAATCTCTCTCTTTGATATAATTCAGGTTTCTCCGAAGTTTAAGTCTGGAGGATGGACTGGGCAAGAGAAGCAGTAAGAACAGTTCCAGGGCAGTCTCTTCTGTTGTTTCTTATTTTATCCACTCCCCCTTCCCCCTGGAGGGTCACTGAGGGTCAAGTTTATAACGGGCTCTGAGGGATCCTTTGGAGGGAGTTGGGAAATATTCGACTTCTGTTCATGCGCAAGCTTTGGTGGTTTGCTATAGAAATTATGATTAGTGCTGCAGAAAGAAAAATTAGGGCACATTTTTACTTCTCAAATCCTCTTCTATTTCATTGAAAAATTCTAACATGCAGATTGAAAAATGCACTTTGAATACCAGCAGCAGACTTCCCTGGTGAGCAGTAGCTTTACTACAGTGATCTAATGAGCAACTAGAGTGCTAACATTCTGAATTTATGGCAAATGTGTGACACATCTGAAAGCCTTCTCGATGGAATCAAAGTAAAAAAACTGAAAGTATATCCTACTGAGGAGACTGTAGTAAATGAGGAAATTAGGAACCTTCATAACAAATAAGTCTCCCAAGATGGCCACCAGAGACAAAAGAGCCCAAATGTAGCACAAATATCACCCAGATGTAGCCCAAGTATAGCCCAATGACAGAATGTCCCAGAGTGTTCTAAAGAACAACTAGAGCGCTAACAGTCTTCATTATGACAAAAAGTATGGAACACCTGAAGCCATCTTGATTGGAATAAAGTGGTAAGACTTAAAACATTTAATTTGCAAAGGATCAAAATGAGGGTCTTTATTTTGCCATAGAAATTATGATTAGTGCTGCAGAAAGAAAAATTAGGGAACATTTTGACGTCTCAAATCCTCTTCTATTTCATTACAAAATTCTAACATGCAGACTGAAACATGCACTTTGAATACCAGCAGCAGACTTCCCTGGTGAGCAGTAGCTTTACTACAGTGATCTAATGAGCAACTAGAGTGCTAACATTCTGAATTCATGGCAAATGTGTGACACATCTGAAAGCCTTCTTGATGGAATCAAAGTAAAAAAACTGAAAGTATTTCCTACTGAGGAGACTGTAGTAAATGAGGAAATTAGGAAACTTCATAACAAAGAAGTCTCCGAGGATGGCCACCAGAGACAAAAGAGCCCAAATGTAGCACAAATATCACCCAGATGTAGCCCAAGTAAAGCCCAATGACAGAATGTCCCAGAGTGTTTTAAAGAACAACTAGAGCGCTAACAGTCTTACTGTAGTGTAGTTCCTATATTCCCAATAGGCTCTGTGCATTGGAATAATATATACTGTAGTTTAGACGTAGGACTGAGGACTACTAGGTCTCTACCGAATATATTAGACTTAATTGTGAGTGCCAGCTAGCTCAGAGGTCACTAGAAACGTTCTCGAATAAACAAGAAGGGATTTGTTTCTGACAACCGCATAAACATGACAACTTTGTTTTCCAAGAATAAGAAATCAATCTCTAGAGTCACGGAAACAATAGATAGCTTTTTTACCCAGTCAATCGTGCATGCTTCGTTTCACCAGAGGTGCTGAGAAAATAGAGAGACAGGCGTTTTCAATAAAAGTATTTATTGAACAGTCTTCTTTCTCAAGCATAAGAAATGTACTGCTACAACCGAAATACTTGTTATAAAGTACAATGCATACAATACGAACAGTATTATAAAGTAGTACTGTAAAAGCATGATATGGTTTCTAAGCCATTAAAGTGCATAAAATGTATAATATACATACAGTAATAAATAATGACTAAAAGTACTCAACTGGTGCTTCTAAAATACGCCTACCCCGGTGTACCTAACCTAAGTCTAGTACGAGGGAATGAGTAAGTGAGGAGTAGCCTAAGTTTAGTAGTTCTCTGCCAGGAATCTATTCCAAGAAATCTCTAAGAGGTCTAATCAGCTCCGTACCTTGGTTTTAGAATGAAGGAGGTCTTGTATCTCTCTCTCAGGACTCGATATCACAGATACCCGCAAGGGTAGCCCAGAAACACTGGAGCTGGATTTCTTGGCGAGAGAAAAGACAGCGTCTCTTTCAGTGCGTCAGCTGGAGGGTCAGCTTCCTTCGGCACTTGCTGCTGCAGGGCGTCGGGCAAGTAGATAGTCGATCCGCTCCAAACCACTGTGTGTTTGTCTGGGCAAACCTAAGCTTATTTATACTTTGAAGGTGCCGAGTTTGACGCATGATTGGACTTAATAACGTCACTCAAAGGCTAAATTCTTTTGAAAACCCCAGGAGTTCTTGGAGAACTCAATATTCAAGCAGGGGGAAGTCCCTAGCTGCTGAAGGCGGGTTTTACCTAGAAATCGTCGTTGATTCTTGGAAATTAGTGGAAGTAGCCATGCCGTATTTGGGCTGCAAGGATTAGGCCAAATATGGTAGTGATTTCTATGCCTATATAAGGATATGATAAAGTATACCTATATAAGGGCATGAATCGGGAAAATTAACACTAGGGTCCTAGATTCATTTACAACATTACTTATAACAAAAGTATGGAACACCTGAAGCCATCCTGATTGGATTAAAGTGGTAACACTTAAAACATTTAATTTGCAGAAGAACAAAATGAGGGGCTTCATTTTGCCATAGAAATTATGTTTAGTGCTGCAGAAATAAAAATTAGGGCACATTTTGACTTCTCAAATCCTCTTCTATTTCATTAAAAAATTCTAACATGCAGACTGAAACATGCACTTTGAATACCAGCAACAGACTTCCCTGGTGAGCAGTAGCTTTACTACAGTGATCTAATGAGCAACTAGAGTGCTAACATTCTGAATATATGGCAAATGTGTGACACATCTGAAGGCCTTATTGATGGAATCAAAGTAAAAAAGCTGATAGTATTTCCTACTGAGGAGACTGTAGTAAATGAGAAAATTAGTAAACTTCATAACACATAAGTCTCCCAAGATGGCCACCAGAGACAAAAGTTCCCAAATGTAGCACAAATATCACCCAGATGTACCCCAAGTATAGCCCAATGACAGAATGCCCCAGAGTCTTCTAAAGAACAGCTAGAGCGCTAACAGTCTTACTTATGACAAAGGTATCGAACATCTGAAGCCATCTTGATTGGAATGAAGTGGTAACACTTAAAACATTTAATTTGCAAAGGAACAACATGAGGGGCTTCATTTTGCCATAGAAATTATGATTAGTGCTGCAGACAGAAAAATTAGGGCACATTTTGATTGACTTCTCAAATCCTTTTCTATTTCATTAAAAAAAATTCTGACATGCAGACTGAAACATGCACTTTGAATACCAGCAACAGACTTCCCTGGTAAGCAGTAGCTTTACTACTGTGATGTAATGAGCAACTAGAGTGCTAACATTCAGAATTTATGGCAAATGTGTGACACGTCTTAATGCCTTCTTGATGGAATCAAAGTAGAAAACTGAAAGTATTTGCTACTGAGGAGACTTTAGTAAATGAGGAAATTAGGAAACTTCATAATAAATAAGTCTCCCAGACATGGGTCCCGTGCTCTCATGCAACTGGAGTATAGTGTCACGTACCGTAATGCGCATGTGTTGCGAATGCCCAGGAGCAGGAGTTGCGGACTGGTCGCATACCAATCGCGCACATCACATAATAATAAATGTATATGATGTAACTGAAAAACACGCAGCCGTCACACACCTTAAGTGGATCCTTCACGACTTTTCTAAAATGGCGGCTAGAATCTGTGAACCCACCATGATGTGTACCCTTTGGGTGCTCGACTCAGAAAAAATTGTAGAAACATTTTTTTTTTAAAGAAAAAATTATAAATATATGAAAAGAAAAAAATAAAACAAAAAGTTAAACAATATTTCAGTTTGATTTAAAAAACATTTTTTTTGCAATTTTCAGAAAGATATTATACATGTTATTTAATGAATGAAATATTTATTAATAAACAGTTAAAACAACTGTAGAAAATCAGTACAAAAAATAGGTATAACTACTATTACACTTAAAAATTAGCATTTAAAAAACCTTTGATGTGCACTGAAAATCCATAGGTTTCAGAGACGGTATAGTTAGAAATTAGCATTTAAAAAAGCTTTAAAAATTTACTGAAAAAAACATAGGTTTCAGAGACGTTATAGTTAGAAATCAGCATTTAAAAAAACCTTAGAAATTCACAGAAGAAAATATAGGTTTCAGGGGTGTTATAGTTAGCTGGACATTTCACTCGTACAAAACCATAGAAATTCCTCTCTTACAGTTAGTTCTGATAACTATAAATCACGCGCCCGCAATGCACTGCTGATGTTGTCACATATTACATCATTCATAACATGGTCAGTGACATCACTGATGACATCTCAAATGACATCACTGATGACATCACAGATGACATCATCCACATGACAATCTGATACACCTCATCATACACTAGTATAACCTTTCATCACTCACTGTATAATACAGAGTACCATATTTGTAACCATTGACACACCAATACCAGTTACTACATACCCACTCACTGATTCTTAACTCTACACACACAACTACCCTTTCAACAACAGAATCACTTATACATGCAGTCACTAATTAATAGAAAACTATTAAATGCACTTATACACATATATAGACATTGACACATCAGCAGTCATCTTAGTCAGTTATTCAGTCATCCTACTCACTCATGAAAAAAATGTATCACACTTACATTTATTCACTTACACAAATATACACACACCTCATTTATTCAAACCTATAGTAAATCATAGTTAATATGTTAAAAAATCAGCATTACATTTATACACTCATTCATATAGTTACCCTCACAATCACTGACTCTTACATATACTTATTTATATACACCAACTCCCACATACAATGCCATTTATTTTTTTACTTTGTTGAAGATGTACAACTAAAACATATATTCGCTCACCAACACACAAATAAATACACTCAGTCACACAAACAACTTTTTCCACATGCAATCTTAAACCTATACACATGGTCAATCAACCATTCACACATCTATGCATAGAGTTACACACACCTCATCCAACCACACACAAACTAAGTATCCCACACAAATACTCACCCAACTAATCAATAACTAATATACACACTCATGTAGTTAGTGACCAACTGATGCTGCATGTTATACAACAACAGAGAGAGTGATGCACACATTCACATAGTTTAGTTACTAATCTATGCATTAAGTGAGACACTTTTAATTACTCACTTAAACAGACAGTCAGACAGCTACTAAATCCTCCATCCAGACCGTTATATATCCATTCAATCTTCATTACAGATTGGTATATATATAATACATATTTAAATTTCAAAGTAAACCACATTCACTGGATGATGTCATCAGTGATGTCATTTAAGATGTCATCATTGATGTCACTGACCATGTCATGGATGATGTAATATGTAAAATCATAAGCAGTGCATTGTAGGCGCTTGAGTTATAGTTAGTAAAACTAACTATAACGGAGGAATTTCTATGGTTTTGCACGAGTGAGATGTCCAGCTAACTGTAACACCCCTAAAACCTATGTTTTTTTCTGTGAATATATATATATATATATATATATATATATATATATATATATATATATATATATATATATATATATATATATATATATATATATATATATATATATATATATTCACAGAAAAAACCATAGGTTATAGTGGATATATAGTTAGGAATTTGCATTTACAAAACCTTGAAAATTCAATGAAAAAACCATTGGGTTTAGGCCATATATAGTTAGGGATTTGCATTTACAAAACCTTATTTTACTCGCATAAAACCATTGAAATTCCATATATAGTTATAAGCGCTAACTATATATCGCGCACCCGCAATCCACTGCTGATGATGTCACATATTACATCATTCATGACATGGTTAGTGACATCACTGATGACATCACTGATGACATCTCAAATGACATCACTGATGACATCACTGATGACAACATCCAGTGACTGTATGTAAAGTTAAAATATGTCTTACATATTGAAGAATGAGTGGATATATAAGTGTCTGGATGAAGGATTTAGTAGGTGCATGACTGACTGTATGAGTGAGTGATTAAATGTGTCTCACTGAGTGCATGGGTTAGTGACTAAACTGTTTTAATTTGTGCATCATTATATCTGTTGTTCTACAAACTGCTGCATATGTTGATCAGTAGCTATATGAGTAACTGTATGGGTTATTCATTGGTTGTCCAAGTATTTGTATGGGAAACTGAGTGTGTGTGTATGGGTGGCTGGGAGGTGTGTGACTCTGTACATAGATGTGTGAGTAGTTGATTCACTATATGTATGGATTCAAAAGTGTATGTGGAAACAGCTGTATGGGCGGTTGACTGTGCATGAGTGTATTAGTGAGTGAATGGATATCTCAGTGCTACATGTCAAATTAAGTACATATGTAAAACACAGTACATGTGAGAGTTGACATCTATAAATAACTGTGCATAAGAGCCAGTGAATGTGTGAGTGGCTGTATGGATCATTGTGAACATGTATCAGAGATTGTATAAGAGAGTAAAGTAAATATGTGTTAGTATATGTTTGAATAAGTAAGGTGTGTATAACTGTATAGTTGAGAAAATGGAGGTGTGATTGATTTTTGGCATAACTGACTAGGTGTGTGAGTAACTCCATGGATGAGTGACAGTCTGTGACTGTCTGTTTACACTGATTGTATCTAAGGTTATATTAGAGTCTGAAGAGGTTCATCGTATTATCACATGAATGATATCATCAGTGATGTGATCAGTAATGTCAAATGAGATGTCATCAGTGATGTCATTTGAGATGTCATCAGTGATGTCATTTGAGATGTCATCAGTGATGCCATCAGTGATGTCACTAACCATGTCATGAATGATGTAATATGTGACATCATCAGCAGTGGATTGCGGGTGCGCGATATATAGTTAGCGCTTATAACTATATATGGAATTTCAATGGTTTTATGCGAGTAAAATAAGGTTTTGTAAATGCAAATCCCTAACTATATATGGCCTAAAACCAATGGTTTTTTCATTGAATTTTCAAGGTTTTGTAAATGCAAATTCCTAACTATATATCCACTATAACCTATGGTTTTTTCTGTGAATTTCATTGGTTTTTTAATAGCAAATATGAAAAGCTTTAAAATGTCAAGTACGTGATAGATAAAAACATTTTCGTATTTATGCACGCTGATGTGCTTTGAACGCTGCCCCCCCTCCCCTCTTTTCTCTTAGTAGTACTCTCTCTTTGCAGATAGTGAACGGTAGTTAACGCAGGCCTTTGCCCCCGTTGTAATCCGTCGTGCCTGCTTGTCTCTCCATTTGATTGATTGTTATCCAAGCATTTACTGTTTTAGAATTGGTTCTCTTTGGATCATTCTCTATTTACAAACAAGCACAAAGTCGCAATACTCTGTTTAGTCTATGCAGATAGTGAAAAATCGTGTAAAAAAATAAAAGTAATCGAGCAAAATCAGTAGGCCACTAATTGGATCTCTTTTTGACCTCGCTAAAATAGAAATATTAGGAACAACCCTTCATGAGAAATACGAAAATAGTGAGATGAACTGAGCTCCACACCATGAGGGCTGCAAGACAGCTCGACTCCGTCACCCACCCCGCCCAAAATAACGACAAACCCTATGCAAATATTAAAAATATAGACAACACACCAGCAAAGAAACAGGGTAAAACATTTTATTAAATAACTATTTACATAACTATTTTATACTTTTTATTGCCCGATCCGGCTAGCTCAATCGATCGAGCATGAAACTCATGCACTCTGATAGCAAGCGTTGCTACTGATGCTATGCAGACCAAAACTGGTTTTCAGTTTGTACATTTTTCTAGATTTTTCAATCCAAGGTTGGTTGACTTTGTAGAACGATGGCTTCAGATTTTCAACATACGGTGTGGTGGCGCGGACTGGGAGGGGGCGCTTCGCTCCTGCCCCCTCCCCAAGTAAGATTTTCATACGTGAAAGTACGTTAATGGTTTTGGTCCCTGAGTTGCTTCAATGTCACTGCCATTCTCAAATGGCATAAGTTCTGGATGTTGGGTGCCATAGTTAAGAGTTCTGAGCAGTGCTTGTAACACTGTCTGAAGCTTATTTCCACCTACTGCAGCTTCACTATTCTCAAAGTAAGTGAGTGTCGTTTGTGGACCTGACTGCATTAGAAAACAATGTGATATGTTACCTTCCTAAACAGCTTGACGGAGGCCCCTGAGGGGCGGTGTGATGGCCATGGACTCGGAGAAGACGCTTGGCTCCGACACCCTCCCCAAGTCTTATAGCACTGGTGTAGCCTGAGATCGCCCCCGACATAGGCGGCCGGCTCCCGGGGTCCGGCGGAACTTTTTGCCTTTTGATGACTCTTCAATTCTGGACCTTGTCCCACAATCCGTTTGACCTGAAGACACGCTGTAGTGGGGCGCCCCTTTACCGTTTCAGTTGCCATTCCGCCCGCTTTTGCTACACTGTGCCTCTTCCGCCATTCAGCTGTTTACCGCCCGCTCTTGCGACTACAGCGTCTCGCTCATCATGTAGTTGAGTTGCTCCCGCTCTTGCGGTGCAGCGATAGGCGGCTGCCACAAGACTCTCAAAATGGCGGCCGGCTCTTCGGTTTTGGGCCTGGTCCACTAAAATGGCCCTGGGACACCTTTGAACTCGGACGCTTCCCTGATAGGGCTTGGGTCCCATTCTCGAAAGCGTCCCCTCAGCCGTGAAGATTCTACAAAAGTCTTGGGGGCCTCCGACTCCCGCAGGCTTCTGTTGGGGAGCGGCTGCCATGATTGCTCGTGGAATGGCCACGACGGAGCTACGAGATGGTAGTGCTCTCATGCTGACGCCAGCTTTAGTCTGAAACATCCAGAAACACTGTAGACTACCAATTCGATCAGTTCCGGTAGCGCCCCAACATGACCCGGAAGAGAAGAACTTGCCCTCCCCTCTTTGACTGATGGTTCTTGTTGCCTGTCCCCTCTGTTGTCATTTAACAGAACTTTTTGGACTGCTGAAAGGGGTTGTGTTCCGAACGCTGGTTGGTGGAGACATTTTGACTATATTCTTGACCTACGTTGTCGCGTAATGCGTTATATGACACGCCGCGTTAGCGCACCCGGAAGTGATCCGAGGCGCGGCGTGCAGCGCGTAACGTAAGCATAACAGGTCATGTGACTTGTTAATAAAACTTTTCATTGGTTCATTTTGCTTTTGTTATTTTAATGATGAAAAGCTTGGTCATATGACCTAAAAATTACGCTTTTTATTGTTTTCGAACATTATTTTTTTTAAAACATATATGTTATAATATTCCAGGCTAATGTACTTTCCCGGAAAATGTACAACTGTCCTGCAAGTAAAATATATTCCTTTTTCGAGAAAAAGGGCGTTTCTTCCTTCCATGACGGAGCCGTTGAGTAAAAGAGATTCGGCCTGCTGTCTTAGTCGCCGATACGCCTGATTATCAGATTCTTATCGATCACTTTATGTTGCAGAAATGAAAAACACAACTGCCCTTGACCATTTATCTTTACTGCGTTCCTACATATTATACCTTTTATCCGTCATGTAATTGGACTGCTTTATTTCACTTGCCTTTTACTGATTCGAAAACAGTGACTAAAAGTAAAAACTTTACCAATGTAAATACTACTACCGTGTTTTGTTTTAAAAACCTTTATTGTGAAAATGTCAGTATGCAAATACGGGCCTATAACCACGTGGGCCGGCCACGGAGCAAACTGAAATCGTATATGATGAGGAGACATTTACACTGTAGAGGAACGTAACGAGCGGGCCATTAGGTTGCAAGAACAAAGGTGTCTAACAGTTGCGGAATCGGTGGACGTACATTTTGTAATTAAAATACGACAGGGCCACTTACAATAACATTTTCTAGATATACATTTGCGGGCAAGGAGTTACGAGTCCCATTTATACCGGCGCCATTTTGTGCGAGGCCGGGCAGGTCCAAGATATAGTCAAAATGTCTCCACCAACCATCGGCCAGACCAGAACCCCTTTCGGCCCTTTATGCTACAAGATGGTGTCTTCCATTCAGAAAATATTGTTGGCAGCATTTTGAAAGGAAACAGAAACAGCAGTTCTCCTAGTGAGTTTCACATTGTTACATTTAGGAAGAATGTTGAAGAGTAGTATGTGGAAAATCTGAAGCCATTTTTCTACAAACTCTCAATCAGACTTGGATAGAAAAAAAAATCCTGAAGAATGTACAAACTGAAAACCAATTTTTGTCTGTATAGCATCAACAGCAACGCTTGAGTCAGCTTTGTGTCAAGCCGCCATTTTCATTCAATCAATAGCGTCCCCCTGCACACATTCAGGGACCTGGTCGTGTCTTCAGATGAAACGGATTGTAGGAAAAGAAGCAGAAAGGAAAAGGAAAAAAGTTCCGCCGGACCTCGGGAGCCGGCCGCCTATGTCATGTGCGACCTTTGGCCACACCAGGGCAATAGTGAAGCTGCAGCAGGTGCAAATAAGCTTCAGACAGTCTTACAAGCACTGCTCAGAAATCTCAACTGAGGTACTCAACATCCAGGACTTGCCATTCGGATCTTGGCGCCTTGTGCTGGTTCCGACCTTTTCACACATCGGTCCACTACTGACATCACCTCATAAGCCAACGGGGCACCCCACGCCGACTTTCGGCGCAGCATTGTAGGATGGCCACACCAGTGCGGCAACTTGCTGGACACAACCTCGGTGCCATCCGGATCTCGGTGCGTTCGACTCACTGTACCGCAAGAGTGACCGCAACTCAGCTGGACACGCCGTCTTTCGGCGCAGCATTGTAGGATGGCCACACCAGTGCGGAAATTTGCTGGACACCACCTCGGTGCCATCCGGATCTCGGCGCGTTCGAGTCACTGTACCGCAAGAGTGACCGCAACTCAGCTGGACACGCCGTCTTTCAGCGCAGCATTGTAGGATGGCCACACCAGTGCGGCAATTTGCTGGACACCACCTCGGTGCCATCCGGATCTCGGCGCGTTCGAGTCACTGTACTGCAAGAGTGACCGCAACTCAGCTGGACACGCCGTCTTTCGGCGCAGCATTGTAGGATAGCCACCCCAGTGCAGCAACTTGCTGGACACTAACTCGGTGCCATCCGGATCTCGGCGCGTTGTGCTGCCTTCGGCCTATTCGCACATCGGTCCGCCACTGACGCCGCCTCACGTGCCAACGGATTTTCTACGCTTTTTGTAGCCCTATGCCGCATAACAGGTCATGTGACTTGTTTATAAAACTTTTCATTGGATCATTTTACTTTTGGTTTCCTAAAGATGGAAGGCTTGGTCATATGACCTAAAAATAACACTTTTCATTGGTTTAGAACATTTTTTTTTCCCAAACGATGAAAGCCCCACCTTGTTTCTGGATCATTCAGACTGAAGCTGGCGTCAGCATGAGAGCACCACCATCTCGTGGCTCCGTCGTGGTCATTCCGCGAGCAATCATGGCAGCCGTTCCCCACCGGAAGCCTGCGGGAGTCGGGGGCCCCCAAGACTTTTGTAGAATCTTCACGGCTGAGGGGACGCTTTTCGAGAATGGAGCCCAAGCCCTAGCAGGCAAGCGTCCGAGTTCCAAGGTGTCCCAGGGCCATTTCAGTGGACCAGGCCCAAAACTGAAGAGCCGTCCGCCATTTTAAGAGTCATGTGGCAGGCGCCTATCGCTGCACTGCAAGAGTGGGAGCAACTCAACAACATGGTGAGCGAGACGCTGTAGCCACAAGAGCGGGCGCAACTCAGCTGAATGGCCGCCACCTGGGGAGGCCCGTTCACGCCGCCTCCCCCACGCGCCCCCCCCCCCCCCGGGCCGCCGCACGCAAATTTTCGGAGCAGCATTGTAGGATACCAAAACCAGTGCGGCAGTTTACTGGACATCACCTGGGTGCCATCAACATCTCAGCGCGTTCTGCTGCCTTGGGACTATTCGCACAACAGACCGCTACTGACGAGGCCTCCCCCCGCACCACCCGGGACGCCCCACGCCAATTTTCGGAGCAGCATTGTAGGATCCCAAAACCAGTGCGGCACCCAGGCAACATCACCTGGGTGCCGTCCAGAACTCTGCACGTTGTGCTGCCTTGGGACTATTCGCACACAAGACAGCTTCTGACCATTGTTGCTTTTTTGGGTGAAAAATGTTTAAATGTTTTTACAGTTTTTGTTCCGTTCATTATAGTTAAATGTTAATAAAGTTTTAAAATCTAACTTTGTTGGAGTGCTATATATGTTTAAAAAATCGGGTGAATGGGGCCTTGAATCGGATTATTGTCATGTGTGGGCTTTGCAAGTGTACTGCTACAAGATCGGACATTTCAAACTCAAATGCACGTTCTTTTTCTTACCTTTCCGAAGCATGGAGCGCAATAGCAGGCAGAGAAAGGGTGATGCACGTGTTGAACACTGCCTGGCCTGGCAAGTTGCTGGCAGTGCCCCCCCCGCCCGCTCCTGAAAGAGGGCACACACACACCGCCGCCCCGAGTACTTCACAAATCTTTAAAAGACCATGCGCTTGTTCATGAGGCTTAAATGGTTTATCACCCCTTCTAGAACCCCTGCATCGACCCTCTGACGTTTCCTGGAAGAATTAGCACGTAACACAATACCAAGCCCTGTCAGCTGAAACCCCCGAGAAATCATGGGGCATATTATCAAGGGGGTTTATTTCCGCTTTTTTGGCTTTAAAAGCCAAAAAAAAAAGATAAAATGATCTCCCTATTACCAAGCTGTCGCTAACACCAGTTAGTGACAGCTAAAAGGAGATAGCGACCATCTTGGGCCCCGCTTTGCATATCAGTGATATTTATCACTAATGACATGCAAAGTGGGCGTGCCAAGATTTTAGCGACTGGAAACAGTCCCTAACCATCGCAATCTCCTATTACCAACTTTTGGAGATATTCGCGCTAAGCGCGAATATCTCCAAAACCTAACACCTGCCCTAAGCAGTTTTAGCCATGTTATCCAATGGGAAGTGGATAACATGGCTAAGAGCATTTGCTGGATAATGCATGAATATCGCTGACTTTTCAACGATATTCATGCATTGCGGCCGTTTTTTATCGCATTTGCGATAAACCTTGCTAATAGCAAGGTTTATGTGCGATAAAATTCGCCGATGTGCGGCGATAATTTTTGTCTCTAAACAAGTTAGAGACAAAAATTATCGCTAGTTGTTGGTAATATGCCCCCGGGTTTTTGCTTGCAGGAATCGGGAGGCGGGAGACTAGCACCGAAATCAGTAGTCTCACGCCTGAATCGGGAGGGTTGGCATGTCTGGATACTCTACAGCTGGGGCCATAAACTACATCCGCAGGGCTAGGTGATAGCCTAGGTCCGGCCTGGACAATCAGACACAGAGGAAGAGGAGTGTCAGAGGGTGCGGTAGTGAATAGGGTGAAAGGGAGGTGTCGGGCGGGCACAGGGTGTGATTCTCAGAGAAGAGCAGCGCAGATGGGGGGAAGTATATGGCCCATGCATGAGAGAAAGAGCGGGGGTGACCAGTGCGTGGGGGAGATGCTTGCGAGGGTGGGGAGCCATGCTGAGGATCGGCGGCGTGCAGAGAGTGGCCCTGGTCAAGGCATCTAAAATGGCTGCCGTGCACGACAAAATTGTGGCATTGGACAAAAACGCAAGATGGCGCAGACAATGTTTATCAATAAGGATTCATTTATAACAAAATATTTACTCGCAGTGACAAAATGGTGGTCAACACTTCCTGATTTCCATCGAATCGAACATTAACAAACGTCACGCAGCAAAAAAAAAAAAAAAAAGCTCACGCACAGAGCAGTTTTTAGCCATGTTATCCAATGGAAGGTGGATAACATGGCTAAGAGCATTTGCTGGATAATGCATGAATAACGCTGACTTTTCAGCGATATTCATGCATTGTGGCCGATGTGCGGCGATAATTTTTGTCTCTAAACAATTAAAACGAAGCACAAAATGGCGAATTCCCGTTTCGCTACGAGTTTGCGGCCCAGTTCGCGGCCCGTGAAGCGCTTCTACCGTGAAAAATCATTTTTTTTTTATTTTCCCCACGGGACCCTTTAATAACCCCAACAACATTCCTAGGGGGTCAAGAGGGGTATACCTTGCCCCCTTTCAATAAATTCCCCCTTCGTTTTTCACCTCTTCTTCTCTCTCGATCCTACCGAGAGATAAGATGGCGGCCGCTCCGGACTGTTTAGAATGTTGACAGACACCGGAGAGCCAATCAGCTTTCTGCGCGCAAAGTTCCGTTTCGCGAAAAGTAAGCGGACCGGATCGCTGCCCGGAGCGCTGTTACAGATATATATCTTGTTTTGAACGTTAATTTCTCAAAAACTACTGGAGCACATATATTGAGACCTAGCAAAGGCACATCGGGCTAACAGTCCCTACAATTTTGCCAAGTTTCGTGCAAATCCATTCAGCCGTTCGAGCTAAAAGTGAGTCCAACCGCCCTATGGAAATTAACATGGGAAAAACGCGTTTTGGGACCCCCCTTTTTTCTCGGCCCCCCCTCGACAAAACCCCCCCAAATTTTTAAGGGCTGCTCAGAAACAAAATGTGCCATTTTCCTGAAAATTTCAGCCGATTCCATCCACAAACGCCAAAGTTATTAGACATAGAATTTTCAAAAATCCCATAGGGAAAAAATCCTAACTATATATACCTACTGGCGATAGCCAGTAGGTAATATATATATATATATATATATATATATATATATATATATATATATATATATATATATATATATATATATATATATATATATATATATATATATAAATCCAAAAGAGTTGCCCCTATGGAAGGGACGCCAAGGTGGAACAGGTATTGCACTGATCTAATGAAGAACTTTGGCGCCGGTGGACGATTCTTCGCAAATATCTCCAAGAAAATGGCCTGCTCGGTTCCGCTCCTTCCCTTAAAGTTTGGGGGTGATTCATCTAGCGGGGGCCGAGAAAAAAAGGGGGGTCCCAAAACGTGTTTTCCCCATGCAATTTTCCATAGGGACCTTTAGTCAGGGCTACAGCCTGAACGGCTGAACGGAATTACACAAAATTTAGCAGAGAGGTAGAGTTCCGTTCGCAGATTGTGCTTTTTGTTAAATTATGTAAATCTGTTCAGTAGTTTCTGAGAAAATTACAAGTAACATCATAGCGATATCTAGAGACGGAGTTCAGCACGCGCACTGAAATCTGTTCAATTACGAGCGCGAGCTGCATGCTGATTGTCTGTGAACTGTCTGTCAACACTCGACACCAGGAAGTGTTGGTGGCCATTTTGTGCCTCGCTAGAACCGAGTCACAAGTAAACAGTAAAACAAAGTTGAGATATAAGGGAAGGGGTTAGGCTAGAGACATTCTGACCCTTTAGGCTTGCTCCGGGGGTCGTACATGGATGTTTAGGCTCTATTTTTTAATTTTATTTTTTAAAGAAAAATCGCGGCGTACGTGTATGGAAATACGTACAGTTACAAGCAGGAGCTGCATGCTGATTGGCTGTCAATACTCCAAACCAGGAAGTGTTGGCCGCCTTGTTGTTTGTCGGGAGAGGAGAGTCACAAGAAAACAGTAAAACAAAGTTGAGAAATTAGCAAACGGGGCAGGGTGGAAAGATTCTGAGGCTATAGTCTTGGTCAGGGGGTGGTACATGGATCTTTAGGCTCAATTTTTATTTTTTTTAAATAAAAAATGGCGGGTTACTCGTGCAGTACTTGTACGCGGTGGAAAGGGTGAAAAAAAAGTAGAAGTCCGTTTTATTCATTAGGTCCCGGGGGGGTGGCAAATTACGGGGGCAATTTTTCTGCATATTGGGGGCATGTAAGGTGCCCCGAGCACTGGGGAACGACACTCCTCTGGTTTTATTTTGAAGTATGCGGGTGGGGGTTACGGTCCTACTCCCCGCAGTCTCCGTGAGCGGCACCCCTCGGGTTTTTTTTTCTTTATAAAAAACATGTTTTGAGCTCACTCTCTCTCTCTCCCTGTACACGTCGCGGGGAACGCCACATTTCTGGGGCAGTGATATGTAAAATGACCTTCCAGCTAAGGGTACCTGCATTGTCTGGAGTTTTCTATTAATGTTGGGAGGGTGGGCTTGATATTACGTCCTTGTTAATTGCCATAGAAGCCTATGTTCCGGTGTTAACATGGGCTTCTATGAGAAATAACAAGGCCGTATTATCATGGTCATTATCGCCATTTTATTGGCTGTTTCTTGCCAATAAAACGGCGATAATTTTAACACCGGTCCTTGATAATATGCACCTAAGTTTACTGGTCAAAATAAAGAGCAATGGGCCATAATATCAACAAAAGGCGATACAATATCGTCATTTGTATCGGCAGGAAACTGCGGATAAAGCAGCAATAATGGGTTTGATAATATGCCCTTGTGAATAACCATAGAAGCCCAGGTTAACATCAGAACTTGGGCTGCTATGGGAATTTAGAAGGGCCTATGGTTTTTTAATTAATGTTGGGAGGGTGGGCTTGATATTACGTCCTTGTTAATTGCCATAGAAGCCTATGTTCTGGTGTTAACATGGGCTTCTATGGGAAATAACAAGGCCGTATTATGATGGTATTTATCGACCGTTTTATCAGCAGTTTCTTGCCAAAAAAACGGCGATAATTCTAACACCGGTCTTTGACAATATGCACCTAAGTTTACTGGTCAAAAAAAGAGCAATGAGTCATATTATCCACAAAAGGCGATACATTATCGTCGTTTTTATCGGCAGGAAACTGCCGATAAAGCGGCAATAATGGGCTTGATAATATGCCCTTAGGAATAAGAATAGGAGCCCAGGTTAATACCAGAACCTGGGCTGCTATGGGAAGTTACAAGGGCCTATTATCGCCGCTTTATCAGCAGTTTCCTGTCGATAAAAGCGGCAATAATGTGTCGCCTTTTGTTGATAAAATGCTCTTTCATTTTTATGATAGTATGTAAAGCTTTCCTTTTTTTTGGTGAAGTAGGTGTACTCTCTTCGCATGCTCAGCGTGGTTTCGAAGCCCACGTTTTCTTTTTCTTCAAGTTCATCAAGCAAACCTTTCTTTGTAACAGTTAGTAAATCTGTTGCTTTCTTTTCCCGGTTCGTGTGTGTCATCCGCTGCTGTACCTTTGTACAGTATTAATAGTCATATTTTTTAGATATTTATTTGAAAGGTAGTGCTGAGGCGCCCAACGTTGATTACGTACTCCGTCCATTGCCATTTTCATAGTTTCTCACCAATGTTTTTATTATATCTGTTAGTTAGAACTCAGTAGTTTTCAATCCTAGTCTTGAATATCTTACTATAGTATTTCAACATTATTTTTATTGTGGGCCATCATACCCCTCCCCCACAAAATAAAAGAAGTAAGTAGTTTTTTTTATTAACTTTTATTAAACAATAAATATAAACAAAACTCTATTATAACTATATTAGAACTGGAAAAATAACTTAAACAATGTTATAAACAAATTGTGAAATGGAATCCAAAAGGTGTCCGATTGGTAATCTGCAAAAGAAAAAAGAAAATTAGAGTTTAGAATTATGTAGATGTGAGTAAATGAGCTGAAGCATTACGGGACATATTATCAAGAACGGCGATAATATTATCGCTGTTTCAGCGGCAGGAAACTGCAGCTAAAGCGGCGATAATGGGCTTGATAATATGCTGTTGTGAATTCCCATACCAGTGCAGGTTCTGGTGTTAACCTGGGCTACTATGGGAATTTACAAGGGCATATTATCAAGCCCATTATAGCCGCTTTAGCTGCAGTTTCTTGCTGCTGAAACGGCTATAATTTTATCGCCGTTCTTGATACTATGCCCCTACAAGTTTTGGTAACTCTATGGTTTTACGTGTGCAGTGTTATTCGAACATTCCAGTTCTGTTATAGTGCTGCGTTCAAGTGGTGTCTATATGGAAGTGCCTAGTGCGTTACTGACGCCCGTTAGGGCGACTTATTTCTAATGCATTCCTGTGAAGTCTTTGTAGATCTAGGCCTCTGTGCTTACCGTTGTATAAACCTTGCGGGTAAACATTTCAGGAAGTTGGTGTCACAACTTATTCTGAACAATTCTTCTACACGTCTACACGTCGAAGACAGCAGTGTCTAAGTTTAAGAGAGAAAGAGAAATGTTGTCACAGAGAGTGGGAGAGAGAAATAGAGAGAAAACAACATTAAAACTGTTGCCGAGTCTGGAGTTGAGATTTTTTCCTTGCGTCACTTTACTCATGTTAAAGGTGACTCAAAAGTGGCGTAATAAGGTTGTAGATCTGTTTGTCAGACTGTTGTAACCTATCTGTTGTCAATGCTCGGAGGTAATTATAGATCAAACCCATTATAGCCACTTTAGCGGCAGTTTGCTGCCGATAAAGTGGCGATAATTTTGTCGCCAAGGCTTGATAATATGGCCCTCTCTCGTTTCACAAATAAAGCTAATACTACAGTTTTACGAGTGCAGTGTACCTGGTACATTTTACTTGTTACAGTGCCACATTCAAGTGGTGTCTATATGGAAGTGCCTACTGCGTTACTAATGCCCGTTATGCCGAATTATTTCTAATGCATTCCTATAAAGGACATTTAGATCTAGGCCTCTGTGCTTACCGTTGTATAAACCTTGCGACCAAACACATACGGAAGTAGACTTCCCAACTTCACTTCAACAATTCTTCTACACGTCCAACCAGACAGCAGTGTCTAAGTTTAAGAGAGAAAGAGAAATGATGTCACAGAGAGTGAGAGAGAGAGAAAACATTAAAACTCTGGTCCATACTATCAAGCCTGGGCGACAAAATTATCGCCACTTTATCGACAGGAAAGTGTCTCTAAACTGGCGATAATGGGTTTGATAATATGCTCTATGGAATTCCAATCGAAGCTCATGTTAGATGTTCTTCACATCTAACATGAGCTTCGATTGGAATTCCATAGACCATATTATCAAACCTATTATGGCCACTTTAGCGGCAGTTTGCTGCTGATAAAGTGGCGATAATTTTGTTGCCAAGGTTTGATAATATGGCCCTCTCTCCTTTCATAAATAAAAGTTACACTACAGTTTTACGAGTGCAGTGTACCTGGTACATTTTACCTTTTATAGTGCCGCATTCAAGTGGTGTCTATATGGAAGTGCCTACTGCGTTACTAACGCCTGTTATGCCGAATTATTTCTAATGTATTCCTATGAAGGATTTGTAGATCTAGGCCTCTGTGCTGACCATTGTATAAACCTTGCGGCCAAACACTTCAGGCAGTTGGATTGACAACTTGATTTCAACAATTCTTCTACATGCTTAAGCAGACAGCAGTGTCTAAGTTTAAGAGAGAAAGAGAAATGATGTCACAGAGAGTGAGAGAGAGAGAAAGAGAGATAAAACAACATTAAAACTGTGTCGCTGAGTCTGGAGTTGAGATTTATTCCTTGCATCACTTTAACCATGATAAAAGTGACTCAAAAGTGGTTTAATAAGGTTGTAGATCTGTTTGTTAGACTGTTGTAACCTATCTGTTGTCACTGCTCGGAGGTAATTATAGAATTTTAAAAGAAGCTGCTGTACAGTATGCACTCTGGGCCATAATATCAAGCCTGGGCGTCAAAATTATCACCACTTTATTGGCAGGAAAGTGTTGCTAAAGTGGCGATAATGTGTTTGATAATATGCTCTATGGAATTCCAATCGAAGCTCACGTCTGATGTCCTTCACATCTAACATGAGCTTCGATTGGAATTCCATAGAGCATATTATCAAACACATTATCGCCACTTTCCTGCCGATGAAGTGGCGATAATTTTGTCGCCCAGGCTTGATAATATGGCCCTCTCTCGTTTCACAAATAAAGCTAACACTACAGTTTTACGAGTGCAGTGTACCTGGTATATTTCAGTTGTTATAGTGCTGCGTTCAAGTGGTGTCTATATGGAAGTGCCTACTGCGTTACTGACGCCCGTTATGCCAACTTATTTCTAATGCATTGCTATGAAGGCATTGTATATGTAGGCTGCTGTGCTTACCTTGTATAAAGAGTGCGGCCACCGGAGTTCACCACTCCACTTGAACTCTGCTTCTATACGTCAAAGTATATTCAATAAGTTGCAGAGAATTCCATTGCTGTTGCTCGATAGGCCGAGGTTGCTTCTGAACGATGTTTGCTGAAGGAAAAAAAAGGACATTTTGATTAGTCATCGTAAACTGAGTTGCGTAACTACTATCAAAAGTGAATTTTAATGTGGGTTCCTAATATTCCGTAGTTAAGACTGTTGCAGCTCCAGCAAACAAAGGAAGATCAATAAGTTAATAGGGGCCTGGGACGGGCTTGAGACGCAGAAAAAAAATACTATCATGGACACACAATTAATAATGATAATAGAGGCCTAAGCACGCGGCGTAGTACAGAAATACGACACAGAAATTTATGCACGCACAATTTTTAAGATTAGAGGTGTATAGGACCTCGTGACTTAAAAAGGAAATATTTCAATTATGTAAGTACAATTTAAAACCATTGAGGGGTAGGAAAGCCATATGATGGATAAACAAATATTATTATGCATATACAATTTACAGTGGAGGCTGATGTTGTGACATCTTCTCTTACCTTTGTTTTTGTCGACTTTTGTCGTGTCTTGAAAGGCTGTGGCTTCACTGAGTCTGGGGTGTTTTCGACAGTCTGTGTGTCATCGCAGCAGAGGCAGGCAAAAGAGAGCGGGCTCACATCAGTGCCCGCATTATATGGGAACCGCAGGGGCTGACCAAACCAAGCCCTGGGCCGTTATTGGTAGCGCTTTCGCGGTCTGCAAGAATGGAAAGGGGCGACCACTCGGTCCCCCCGAACGTATGGCAGAGTGCCTCGATCCCCCCGGGAAGACATTTTTGGGCGGGAGGCGCGTCTCGGCTGGTATGCCCAAAGCGGCGTAGCCGGGGCGCGCTTTTTCCCGCCCTTGAGTGGGCTGGCCTAGACACGGACGCCGCCGGCCACGCCCTCGGGGCAGGCAGGGGCGGGTTTACGCCCGCCCTGAAGATGGATAAAAAGAGACGCAAGACCAGAAGACATCCTCTTGTTCCTGTGCTCTGAAGCTGCACCTCCCCGCTGCACGTGAGCTCGAGACGGAACGAAGAGCCAATTTTGAGCGTTTTAATCGTTCTTGTTTGTTTTTCAGTTACTTTGTTGGAGAATGCCGAAGAAGGTTGGAAAGCGCATGAATACCGACCAGATGCTGCGTGCTCTCATGAAGGAGATGTCCGAGCTAAGGAAGCGGGTGGATATGAATGAGGAAAGGGGTCCAAAACGTCCTTTGGCGGGAGCAGCCCCGGGAGGGAAAAACAAGAGGCCCAGGAGGGGGGCAGCGGGAGAGGAGATCCCCGGTCCCAGTGCCCCGCTCGAGGCTCCAACGCCCGTGCCAGAGGAGGGGAATCCGATCACCCCCGTGTCCGAGGATGATATGCCGCCCGAGTTGGCAGCACAATTGGCAGCGTGGTTGGGAAAAGGTAACGAGGGCGCCACAGCTATCGAAGCGCAGGAGCTGGTTAAGCAATTGCGTGAGAAGCGGGAAGCAGCCAAGGTGCCCGTGCCGGCTGCAGTGGGGGACAAGACACCAGGGACGGTTGCGACCACAGAGGCAGCGTCAGGTGCAGGTAAGCGGCCATTGCCGATTGCGAGGGATGAGTCAACACCCTCTCGGAGAGAAAAGTTGGGGCAGCATGTTCCTTTGGCAATTAAGGAAAAGATTTGGGCGGGGGAGTATGTGAACATTTTTTCGTTACTTGTTGATCACTATGAGGTGGAGCATGTAAAGAGTCAGAAGGACTTAATGCATCCGAGTGTTTGGCGCGCAAAAATGGCCGCCTTTAAAGTGAATGAGAATATCGCCAATTGGGGCAATGCCTGGGGAATCTTTACATCAATCCTGGGCGAACGTAGGCCTGAGTTGCTTTCCGAGTTCCCAATCTACCAATCACGAATCATGGGGTACTCGACATCGCATCAGGGGAATCATTGGTTTTGTTACGATAATATGTTCCGAAAAGAAAAGGAGCATAATAAAAGTTTAACCTGGGATTGTTATGATGCCTTGACCTGGGATAAAATGAAGGAGTCAGGGATGTTAAAAATGCCATTGGTGGGAAGTAATGTGGGTGAATCCTCCCGACAATATGCGGGGACGCCCTTTCGGTCAGGTTCGGGGGCCGACGATCACTCGAAACCTACCGGCAATACCGGAAGAAAGGGTTTCTGTTTTAATTACAACAGAGGAAAATGTACGAGACCGCAGGGATCGTGTAAATTCAAACATGAATGTAGTGGTTGTGGGTCATCCCATCCTGAGGCCTCGTGCAGAGCCAGAACGGGTGATAACGGGGGGAGAGGAGGTGCCAAACAGGTCTAATATAGTCCGAGGGGCGCCTTTACCCACTCCCATTGATACCCTGGCAATGATCCCTTGGCTCAGTGATTACCCGGATCGTACTTCTGCTGGGGTGCTGCGAAACGGTTTTTCGTATGGTTTCCGCATCCCGGTAGGGGACTTTCAGGGTGTGGGTAAGTGTAAAAACCAACTTTCCGTCCTGCAGCATACAACCGTAGTACAGGAAAAGATCCGAAAAGAGGTGACTCGAGGTCGGGTTGCTGGCCCGTTTAGTGTACCCCCAGTCCAGAATTTTGTGTGTTCTCCCTTAGGGGTAGTCCCCAAGAAAGACCCTGGAGAGTTCCGACTAATTCATAACTTATCAGCTCCACGAGGTCTTTCCGTAAATGAGGCAATCGATCCAGAAGTGTGTTCGGTGCGGTACGCATCCTTCGATGAGGCCGTAGCCATTTTGAATCGCCTGGGGCCCGGGGCGCTGATGGCGAAGTCAGATATCGAGTCAGCGTTCCGTTTGCTCCCGGTACACCCAGACGACCAGCGTCTCCTAGGTTTCATGTTTCAGGGTTGTTATTACATGGATAGGTGTATGCCAATGGGGTGTTCTATATCCTGTGCCTATTTCGAGAAATTCAGTTGTTTTCTACAATGGGTTTTCACAAAGAAAACGGGTTTCCAAGATGTAATGCACTACCTTGATGATTTCTTATTTCTTGGGGCAGCCGGGGGTCTTGAATGTGGCCGGGCCTTGGCCGATTTTTGTGTGTTGATGGAACAGTTAGGCGTGCCATTGGCGCCGGGTAAAACAGTGGGTCCTACGACTTGCCTCGAGTTTCTGGGGATCGAGTTGGACTCCATTGAGGGGTGTTTCCGTTTGCCAGCCGAGAAAGTGTTGAAGTTCAGGGCTACGCTGCAACTATGTATAAATGCATCAAAAGTTACGCTGCAACAATTACAGCAAGTGGTGGGACAGTTGAATTTTGCCCTGAGGGTGATACCGATGGCCCGCCCCTTTTCCCGTTCAATTGCCCAAGCGATGGTCGGCCTTAAAGAAGGCCATCATCGCACGAGACTATCGGCCGAGATCCGCCAGGACATGCGTATTTGGTTAGCATTCTTGGCGGATTTCAATGGTAGAATCGTCTGGAACAAACCAGCCGTGTCTTCTGAGGAGCTGGGGCTATGGACAGATTCGGCGGGAAGCATAGGTTTTGGCGCCATTTTCGGCACAAAATGGTCGGCACAAAGATGGCCGACTTGGTGGCATGAGAAGGGTCTGACGAGTAATATTGCTTTCCTCGAACTGTTTCCCATCTTGGTGGCCTTGAGGACATGGCCCGATGGGTTCAAAAATCACTCGGTCATATTTTGGTCGGACAATATGACTGTGGTCGAGTGCATCAATAGTCAGGCAGCACGTTGTAAACTGATCTTAAGACTGCTTAAAGAAATTGTTTTACTATGTATGAAATTGAACGTGCTATTCAGAGCAAAACACGTGCCAGGGGTGATGAATCAGGCAGCTGACGCACTGTCTCGTTTTCAAATGCAGGCTTTTTCGGGTTTCCTTCCCTCAGCGGACCCGGAGCCGGCACCCTTTACCGAAGCTCTCTGGTCTCTCGGTGCCCCGAACTTCGTCACCTCGTGGGAGAGAGTCTAGCACCAAGGACGAGGAAGGCATATGAAGGGGCGTTTCGGGCCTATTTAGCCTTTTTGGGGAGTGATAGAGAGCGACTTTGGGGTCATGAGGAATGGGTGGTGAATTTCCTGATGTCTTTACGTAGGGCTGGGAAATCGGTGGCTACGGCCCAGAGGCATCGTGCTGCCATTTCCTTTGTTGCCAGAGCACACGCTATCCAGGACCCAACAGCGTCCTTCGTTGTACAGAAAGCGCTGCGTGGGTGGCAACGCCTTGAGGGTCGCAGAGTAGATGAAAGGCGCCCGATAGGTTTGGATAGATTGTCCCAGTTGTTGGCTACACTTCCTGCCACATGTTCATCTCAGTTTGAGGCAGTACTGTTCCGAGCCGCATTTACGCTGGCATTTCACGGAGCAATGCGGGTAGGCGAACTAGTTGCAAGGAACAAACTGGATGTGGCGGGGGGGTTGTGCCAGGAACACGTTCAGATCAGGGGAGAAACAATGACTGTCTCCTTTGTGAGGTCTAAGACTGACCAGGATGGGATGGGTGACTGCGTCATCATACGCAGGATTCCTGGGTCCTCCATATGTCCGGTAAAGTGTTTAGAGGATTACCTAGCACGAAGGGTGGCATCATGGGGGGGGACTTTGTTAAGACACGCGGACGCCACCCCACTGACGAAATTTCAGTTTCAGCGGGTGCTTGCGATGTCAGTTGCCGCTGCGGGCTTGAACCCGGGCGAATTTGGGACCCATTCCTTTCGGATAGGGGCTGCTACGGAAGCTACAGCCAGGGGTCTTAATGTTGAGCAAGTGAAACGAATGGGGCGTTGGTCCTCCAATTGTTATAAAAGATATGTGCGGTTGCACATGTTGTGAAGCTGTAATTATGTACTCTGTACTCACGCTTCTTGTTTTTGTTTGGTTTCAGTTACGCAAGCCTACGAGGCGGGGCGGACTATGCAGTCGACCTTACACCGGGCCAGCGGTCAGACATCACCGGCTGTGAAAAAGGAGGTGTGGGTCGTGGGCCACTCATACGTGAGGCGTGCCGCAGACGTATTCAAAGCAGGTGACATGATTCACGTAGCTGGGGAATACGGGTACAGGATGTCCTTCTACGGAAGGGGCGGTCTCTGTATTGACCAGTTTCAAACATTTTTTGAGGGTTTGTTAGGGCGGACAAGGTCACCGCCGTCTATAGTGATAGTGCATGTTGGGGGCAATGATTTGGTCACCATCGGTAGACGACTACTCCTGGAGGCAATGCTTTCCACTGTAAGTTGGTTGGCGAGGAGAGTTCCGGGGTGCACGATTGCATGGTCCCATTTGATTCCACGAAAGGTGTGGCGGGGGGCTATCTCTATACCTGCTTTGAATCATTCTGTTAGGAAGCTTAACAATGAAGTGAGTAGGTTGTTCCGTTCCAGGACATTGCATTCTATTTCTCATAGCTGTATTAATGATGACATGATGTATTCGGGGGATGGTGTGCATTTGTCTTGGGAGGGGAATGAGTTGTTCTTAGGAGATTTCTTAGCATGGTTGAAATCTTTGAAACATGACCTTTAGGTAGGAGTGTTGTGGGGGGTCCGGATAGCCGGTCAACTATCCGGCCTGTGGCGGTAAGGTCATGATCGGTGAGCACTAATTGGAAGATCCCTATGAGTGGGCGTCACCCAACACGGATGGGAGCGCTCGGGGGAGGTGGCCTTTGGCCCCTCAACGGGGAGGCGGTCCCTTCTAAGGATGGGTCGCCGGAAGAAGAGGAAAGGCGGTCAAGGCCCCTTCCTGTGTAGGAGGGGTTACAGCCCCCTCCTGGGGAATTTCCCGGGGCCAGTGACATCTGCGACGGCAGATGCGGTAAGTTGTGTGGGGTTGGGGGGAGGTCTACGATACCTTCTAGATACCTCACACGAGTCTTCGAACGACCTTTAACTGGCGTCGAGTTGATAAGTGCCCCCGTCAAGACAAGGGAAATTGTAGTAGTTGCACGTGAGTACGCCTCAGTGCTGTCGCCCCTCCCAAGTGGGTGGGGTATGTCTGGTTAGGGATCTTGACACCGGTTACGACCTTGCCGTTGGCCCTTAAACGTTAGGATGTACAATTTCAATATTTCAAGTAAATGTTTTGTAGGATGTTAGATCGGCTAGGAGAACCTCTGTATTAGAGAATTTGTTAAGGTTAGCCAAACATCGCAGTGTGGTATGAAATTGTACATTAATGTTTAAATGTTCTAATTTTTTGTTTTTAATAAATACGGCCGGGAGGGTCACTCCCTCCCACTTCCAAAAACTTCAAGAACCGTTTCCGGTTTCCCTCATTTGGGGATTGTGTTGAGAGGGGGTGGCAGGTATCTCAGCCATATGGAAAGGGGCGACCACTCGGTCCCCCCGAACGTATGGCAGAGTGCCTCGATCCCCCCGGGAAGACATTTTTGGGCGGGAGGCGCGTCTCGGCTGGTATGCCCAAAGCGGCGTAGCCGGGGCGCGCTTTTTCCCGCCCTTGAGTGGGCTGGCCTAGACACGGACGCCGCCGGCCACGCCCTCGGGGCAGGCAGGGGCGGGTTTACGCCCGCCCTGAAGATGGATAAAAAGAGACGCAAGACCAGAAGACATCCTCTTGTTCCTGTGCTCTGAAGCTGCACCTCCCCGCTGCACGTGAGCTCGAGACGGAACGAAGAGCCAATTTTGACCCACCCACCAGCCCCTGAGGACAGCTAGTTGTTTTAATAAAGTTGATCAGTTATTCTATTTTCGTTTTCAGGTTGTTTTGGTGTTATGTTGATATTTAATGTGTAATAAAGATTGGTATAATGTTACAAGTTGGTGATTGAAAAATGTCGGATTTAAGGTCCATTTAGACACAGTTTTTTCGGTCATAGTGGCCAATGTAGTTTCGTTAGTTAGCACTTGTCGTATTTATTTCGGTCAGGCGGTAGGCGGTAAGGTCATGATCGGTGAGCACTAATTGGAAGATCCCTATGAGTGGGCGTCACCCAACACGGATGGGAGCGCTCGGGGGAGGTGGCCTTTGGCCCCTCAACGGGGAGGCGGTCCCTTCTAAGGATGGGTCGCCGGAAGAAGAGGAAAGGCGGTCAAGGCCCCTTCCTGTGTAGGAGGGGTTACAGCCCCCTCCTGGGGAATTTCCCGGGGCCAGTGACATCTGCGACGGCAGATGCGGTAAGTTGTGTGGGGTTGGGGGGAGGTCTACGATACCTTCTAGATACCTCACACGAGTCTTCGAACGACCTTTAACTGGCGTCGAGTTGATAAGTGCCCCCGTCAAGACAAGGGAAATTGTAGTAGTTGCACGTGAGTACGCCTCAGTGCTGTCGCCCCTCCCAAGTGGGTGGGGTATGTCTGGTTAGGGATCTTGACACCGGTTACGACCTTGCCGTTGGCCCTTAAACGTTAGGATGTACAATTTCAATATTTCAAGTAAATGTTTTGTAGGATGTTAGATCGGCTAGGAGAACCTCTGTATTAGAGAATTTGTTAAGGTTAGCCAAACATCGCAGTGTGGTATGAAATTGTACATTAATGTTTAAATGTTCTAATTTTTTGTTTTTAATAAATACGGCCGGGAGGGTCACTCCCTCCCACTTCCAAAAACTTCAAGAACCGTTTCCGGTTTCCCTCATTTGGGGATTGTGTTGAGAGGGGGTGGCAGGTATCTCAGCCATATGATGGCCCTGGGGGACATCCCATTGGCTAATGTATTGGTTTCCAGGCTAAATGATAGCAAGCATGCTAGGTGGTGGCATGTGTGCAGTGTGGGCGGGCGTGCACTGCGCATGTGCAAGTATTAGTGTGTGCACTAACAATTAACAACAGAGAGAGATGGGGGCAGTGATATAATGTACGCAGAGGCAGGCCTAGTATCGGATCTGCAATGAGTCAGCACTTCTAATCATTCTCCTTAGAGCGCCCTGAGCTCTGATTTGTCACTGAAAGGTGATCGCACCATAGTTTGTACTGCTTATCATACTCAGTGTGTACCCGCGCATACAGTACGAATATGCTTTGACGTTACGCGTCCCATTGAAGCTTTGGTGTGACGTCATGTACGGCGTTCTGTATGCGAAAGGGGGCAATGTTTCTACTTGGTTTAAAACATGTATGTATTTAATGTACATACTAAGGGCAGACATTTGGGATAACTATGAATTTTTTTAAACACTTGTAATAATCATATATTACTTTTAAAAAGAATTACACAAATCACGGTAGAACATCATGCGTACTCATATTGAAAGAGTTGCGCAAGCGCATCATAAGCGTACGCAAAGCCATGTGACTTAAAAAGTAGAGATTTGATTGGTTCATAACTTTTCCTATTGCGACTGTTGAAAGTTCCGTCCCATTATAATTATTCGACTTTGACTTTCTAAGAAGAAGCATTTGTTCTGAGAATCTTCTCAAGTAGAAGGAAGATCACAATAATAAGAGCAATGGAGTCATCTTCCAGCAATTCTTCAGAGGGAGATTTCATATATATATATATATATATATATTCACTAAAAAAAACATAGGTTTCACACCAGTTATAGTTAGCTGGAAATTTTACTGACATAAAAACATTGAAATTCCCACGTTATAGTTAGTTGGACTCACTATAACTTGCGCGCCTGCAATGCACTGCAGATGACGTCACATATTACATCACTCATGACATGGTCAGTGACATCACTCATGACTTTGTCCTTTGACTGAGGAAGACCTGTTTGGAGATCTTTGTGTTATATTTTGTACTTTAAAATGGCTACAGTAGCAGCAGCTGGAGCATCTGCACCACCACCACCACCACCACCAAGAGGACCACCACGACATCACATTGGTGGTCAAGAAGAAGAGGAGGAGGAGGAGGAAGAGGAGGAGGAGGGGAGGAGGTGGCTGCCAGAAGACAATACCCCATACAGGCCCAAGCAGCACATTGTATGGGAGTTTTTTTCCATCCCCGAGGGAAAGAAGAAAGTGAATGCGCCAAAGGTAACTTGCGAAATCTGTGGCATTGAACTTTCAAGGGGGAACCCTAATAAAAAATACTCCTTTGGTAATAACACGATGATCCGGCACATGCAGCGCAAGCATCCCAACAACTACGCTGCGGCAGAGGTGAGAGAACTGGCCAGCAACCCTCCCCAATCTTCCCCCAGCACCTCCAAACGAAAGCAACCCACTCCATCGGGACCTGAAACAAGGGAGATGATCCCAAACATTCAGCCAAAGTTTGGGAAATACAAGATTACTTGTATTTTTGGTGGGAAGACCATCAGCTATGGTGAGCAAAGCATAACGCTCATCAACCGTGCTGGTGACAACCACAAATGCCCCAAAAATCCTTAATTTTTTTCATGTTATTTTTTTTGCTCCAGTTGAGCCGTTTTCAATTCCCTGTTTTTGGTTTCTCCCCATAAAAAAAAAAAAATATATAAAATAGTTCATAAAAGCCAAAAAAAGTGCAAAATGTTCAGAAAACATTAAAAAAAAATATAAAACAACAAAAAGAAGAAAAAAAACTGTTCTTTTTAGAACTACCTCCAATTTATAAAAAAAGGCTAAATTTTTTTAAAACTCTGTCATTCTTTTTTTTTACCCCATGGTATGCTCCCCGGTTCGCTCCACGGTGCGCGTACCAGGCGCGGCTATAGATATATATATTTTTTTTAACCTAAAATACTCAAAATCCACTGGAGCACATATCTTGAGACATAGCAAAGGCACATCAGGCTACCATTCCCTACAATTTTGCCAAGTTTGGTGGAAATCCATTCAGCCGTTCAGTTCAGTGAGGTCGACCGCCCTAATGAAATTAACATGGGGAAAACACGTTTTGGCACCCCCCCTTTTATCTCAGCCCCCGCTTGACGAATCCCCCCCAAACTTTCAGGGAAGAAGCGGAGCGCCGCGAGGCAAATTTGAGGACATTTTCAGGCAGATTCGTCAACCGGCGCCAAAGTTATTCCCAATAGAATGTTGCGGATTTCCTATTGAAAATAATCCTAACTATAATTACCTACTGGGACTAAATTGCTGAACACAGGAGACTCACCAGAGTAATACAGGCACTACAGGGACCACAGGGCCATGCGGTTGGCTCCACCCACTGGGGCGGTCCTTGAGAGTTTAAATCGGTGCACAAAACTTTCCTGTGTAATGCAGTCCACGCCATTGAGAAAGGGATTCATCACCCGAAACGCGTCTGGCAGCAAGAGGAGATGCAACTTTGTTTTTAAAATGTCTGCAGCTGTTCGTCAATAAAGTCCGGCTGAAGCATCAACCTGAGGTCTTTTCTATTTGGGGGCTACCCTTTGTGTGACTGATATTGAGCGGCTGGAGCCCAGCCGCAGAAAAGAACCCACCGCGTGAATGCGGGCCCGCATTGGCGTCAACCGGCGTCTTGTTGCTTTTGGGAGGTTAGTTGCCGGGATGTTCAGCGCAAAACATACAGCCTTTTAAAAAGCGAACTTTTGCATTAACCCACTGGGGTTAAAACTGGGACTAAATTGCTGAACACAGGAGACTCACCAGAGTAATACAGGCACTACAGGGACCACAGGGCCATGCGGTTGGCTCCACCCACTGGGGCGGTCCTTGAGAGTTTAAATCGGTGCACAAAACTTTCCTGTGTAATGCAGTCCACGCCATTGAGAAAGGGATTCATCACCCGAAACGCGTCTGGCAGCAAGAGGAGATGCAACTTTGTTTTTAAAATGTCTGCAGCTGTTCGTCAATAAAGTCCGGCTGAAGCATCAACCTGAGGTCTTTTCTATTTGGGGGCTACCCTTTGTGTGACTGATATTGAGCGGCTGGAGCCCAGCCGCAGAAAAGAACCCACCGCGTGAATGCGGGCCCGCATTGGCGTCAACCGGCGTCTTGTTGCTTTTGGGAGGTTAGTTGCCGGGATGTTCAGCGCAAAACATACAGCCTTTTAAAAAGCGAACTTTTGCATCAACCCACTGGGGTTAAAACTGGGACTAAATTGCTGAACACAGGAGACTCACCAGAGTAATACAGGCACTACAGGGACCACAGGGCCATGCGGTTGGCTCCACCCACTGGGGCGGTCCTTGAGAGTTTAAATCGGTGCACAAAACTTTCCTGTGTAATGCAGTCCACGCCATTGAGAAAGGGATTCATCACCCGAAACGCGTCTGGCAGCAAGAGGAGATGCAACTTTGTTTTTAAAATGTCTGCAGCTGTTCGTCAATAAAGTCCGGCTGAAGCATCAACCTGAGGTCTTTTCTATTTGGGGGCTACCCTTTGTGTGACTGATATTGAGCGGCTGGAGCCCAGCCGCAGAAAAGAACCCACCGCGTGAATGCGGGCCCGCATTGGCGTCAACCGGCGTCTTGTTGCTTTTGGGAGGTTAGTTGCCGGGATGTTCAGCGCAAAACATACAGCCTTTTAAAAAGCAAACTTTTGCATCAACCCACTGGGGTTAAAACTGGGACTAAATTGCTGAACACAGGAGACTCACCAGAGTAATACAGGCACTACAGGGACCACAGGGCCATGCGGTTGGCTCCACCCACTGGGGCGGTCCTTGAGAGTTTAAATCGGTGCACAAAACTTTCCTGTGTAATGCAGTCCACGCCATTGAGAAAGGGATTCATCACCCGAAACGCGTCTGGCAGCAAGAGGAGATGCAACTTTGTTTTTAAAATGTCTGCAGCTGTTCGTCAATAAAGTCCGGCTGAAGCATCAACCTGAGGTCTTTTCTATTTGGGGGCTACCCTTTGTGTGACTGATATTGAGCGGCTGGAGCCCAGCCGCAGAAAAGAACCCACCGCGTGAATGCGGGCCCGCATTGGCGTCAACCGGCGTCTTGTTGCTTTTGGGAGGTTAGTTGCCGGGATGTTCAGCGCAAAACATACAGCCTTTTAAAAAGCAAACTTTTGCATCAACCCACTGGGGTTAAAACTGGGACTAAATTGCTGAACACAGGAGACTCACCAGAGTAATACAGGCACTACAGGGACCACAGGGCCATGCGGTTGGCTCCACCCACTGGGGCGGTCCTTGAGAGTTTAAATCGGTGCACAAAACTTTCCTGTGTAATGCAGTCCACGCCATTGAGAAAGGGATTCATCACCCGAAACGCGTCTGGCAGCAAGAGGAGATGCAACTTTGTTTTTAAAATGTCTGCAGCTGTTCGTCAATAAAGTCCGGCTGAAGCATCAACCTGAGGTCTTTTCTATTTGGGGGCTACCCTTTGTGTGACTGATATTGAGCGGCTGGAGCCCAGCCGCAGAAAAGAACCCACCGCGTGAATGCGGGCCCGCATTGGCGTCAACCGGCGTCTTGTTGCTTTTGGGAGGTTAGTTGCCGGGATGTTCAGCGCAAAACATACAGCCTTTTAAAAAGCGAACTTTTGCATCAACCCACTGGGGTTAAAACTGGGACTAAATTGCTGAACACAGGAGACTCACCAGAGTAATACAGGCACTACAGGGACCACAGGGCCATGCGGTTGGCTCCACCCACTGGGGCGGTCCTTGAGAGTTTAAATCGGTGCACAAAACTTTCCTGTGTAATGCAGTCCACGCCATTGAGAAAGGGATTCATCACCCGAAACGCGTCTGGCAGCAAGAGGAGATGCAACTTTGTTTTTAAAATGTCTGCAGCTGTTCGTCAATAAAGTCCGGCTGAAGCATCAACCTGAGGTCTTTTCTATTTGGGGGCTACCCTTTGTGTGACTGATATTGAGCGGCTGGAGCCCAGCCGCAGAAAAGAACCCACCGCGTGAATGCGGGCCCGCATTGGCGTCAACCGGCGTCTTGTTGCTTTTGGGAGGTTAGTTGCCGGGATGTTCAGCGCAAAACATACAGCCTTTTAAAAAGCGAACTTTTGCATCAACCCACTGGGGTTAAAACTGGGACTAAATTGCTGAACACAGGAGACTCACCAGAGTAATACAGGCACTACAGGGACCACAGGGCCATGCGGTTGGCTCCACCCACTGGGGCGGTCCTTGAGAGTTTAAATCGGTGCACAAAACTTTCCTGTGTAATGCAGTCCACGCCATTGAGAAAGGGATTCATCACCCGAAACGCGTCTGGCAGCAAGAGGAGATGCAACTTTGTTTTTAAAATGTCTGCAGCTGTTCGTCAATAAAGTCCGGCTGAAGCATCAACCTGAGGTCTTTTCTATTTGGGGGCTACCCTTTGTGTGACTGATATATATATATATATATATATATATATATATATATATATATATATATATATATATATATATATATATATATTCACTGAAAAAAACATAGGTTATAGACCATATAAAGTTAGGGATTAGCATTTACAAAACCTTATTTTACTCGCACAAAACCATTGAAATTCGCATATATAGTTAGTTGCACTAACTATATATCGCGCACCCGCAATCCACTGCTGATGATGTCACATATTACATCATTCATGACATGGTCAGTGACATCACTGATGACATCACTGATGACAACTCAAATGACATCACTGATGACATCACTGATGACATCTCAAATGACATCACTGATGACATCTCATTTGGCATTACTCATCACATCACTGATGATATCATTCATGTGATAATACGAAGAACCTCTTCAGATTCTAATATAACCTTAGATACAATCAGTGTAAACAGACACTCACAGACTGTTACTCATCCATGGAGTTACTCACACACCTAGTCACTCATGCAGAAAATCAATCACACCTACATTTCCTCAACTATACAGTTATACACACCTTACTTATTCAAACATATACTAACACATATTTACTCTCTTATACAATCCCTGATACAAGTTTACAATGATCCATACAGCCACTCACACATTCACTGGCTCTTATGCACAGTAATTTATATATGACAACTCTCACATGTACTGTGTTTTACATATGTACTTACTTTGACATGTAGCACTGAGATATACATTCACTCACCAATACACCCATGCACACAGTCAACAACCCATACAGTTGTTTCCACATGCAGTTTTGAATCCATACATCTAGTGAATCAACTGTTGACACATCTATGCACAGAGTCACACACCTCCCAGCCACCCACACACACACACTCACTCTCCCATACAAATACTTGGGCAACCAATCAATAACCCATATAGTTACTCATATAGCTACTGATGAACACATGCAGCAGTTTACAGAACAACAGATATAATGATGCACAAATTAAGACAGTTTAGTCACTAACCCATGCACTCAGTGAGACTCATTTAATCACTCTCTCATACAGTCAGTCATGCACCTACTAAATGCTTCATCCAGACACTTATACATCCACTCATTCTTTAATATGTAAGACATATTTTAACTTTACAGAAACATACAGTCACTGAATGTTGTCATCAGTGATGTCATCAGTGATGTCATTTGAGATGTCATCAGTGATGTCATCAGTGATGTCACTGACCATGTCATGAATGATGTAATATGTGACATCATCAGCAGTGGATTGCGGGTGCGCGATATATAGTTAGTGCAACTAACTATATATGCGAATTTCAATGGTTTTGTGCGAGTAAAATAAGGTTTTGTAAATGCTAATCCCTAACTATATATGGTCTATAACCTATGGTTTTTTCAGTGAATTTTTAAGGTTTTGTAAATGCTAATTCCTAACTATATATAGTCTATAACCTATGGTTTTTTCAGTGAATTTCAATGGTTTTTTAATAGCAAATATCAAAAGCTGTAAAATGTATTCTTATTCTAATTCAAAAACATATTTTATATTTTTGTAATATAATTTTTTTATTTATTTATTTTAAATTATTTTTTTTTGTTTCGCTGCCAGTCCGGGTACCGGGCAGCTTCCCGTTAGCTCAATTTGGTCCGCGAACCGGTAAACGTTCCGTTAGCGCAACCACCGCGTTAGAAAACAACATCGTGATGCGTCGCGTAAGCGCGACGTATCGCGTTGCCACGTAATGCGTCTTATGACGCGCAGCGTTAGCGCACCCGGAAGCGTTCTGGAACTCGAACCGGAACGCGAAGCGCAGCACCACGGAAGCGCTCCGGGGCGCGTAGCGGGACGCGTAACGTAAGCGTAACAGGTCATGTGACTTGAAAATAACACTTTTTATTGGTTGATTTCACTTTTGGTTTCTGAATGATGTAAGTCTAGGTCATGTGACCTAAAAATAACACTTTTCATTGGTTTAGAACATTTTTTTTTCCCAAATGATGAAAGCCCCCTGCTATTTTTCTCACTCTGACTTTCAACTTTGTGAGAGGAAGACCTATTTTGATTATTGGAAGATGGCTTCAATTGTAGCTGCAGCTGGTGGACCCCCACCACCACCACAACCTCCTAGGAAGGATGGACCACCTCCCCAGTTTATTCCCAACCCTGAAGAAGAGGAGGAAGAAGAAGAACAGGATGTACATCAAATAGAATTTTTGCCTGAAGAGCCCCGGAAATCACACCGCAAGGACAATTTTATTTGGCAGTTTTTTTCATTTCCTGCAGGCCAAAAAAAGGTGAATGCCGGTTATGTTACATGCCTGATATGTAAAGAACCTCTGTCCCGAGGCACGGATAAAAAGTATAGCTTTGGTAACTATACTATGCATCGCCACATGCAAAGGTGGCATCCAATAAATTACAGTGTGGCGGAGGTGCGTAACCTACGTGAAAATCCACCAACTCCTGTGGCCACCACCTCAACCCATGAAAGTCTTTCGGGACCAGAGGCGAGGGAGACGGTCCCCACTATTCAAACTAATTTTCAACACATCAAGCTGGTGTGCATTTATTGTGGGGGTTTGCTTTGTTACGGCGAGATGAGCGTAACCTTAATGAACAGAGCATATGAAAATCACAAGTGCTCAAAACGCCCCAGAAAGTGATTTTTTTTTTTGCTCCTGTTGAGCCGTTTCTAATGCCTGTTTTTTGTTCTTCCCCTTGAAAAAAACAAAAAAAATATAAAACCGTTCAAAAAATACAAAAAAACTATATAAATGTTCAGAAAAATAATAAAAAAAATATAAAACAACAAAAATAATTTTAAAAAAAGTTCTTTTCAGAACTACCTCCCCTTTATAAGAAATTGCTAGAATGTTTAGCACTCTGGCAACCTCTGTTTCTTTTGATTCGCTTCCCGATTCGCACGCCGGTACGTGAACCGGAAGCGAACTAAAAAAAATTTTTTTTTAAAAAAAAGAAGAGTAAGTAAACAGAGAGTAATGTTAAAAGAAAGACAAATAGAGGGAGTAACAAACAGATACTGTTGAAAGAGGGACTGAGAAAAGGAGTGGAAAGAGTAGTATAAGTAAGTAATAGAAAAAGAAATAAGGGAAGTAGCAAAGGCAAAAAACTGAGGGTTAAAGAAATGAAGCAGTGGAACTAATAAAAGTTAAATGTGATAGAGATGTAAAGTAAAGAGTACTAAACACTTACCTTATAATTGTCGTTAACTTAGTCACTTGTTATTTTTATACTTTTAATCTGTGTAAGAAAGAACAAAAGATTTTAAATTAATAGAAGGTAGTAAAAGATGAGTGAGCATGAGACAAGATGAATACATATTAAAAATCACAATTCAAAGTACAAAATTAATTATACATATTTAATGGTTTATTTTTGCTGTTCTCAGAATATATCAAATTTCACTGAAAACAGTGAGTTGAAGGTATTCATCATATAACAGCGGGGAAATAAAAAACACAATCAAAATGATTGTGTTTAAAATACCCATAAAATATAATCAATCAGAAATCAGAACTCCTCAAAAGTAACTTACTTTCTATGACGTCAAAGGGGATGTCCTATGAACAGCTTATACTCTGTTGTGCTGTTCCTATTTTCTGCCCGCCACTTTCTGAAAGATAAGCTCCATCGTTTTAAGAAAAATGAGACATACAAAGCAATTTAAAACAGCACACTAAATTACAGCAACACCTAGAATCATTATAATCCAGTTACCTACCCTAAATTCTCACTTCTGAAAACAAATCAAAAGGCAACATTGCTTCATACTAAAATGGTACTCATTGACGAAAGATTAGCCTTTTTTATATTTCAAATAAGCTGTGTAATATCCTGATGTTGTCAAAGGACCATCATAACATATAATAGCTGCAGTTACAAATGTTCTTCCTGAAATCGATGACTATGTAGCCAAAACATTTTTAATTAGACTTGACAACTTATTTTCAGCCAGTTTATGTAGTTGAAATTGTAAAATGACATTTCACCCATAAGTTTCTATAAATAATGTGGACAGCATTGCAGACTTACATTTCCTCTACTCCTTGTTTTGATCTGCTGCTTGAATTAGCTTATAAACACAAACAGTTTGCGCTCTGTACTACACTTATCCACAAGGCCATATAGAGTAGGAGCCATTAGAACCTCTTGAAATTCCTCAGAACAAATCCCAAGATTCCTTCCCTAAGATTTTGGTTGTAAAAACACCAGGTAAGAATTTTGAAGGTGGAAAGGCAATCTTTTTTTGAAAGTTAAAACCGAATCATTGCAGAATGACCAGCCGTTTCCAGATTTTAAATAAGCTGTGTAATGTCCTGACGTTGTTGAAGGACAGTCATGATATATAATTGCTGTAGTTACAAAAGTCCTTCCTGATATTGACAACTGCAAAGCCACGAAATTATTAATTAAAGTTGTCAATTTAGTTCCATCAGACCTACATCGTTGGAACATTAAAATGACATACTGGCCATAACTTCGTATAATTAACGTGGACAGCATTGCAGACTTACATTGGCTACACTCCATGTTTTGATCAGCTGCTTTTACTAGCTTATTGAAGGATACTGATTTACTGTCAGGCAAAGTTAAATATATAAATCTTTCTGAGTCTACACTATTAGTACTTGATAGCCTACAGTTCTCGCAATCATTCTGCCATTGATAAGAAAGGCCAAACAGATGATCTACATCTACACCTTCATCTTGCAATACATCAAGCATATACATGAAAAACTCCTGACAATCCTGCTGAATATTTTGAGAGAATTGCGTTTGACCTGAACATTTATCTAACAGATTACGAATTTCAGACACACTTTGTACTCTTGTTCTATCAGCGCTACATTTCTCTAACACAGAATTCAACAAACAGCATAAACTTTGTTCCGAATTGATCACAATCTGTTCTTTTAAAGTCTCTAGTGAAAAGACAACATTAACCACTACATTAGCATAGCAGTTGACACCAGAACTATTTTCAAATTGAAAACCAACAACATCTTCAACAGAATTCATTTTCTTTCTGCTTACAATTTTCGGTTCATCGACTTTTGGTCTTTTTGCTACAACCTCCCTACAATTACTGATATTTCTTCGTTTCCGGCCTACCACACGTTTCTCAAACAAAGGATATTGAGGCAAATGTGGCGCATACTCTCTTCTAACCTATTGTATTCCTTAACACAATCTAGATCCGCACAAATGTTTGTGACATCACAGTCAATCAAGTACAATCCCGATAAAGTTCTGACTCGTGACAATGCTACATAAGCCATACCCTCTTTGAACACAGAACTGCCAATATTCACTAAAGCAGTGTCTACACTTAAACCTTGCGATTTATGGATTGTCACCGCATATGCCAAGCAAACAGGAAACTGCTTATGGTGAACATATAAATCTTTTACAAGCAAAAACCTAGCTGTGCAATGACCAATTAGCTGTACTTCCTCAATGCCATCAAATTAAATTTTTAAAAATTCAATTCCATCTCTATTTCTGTATTTCTCAAAATCAACAACATTACCCATTGATCCATTTACCAGACCTCTTTCAACATGTAAATTCCTTCTCAAAATGATACGGCAATTTAAGCACACATTCAGAGTCTTTTCAAAACCAGCAGTTTTAGATATAGTCTTCTCTAATGAATCCCATTATAGATTTCAAATTCTCAGACAAAATAATTGTTGCTCCCATGTGCTCTATTCTGTCAATAGCTTCCAGTTTCACAATCTCTTGGTTTTCTAAATTCAACATTTTGTTGTTGAAGATGGAACATTCTGCAAGAGTTGGCATCAAACATATTCCAGATTTCTTCTCAGTAATTTTCTGAAAAATATCCTCTGGCAGAACGTCTTCTTCTGGATACAAATTTGACAGTAATCGTGCATGTAAAGATTCTTTCCCACGCTCAGTCACTTTCCCGATTCTAACATCTTGTAGAATATTCTTGTAATCCTCGTCCTTCGCCTGACGCATATTTTCACGCAGCTCAGCATAATTGATGTTTAACCATATGTTAACGTTGCCAATGCTCCCTAGGCACTTCCTGGTATCTTCATGCGTAAGCAGTTTAAACACTGGTTGTCCTTTCACTGGTGTCAGCTGCAGAAGATCACCGAAAACAATGATGTGTTTGCCACCGAATAACACATCATACTTTGTTTTAAGAACTTCCTGCATTCTCAAATGCACCAAGGCACACCTCATTGGAAACCATGCTTACTTCGTCAATGATAAGAAGTTTCATCTTCTTCAGGACTCTAGATACTCCACAACAAGCATCTCCAGATAACTTGTGGTATTGTAATTTGTTATCATGCTCCACTGGCAGCATCAGTAGACGATGCAAAGTAATACCTTTAATGTTATGTGCTGCCAGTCCAGTTGGAGCGGTGACAACACAAGACAGCGATGACTCAGTCCTTTTCTGCAGATAACATGAAATTGCTTTAATGAGGAAACTTTTTCCAGTTCCTGCTTCTCCACTCATGTACAGTCGGACAGGCTTCAACGACGTACATGAGCACTCTTTCTTCTCATGACTTAATCCATGCTCAATTTGTTTGGTAACTTCGTCATATATTTTCCTCTGTTCAACGTTGAGTTGTCTTTCCAAATCTTCTAAGTTAACCTCATCCTCCCTCCTGAGCATGTGCCATGGCTCTTTCCACTTCAATCATGGCAGTGGCAGCTTCATTTTCGATAACTGGTTCTCCTAGTGGATCCTGACTCAATGAAACAGAACTCTGACTGTCCTGAGAACTGTCTCTAGCAATCTCAGCTGCAATTGTTGCGTCCTGCTCGATTTCTGCATTCAACATTTCTAGATATTTTGGAAAAACAGGACATTCTATGGACTCCTTGGCTGCATTAAAAGAGTCTTCGTAACAGAGGAAATCTCCAAGCAGTTCCTCTTCTGCACGCCAAGGCTTGAAAAGTTGCAAAAGAGCTAAATAGAAAAACTCTTTTCTTTCTGGAGATTCGCAATTCAATTTTCGATGATTTACCAATTGACATTTTCTTTGCTTGACCAGACATCCCTCACTTCCAATTACAGCATACACTCCTTTATCAACATCTTCTTTGATGTTCCTCTTGAAAATGTAATTTTGTAGAACCTCATACAGACAAACATTCTCCAGGTGACTGCTTCTATTTGGATAATATGTATCCAACATGTTGGACTTCAAAATATCTGTACTGCTGGGCTCCTTCTCCGCCAAATACTCAATTTCCCGTACAGGTTTCAGAACTCGATTACGCGTTGCAGCAAGACCAAGACTCGCCCAAATGATACTCCTAGATTTGGCATAGAGACTTGCTGAAGATAACCGGTAAGAACATTCGTAAGCTCCGATTTCTCGATGCGACAGCATCTTCAGACTGAAACTGTACAACTTCTTACTGAGGCTCTTTTCATGGGAAATATCCTCCCACATATCCTTCAGTTCTGTCTTTTCTTTTTTTGTGATGTAAGACGTCACATACCGAGCCACAGCCATACAGTTGTCAGCCACAAACTGTATATCCATGTTAGCATTCCACATGGACAAAATCACTGGGTTGTAGTCGTTAATGTACTTGGACTCTTCGTTTCTTTTCAAATTGTATGTGTTTTTGGGTGATTTCCTCGTCACATTATGTCGCAGCGAAGACATCAAATTGTTCACACTTCCTTTAGATATCACCGATCGTGGAAATCCAAAACGACATTTGGTGTAGTACTTTTCCTTGTTTCTGAATTTACGACGACAGTACTTTCCACAACGATGGCTTTGAAAGCGTAAAACTTGTTCTCTTATACTTTTATCTTCCTTTGTCTTTGGAACAGCACATGTAGAATACTGTTCTATGAAACTCTTCACTAAGTCATCCGGATCTGTTCCAAATTTGGGTGCATCTTTGATCCATAGCAGCATATGTATATGAGGAGCACCTCTTGCTTGATACTCCTTTCTCCAGAAGAAATCCAACACCTCTCCAAGAGGTGGATTTTTCTTGTTCGTGATGAAAGACATCATAGCTTCAAATATATGATTGAAGTACCTGCATACATTCACTGGATCCAAAGAGCACAGTTCTCCGGGTGTCTTGAATTCGATATTTTCAATGTTTCCATTTGCCTCTCGTAGAAATTCAAGTAAGTCTTCCCAGCCATACTCAGCACAGCTGAGAGTGAGGAACCATGTGGGAGTTCCTTAGTTCCTCAGCATACATTTTAAGTCACCATGACGGTGGTACCAATTTTCATTAGTATCACGCTGACAAGCCATGAGATTAATCAGGTGAGAATCCAAAATACTGTCTTGCACATTGACTTTATCCATAAAGTCCCTTGCCGAGATATTTCGCAGTTGTACACCACTTTTCAAGATGTGATTCACTGCATAAGACAATCCAGAGAGATCACCTTCAAACAGTAGATGAAACAAATAGGGAATGCATTGACGAAACCTAGGATCTTCTGCATACAATCGTAAAGTCCGGTATTCTGAAGCAGGAATTTGATCAGGTCGCTCATCATATCGTCCTCCTCGACCTGTGGGAAATAACTGTGGGAAACACCGAGCTTCCAAACTTTCCTCCCAAACACTAATGGGACTCCCTTTGGCTTGTTTCCTTTGAAACTACTCAATAGCATTCCCCATGACTTCCTTGGAATGCAAAGGATGAACACTATAATGTTCATATATTTCTTCATTTTTAGAGGCTTCTACTTTCTCAATTTGTCCAGCACACAAATCGCTGACCTCTTCTTCACTCACTTCCTCTTCTGCAACACATACATTCTTGTAATACTCATTGTTTTTATCAAATACAATGTTGCCTTTTTGACTTTCCTAACATCCACTAAATCTTGCCAGATTTTCTTACTCTTTGTCGGAACCCCATTAACTAAGATAACCAGAGGTTCCTCTTCCACTTTCTCTACTCCAATTGTATTAATGTTTTTCTTCAAATCTAAAGGCAAATAAACAACTCTTCCCTTTAATCCTCTCTGTAAATCTGATGGAGGCAATTTCCCTGTCTTTGGCTCCATTCGTACAATAGCCTGAAAGGGATGGACACTTTGAATCAAAATAGATTAATAAGTATTTAAATCCTTCAATTCAGAAGGAATGTCAACCAATTCCAGATTATTATGAACCGCTCTAGCAGGCATCTGGTTTTTGTTTAATTTGTTAAAACAATAAGTACACATACGTTGGTCCACTCCCAAATCAAAATAATTTTCTACCATCAAGTATGTGGCCAAATCCTTCCATTCACTATTGTTTTCCATATCACTTTTTGCATATAAATCCACTAACTTAGTCTGATTCTTATAATAAGTTCGTCGACAACACACACAAGTGAAATTAGGCCTCTCACTTGATTTCACCATAAACGTGGAAATTTCCTTGTGAAACTTATCTGTACTGAAAATCTGTACACTATCTTCCACATTACCTTCTTCTAGTGGGTCAATTTCAACATTGTTCTCTTTACCAGCAAAGTAACAGAACTCAATTTCTTGACAAATATTCTTCACATCTACTTCAGAACCATGCAAAAGAGCAGTGCTTAATTGTTTAAGCATAATTTCTGGACTCTTAGCATAATACAACATTCTCACTAATTTCCTCACTTTATTATGATGCACTGCTAGCATCCTGAAATGATGAAAAACACTCTGGCATACTCTCCTGGAAAGACAAGCCAGTGAATGACCATGCAAACCTGTCACTTCTCTCACTCTGCAAGGATCTAATTCTTGCAACAACTTTATTTTTTGTTTTAAACTTTTCTTATTAAATGTCCGTACAAAATCACAAAGCAAATTGATGGAATCCTGTCGCACACTGCAAATAGAACTACACTTCCAGGTGTACGCTGGTCCCTTAGGACGTCTCCCTAAAACCTCATCACTTAACACCTCTTCTGCATCTGCAGACACAAGTTTTTCTTTTTCAACCGGACGACCATCTTTTACCTCATATGCTCGACCACTGGTGTCAACTGCATGCACCAAATCATTGTCCTGAAAATAACTCTCCTCATTAAAAAATGACTCACAACTTGAACTATGCATCCATTCTCCTGAGAAAACTCCACAAAAATTACTACGATTAACTACTCTCTTCCATCTAATATTTGATTTGAAATCATAAATTACCTTGTTTAGTTTCCTAATTCTGTTGATTACCAAAATAAATAACTTTCGCTTAATTTCGAAAGCCTGATCAATAATTTTCTCTACATTTTTCTTTTTCTTATAAAATGCCACTTTCTATTGGCCTTTCTTAAATTGTTTTAACAAATTGACATTTATCCTGTTGCGGAACATTCGCCTACGAATGTCCCTGAATGTATTTTCCCTTCTACTGCCATGCACAGAGTTATCTCCTGCTCTAGCAGAAACTTTTTTGACGGGCCTTTCCTTTTCCTTTAAATTGTCTCTGTTCTTCTGCACTAAAACATGTTCAACACTGGTATTTTTTTGTCTACAAATTCTTTTTAAAAATGATTTCATTTTCTTACCCGAAGCTTTTTTGGCAACTTGAAACAATTTCATATTACAGGACTGTTCCAAATCTTTACCAAGATGGAGTGTAAGTCGCTTTGCTTCTTTTAGTTTTCGCTGCCTTGAGAGCATTTTTAAAGTTTTCTAAAGATCTTCAGTCAAATCTGTGGAAAAATATTAAAAAAATTGATATTAACCACTATTACCAAACAGTAAACCAATAACAGAAGGCAAACAATTAACACACTAGATGTCAATTCCATCTACAATAATTTAACAACATAGACAAAGGGGGCAAATTTACAAGGCACTTGCACCATGGGGGAAATAAGTTAAAATTCCAAGAACACATAGGGTCGTATTTACAAGGCCCTTGCACCAGAAAGAAGTGACTTGAAATGGCCAAGCACACATGAGGGTGTATTTACAACACCCTTGCATCAGGGGGAAATGACTTAAAATTATCAAGCACACATGAGAGCGTATTTACAAGGCCCTTGCACCACCATAAGGTGTGGCCTATGCAGAAGTATGCTCAATTGTCTGTCTGCCATGATAAAACCCAGAAATATCTAGGAGCAAAAAGGCAGGTCTGGCAGTCACAAATGTTTGTTTGAGGTGAGGCCTACTCAGTGTTGCAGCTGAAATGTTTGCTTATTGAAGAGTACAGAAGACATAATACATGTGCAGCCCAACAGATGAAGTGAGTCAAGTCCACTGCAACAAAGACCATACCTCCTCTGTCTCCCTGGACAGGCCTAAACCTCATCAGCACAATGTGATTAGTAATGTTAGGAAACACAGGTGATGTAATTGAAAAACGTGCACCCTTGCACCAGGAGGAAATGACTTAAAATTACCAAACAAACATGAGGGCATATTTACCACACCCATGCACCAGGAGGAAGTGAGTTAAAATTGCCAAGCACAGATGAGGGCGTATTTAAAAGGCCCTTGCACCAGCAGAAAGTGACTTAAAATTGCCAAGCAGACATAACAGCGTATTTACCACACCCATATTTACAAGACCCTTGCATCAGGGTGAAGTGACTTAAAATTACCAAGCACACATGAGGGCGTATTTACAAGGCCCTTGCACCACCATAAGGTGTGGTCTATGCAGAAGTATGCTGGATTGTCTGTCTGCCATGGTAAAACCCAAAAATATATAGGAGCAAAAAAGCAGGTCTGGCAGTCACAAAAGTTTGTTTGAGGTGAGGCCTACTCAGTGTTGCATATGAAATGTTGGCTTATTGAAGAGTACAGAAGACATAATACATGTGCAGGCCAACAGATGAAGTGAGTCATGTCCACTGCACACTTCAACAAAAACCAGATCTCCTCTGTCTCCCTGGACAGGTGGCCTATACCTCATCAGCACAATGTGATTAGTAATGTTAGGAAACACAGGTGATGTAATTTAAAAACAAAATATTTCTACTCATTTCACAATCACATCACCTGTGTTTCCTCAGCTTAGGTATCTCATTGAGCAGATATAGTCTAGCATATCTAAGAGTACGCAGAAGGTGAGGACTGTATGCAGCAGTGCAATGTACATAATTCTCCTCCAATGACAATTACAGAAGTCTTAGCATATCCATGCCCCCTAAACAGTCCTAAATGCATATCATAATTATCATAGTGACTATGAAACTCTATCAGTACGTATTGTGAAACCTAAATGACTTCAAGAAAAGACTTTTTAAACCATCAAACAAGCAAATCATTCTCCCATATTCATGTTGAGAAATAAAATAGTTATTTAAAAAAGCAAACCCCTTGTTGTCCTTCTCATAAATGTGAAAAGTATTTTTTTTTTAAAAAAACGATTTTCTGGTCATAATTTCAAAACACAAAACAGCTCCTATGTACAAGCACACCCTAACTGGCTTCCTTATTTTCTAACCTTGCACCACCTTTAAAGTCACTTTTAAAATGGGGAAAATTACGTGAATGTGTCTCATAAGCCTTGTAAATATGCCCCCATGTTGACTATGTAACCCTTGCAAAACATATTGTGAAACCTAAATGACTTCAAGAAACAAGTTTTTAATCCAAGAAAAAAGCAAATAATTCTCCCATATTCATGTTGGGAAGTGAAATATTTATTTAAAAAAGCACACCCCATGTTATCGTTCTCATAAATGTAAAAAGCATGTCTTTTTCTTAAAAAACGGTTTTCTGGTCATAATTTGAAAACACAGCACACCTCCTATGTACAAGCACACCCTGACGAGTTTTTAATCCAAGAAACAAGCAAATAATTCTCCCATATTCATGTTGGGAAGTGAAATATTTATTTTAAAAAGCACACCCCATGTTATCGTTCTCATAAATGTAAAAAGCATGTCTTTTTCTTTAAAAACGATTTTCTAGTCATAATTTGAAAACACAGCACACCTCCTATGTACAAGCACACCCTGTCAGTACTAATACTTCACATTAACTATTATTATAATTTCTCAAAGAAGCAAAATCTTTTTGGAAAAAATAATGAAAACACTTGACACAAAACAACATTTTAAATGTACAGCTAACTTCCTTATTTTCTCAATATACTATACTACTCTCTATCTAAATTAAATGATTTTTTTCTTACCTTAGCAAATGCTTTTTGAATTTCAAAACAGTCTCAGAAACACACCAATTTTTCTTTAGCAGAGCAAAAGGTATGCACTCCAGAGGCTGCAACCAACAAAGGCACTGAAATGCTGAAATTCATCACACATATCTCTCATGTGACCCAATCAAAACTCTTCCCTCACTTTTTTCAAATCAACACCCTTCCCCCCTCTGCCCTTTCTGCCCTATTTCCATAGCAACGACCTCCTGACAGACCTCTCATGTTTACAAGTTCACACAACAATGTTTCAAATGAACTCTGAACTCTCAGTACACCTGCAAATCCACTGCAATCTTTCTTTAAATCATTTTTTCTTAACCATTCAAATTACCTCTTTCAAAGAACACATCCATGCACCCTAACTTTCTGTTTTCAGCAATGGAAATCCACCAATCACTGCTAATGAATCATTAGCACACAAACTCCACATTTTTTTTCCTATACAAACTCCTACTGTTTCAACTGCCATTTCATTCCCACACTTCATCTGACTGCAGCAGAACCTCCTCTCACCATGTTTTCTGTCTGGATTGTTGGACATAGTTACATCCACTGGGCTCACAGGTATGCTGAAAACAGAAATTTACACAACCTCAATTTACAAAATGTGGAAATCAAATGGATTGGCCAAAGAGGATTGAGATGTCACCAATTGATACCATTGGTGAAAACCTTTTTACATTTGCCAAACCCTGACCTCATAATAGTGCACTGTGGAGGAAATGATTTGGGCACTTTGACTGGGGTAGGTCTGGAAATGCTTTTAAAGGACACCTTTGAGCAATTGATGGCACTTTTTCCTCAAACTGCCTTGGTATATTCCAATATATGCCAAAGACAGAAATTGAGGTGGTCCAATCAATTTTGTCCACAAATTGAGAAAGCGAGGAAGCATGTAAATAAGTCTGTTTCAGCTTATATGAGAGACTATGGAATGGATGCCATCTACAACAATAACTTGCGGTATTACATGCAAGATATCTACAGAGGAGATGGTGTGCACTTCTCAGATGAGGGAAACAGAGTTTTCATACAAAATTTAAGACTGTGTATTGGTACCTACTTATAAGTACCTAGAACTTACACAGAACCTAAAAGCTCTTTTCAGAGCTACCTTAACTATAATAATTTTTTTTAAATTTCAAATGTACCTTTTTTCACTAATTTTCACTTATGTTCGCTTCCCGGTTCGCTACCCGGTTCGCGTACCGGCAGCTAACCGCGCGAAAAAATCAAATTGTTTTTTTTTTTCGACATATATGAGCCTTCTCAGCTACCCTCAGAAAACCTAGGGGGTCAAGATACCTCTCCCGTGCCCCCTTACACCCATTTCCCACATTGTTATTCCTCCATCTTGTGATAAAATGTATCCAAAACACAAAATGGTGAGCGAAAAATCGCAAAAAAAAAATTATTTTATTTTTTGCCCCGCGGGCACTTTAATATCCCCCTCATCAATCTTAGGGGGTCAGGAGGGGTCTACCTTGACCCCTTTCATTAAATTCCCCCTTCGTTTTTCTCCACCTCTTGTCTCTCGATCCTACCGAGAGACTAGATGGCGGCCGGTCGGGACTGTTTAGAATGTTGACAGACACAGGAGAGCCAATCCGCTTCGCTTCACGAAGTTCCGTTACGCGTCAGGTACGCGAAATGGAGCGCTAACCGGAGCGCTGTCACAGATATATCTGTTTTTTAAAACGCTAATTTCTCAAAATCCACTGGAGCACATATATTGAGACATAGCAAAGGCACGTCGGGCAAACCATATCTACAATTTTGCCAAGTTTCATGTAAATCCATTCAGCCGTTCGAGCTAAAAGTGATTCCAACCGCCCTATGGAAAAATGAATGGGAAGAACGGGTTTTGGGACCCCCCTTTTTTCTCGGCCCCCCCTTGACAAAACACCCCCAAATTTCCAGGGGCTGCTCAGAAATAAAATGTGCCATTTTCCTGAAACTTTCAGCCAATTCCGTCCACAAACGCCAAAGTTATTCGACATAGAATTTTCAGAAATCCCATAGGAAAAAAATCCTAACTATATATTAAGTATGAGCTCAAAATCCGTTCCGCTCGCGGATTTTGCGAATTTTCGGTAAATTCGCGATCCGCGAACTCCCGCGAATTTACCGAGAATTCGCAAATCCGCGAGCGGCGGATCCGGGGGCAAAAGTTGAAGCCTGGCCTGTTGTAACTATTTTACGATGGGGCCGGCAAGCTGCCAGCGCCATCCTAAAATAGTTACTAAGTTAGCTTCAACAGGAAGCTCTAATAGATAAAATAAAGCAGGTGCTCGATTTTATCTATTAGAGCTTCCTGTTGAAGCTAATTTAGTAACTATTTTAGGATGGTGCTGGCAGCTTGCCGGCGCCATCGTAAAATAGTTACAACAGACCAGGCTGGTGTGCTTTCTTTTCCCAAATCTACTGTCGAAAATCAGCTGTGATGCTGGATAGAGGCCTTTGCATCCTTGACTTTCACAAGCGCAATACCTGTGCTGTTCCTGGGACCAGGACCTTCTTTCTCTTCATCTGTTGAACTGATCTTTCTCTGACCTTTTATACACACAAGAGGCATGTGAACTCGCATTGAAGCCATGCCTGTTTGGCCCAGCCCACACACTCGCGGTGTGCACCGGCTTCCGACCACTTACCCACTATGATGGACAGCTCACTCAGGGACCGCTGCGCCCTTTGGCGCGATTGCATAGCAACACACACATGGTCGCTCGAACTAGTTGAAGCTCAAATTCAGTGACTCATTCATTAGCCCAAAAACAATCGTGAGTGTTGAGGAGGCTGGGCAGGTGTGCCTTCTTCCCAAATCTACCGTGGAACATCAGCTGTGATGCTAGATAGAGGCCTTTGCATCCTTGACTTTCACTAGCGCAATACCTGTGCTGTTCTTGTGACCAGGGGCTTCTTTCTCTTCATCTGCTGAACTGATCTTTCTCTGACCTTTTATACACACAAGAGGCATGTGAACTCGCATTGAAGCCATGCCTGTTTGGCCCAGCCCACACACTCGCGGTGTGCACCGTCTTCCCACCACTTACCCACTATGATGGACAGCTCACTCAGGGACCCCTGCGCCCTTCGGGGCGATTGCATAGTAACACACACATGGTCGCTCGAACTAGTTGAAGCTCAAATTCAGTGACTCATTCATTAGCCCAAAAACAATTGTGAGCGTCGTCGAGGCTGGGCAGGTGTGCCTTTATCCCAAATCTACAGTGGAACATCAGCTGTGATGCTGGATAGAGGCCTTTGCATCCTTGACTTTCACGAGCACAATACCCGTGCTGTTCTTGTGACCAGGGGCTTCTTTCTCTTCATCTGCTGAACTGATCTTTCTCAGACCTTTTAAATACACAAGAGGCATGTGCACTCGCATGGAAGCCCCGCCCCAAATCCGCGGATCCGCAAATCCGCAAAATCCGCCCATGTTTACTATATATACCTACTGGCGACCGCCAGTAGGTAATATATATATTACCTACTGGCGGTAGCCAGTAGGTATATATAGTTAGGACCTAGTTTCTATAGGAAATCCCCAACATTCTATTTGGAATAACTTTGGTGCTGGTTGATGAATCTTCGCAAATTTTTCAAAGAAGATGGCTCATTCCGCTCATCTCCTTCCCTGAAAGTTTGGGGGGGATTCGTCAAGCGGGGGCTGAGATAAAAGGGGGGTCCCAAAATGTGTTTTCCCCATGTTAATTTCCATAGGACCTTTAGACACGGCTACAGCTTGAACCGCTGAAGGGAATTACACCAAACTTGTCAAAATGGTAGTGTCTGGTACGCAGATCACGCTTTTGGTTAAATACTGTAAATCCCTCCAGTAGTTCCTGAGAAAATTAGAAGAGAGTCAAATTATATATCTGGGCAGAGCCTAACGACATATCTCTGATCGTGAGATCTGATTGGCTGTCAGCATCTCATCGTGAGATCTGATTGGCTGTCAGCAGTTAATCCAAGAAGTGTTGGCACCCCGCGATTTTGCGCTGTACTCTGCCACTAGCGCTTTGGGAGCGCTTTATGCTTTATGTATCTTTCAGGCCGGTACCCACCCGGCATTGCCCGCTGAAATTGTCCTCGCTGTCCCCGCTGTTGCCGCCCGGCCGCGACCAGGAAGTCAGGCAGGCCGGGGGCGGAACTGCGGGACATCACGTGACCTTATTCCCCGGGCCGCGCTCTGATTGGCTGCCGGCCCGGGACAGGACAGAGGAAGCCGGAAGCTGCCGGGAGCCGACCCCGGGATCCGGTGGGTGAGGAGGGACCAAGGGAGAGCCCCGGAGCCCAAGAGCCGCCGCAGCACGACCGGGAGCAGAGCGTAGCTCCCCCTGTGTGAAGAGAGCCCCGCCCGCCGCCAGCAAGGTCCCAAGGTCCGGAGCAGAAAGCCGGTGAGTGAAAGCGTTAATCCAACTGCAGGCAAAATAAATGTACAATGTCACAATACTCAAAGAATTAACGACTGAATAAAGTATTTGACTTAATAGGTGAGTTCTATGAAAGCCACTTAAACTATTGGTAACTAGGTAAGTCCGACTAACCGATGAGAGTCCCAGATATTGGATGCCTTGTTTGAGATGGGTTGGCCAACTTCAAGCGCTGAATGTTAGTTTGCGGACTGAAGAATCAGATTATTTAGAACCAGGTGAAGCAGTTGAAAGGATGATCAGACCTGGAAATTCATATGGTGTTTAGATGTGAGATGCCTGGATCATGTTTGAAAACCAGGTCTAGTAAATGGTGCATTCCATGACAAGAATAACAGAGATGAGTAATCCAGGTGTCCATATGATTGGACTCAAGAGTAGAGGATAAACCAGCACTAACTTAAATGTGAGATGTTCAAATCATTGTAATGAGGGTCTGGTGTCCTAAAATCAAAATAGCATTAACAGGAAATGGCAGTTCATCAAGAAAGGATTGGTGTTTGCTGCAGATAGAACATGGCGTAACTGAAGGAACAGTGCTGATTAGCATTAAAACAATTTCTCAATATAGGGGGTCAATTATGTGCAACTGGAGACAAATCTCAACAGACAAACAACTCTAGCCATGCTCTACCATGCCATGGACGAGAAGTCTATAAAAGTAGTTGGGGATTAGCATGATATGATTGCTCAGTTGGAATTTGCTCTGATGTGCTCACGTGATCACTTCAGAGGGTTTTAGGGAGTGAAGGGGCATGAACTGTGGAGCAATCAGCTTGATACTGAATCCCTATCTTCTAGAAGTTGTCATCGGAAACTTAGAGGGTCAGGCTATTGATGATATCAAGCTGTCAGCTAGCAAGCCAGGTTTAGGTTATGTTAAAGAAATGAAGGCAATTGGTTTTCCTCAATTCTATCATACAATTGCTTTGCTGGCTGAGGTTCTATCACTGATAAAGTAAATGAGGAAGTCAGGATTTGTGGCAGAAAAGGGTGTGGCTAGCTATAAATCGTGATTGAGTGGAGTAGACAAACATTAGAAGTATAGCTTGAAAACTGCTAACATGCATCAGATGGGGGTTACAAAAAATGCGTTTCAGTTTGACAGTATCAAAATTGTGATGTCAGAATGCTGATGAGATGTGCAATGCTGAGCCTGAAGATAGGAATTAGGTAGGGACACTGGGGTCACTGCGCTCGAAAGTGAATATTGAGCTAACACAAAGACTGAAGGAAGTCTTGACTCATTTTGGAAACACAGAAACTAACCTTCCAAAATGTCCGGCTGCTGCTCTTGGCTTTGCCAATAATTTTAAAATTCCACTGTTGCAAGTATTGACAAAGACATTAGCCGATAGCCGAGTCTGTCCATTCTTGAGGCATCATTTTCTATACTTTCAAAATGGCCACCAAGCAGCTGCGGTTTCTTCATGAGGGCAGGGGAGCATTGCAGAAGCATAAGCAAATCAGAAACAAAACAGATGTCTGAATAAGCATTAAAATCATGGTGTAGCCTAACACTCCAAGGGCGGGACATACACAACAATAGGGTGGGAAGCCATTGAAACAGTAATAGAGAATTTAAACAGACAAGAAAAACATCTAATCATGAGCAAGGGATAGACCCAAAGCCCACTTAATGTAAATGTGAATTTATTGGTTATAATGCTGTCTAGGACAACAGCAAAATCTTTCTGTAGTAAGACCACAAAGAGAAATGAGTGACGATAATGGCGGCAGGATGACAGAGGATCAAGCAGAGATGATAGTCAGTAGAGAAGATTTAAAAAAATGCAGATCATTTCTGTTGTGGTTGAATCTTGAACATAGGGAGACTAAGGTGGCAGAGGAGGAATCTTTTGTAAAGGGTATAGGCATGAAAGTACAACATATGGCGCACAGGGTGGTCCTAGTAGAAGACGTTAGAATGAATCAGTTTTAAAGGCAGTGTGTCAGGGAGCAATTCTTGTGCTTGCTGACACTTTGCTGACACAAGAAAATGTGTGCTTTGCACTGCATTTTTATGTCTTGGTATGCCCAGCAATTCCTTCTGATGTGCCAGTGACAAGAGGCAATCATTATTTACTGTGCAATTGGCTCCCATAGACATGCTGATTCTGACTTTGTGAATGAATCTTACAGGCCCCTTTTATATATATATATATATATATATATATATATATATATATATATATATATATATATATATATATATATATATATATATATATATATATTAGCTTTTAAAAAACCAATGAAAGTCACTGAAAAAACCATAGGTTATAGACTATATATAGTTAGGAATTAGCCTTTAAAAAACCTTGGAAATTCACTGAAAAAACCATAGGTTTTAGGCCTTATATAGTTAGGAATTAACATATAAAAAACCATTGAAATTCCTCCTATATAGTTAGCTGGACATTTTATTGATATAAAACCAATGAAATTCCACATATAGTTAGTTGCACTAACTATATATTTCGCGCATCCGCAATCCAATGCTGATGATGTCACATATTACATCATTCATGACATGGTCAGTGACATCACTGATGACATCACTGATGACAGCTCACTTAACATCAATGATCACACCACTGATGATATACTTCATGTGATAATACAATGCACCTCCTTACACTCTAATATAACCTCTGTTACACCTAGCGTAAAATACAGAGTATCATTTTTGAAACTATTGACACACCAATACCATTTACTACATACGCACTCACTGATTCCTACGTCTACATGCACATTCATTCATTCACCCATAAGGTCACTCGTACATACAGTCACTCATCATTACAACACTATCATATGCACTCATACACCTATGCAGACACTCACACACTGCCACTCATCCATGGAGTTACTCACACACCTACTCAGTCCTGTAAAGAATCAATCACACTTTGATTTCTTCATCTATACAGTTAAACACAGAACAGCTTACATTTTCACAGATATACTAACACATACTTACTCACTTATACAATCAAATCCTTCATCCATACTCTTATACATCCCCTCATTCCTCAATATGTAAAACATATTTAAACTTTACAAAAACACACAGACACTAGATGATGTCATCAGTGATGTCATTTGAGATGTCATCAGTGATGTCATCAGTGATGTCACTGACCATGTCATGAATGATGTAATATGTGACATCATCAGCATTGGATTGCGGATGCGCGAAATATATAGTTAGTGCAACTAACTATATGTGGAATTTCATTGGTTTTATATCAATAAAATGTCCAGCTAACTATATAGGAGGAATTTCAATGGTTTTTTATATGTTAATTCCTAACTATATAAGGCCTAAAACCTATGGTTTTTTCAGTGAATATATATATATATATATGCAAAGTCCTCTTTCCTCCAGAGAGACGGGACACTTTTTGCGGCGGTGCGACTCGGGTTGGATGTCCCCGACAACAATGCTGCTCCACTTTCTTCCCACATACCACGCACTCTGCACAGGGTACCGGGCGCTCCCCCCGCGCAAATCAAACCCCGCCGAAACACGTAGGGTTTTGTGAAGGCTTTCTGGTTTTGAAATAAACCCTGCTGATGACTACACAGACGATGTAGTGATCCTTATTTCCCTGTGCAGAGTGCGTGGTACGTGGGAAGTACGTGGAGCAGCATATATATATATATATATATATATATATATATATATATATATATATATATATATACATATTCACTGAAAAAAACATAGGTTTCACATACGTTATGTACATATGCGACAACTTTCTGATCCCTTATGTTATAAGTTGTCCAATCAGAAGGAATACCTCCATGCCAAGGGAGAATTACAACAACTGCTTTCACAATGGAAGAGAGAAGGACTAATTTCCAGCGAGGAATACAAATACATGAATATAAATTTCCCAAGAATGCCGTCTCTGTATTTGATTCCAAAAGTACACAAAGACGTAACGCCGGTGCCTGGTAGGCCGATAGTTTCTGCCATTGGCAGTATGAGCGAAAACGTTGGTCAATACATAGACTTCTTTCTCCAGGATATAGTGAAAAATCTTGCCAGCTATGTGCGTGACACCAGTGACTTTTTGGACAAAATAGCCTGCATAAATTGGGAAGATGATATGTGGTTAATATCATTAGACGTGGAATCATTATACACGAGTATCGACCACAAACAAGGTATGCATGCAACCAAGCACTTTTTGGACAAACGACCCATGGCTTTTTATGAGCATAACAAAGTAATTCTTGGGTTAATCAATTGGTGCCTGCACAACAACTTTTTCACCTTTGGTAAGGATGTCTACCGGCAAATGAGAGGTGTAGCGATGGGGGCCTGTTTCTCTCCCAGCTACGCGTGTTTACACGCGGGCTGGTGGGAGGAGCAGGTCCTCACCGCGACGCACCGTGCCACCATGGAAGATCACGTTGTCTGTTACCTAAGGTATATAGACGACATATTCATGGTGTGGAAAGGGCCTAAGGAGGGAGCTATCTCCTTCATAGATGATATGAATAACAATGCCATGAATCTTAAATTTTCTATCAACATCAGCCAATGAAGAATGCAATTTCTAGATGTAGAGATTTATGTTTCTGAGAATAAACTTATGACCACACTCCATAGGAAGACTACGGCGGGCAATATGACCTTACATGCCGCCAGTATGCACCCGAAACACACCATCGTGGGGATTCCCTATGGAGAAATTCTAAGATTAAAAAGAATTTGTAGTCTGCCCTCTGACTTTGAAAAATGTTTAGAGGAAATGTTGGGGCGATTAAAAGCAGGGGCTACTCTGAGAAAATCCTGAAGGAAGCGGTCGAAAAATCCAAATCTAGACCCAGAGAGAGTTTGTTCCTTCCCGACAACCTGAGCCAGAAACTATTACTGCACATGATACTCTACATGATGTTCCTAGAATGATCACAGCTTTCAGCAGTGAGGACAGGAAATTGAAAGCAATCTTTAAAAAGAATTGGCCAATAGTGTTGAGTGACCACATATTAAACACTAGGTTACCAGCCAATCCCACTATTACTTTAAGACGGGCCAAAAGTATGGGATCCGTGTTGGATAAGCCGGCTCCGGAATTAAAAGCAAAAACCCCTTGGTTAAAACCTTCGAGGGGTTTTTTCAAATGCTCTAGCTGCCGCGCATGTAGATTCGGAGTAAATACATCACAATATTTGACTCCATTTTCTACTGAACCCAGAAAGATCTTGGGCAATTTTAATTGCAAAACAGATTTTGCTGTGTATGTCCTGACATGTACCTGCGGCTTACAATATGTGGGGAGTACCAAGCTGCAGGTACATGTCAGGATTTTGCAGCATCTGCGCGCAATCTTACACAGTGACCCTGCCTACCCGGTGGCACGCCACTTTAAAAGAGTGCACAATAAAGATCTCTCGTGCTTGAAGTATTTTGTAATAGGGTCTGTGCCACCTATGACTAGAGGAGGTGACAGGGAGTCACGGTTAAGACAGCTAGAAACTAGGATGATATTGGAGCTTGACACACGCTGGCCCAATGGTTTGAATAATATAGATGAGTTACACCACTTCTTATAACCATATCAATTTCCAGTCGCTATACATTTTCTGTTGATAGACACAGACCCATCCCCACTATCTTTCTCCCTCTTAGTTAGGTTCCCTATTTTGAGGTTGAGTTTGGGTCTGCTCATTTTGGTCACCTAAATTGTGTATATATGGCTGTATAACCTTTTCTACTGGTCTGAAAATTTGGAATGATTAGAATCCTTGATGAATTGTTTAAATTTTTGTATGTATGTATTTATGTGTATATATTGATCCATTGTGTATACATTTATACATATGTATATATATGAAGAGTTCTGTACTTTTGTACTTTTGTAATTTTCTACTTTTCCCTTTTTCAGAAACGTTAATACGGTTTTGATACTGTTTTGCTACTGTTTTTCTATTTTTCTATTTTCCTATTTTTCTACTCTTGTACATATATGATTAGTTAATGGGACAATGGAGGTGAACTTTGTAAATAAGCATATGTAAATTATTGTGGGTTGTAAATATGAGATTTAGAATTGTGTATATATAGGCCTATGAAATTGAAAGGTTATTATACATCGACATGTGATTATCATAAACCCAGGTTTGGTTTATTGTTCTAGGTTCCTTCCTTTTTAACTATTTATACTATTTATTATTATTAAAGTACGTGAAATATACACATGAAATGATAAGGTATTCAATAACCCACCATCTATCCATCTGTGAATATATATTTGCTTATCGTACTAGATATAATGACTGGTATTGCACTTTAGCTGGTTTAGCTTTCTTTTCTCATGCACTTTTTACAAATGTTGCACTTTACTCACTTAGCACTTTTATCATACGACCGCTGGTACATAGACGGATATACCCATAAGCATGAATTGTAGACATTAGAATTTCCCTGTTATTGTTTATTGTGAAGTAGATGTTTATCTGCTCTTTAAGTAAGGGATTTCATTTCTATTATACATAGGCTTTATGAGATGCATGAGTGTCATAGGTGGATTTAACCGGTAAGAATTTATGATTCATGTATATCAATATCTGGATTTAACCAGTGATGTTTTTCCGTCCTTTTTGGTAATGTTCCATTGGATACACTGTCACTATACTGTGGAAGTATGTTGTTTATTTCTATGAAGTCACATGACTCACTATGTCACTGTGAGGGGTTGGTCACTATGTGTAATTAAGCATATAAAAAAGCATTGAGTTCGATGTACTAGTTGCAGCGTGAACAAGGGCACATCTTGCCAGAAACGCGTAGCTGCTTTCTGTTGTTCAATAAAAAACAACTCTGCTGATGTGCTGTGGTCCGTCTCCTTCCTGTTTGCTGGTGTGCTGCGTGGTTGCTGAAACACCGAGAGATCCAGAGGAGTCACGTGCTGTATATATATATATATATATATATATATATATATATATATATATATATATATATATATATATATATATTCACTGAAAAAACCATAGGTTTCACATACGTTATTGTTAGACATTAGCATTTAAAAAACCTTAGAAATTCACTGTAAAAACCATAGGTTTCACACACGTTACAGTTAGGAATTAGCATTTAAAAAACCTTAGAAATTCACTGCATGTTAGAGTTAGCTGGACATTACACTCATACAAAACCATTGAGATTCCCTTGTTATAGTTAGTTCAGCTAACTATAACTCGCTTGCCTGCAATGCACTGCTGATGATGTCACATATAACATCACTCATGACATGGTCAGTGACATCACTCATGACATCACTGATCACATCTCAAATGACATCACTGATGACATCATGTAGTGAATGTTTTTTCTGAAATTTAAATATGTTTTCTATATGTGTATCGCAAGATCGATGGAAGATTAAATGGCCTGAGGTCGATGGAAGATTAAATGGCCTGAGGCCTAGAAAGTCTTGGGGAGGGGGCAAAATGGTCCCCACCCCTCTTATTTATATTTCAGCCCCAGGGGATTGGGAGACTCAGGACTAATTAGGCTCGGGGAAGGGGCTGCATGCCTCCCATTTTATTTGGTTCTGGCCCCTGTGATGGGGTCTCCAGGGACTAATAAGACTCTGGTAGGGAGCTGTGCAGCCCCATCCCCTTAAAAATGGCCACTGGGTATAGGGTCACCAGGGCCTTTGAAGACTTGGGGAGAGGGGATACGTGACCCCCTTCCTTTATTCTTTGTTTGTGCCCAGGGATTGGGTCCCCACTGCCTAATAAGTCTCAAAGAGGGTGACCATGTCGCACCTCTCCCCTTTTTTGTTATGTTTGACCCACAGCTTCCTACCCATTTTTTCTTGCATTTTGGCCCAAGCGATGTGGTCCCTGGGGCCCATGAAGACTCAGGAAGGGGGCGCACTCCCTCCTTCCCTGTTTAACTTTATTTTACCCTGGACAAATTTCGGTTCAAGGAGGGGCTGGATGCCCCCTTCCCTTCATATATGTGTTTGTCCCCAGTGGATGGGTACTGCAGGGCCCGAAGACCAAGCCTACGCTGTGCACACTAAAGACTGTGCGTGGTGTGTGTTTAGCAGCCTGTTAGGTGTTTGAACACAGGGCCTAGCAGCAGGTCAACCCCAATGACCAACACACCACTGTGCATGGCCAAAGGCTGTGTGCAGCTTGGGGGCGGCTGCTTGCACAGAGTTGGAAGCAGGGCCTGGCTGCACCCCAGGACCTATGGCTCACCACACGTTGTGCATGAGCAAATTCCGTGTGTGTCAGGGGGTTTGCTGCTGGAGGGTGGTTGTATGCAGGGTCTACCTGCAAGCCATACCCTGCGACTAACCCCATGCTACTCACAACAAAAAGCTGCAAACAGAGCGAGGCGGGCTGCCTTCAGGGGTGGGTTATCTGCTTCCGAGTTGATTGGCTACAGGGTCTGGCAGGAGGCCAGGCCTGTTGCTATATCCTTGCTGTGTACTGCCAAATGCTGTGAGCAATATGGGGTTGGCTGTCTGTGATAGGTCTGTCAGCAGACCTCGCCACAGGCCAGGCCCTGCAGCCAACCCCCCACCGTGCATGCCCAAAGCCAATGGGAATTACTAAGGGCTGCATCCCAGTCCATCGTTTTTTGCACCCCATGGTACCTCAGTTTGGATGCAGCCATATGAACATTATTTTTGACCCTGATCTAAATGAAGCAGTCCAGCGCGTACTGCCAGGGCTGCTCCTCCCTGAAATGGAACACAAAAACCCAACACCTGTTTTGTTTGCATAAAGGGGTTATCAGTCGGATATAGCTTGGAGCTAGTTTTAAAACATAACTATAAAAAGCAGAATAAAAGAAACACATGTTTTATTACAAAAAAAGTGGCATTTCGGCTGATTATTTGCTGAGTTGAGCAACAATGCTGCAGTCAGCAAAAAACAAGCCTACATGTTCAGTTAATACAATAGTGTTCCCGATGTTCTCTTCAAAGTAATCGTCATTTGTTGCTGAAAAACATTTTCAACCGTATCTGATAAATGATTATACTTTTTTTTCTTAAGAAACCTTCGTACCAATTTGTGTTTAATATGACAAATCCCGCAAGCATCAGAATGCGTCGCATAAAGCTACAATATTTGCTTTGTCTGGCTGCGCATTTTATTTTTCAACTCTAGCACATAATTTTGTCTCTCTTGGTGTATCACATCTGGGCATTGTGGCACTGGTGCCTTCCAAACATAGGATACAGAAGAGATACAGCCCCTTTAACAATTGTGGCAGCATTTCTATTGACCTCTTAAAAAACTGCGGCCAATATATCTTGATGTAAATGTTTGAAAATGGTATGGAAGCCAGAAATTAAATAAAGATGATTCCAGTTCGCCCAACATCATTATTTAATTTTCAATGAGAGAGAGAAAGAACAATATTACTGACACAGTTTTAGCTAGGTTTCTCTAAAGCAACATTTTTGACTTGGCAAATGTCGACTTTTTTCACGAGAGAGTAGAAAGACTACAGAGTCCAATCGTACAATTAGCCATCGAAATGTGTATCTCCTCTGACACTCCACGAGATTTTGTAAGAGGTCATCTTGGAGCACCGCATAGCCACCTTTTCCTGCTGTTATTAGTATAATTGAAAGACTATGTATAGAATATAATATTTCATTATATTAGAGTAGAGTAGGCAGAACATTTCTTTTTAATTCAGGATTGTGCATTACTTGTTGATTCCTCTTACATGAATTTAAAAAATAAATAATATGGTGGGTAAAGTGTCTACGTATTTGATAAGTCTTGAAGCCAGGGACACAGACTGCCTGCCCCCTTGTAAACTTTTCAAAAACTTGTAAGCGCCCACCTTATCCCACGATGCTCAGCCTTTGCTGAACTGTAGACCTGAACTGAGAAAATCGTATTTGGATTAAATAGCTTTAGATCCCTGAAAATTTTAGGATATTTAGATTTTGCTTTTACTTTTCCTACATCTAATTCCCTTCACTATTAAACACGTGACCCTGCAAATATATGTACATCAAAGTTACCCATAGTTTTAGGCACTTAGGGGCAGATTTACAAGACAGTAATGCAGCTCGGTGCCGCAAGTCGTTTTGTTGCACTGCGCTGCGTTAGTTTCGAATCATAGAGATAGACATATTTATAACAATATGTCACATCTCTGTTACTTTATTGCGGTGCTAGTGCACAAAGTGCACAAAGTACCGCAAGTCAATTTGCTGCACCGCGCTGCGTTAGTTTCGTAGCATAGAGATGCAACATATTTACAACAATATGTCCCATCTCTGTTATTCTCCTGCGTTGAGACACAAAGTGCTGCACCCTTGCACAATGTTGGAAGGATGCCTGCATTGTGGGGAGATTGTTTTTATGCAGGTAGGGGCACTTTCCAGCACAAAAACAATCAATTGAGGTGAGTTCCTCTTCAAATGCGTGCTGTAGAATTCAGCATACAATGAAAGAGGAAAAAAATGAGGAGAAATGAAAACATTTCTCCTCGTTGCACCTCTCCACGCAACCCCTAGGGTGGCGTAGTATTCTGATGCATTTTGAGATATACATTTGCTCGTAAAACTGGGAATGTGTCAGTGGACATGGATGTTGCATGGGAACGCCCACATCAACACCCATGTCACACCCCTAATAAGTAAAGTGTTTTCGTGAAAAGGGGCGATATTTACAAGCACAGGTAAAGTCACGTAGTTTGGCTTTAAGTGTGCTTGTAAAAATTACTCAGCAGGTTGTGCCGCTGGTGCGTCACGCAACGTGGGGCACCAGTGGTGCAAGGGGCTTGTAAATCTGCCCCATAGAAACTATTTCTGACTAACACGAGGTTCACTGTCCCATTGTATAAATGCATCTCCCCGTATTGCCTGCAAGGAGACAAATAGTATCTATTTGATTGTGACATACAAACAATACTAAAATCAAAATATATTCCCACGTAATAAAAATTCTCACAGATAGATTTTAGCTCCAGTAACACCTGGAATCATCAGCAGTAGACATCCCCAGCAGTACTTTGAGATGTTGCTTTATTTGGTCAATTCATATCTCCTCGCCATTTGTGTTGATGTAGATTTTGCAGAGCTAAGTTTTCTTCTAGTGAGCATTAGCCCCTGCCTATCTTTCTATTTATGTGCATCAATACAGGCACACTTTTCCATCTTCCTATACCTCACTTTGTGTTCAGTTCTGGTTATGCGTTTTTGGGGATCATTTAAATTTGCCAAGGGGCAATGGGCCTAATAGAGCAAATTATGAAATCTCATCAGATGTGAAGACAGAATTGGCAATATTATTTTTGCTATCCCAAACATTTCATTTAAAAGATCTAGGTAAGGGAATTCAGCAAAACGAAGGATGTCAAACGACATTGAAAATGTGCTCAAAGGCAGAACTGCACAACAAAATCCAATCAGTTCCGTTTAAACAGGACACCAAAAAACAAATCACTGCAAAAGTGCACAAACTCACATAATTTCTCAAGACACCAAAAGACTTTCAACTGTGTGACAGCATCCAGAAACAAAGGTCCTGCAACAAAGAAGAAACTGAAATTAGCAAATTACAGTCTCCAAGAGCGCAGACACAATTTCGCCCGTTTCAACATTAAAATCAGATCTCGCCATTGATTTGAAAGTAGTAGTCCTGGTTAGAACAAAAGCCATGCACTGGATACATGGACTGCAGATGCAATATGGGCAGAATGAGTTGACATGCCAATGGAAACCTAAAACTTCTAGCACCACCAACAGTCTTGAAATCACGCAATGTGTATCACGATTAAGGAGACTAACACTCAACAGAATAACACTGCATCATAATTAATCCACAAGAGCAAAGTCCTGTGTAGTACCACCTAGCACATTAGCTAAAATTGAATTCCAAGAATGTACACTTAACGCAGACACATGCACGCGCACAAACACAAGCGCTTGCATACAAATCAAAACAAAATGTATCAGATTGGTTTTATTCACATACTTCTCTGAACTCAGCTCTCACAACTGTGTTTATTTGGCATCATAAGGTACCCAAATCACTCCTACAAAATGCAACTCATGAAGGAGTCTTGTTTGAAATATACTGCAGCCTGCTCCAGCTACACACATTCCCTGTCCTAACCATCAGCTGACATTGTAAGTTAACCATAACATCCATAAATTGAGATAACCTGTCAAGCAACAACTACTACAGAAATTTGGTCTCACATACACTTTTGTGAATCCACTTTAAATAAGTAGAATAGATACACAAGAGAAGGACGATATGCCATTAGGTCGTCAAAGGGAACAAACTGAAGATGTGACCAGATAAAAAGTGTGAGCACAAACATAATTAAAAAGTATATGCCAATTAAAATTTAAAGGAGAAGGGCCACCAACAGGCCATGGGAAAAGTGTGTCATAGTTGCCCCCACAGTTACCTTTCTTGGATTCTCTGCACCTGCAAATCACTCCCCTCTGGGCATTCACACTCCTTTCAGTGTGAGTGGAAGAGGTGCTCGTAATCTAGGCGGGTGTGAAGACAACTGAATTAATCCATGGTGGATCACTTTGGTGGGTCTGTTCCTATTAGGGAAGTAATCTGTTTTTTCAATTTCCGGTACATTCTTCAATGCGCCCAAATTCAGCAAAAACGGCGTCCACCTGAATTTCTTTTGCACAAGAGCGTGAACAGATCTTGAATGATGTAATTTCTAGAGGATGCTGTGCACCGCTACCAGATGTGCAGCCCCTAACAAATAAAGGTGCCATTCTTTAACCCCTTCCACGCTCATGACGAGCTGGGCTCGTCATGGCGTAGCCTACTCGCACGCTGATGACGAGCCCAGCTCGTCACGTAAAGTGCGGTTTTAAAAAACTCAGCACAGGAGCGGAATTGCGCTAGCGCGCATGCGGTTAAACATTGGCCTGTTAGCCTAGAACTGGTTCTCATCGAGAGATAGGCTCAGCAAGATGTGAAAAGCAAATGTAGCAGTTTTTCAAGTTTAAATACTTTATTCGACAACATTTGTCATAAAAGCATGTATCCCTAAGCTAGACAAAATAAATACTAATCTAGGATAAAACAATATTAAATTCCATATGATTTACACTTGTTGGCAAATAACACATTAAAAAATAAACACTTTTTACCTAAAATAATTGCACAGCACAAAGTTTGGAAAGTTTAAAAAGAGGGAGTTGGTAATCAAGAATAGTTCATAAGAGTTTTAAAGTGCGCGTACGTATTATCCATGCCCACCCCAAATATTTGGCTACTGCAATTGCAAGGTTAGGGGCACAATTTAATTTCAAGATCCTTAGGGCCTCTAAATATTTCCTTGTGCCCAAATTTCTACAGACAGGCTTCAACCATCTGTTCCTTGGGGCAGCATATAGGGGGCATGCAAATAGAAAGTGTGGAATATCCTCCACATGTGTTTTACAATAAAAACAAGTATTTACATTATCGGGAGACCATTTGACCATGAAAGCATTTAAGGGTAAAGAGCCAATTCTAAGCTGGAAATACAATTTCCTATCTAGGGGCTTGGAGATCAAATCCCAGTACTGTTCAAATTTTGGGATCGTTTTGACTTCCAAAAACTGGGATGTCAGGACAGATGGTTGACTGGAAGACAATGCAGCGTTGTTTATCATGTCCCAGTACAATTTTTTCAATGTAGACTTTGAAGGAAAGTCGTCTGGGTCTACTGCATACCACAAGTGTTCAAGGTGAAGTTTTTGAAGTAGTTTCCTCACTTCTTTAAGCCAAAGTACTTTATGGAAAGTATCAGAGTTATCAACATCCAATAGGGCAGCTGCGTAGTGACTCAACTCTGGAGTAGTTTTTATACGCCTCCAATATAGGAGGGGACGCAGTCTGACCATATCCTCGATTTTTTTCCTCCCAAGATCGTAGTGGAGTGGGGTCGAGGGGGTACTCTGTGGGACACCAATTATGCGCCGTAGAAATTTGTTTTCTGCAACTACTAGAGTATTCAAATTGGTGAAGCCCCATAATTCTGATCCATAAAGACATGCACCCAGCACTTTCATACCATAAATCTCTATTATAGGCTGAATTGGTTTTGTGAATGAAGATTTATGCTTTTGGGCTATTGCCCCAGCCAGCTGGTTGAATTTTAGCGCTACAGAGTCCATATGTGATCTCCAGTTCATGTTAGCATTTAAAGAAATACCTAGGTAGGTGAAAGCATCCACCTCTACCAAGAAAGCCCCATTATAAACCATTTTCCCCTTGAATTTCTTAGAGGGATTCAGGTTCATAAATTTAGTCTTTGCTGTATTTATTTCCAAGCCCCGAATCCGACAGAAGTCACCAAAAGCGTTTATTGTCTTTTGCAAGCCGCTAGGGGTACGGGAGACCAGCAAAGTATCATCTGCGAACATTAGTACTGGAACTCGCTTCCCGTCTAATAATGGGGCGTCTGTCATAAATTGCTTCAAAAAATCAACTATGCCGTTAATATAGAGGGAAAATAAGGTGGGAGCCAGGACGCAGCCCTGTCTTACGCCCCTCTCAACAGGGAAGGATTCCGTGACGTCTCCCTGGGCTCCCCACCTAATCCGGGCATAATTGTTCTCATGCAGCCTTACAAGCAAAGTTAGTAACTCAGGGCTTATTCCGAGCTCCTTTAAGACAACCCAAAGTTTTTACCGGGGAACTAAATCAAAAGCTGACTTCAGGTCAACAAAAACAGCAAACAAAGGACCATTTAGCAGGGTTACTTTTTTCCAGTATATTGTTAAAAAATGGAATACCTGGTCGACAGAGCTGGTTAAAGGGCGGAAACCAGCTTGGTACAGGGAAAGAATGTCATTGTCATCTATCCAAGCTTGGATCTTATTTTGTACCATCCTGCCCATCAGTTTTTGGGCGCAGTCAATGAGGCTGATGGGCCTATAATTACTTGGTAGAGTCTTGTCCCCTGTTTTATAGACTGGTATTATTTCCGCTCCTTTCCATGTTGCTGGTATCTTCGCCCCATGTGCAATGGCATTTCCAAGCCATACAAAGTATTTACACCAGCTGTCCCTGTCCGATAGAAAAACATCTGCCGGTATTCCATCGATTCCTGGCGCCCTACCTCTGGTCACTCCATCCATTGCCTCATGTACATCTTTCAGTGTAAATAGTTTGTTGGTAAAAAATACCCTTTCTACAGGTGGAACATTTTCTGTACCTGAAGTGTCTGCGTATTGGGGTTTAAAGAAGTCCACCCAGGACTCCTTTGCTACATGATTTTTCGGGCAGTCAGCTATTCCCCCTGAACCCCACTTTAATATGGCCCAAAACTCTTTCTGGTGCTTATCAACACACGCTCTCTTCAAGTCTAGCCAAAGGGTCTCATCCCAACGTTTTTTTGCCTTTATCTGAGTTTTTCTATATTCGTCCCTAGCATTTAAAACTCCTGTTTTAGATCTCAGTGCTATACTGAGATTTTGTCTTGCTATTCTACAGGTTTGATCTTACCAACCCCTCTTTTTAGGTGGACCAGTGCCCTTACTTTTCTTAAATGGTTTAAGGAATAACTTTTGTATATTAGCAAAAAACTTTGGCTGTGACTCTTCTATATAAGTTTTAAAATTTGTATCATTCGTTAAAACCTGTAGTCTGGTTACTTCATCGATAACCAACCCCTCTAGGGCCTGCCTATCCTTTTCATTATCTGCCAATTTTATCCATTTTATGTGGCGAAGATTGTTAGATGGAACAACATCTTGGGTTGTAAGGTTTCTAACTATACTTTCTGGAGATACTCTTTGTTCCATGTTATATAACAAGGACAGGGGGTTATGTTCACTCTCTAACCTAGTGATGACCTGCATGTCAATCACTTTACTCCAACCTCTAACATCTACCAAAATATAGTCTATCCTGCTGCTTGATCTTAGGTTATCAAAGGTATGCCTACCCTGTAGGTCAGAGGGAGTACGACCATTGGCTGCCCTCAGTCCTATGGCTAGGCATAAACTTTTAACCTGTATTGCTACTTCTGTCCACTTTTTAACCAATGGAAGGTCTAGCTGGGGAATTCCCCATTTAGTGTCTTCCTCATGTGTCAGGTCACTATCCTCATATCCTAGAGGTTCAAATGTAGTATTTAAATCTCCACCCACCAGGATGGTGTAATGCGCAGATAGCATCTCTAATTCATTATCTAGAGCACCTATTATATCAGAGAATGTGCCCCCTTGGGTTCCCCTTGCGTAAATATTATATATTGCCAACTTATGACCATCAGGCCAGGTGAGTACAATAGAAAGTAGGTCGTTGTTAGTAATATGGCGCTGCTTGATGGTACATTGCAGAGATTGTCGTGTCCATATGACTAAACCCCCTGAGGGGCGTCCCTTGGTATTCTTTTTCGCGGGTACATAAAAGTTTAAAAAGCCCTGGCGAAAAATTGGTGACACTGACCATGTTTCCTGTAACAATATAATATTGTAACGATCGATAAACTCACACCAGTCTGGAGTCTCTAATTAATGTTGGATGCCCGCAATGTTCCATGAAATGAACTTAATGCTATTTTCCCTTTCCATATTCCTCTTATTTGCGGGAATAGTCAGGTCAGGGAGAAGCGCACAAGGTGGAGAAGTAGCTTCAGGAATGTCAATACTAGTATGAACAACTGGTAAGTTGTTCTCTACTGTATTAAGGACCTGGTTTCTAGGCTCAATTTCCTTTCTCTTGCAACAATCTGTTCCTACTGTCGTGAGAGTATTAATATTCCCATGTTTTGCCTTTATAATCTTTGATTTCCCTGGACTCCTTAATTTTTCCAGTCAATCACATTGGCTTAGACCTGAAAGGGCGGAGAACCTATTTTCAATCAACATACCCCAATTGTTTTTATCTTCAGGGATTTTGGCTTTTCTTATTACAGGGTTCCATTTTATTTTCAACAGTGTTGGATTTAGAATGTTTCCCTTTTTTAAGTAAAAGAAACCCAACATCAGTGGCACTATTTCAGTAGATCTACGCTGGGGGGGATAAATGTTAGCTAGAATGTTTGGTAAAACTTCGGGGTCTGAAAAATGTAGCACCACACAATCCCCCTTAAACTTTTTGATACCACCCCCGATCCATTCGACCCTTCTAGCTTTTACTACTTCATGTGCCAGCTGGTCCCTGCCTCCTAGTTTAAAAGCCATGTTCTTTGATAACCAGTGGAGAGATTTATTTATCAAAGATGGGATGTTCTCTACTTGCCCTGGTTCAAGTTGAGGGACATTTGCTAGAACCAATATTAATGGGGAAGCTTCCACTATTAGTTCAACAGGCCCTTTCTCTATATTATCTAAATCTTTAGTATTTCTAGAGCTGGCCCCTGCAGTGTCATCAACAATAGTAATTGGGTTTGGTATTCCAGATCCTTCCCCCCCTTGAGCAGGCCTCCATATGGTGTTTTGGGAAGTATTTGCCAAAGAATCTGTCCCGGGTACAAGTTTGATAGTTTTCGGGTCGACTGTGACCGAATTTAATAAGGCAGTGTTTGATCTTTCTTCTGTTGCTTTTTGCAATAGTACCCCCAGTCTTGTAACCTCTTCTGTAAGCTGGTCGATTTTGCTTAAGAGAGGTTTGGTAATAATTTTAATTTTGTTGTCAATGGCATTCAGCAGTTTCTTAAATTGATCATCATCCAGATGAGCCTTTCCTTTCCAGTTACTCCTGGTATCATCTCCAGTGTTCTTCTGAGGGGAAGCCTCGGAGCACTTTTTACCTGATCGTAGACCACCCCTTTTTGGAATATTCTTTCCCCCTCCCTTTCTTACTCTAGGAGCTGGGACCGGTGTAAAACTTTCCTCTTCTAGAGTGATAATGTCAGTATTACTTATGCTTTCAGGAGCCGGCTCATTAATCTCTACTAGTAGTTGTGTCAATGGATTGATGTCTGGTGTCTGAAAAACCTCATTGCTAATATCAAGAGCTGGGGTAGGTAGAGACGTATTGTCAATAAGCAAATCAGGTGAATAACTAAGACCTAGGGAAGATCTCCTGTCCTGATTAATTTTGGCAACTTTCTGTACCATGTAGTTATCCATTGTATTGAGTGGTGCAGAAGATGGTTTCGCTTTGGACATTTTACCAGGTTGCAGCAGTGCAGAACCGTGAGGTTTTAAAAACGATGTAGAGGCCCAGATACTATGCAGAATTAAGAGGAGTGAGTCACTTACTTAGACGTTTTGGGCAGCGTCCTTGGCCCTGCTCCTGCCTCTTCCTGCCGATGAGGGCCGTAGAGGGCCCGCCCTTTGCCCGGGCTTAGCCCCGGGCGTCCCGCGCAGCGGGTATCTGAGGCGCTTTTGTGCACCTCCTGGCTCCCTCGCATCGTTGGTAAGCCCGCCGCGGCGTAGGCTGCCGGGAATTGAAGTCCCGGAGCGGCGGCGCGTGTAGTCCTGATGGAAGATGACTCTCTGCGGTGGCGGCTTAGTTCCAGGTGCCTGTTTGCCCCAAAATGACTCCTGGCGGTGGCGGCGTGGCGGCGTCAAGCAGGTGAGTGATACACTGTCTCCCCCGCTCCGCCGGTATCTGAGGCGCTTTTGTGCGCCTCCTGGCACCCTCGCGTCGTTGGTAAGCGCGCCGCCGCGTAGGCTGCCGGGAATTGAAGTCCCGGAGCGGCGGCGCGTGTAGTCCTGATGGAAGATGACTCTCGGCGGTGGCGGCTTAGTTCCAGGTGCCTGTTTGCCCCAAAATGACTCCTGGCGGTGGCGGCGTCAAGCAGGTGAGTGATACACTGTCTCCCCCGCTCCGTCGGTATCTGAGGCGCTTTTGTGCGCCTCCTGGCGCCCTCGCGTCGTTGGTAAGCGCGCCGCCGCGTAGGCTGCCGGGAATTGAAGTCCCGGAGCGGCGGCGCGTGTAGTCCTGAAGGAAGATGACTCTCGGCGGTGGTGGCTTAGTTCCAGGTGCCTGTTTGCCCCAAAATGACTCCTGGCGGTGGCGGCGTGGCGGCGTCAAGCAGGTGAGTGATACAATGTCTCCCCCGCTCCGCCGGTATCTGAGGCGCTTTTGTGCGCCTCCTGGCGCCCTCGCGTCGTTGGTAAGCGCGCCGCCGCGTAGGCTGCCGGGAATTGAAGTCCCGGAGTGGCGGCGCGTGTAGTCCTGATGGTAGATGACTCTCGGCGGTGGCGACTTAGTTCCAGGTGCCTGTTTGCCCCAAAATGACTCCTGGCGGTGGCGGCGTCAAGCAGGTGAGTGATACACTGTCTCCCCCCTTGATACACTGTCTCCCTGTAGTTTTTCACTACCAGGACATATACAACTCAAAAGTACATATCCTACCTTTTAGATTCCACTGCACCATGCCAATAGTGCTGCCTAGGCCCTATCTTAGGCAGACTTATATGTAATAAAAGGGAGGGTTTAGGCCTGGCAAGTACGTTAACTTGCCAGGTCGAAATGGCAGTTTAAATCTGAACACACAAGCTCTGCAGTGGCAGTCCTGAGACATGTTTAAAGGGCTACTGAAGAGGGCGGCACAATCAGTGTTGCCGGCCCACCAGTAGCATTTAATTTACAGGCCATATGGTGCACTTTACTAGGGACTTATATATAAATTAAATATGCCATTTGTGGATAAGTCAATGTTACCATGTTTAGAGTACAGAGCATATGCACTTTAGCACTGGTTAGCACTGGTAAAGTGCTCAAATGCCTAAAGCCAACAAACACGACTTCAGCAAACAGGGGAGAAGGAAGGCTAAATGTTTGGGAGTGACCATGCAGAAAGGGCCATTTCCAACAGGTGCCATACATTACATGGCTTGGAGTGGTACACGGGGTCTGTCAATATTCTGTTGCAGGTTAAACCCAGTGTCAATATCTCCAGTTTGTGCAGCGTTGAGTATGGGGATGTTAATGGGATATCAAAACGCTGTGGTTTCCTAATGTCGTTGGTGCTCGGCTGGACCTAGATGAAACTTGGGATAACATAGATGAATTTAACTTTAGAAACTGTGACACAGTGGGAGATTAGATGCATGGATATTTGGTGGCCGAAGGTTGAAGTCAATCTTATGATGGGGTTCTTTTACAGTGTATATATGAGGATTTTACAAAAATATCAATATGCTAAGAGCTATGTTAAAAGCACTTTATCTTAAAGGCAAGTTTCTGTGAACTATTGTAGTTTTTTGATGATACGACACATCTAACTACCATATTTTGATTCTTCAGCTATGCCCAACCCTCCTTTAGATACATGCATATGGCCTTTGGTCATTCACAGCAGAGATTAATCCTGGGGTGTTGTCAGCAGATCTAGTTGTCTTTGCTGATGTACCCATACCCAGTTAACTTCACACATTTGAAGAATGCACAAAAAAGATGACATACCACGAGTACTTTAAACATGCTAATTATCTCTCAGATTGTGGGTAGATTTCTGGAATGGATTTAACGTTATAAACAAATTTAAAACATTTTATAAGTGGAAGCTGCACATTAACCACATCATTTGACTATTCAACATAGTAGCCTGAGTTCGCAAATTTTAGAGCACCTGTGAAGTCAGCATGTTAAAAAACGTTTTCTCTTCAAAACAGATGGATTTTTCCATGCCTCTCTGGTCTAAACTCTCTACTTCTGTACTCCAACAAAGTGCATGGTGCCTTCCCATCCCCCACAAATTTTTATCCAGAAATTGTCAAGAGTTGCTTAACGTCCGTATTAAAAATGGCAGAAAAAAATTAAAATGTTTATGCCAACAAATCACATTTTTCTAAACATTCAAATGGAATGTCATGCTTGCAAAGTCAAATGATATGGTATAACTAAAAAAATTATCCTTTGAAGAAAACCTCACACCTTCTGTAATGCAAATTTCTCAAACACTACTGAAAGGATTTGGACCAAATATTTAAATCCATGCCAAATCGGTGTGATACCATTTAGCAGCATTATTTTTGCTGCAGTGCAGGACAAAAATTCCTAAGAGAGCTAAAATGGAAAATACTTCATATTAAACTTCCAACTTTTACTTTTTTCCCCCTGGATGGATCTCAATGAAACTTGACATGCGGAAACTTAACTGGATGAGCTACAGAAATGCCAAATTTGGTGCACATTCGTCAAAATGACAAATTTAGTAGGAAACCAGTAATGCCTTTGGCCAAGTAAAAGCTTCAATTTTATAGTATCAAATACTCATCTGCAGCAGCAAACCACATCTGTCGTGCATTGCTTGGTTGTGATGTTTCCAGCATGATTGTAGAGGAAACATTCGCTACTGTTGTAACTGAAAAATACTGATATTTGCTCAATTTTCCCAAAGAACAGAATTTTGTTTAAATGTAAGGCCTTTCTTCTCTATTCTTAGACAATCACTTATTGAAAGGGTATATCAATGATAGGTTCAGTTCTGTGCCATTGAGGTTTCATGACCTCATGACTTTTTGAATTCCAACAGGATGTACCCTGTGTACATTTACATTTCAAAAGGTTTTGTGGGTGAACATTGAATGTAAATCGTTTTACAGGGCTTTGAGCTCGGTTATATTATGACACAAATAATTACACATGGTAAACCGAATATCCGTTCAGAAAGTGCTTTAAAAAGCAATAGACATTCATGCATGTTTAGTAACCTATCACAGTTACAGTTAGAAGCAAATCTAGAAAGCTGGAAACACTTCATACCTTTGGGTCCGAACCAAACACTTAAAGTACTTAAAAGAAAGTCCACACCACATGGTGGTGTTTGTCCGATGTTAATCTCTTTATGAGTGCTGAAGAAACTTCTGAAATTCACTTAAGGCGTTGTATACATTGCCCAGTTTATGAGCGAATTATTCCAGACAGAAGGGTACACAATGACCCTAGGGTTATGATATGTTTGCCCTTTGCCACACTTTCCTACTACACTGGTACAACTATAGCAAATCGAAAATTTTGAGCTTGAATTATGTAAAGCATAATTAATGTTTTGGCAATGAAATCAGGTCCAAAGCAATGTAATGTTGTTGTTTCTGTAGTATGCATTTGAATTGCACCAACTGATGTTTGTTGATGAATTTGGTGAATGGGAACTCGGATGATTATGCATGGAAGATATCATGGGCCTGGTCAGTTGTGGAAATATTTTCCAACCCACTTTGACATTTGCAGGATTTTTGCAGTGTAGACCACAGGGTCACCGACATGCATGCTGTCACGTTATTAGTGGATGAACACATCATTGTTGTATTCAACTTGGTCCTTTCTGCAGGGTCATCCCATAATGTTTTGCCTTCATGCCTACATTTTTGATAAACTCATTTTTGTTGATTTTAAGACTGCAATTTATCTTTCTAACCAGTGCTAAAGTGCTTGTGCTCTCTCCTTAAAACATGTTATATTGACTTATACCTAATTGGCATATTTTATTTACTTGTAAGTCCCTAGTAAAGTGGCATTGTTTGTGCCAAGGGCTTGCAAAATTGAATGTTACTAGTGTGCCCGCAGCACTGATTGTGCCACCCACTCAAGAAGCTGTCTAAACATGTCTCAGGCCTTGCATTGCAGAGCCTGTGTGTGCTGCTTAATCTCCTAATTCAACCTGGCAAAAAAAAAACTTTTGCTAAGCCCAAACCTTCCTTTTTAATACATTTAAGTCACCCCTCGCATAGGCCTTGGACAGCCCAGAGAACGGGGTGCAATGTTTTTAAAAAAGTAGTAGGTGTACTTTTAAGTTTTACATGTCCTGGTAGTTAAAAAGTCTTACATTTGTTTTTTTTCAATATTGCAAGGCTTATCTCTCCCATAGGATAACATTTTAGTTCCATTCTATAAGAGTAATTTCAGAATGCGAAGAGATAAAAAGTTCATGTTTGGTGCATCTGAAATCACAATTTAAAATCCTTATTGATTGAAGTCGAATTTTAAATTGCAATTCTAAAAATGCCACATTAAGAAAGTTGGCATTTTTCTTGCAGTAGCAATTTGGTGCCTTCAGCCTGTCTCTGGGTCACATGACTCAGTACTGATGACTGTTGGGCTCTGTGAATTACTCCTAGACAGCCACACAAAAGAGGGAGCTTACGTGTGACTGGATGGGAGGGAGGTGGTCCCAGCCTCACTTACATCTGAAAAGGCTGTGTCCAGTATTCACACAAGGGGCTGCATTTCACTTAGTCTGGAGTTCCTGACCCCTAAGTTGTGCCTTTCAGGTTCTGGACCCTTTGGTGTGACTCACAAGCTCTCAAATTCAACCTTTTGCGTTTTTCACAACTGCAAATGGGTCTTTTCACACCAGAAACGCACCTCTTGAACCAAAATTCAGAGCAAACCTCTGGCAGACCGTCTCTACACACAACAGCATCGACAGCCTGCCGGGGGTCGCTAATGGGATACTTCAGCCCACCCATCTGCAACGCCAGATCTGCTCTTCGAACCAAGCTAACTGCTGCCCACAACACTCTCCTTGTTCCTCGCGACCCACTTTAACACAACAGGACTCTTGGCACAAAACTTTAGACTGTAAAATGTTAGCGGGAGTAACCTAGAGCTTCCGACCGAGTTCTTCCAAGGCCACCTGCACTTTTGACTTTGACCCGGTCCAGCATGACCAGAAGGCTGTGGTTGGTGCTTTACTCTTTCAGGCTCGATTTTACAATTTATTCTTTAGAAATTCATAACTCAGTTTCTACTGATTTGAGGTTTGTTGTTATGAACTTGTTTTATTTCTTAAATTGAGCTTTAATTTTCCAACCTGGTAAGGTATCCTTTCTGTGTTAGTTTTTCACTGTTTTGCTGTTTAAAGTGTTGCACAAAATACTTTATACATTGCCTATAAGTTAAGCATGACTGCTGTGTGCTGAGCTACTAGGGGGTGAGCCCTGGTTAATTTTGGGTTTGCTTGTGCCTTGCCCTGACTAGGATTGTGGTTGCAGCTTGACCAGGGCTCACATCCATGTCAACCAGGGACCCAATTTCTAACAATGAGCCTTTCAAAACATATTGCAGACATTCGCCAAGCAACCCAACAAGAGTAACAGCCCACTCCCACTTATGCAGATGTCACATAGCACACACTCTGTGGGGAACTAAAGACTCAGGAGCCGAATCATAGAACTAATCTAAGATAAAATCCTAAATCTACTACTTTTGGTATTCACAGAAGGCATTTAGTAGTAGTAAAGTTAAGACTCCTGCTTTTTTAGTGGAGAATGTCACTGGAACATGCAGCTTCTCAGTGGATTCACAGATTGTAATGTTCTTTTGGGGGGGGGGGGTTACAGGATTGGCCAGATGAAGTCCATCAAGTGCAGGGAGGAGCTGCTGTCCTTCCCCATGAAATACCTTTTGTGCCTAATGAAACATCACATGCATGCAGCATTAAAGTTCCACACTCCCTTAATTTGAAATCCATAATTTGAAGTAGGGTCAATATCAAAGCTCTAGTGGAGATATCTTTGTGTCACTCGTGGAAGAAAAGACATGTTTAAAACACAAAGAGGGAGCAAATGTGAGAGCTTAGGCTTGAGAATAGAAAAAGAGGTTGCGTAAATTAATACAGACCATGGGCAGTCTACCCAATCCACCAAAGAGTTAAGAAAGTTCCAAAAATTAGGACAGTTAAAAATGAGATAGGAAAGTATATAAAGTTGTGTGTGTTGCACATGCTATTTGTGTGTAATTGTGCTTTTCCCCTCATTAATGTATCTTTGTTAAATGGCCTCCTCAGCCATAAACCTTGTTATAGGGGACCTCTAGGTGCACTTTCGAACACTATCTTCATCACTTATGACTCAACTATTTACGGAGAAACATGTGTGAAGTTCAATGCACAATGGTCATTAAGCTCAAAGAGTTTCACCGGGGTACATTACATTTCCCTGGGGAATCCTAGAACACGTTCATGGTACTATCAATCAGTGGTAGCCAGTAATTAAACCAGGGGATGGGGCGCACAAGCCACACATGCAAACCCATAGACTAACCCATCTACATGCACACTTACACCCTCATGCATTCACAAGCGAATACACAAATACCCTCTATTCAAAAGCCCACACTCACCCATTCACAGCACACACTCACAAATACACATGCATTCATACATTCACACATGCACTCTCGCCAAACATTAAAGACATATCACTTACCTTCTGAAGCATCTCAGGGAGGAAAGCCTCATTGGTTCCAGAAGGGTTGGGACTGCCACCTCTTCTCATTGACTGACCTTAGGAGAGCTAATGGGGGGCAGTGTCAGTCACTACCTCTTCACAGAGTGAGATTTGGCCAGTAAGACTGCTAACCCCACCCCACTTTGTGATGACATGTCAATAATAGACACTAGGCCCCAGGCACTTTAAGGTTTAAAACTGAAGTGCGCAGATTAGAGGTTATCAGTGACGCTCCGCCTCATCATGAGTTGGAAGGCCTTCAGGAAAATTATGAGGCTGAAGCGGTCACACCCACAGGGCTGTGAAACCTTCAGCCTGGTAACGTTCAGCTCAGGCAGTAAGGCACCTGGGCATTTAGCGCATGTCTCGCTCCTAGCTACCACGCCAGAAATTAAGGAGTGTCTGTCAGACTGACAACTGCTTGGCATGACAGGCACTCTTTATGTCAGCCAAAAAGTGGGGGAATGTGGCTCCTTCACTCTAAAGGACTGGCTTCTACTGCTCTCAATGCAGACATACTTCATACAATGTTAAAAGAATGTCTGTGTTGGCTACACAGACCATACACATTAGAATAGTTCTCAGGGTCAGGCAGCCATGTTCTCTTAAAGGTGTGTGTGTGTGCCCCTGAAGGTTTGAGATAAACATGAACAAGATGTCAGGTTTTGGCTCCGCTTCTTGAACCTCAAACTCAAAATGTTTATATGGCTTTTAAAGGTACAAGACATGTAACTAATGGCTGAAAAGCATAATGTGAAACAAGAAAAATGGCGATCAATCCCAGTTGACAACATTGTAGGATCCTATGCAAACATTTTATTTCACCTAGTCTCTCTTTACTATCATGCTTGAGATCACCTTCAAATGATGAGTTTGGTATGTGCAGTGTACAAGCAGCCACTGTATTTGATTAAAGACTGTGAAGTGCTTTGTGTAGAATAAGAATCTAGTCCACATATAGGGAATAATTGTCAAAGGACTTGCCTCAGTTTGCTATTCATATTGTCTTCATGGGGAGGGAGGGCATAGATGTTTCTATGTTCATGTTTAAAAGCAATCATTTTTAATAAATGCCTCTTATGCAGAGATATGATTTGATGGGCTAAGGCGAAATGTTTCACATGTTAAAGAAATACACTTTATTTAAATTATGGAGAGACCTCTTCATACTTTTACACAGGTGCAGCCCATTCTTAAGTGTGCGGGGGCCTGCCCCTGCCTTTTTGCAGAGAGGGGAGGGTTCAGCAACTCTCACTGACACCAGCCCATTGGTGTGAGAAGGCCAGCTACACCCAAATTTGGATCATTTGTTGCTGTCAAACAACGTGGTGGGGGGGGGGGGCGCGCTCTCCTTGATTGCATTGGGGCCCAGTTCACTGCTCTGTTAATTTGTTGGCTTACACTGCCCTAGGCTGCCTGTCATTAATGGCAAGGGGGCTCCGTCCCTTGATGAGGTGTCTGTCTGACAGAAACTCACCAGGTCAGGGTCAGGCAGCAAGGCGCTGTACACGCACAAAACAACCAGGCACGTGGCAGCTTGAGCATAGTTTTGCCAGGCTGAATATTTCACAGCCTAAGGGCCTGACCTCATAAGTCTGGCATTGTCTTTACAGAGGCTATCCATGATAGACTCAGACCTGGACACATCAGGTTTATAACCTGAAGTGCCCAGGGCTGACTTCCATCATGGTGCCATATGTAGAGGGGTCGGCAACTTTCACTGAACCATCTCTCTCTGTGGGAAGGTATGGAAGGTCCTCCTCTCATTGGCTGACCCCTGACAAAGTCAGCCAATGAGAGGAAGCAGCTGGATCTTTCAGTTTTCCCTGCTCTTCCTGAAGCATCCAATGCCTTCAACTTTCCCTCCCCCCACCCATTGGACCTTCTGCGACCAGCGTGACCTGGTAAGTACTTTTTTAATGTTTGAGTGTGTGCATGCAGTATGAATATATGTGTCTCTGCACATTCGTGCTATGACTGGGTGTGTGTACATGTGTATTTACTTGTAAATGTTGGGTGAATGTGTGCACGCTTCTGAAATGATGGTGTGAGTGAGTGTGCATGCGGATGAGTGTGCATGCGGATGAGTGTGAGTATGTGTGTGCTTTTGTGAAAGAGAGTATGTGTATATATGTGTGCCCACCCCATCACTACGTTACATTACAGGCCACCACTGAACTGCCCTGCTCTTGTTTCACCTTTTTGATTCATGTGGTATGCACAACTGGGTTTGAAATCCTTTTTTTCCTCAGAGTTACGCTTATGTCTGTGAAACAGACGTCGAGGGGAGGACATGGTGTGACTCCAAAAATTATCCAGGCGCAGATAGACCATTACAAAATATACTTTTGCTGGCAAATATTTGTATGAAGAACTGGACTTCGTTTTTGTGCTACGAAATAATGTTACTTGTGTCCTACTTGCACTTCCTGGCATGTTCGTACAATGATTTATCAGCAACGGATCTGTGATTTCCATCTATTTATCTGGGATTCCCTAAGACGTGCTTTCACTTACTTAAAAACTCAGGAACAAAACATACACTGCAGCAAGAGAGTAGCCAGAAAATTAAAATACTCCGCTCTCCAGATCTCTAATCTCACGAGCACATGAGGTTAGAGTAGTAGTTATAGTTTTACCTGTCCAGTGTAGTAGTTATAGTTTTTCCTATCTCTGCAGAGACAGGTTAAGCAAGTATGTTCCATTCTTTGTGTTCTTAGTTCTAGAGTTTTAAGGGAGAACCCTAGTGGTCACTGATTCTTGGAGGGCCAGTGGATAGAACGTTTCCTGTAATAGATTATATCTTTATTAATAAAGAAGAAGCTGTTTATACTATCTCCGGATCAGGAGTGCTTCATTACACCGGCAACGAGCTGGCGTGAGACTCCCACTCTCTATTGGCAAGAGGTGCCTTTAGATCTTTTGGGGCCTATTAGAAGCTAGGCTGGTCAATCCTATGTTCTCATCTTAATTGACATTTTTTCGAGATGGTCAGAAAATTAAAGTTACACAAAGTATTGAGACTATAGACGTTGTCAAACTTTTTAATGAAATGTTCTGCAGAGAAGGACTCCCTGACTGACTGTTAACTGACAATGATGTTCAATTAGTCTCAAAGGATATGGAAGACTTCTTGGCAAAGAGAGGTATCAAGCACAAACGTTGTTCTCATATTCATCCCGAAGCTAACAGCATGGTAGAGAGATTCAACCGAGTGCTGAAATAATCTATCCAATTAGCTATGGTCCAAGGCAGAGACTGGAGATCTGAAATTATCAATAGAGTGATGATTTACCGCCTCACATCTCACTCTACAGCAAACAAGGGGCCAGATGTAGGTAAATCATATTTACCGACTCTGAAATACCAAATTTTACCGATTCGGTATTTCAGAGTCCGTAAATATGAAAGGGGGAGATGTAGGTATTTCCAGATGTGGAAATACCGAATCGTTAGAATTCGGTATTTACCGATTCGGTAATTACCGAATCGGTATTCCCTATTGACTCCTATGGGCTGTGAAGCCCATAGGAATGAATGGGAAATACCGATTTGGGAATTACCGAATCGGTAAATACCGACTTTTGCAAGGGTGCAGGGGGTGTCACTTTGACACCCTCTGGCACCCCAAAAATAGGCATGTGCGCCATGTGGCACACAGACATGCCCCAAGGGCATGTCTGTCTGTCACATGGCTAGGTGTGCATGCACACAAGTGCATGCACACCTGAATTCGGTATTTTAACACCCAATTGAATTGGGTGTTAAAATTCTGAATTTGTAGGGCCTTTGGTACTCAGAAGAGTCCCACCTACATCTGAGATTTACCTAATCGGTACAAATACCGATTCAGTATTTTACAGAATCTGTAAATTTACCGAATCGGTAAATTTACCAATTCTGTAAAATAATGCCCCTTCATACCATTTCTGAAATACCGGTCGGTAACGGCCGAAAATACTGATTTTCGGCCGTTACCGACCGACCTACATCTGGCCCAAAGTTCCTTTTGAACTGTTTAGGGAACGGTGTCCCAATACATTTATGTTTCAATCTTGGATGAGAGATAAGTGTGCAGATGTTGTGAGTTCTGATCGTGTACCCTGGAAACAAGCTCAAGAGAGGAAGTGTATCCAGAGGAAAGAACAATTTCATGTAAGGCATTCTGTGTCTCACAGACACGTACATGTGAGTGACAAAGTGAGGGTACGTTACCCACAAAGGCTGCAGGTTCTAAATTCTCTCCTCCATTTAAAGTGACTCAGTGTGGTAGTTGATGTCATATAGAACATTGCATATGCAATATGGAATGTTACACATGTAATGTAGAATGTGGTTGTGAACCTGAGTTCTAGATCAGAGAAGCGGTTGGAGCTGATCTGATTTAGACAATTTGGTTTGTGCACCAGTGGGTCCTTTGACTAAACTTAATTAAATTAACCTTTGTTTTTTTATTTGTTATTTTATTTTTTATTTTGTTTCATTTTGTAAAAAGATACATGTGGTAGTTGATGTCATATAGAACATTGTATATGCAATATGGAATGTTACACATGTAATGTAGAATGTGATTGGGAACCTGAGTTCTAGATCAGAGAAGCGGTTGGAGCTGATCTGATCTAGACGCTTTGGTTTGTGCACCAGTGGGTCCTTTGACTAAACTTAAAATAATATAATTTTAAACCTTACTGCCTCCACCGCTCTTTACACTAGGTTGTTTCAAAATGCAATTAAGCTGAATGATGGACGGATATGGACTTTAAACAGATTTGCACCTGTGCGTTCTATTACTTCTACTAAGCCAAATATTTTTCAAAAAGCTTCTGATGTTACTCCTTCTGTATGCAGAAGCTCACTCTCTTGTAAAGTCTCAGGAAAATACACGGCTTTATTATGCAGTCATTTTAAAAAAAAAGGTTATTCAATTATTTTTGTGTATAGGGGAAAGGTGTCTAGTAATAATTTTACCTGTCCTGTGTAGTAGTTATAATTGTACCTGTCTCTGAAGAGACAGGTTAAGCAAGTATGTTCCATTCTTTGTGTTCTGAGTGCTAGAGTGTTAAGGGAGAACCCTAGTGGTCAATGATTCTCTTTAGGGCAAGTGGATTGGACGTTTCTTGTAATAGATTATATCTTTATTAACAAAGAAGAAGCAGTTTTTGCTATCTCCGGATCAAAAATGCTTTATTACAGTGAGCAAATCCGACCGTGCTTCCATCCATCCTTCTATCCATCCTTTCCCTCTTCTATCTATTGAACTATTCGGTAGTCATTCCCTTAACATTTCCGTCCACCCATCCATCCTTTCATATATACATCCATCCTTTCATGCATCCACCCGTCTATATATTCATGTATCCCTCTATCCACCCATCAATCTTTGCCATTTTTCCATTCTGCATCCTTCCATTCATTTACCCTTAAATCGCTCTTCTGAATGCCATCTTGGAGGGAGGACCTGTTCCTGAATCCTGGAAAGGGGCGGAGGTTGTTCCCATATTTAAAAAGGGTTGTCGGGACAATTCGGGGAACTACAGGCCGATAAGCCTGATTGACTCGACTCAAAAGGTGGCGGGGAAGGCGATTCTGGGGAGGATTCTCCACTGGGTGGACGAAAACCATATCCTGCCTGACTTTCAGGCGGGATTCCGCTCAGGAACGGGGACCATTGAACAGGTCTTTAAACTGATGTTATTGCATTGGAAGGTGGTGGTGCTGGGCAAAGGCAGCCTTTATCTGGCCTTCATTGACTTGAAGACTGCCTTTGACCTGGTTCCTAGGGAGGAACTCTGGAGGGTTCAACAGGGTCTTGGGCTGCCCCCTTATATTCTGTCCCTCCTGATCAAACTCCATACAGACAACTATGCCCAGGTGCGTTGGGGCCAGAATGGGGAAAAGACTGACAGGATCCCGGTCTGCAGGGGCGTGCGACAGGGATGTGTACTAGCTCCCACACTATTTTCCTTGTACGTAAATGGCGTGGTAGAGCACCTGCTTCAAGAACCAGCAGACGCACCCTCCCTGGGGGGTGTACGGATCCCCCCCCTGCTGTTTGCAGACGACAACCTCCTCATCGCCAAGACTCCCCAGGGCCTCCAGAAGCTTTTAAATCGCTTTCAGGAATTTTGCTCAACAAGGGGCTTGGTGATCAATGTGGAAAAGACAAAATATTTGATCATGCACCCACCACGGAAATTAGGACGCGCTCCAGTCTTGAACTCTGTCCCTCTTGAGAAAGTTTCCGAGTTTGACTATCTGGGAATACGCCTGAGCGATGTTGTGAGCTGGACACCCCACATTAACAAGATGGTTCTTAGTCACAATAGGGTGGGGGGTGCGCTGCTAAGGGAGTATCGCACCTCATCCAAACAGTCCGTGGCACCTGCAATTGACATCTACAAAGCAAGAGGAGTCACTGCAGCGTTATATGGGGCGGAGCTATGGGGCCTTTGCAACTTTGAGGCGCTATCCAAGTCGGAGAGCAAATTTTTGAAAGACCTACTGGCTCTCCCCTTGAGCACCCCCACAGTTCCGGTGCTCTTGGACGTGGGCTGCAAATCGATCAAGGACCAGGCGCGCCTCCGGCCGCTGCTCTTATGGGCCCGCTTATGGAGGGTCCCAGAACTGAAATCATATGCCGATGGGCTGTCTGAGGTGATGGGAATGGGGGGCTGGCACAAGATCCAATGGTTAAGGGATGTGAAAAACCTGTTGGAGGAACTGGGTCTGGGGGCTTTTTGGGCCACAAAATCTGCACCACCTAAGGCTACCGTGAAAAAACTGTATTGGGAATGGGTTTCCTCTCAACTTATCGGTAATCCCCGTCACTGCAATTCCACCGCAGCTTTTTTAAGAATCAAAGACGTGGTGGCCTACGAACCCTATCTGGACTTGATTACCATGCCAACTGATAGGGCTCTGTACTTTAAGTTTAGAGTGGGCACTCTCCCGATAGGGATCTTCTTTCTCATCTCATCTTTATCTTTATTTCGGCAACTTTAGCCATAAAAGATACATGCATAAAAACACAGACCATAGCATTTCACACATAATATGCTAAAATCAATTAAGATTTGAGCAAAGTACAAAATACATAAAAAACATCATCAAGGATAATACATACATAGATGCATAGTACCAAGGCTTCATCACAGGTAGGGATCATACACCATTATCATATAGCAAATATAACATCCAAGGACCAGAGAAAGTACACCATAATTTGGTTATTCAAAGTAAATGACCAGTCTTTCTACGGGCAAGGTAGACTGAGTAAAGAAATCTACTGACGCTAAATACAATGAGTTGGGAAGTGTTAGTTTTTACAATTCTATAAGCCACTAAACAAGATCTTATGCCTAAAGTATTACACAGGGGTTTGATCCACCTTTTTCTTGCTTTGGTGTATGCTTGGCAGAAGAACAATATATGGACCTCATCCTCCGTGTGAGGACCTGAGCATATGGTGCACTTTCCCTGTGTATGGTTACCCCCTTCCAATTTTCTCTTGGACCAACGTTCAATGTTAGAGTTTATCATAAGGTTCCCATACCTAAATTTCAAAAAAAGAGACTTAGCCAGAGGAGGCTCTATCTCGTCTAGAAAGGCTTCAAAATAAGGTTCATCTTTGAAGTCTAAAAAGTTTTGGGTTAGCGAACCAATTCTATTACCATTAGCTAACTGATTGGTAATAAAAGACCAGAAGGCTTGTTTTACCATGGATTTTACATAGAACGGTTGCCTATCTGGACACTCCCAAAGGTGATATAGACCCAGGATAGAAAACCATTTTTTAATGTGTTTGAGCCATACTATAGAATGTGAAGAATCTAGGCCCAATATCTCTTGCAGGCCTTTCCTATAATCGATAAGTTCCGGAGTAGACCATATTCTGACCCAAAACATTAATGGTCTTATAATTGTGTAATTATCAGTTCTTTTCAGGTTCATGTCGAATTGTAGAGGAATCAAAGGAGTGCTGGTGGGGACCCTTACTATTGATCTCATAAATTTATTGTCTAGGCCATAAAAACTTTCACTTGCCCAAGGCCCCATATTTCAGCCCAATAAAGGGTGGCAGATTGGTTTTAAATTTAAAAAGCTCAAGCGCAGGAGTCACACATTTGCTAGAACTAGTGTTGAATTTGCTAATATTTGGCTTAGCATTATGGGCATAAGTCACCTTGCTTTTCTCAATTTGAGCCTTCCATGTTAAGTTTGAATCTTCTTTCTAGATGGAAAATGCCTGTGCAGTTATCGCCTTTTTTTGCCCTGTGCTCCACAAGGCCTGAGACGGTGGCACATATTCTTTTCGAGTGCCCTGATTATTCCCTACCAAGGAGGTGTTGGCTCAAACCTGTATTTAGACTATTAGGGACACGCCAGCATATGGTGGCGTTACGTATCTTATTAACTGACACTTTCCCCCCTATAGTTTGTGCTGTCTCAAAAATGTTAAAATGGGCATGGTTGATTCGCTCCAAAAGACTGACTATTTCAATGTAATTCACTTTTAATTAATTTATTGTATGTATCAAATGGCATTTTTTATTGTTTTAATCCTTGAATGTATTTTTAATCTGATGATCTGCAGTTTTATACATGTATGTAATGCTTTTAAGATATATCTGCATATCGAAATAAAGCTATCAACCAACCAACCTTAAATCTATCATTTCCTTCAACCTTTCATCCATCCTTTCATGCTGCCATCTGTGCATCCTTCCACCCTTACATCCGTTCACTCTTTCATCTTTCCATCTTACTTGCCACGCTTTTCCTCCAAGTTTCCTTTCACCAGCCACTCTTCTTTTTTTCTCTTTCTGTATACCCATACTTTGTCTTTCATGATTATCTTACCTTCTTACCTTTTTCACTCATGTTCAATTTTTCTACTTGTTCCTCTCTCTGTGTTGTCCCTGATTTTATCATTTCATCCTTATTTTTTCTGTGTTTGCTTTACTATACTTGGCAGCCCACCTCCCACACCTCTCTATCATGGTATTGCATAACAGTGTTATTTATGACATCTTTATCTGCAGACCGACAGACAGAAGAGGCCCTTAAAAACCTAACGTGTGACCCACCAGGCCAGGGGCTCCGGTGGCTGCCCCTGCTTAAGTTTCCTAACTGGGGAGTCCCATACGCCACTGTAATGCAGTAAAGTTAAATCGAAATAATGGTTTGTCATATGCACGATTTTGCAAATGGCTGACGAGATTTTATTATAACTGCGTAAATGGCGTGTCCAGAGAATAATGCTTGTTGTTCAACGCAGAAGAAACACGTGGCATCTTGAAGCGGGCTTTGCTTTATCTCTTAGGTTCAGAGCGCTCCGCACTGCAGAACATTTTAATTTGCTTTAATTTAAGAAACCGTTCATTGTTCCTTTGGAGACTTTTCTGGAGAATGTTGTCAGTGCTTCACTTGTTTCCCGGAGACATATGGAAAATACATTTCTTCCGCAGCTTCCGCAATCTATCAATGCAGTACTTATCGCAAAATGTGCAAAGCCTCCCCCCTGCTGGGAGAAAGAAAGGGTTGTTTTTCCAGAACCATCTTCCTGATTTATTTTTCCCTCATGTGCGCCGCCATCACACTCATCTTGCTGACACAGAACGTCGATCAACATGTATTAGTTGGTTTGTAACTTGGAACAGATTCCTTCAAATGAACACAGCACTGCTTATGGCAGGATTAGAGACAGAAGTCAGAGGGCCCAACACACCTCGAGGTGTTATAAACATTACTAATGTTTAACGGCCCCATTTCTGTTTTAATATAACATTTCTCTGTTGCCAAGAGCAGATATTGAGGGGTCAGTTGTTCAGGCAGGTAGAACGTAGCTGAATAATATGGGCATTCACCATCAATGTCTGGCAATTAAGCTAAAAAAAAACTCCCAAATAAGTTGTAAACGGATGTGCACATGCTGTAAGAATGGATCAGTCACACAACATGTGTCTATGAAGGGAAATAGCTTCCTGTGTCGAGCATCTTTCTGAACATCTGCAAATGTGATCAAAATATGTCACTGTTCACGTGAAAAGGTACAATTGTGCAATTTTCTGAATGAACTGGCTTTCCTGTGGTTTCATCCTGCAGTGATTCACATAGCTTAATAGTGGGATCTCATTTCAACAGTTATCAATGTAGCAGCTTTATCAATTAATGATGTTCAGAAACAAGACGTTGCAGCTCACCAGCGTCCATTGGCTAGCAGCAGGGCAGTTAGGTTAGCAAATTACACCATGTATTGAATTAATTCATTTGATTGCCTGTGCATTTCAAAGAATTGTCACCTCTAAAAAGTTCGAGTTTTTTAAAATATGAAAGATAGAACTCCTGCAAGATCATTTGAACTTGACTCTCACAAGCTCAGCCATTTTAGGGCTACTTTTGGGCCCAGATTCACTAACATTTTGTATCACTGTTGCAACACTTTTTTGGAGGTGGCACGCTAAAAAAAAGTAGTCGAGATTTTCAAAGCCACTCAGGGGCCAATTTGTGTTGCCTTATGCGGCTTTGTACAAAAGAGTAACACAAAGCAGGGCCTAGTGCTGCGTTGCATTGCATTGCATCAGTAAGTGTTACATGGGTGAAACACAGGTCGTCGCATGCATCCACCCATGTGTTTTCACACAAACCAATATTTACTAAATACATTTGACCTGGGTTTGTGCCAAAATGGGGCACCTACCTGAGAGAGGCGTAAAATGGAGAAATATTTTCATTTATCCATTTTACTTCCTCTTCCATGTGTGCCATAATCTATAGCACACACAGACAGAAGAACATGCCTCTAAGGATTATTTTTGTGCAGAGAAGTATCCCATCCTGCACAAACCCAATCTTGCCCATAATGCAGACCCCCATGTAACATGGTGCAAAAATGCCTGCATTGGACACGGTTGATCATACCATCTTACTTGACCGTGTCGGCGCAGCGGGCATTCAGGACTCTGCTCTCTCCTGGATCACGTCCTTTCTAACAGGACGTTCAAAAGCCGTTCACCTCTCTGGTTTCTCCGCCTCTCCCCTTCCGGTGTCCTGTGGGGTTCCTCAAGGCTCCTCCCTCTCTACTCTTCTTTTTAATCTCTATATTTGTCCCCTCATTGTTTCTCTTCTTGATCTGGGGGTCTCTGTGTATAATTACGCAGATGACCTCCAGCTCGTTTTCGACCTCTCCTCCTCTTCTCACTCCCTCTCATTCTTTCGTTCCACTCTGGTTTTTATTTCCGGCTCGATGAGCGCCAATCATCTCAAGCTCAATCCAGACAAGACTGAGCTTGTCTTGACTGGTGGCTCATCCAGTCCATGGTCTTCTGCTTTCTGGCCCCCCATCCTTGGTCCCCCTCCTACCCCGGTTTCCTCTGTTACCCCGGTTTCCTCTCCAACGAATCCAAAACGCCTCAGCCAGGCTCATATTAGACATCCCGCGTAAAGAACATTTCTCTGATCACCTGAAAAACCTCCACTGGCTTCCCGTCAATAAGAGGATCACTTTCCGGCTCCTAACCCACGCACACAAAGCACTCTACGAAATCGGACCAGAATGCCTCAACACACGACTGTCCTTCTACACCCCCTCCCGACAGCTTCGATCTTCCAACCAAGCCCTTGCCACTGTACCTCGCATCAACAAGACCACCATGGGAGGTAGATCCTTCTCCTACCTGGCAGCTAAAACCTGGAACTCACTTCCCACTTACCTTCGCCTTACCCAGAACCACCTAGCATTCCGAAAGCAACTTAAAACGTGGATATTTGACAAATAATTCCCCACCCCTCCTTAAGCGCCTTGAGACCCTCTGGGTATGTAGTGCGCTATATAAATTCTCTGACTTGACTTGACTTGACTAAAACGCTGGGCATCAAGGTCAGCCAGGACCTGTCAATGCATGCACAGGTTAGCTCTGTAGTGTCCTCCTGCTTCCTTTCCCTCCGCTTGATCCGAAAAATCTCCCGTTTTTTTTCCTTGGATTCCCTTAAAATTATCATTTCGGCCCTCATTACCTCCCGCCTTGATTATGGAAATAGCTTGTTCGTGGGCATCCCTGCCTACGAAACTCGCCGTCTTCAAGCAATCGAGAATCAGGCTGCCCGTCTTATTTTTCATTTTCCCAAAACTCACCATATCACTCCTGTCCTTAAATCACTTCATTGGTTACCTGTTTTGCAGAGATCCCTATTTAAACTAGGGTGCCTAGTTTTCCGGGCTGTTGATCGCTCTGCTCCGGCGTTCATCAATACCTTGATCTCCACTCATACCCCTGCCCGGACCCTCCGCTCATCTACTTCCACCCTCCTCACTGTTCCTCGCTTTCGCAAATCCCGCACTGGTGGTACAAGATTCTCTGTGCTGGCCCCCCGGTTCTGGAACTCCCTCCCTCTATCTATGCGTTCAATTCCCATCTTTTCACACTTCCGCAAAGCGCTCAAAACCTTCTTGTTTGCCCAGGCCTACACCTGTTAACTTCCTCTGCCCTGTCTGTATCTGTTGTTTAGAGCTCTCAGCGCCAGGAAGCCGCTTGGCCACAGTGCGCTCAACAAATATCTTATTCATTCATTGGAGCTAGGAAGCTACACGTGTGCCATCTTTGTAAATATGCAAAAAAAACAATTGATGGACAGAATGCTGATCAGTGTCAAACATTCACCCCAGTATAGAGATCTGGGCCTAAATCCATTGGTTTTTTGTTCTTTGTAAATATGGCACAGTTCAGCTCTCTCTCTTTCACGCACTGCAGCACAGCAATTTCTCTCGCTCCACTTTGTTGATTTAAATGTTAGCAAATATGCCCCTAGATTTATTTTTAAACATGAACACCCAGTGATAGAAGACAAACATTAATCATTTAGTCCTGCCCACTACCCATAACTTCTTGCCCCTACATAATCTGTGACTGTAATATACTAGGATCCATAGGAATCTGGCTTGGAGGGTTTTTCAGTGTTTCTCTAAAATTACACGCTCCACTGACCTTTAACTATAAAGTGTAATGCAATAGGAAGACAGTGGGAACGAAGTCATCAGGGCATCAATTGAAGACGGCTGTTCATTAGTTGTGGTAAGAAACCTTACAGTGTCTATAGCCACTGCTCTCTTTAAATGACATTATTTCACCATATTGACATCCTCCTCCTTAAACTCACTTTTTCCATTTTTTCTATAACAAAATGTTTTCTGATGTAGTAAATATCTTGGTTATTCTGATCTTACTCAGCACATTTTCAATTTACTGGCAATTTATTTAATATGGGTTGCGTAGAACAGTTGAAGATTGCAATACTCACAAAACAGAGAATGTTCCAATTCATCCTGTGAGTATAGTTTTTCAAGCAATACAATTGTATTTCCTTCTTTCTTTTCTCTTATTTGGATCTTAAGGCTAGAGGCCAGTATCCCCCAAATATTGAAGCATGTAAAAAAGACTGTATGTAGGACTACCAATCAGCTGCCACCAATCGATTCACTTTTCATGGTCTGGACATGGGCACTGCAGGAGTGAGTATCAAGATCTGTGTTATGTGACGATCCTTTTTCAGCTCAATACTTTTAGGTAGCACTATTGTTAAAGGAACATTCATTGCAGATATAAAGCTTGTTATGATATGCGAAATGCAATTCTTTTTTTTTTACCAAACCTGTAGTCTTGAAACAGTAGCCACACCTTCTTTGACTCTGATAACCTTTCAAATGATATACTCTAGTTATTATACAAAGGGTAGTAAAAGTATTTCCCAGTACATTCAGATCCTTCATGGTAATTCCAATCGAATCGTTGAAATGCACTATAGCCATGCAGCACCGGAACTCAAAGAGTTGCATGTATAAGGTCATATCAAAACCCCAAGGGCTTAAAACATCCAAGTCGGCAATAAGGAAGCCATAAGAAATCAAATGTACCTCAAAATCACCTGCACACCTAGTCTTCCACAACAAATCAGCTCCATCGGAAAACATATAATCAGTACAGCCATCCCCAACCGTTATATCAAGACTATTACAGAACCAGAGAATGTAGGCAGCCAGACACTGCAGAAATCCACTCCCACCACCCATCAGTATGAGCTCCATTTAACATCAACAGCTTCTTTATTACAGAACTGAAAATATTTGCTAAGAAATAAACCTCCACATTGCTCATAACTCTCAGTTCCTTTTCCCCCACATGCCCCATGTAAAATCCTCACCTCATATTGCTTTCCACGCCACATGATAGCCAAATATAGCTTAGCTTTACTCTCAATCAGAAAGTGATCCTGTCATAAAAAAAAACCTTCTTCCACACTCCTTCATCAAATTCCTCTTCCTTGCAGATCTCACTCTTACTTAAGCATTTTCAACTCTTCCCTACAGGTTACATCTTCAGTTCTTCCCTCCAGGTCACTACTTTTTAATCCTAGCCAAACATATTTTCGCCTGATAAAAACAAACCAGCATGCAGAAAATCTGGCTGATTATCTTCTGATCACCCCCTTTTCTCTTCCGAGCACGATTCTCAATCGTGCAGTTGCTCTCCAGCTATAAAGCTACAGGTAACTAGAAGACAATGCTGTTCAAGACAATTACAAAGATAAGACCTCCCTTAATGTCTTCCTCAACCTCTTGGTTGCCTTCAACCCATTCAATCTACATACACAACTTCAAATAAACTATACTTATGAGCATATCCAGAATTATGTTTACTGGCTCTCATTTCTAACAGGCAACAAGAAGTCCAAAGGGTCATTTGTAAATTCATCCCATTCTCACATAAACATCAATCCCTTCATGTTACTATCATCCTCTTATGATGTTTGATGCCCACTAATACATGTATGAAGAGTAGATATATCTCAAAGGTTCCTCCACATTTGATATCAACACCTGGGAAACTAACAGATGTAACTAATTCACTGATGGCAGAAGTACATTTAAATTTGAACACCACTAACATTCTAGCTGTTAAATGAAAACACGAGCTAGTTACATTCTAAAATATAACACTCAAACACCTTTCAAGACAGACCTACCTCCAAGATCCATGTGTTATTATTCTCAGATCTTCACTTTACACATTATTAAATTCCTATATGAATAAAGCACCAACTACCATATCAACGAAGAAAGCTGAATACGTGTGGTAATTACAGCCGCTCAGCCATGTCGCACCTCCTTGATCTCCCAAGGAGTCAAATGATAGTATATATGTATAAGAGGCCTGTGACTTGCTTTTGTAATGGTTGTGGCTTACTCGTCAATTCCAGGAGCTAATGCCCACATGCATCAAACTCCCGTTTTGCTTTTCCAAATTTGCGATTTTTACCGAATCGCAAATAAGGAATCGCAAAACGGGATGCATTATTGAAAGTGCATAATATTTGCGATTCGGTAAAAATCGCAATTTTTACCGAATCGCAAATATTATGCGAATTCAAATTTGCGATTTCGCAATTCCCATTGATTCCTATGGGCCAAAAGGCCCATAGGAATCAATGGTAATAGCGAATTCGCAAATTGGAATTTGCAAATGTTGATGTATTCCATGGGTGCAGGGGGGGTCCAAAGGACCCCCCCCTGCACCCCTGAAATGTATTTTAAAATGGATGTTTCACACACACATGTCCTAAGGACATGTGTGTCTGTAACATGACAGTGTTTAAAATGCAAATTAGAGCATTTTAAACATTTTTCGCAAATTACCACGAGGTTCTACCTCGAGGTAATTTGCACTTGCAATCTTCAAGATCGCAATTTTTTAAAGAATGATGCATTGCATTTAAGGAATCGCAAAATTGCGATTCCTTAAATGCAATCGCATTTTAGAAAATCGCAAAATTAGCGATTTTCAACTAAAACCAAGGATGCATCTCAAAAAGCATTTTTGGAATCGCAAACGGCCGATTTTAAGGAATCACACCGTTTGCGACTCCAAAAATGCTTGATGCATGTGGGCATAAGAGTACTCCTCAATTCCAGGAGCTAAGAGTACTCCTCCATTACTTTTTACATTCTGGGGTACTTTAGAGGTGCTACAAGGAAAACTAAAAGCAAGCTTTTGTGAACTGTACTCAACATCTTCATGAATCTGGCCCAAAGTATTTTGTACCTACCTGTAAAATATTGTCTTTAAATAGAAGTGAATATTTATTGGAACTTTATTGCAAGTTTTGTCTACTTGAGATTAGATTTAACTTTGGGTTTTTTTTTGGAACTTTGATGGAAGTGCGATTAAAGTTTGATTATACTAGTGCCACCACTTCCAGCACTGATTGAGGAAAGGGAGCAGGTTTGCCTGAGACTATGCAATGCTTGGGTAATGTATTACTCTAGTAATGAAAAGTATTGTGGCCAGCCGCACAAAGGATGAGTTATAACTTGTGTATTTGCTATTTACATATTGTAACAAATAATGAAACCCTTGTAAATACGTGCATACTTTTGGCATTGTTGCACAAACTAAGAAGTCATAGAGGCCTGTTTTAAATTGAACTGTAAATCTGCACTCAAAGATCTATTCCCATGTTTACTTTCAGACTTACACATTTATAGAACTCATGGAGGGCCCGATTCACAAAAGTAATCTGAGACAAAATCCTAACTTTATGACTTTCGGTATTCACAAAGGGCATTTAGGAGTAGTAAAGTTAGGATTTTGTCTCAGTTAAACTTAAGTTTAGACAAAATCCTAACTTTACTACTCCTAAATGCCCTCTGTGAATACTGAAAGTCATAAAGTTAGAATTTTCTCTCAGTTAAACTTAAGTTTTGGTCTTAAGTTTAACTTAAGACCAAATTTAAGACCAAAACTTAAGTTTAACTGAAACAAAATCCTAACTTTACTACTCCTAAATGCCCTTTGTGAATACTGACATTTGCAAAGTTAGGATTTTGTCTCAGATTACTTTTGTGAATCGGGCCCAAACATCCCTCCAAGAAACGTCCAACCAGTGCTTTAAATGGAAATATAGAAGTGCAGATATTCCTTGTCCGAGGGTACCTCTTTGAAGCTAAGAAGTGTGGGTACTATTCAGTTAAAAGCAGTGCTGAGAAGTGATAGTTGCATCCCTTCCAAATTTAGGAAGTGCAGGCACTGAGAACCTGGTAGCACCTGCCCATTTAAAGCACTGTATCCAACAGGAACATGTTTCCAGGCACACTCCTCGAATCTTTTTGCGAATTCCCAATCATGCTAATGCTCAAGCAGTGTTCAATCATAAAGGAACCTAGAGGCCAACTGAACAATAAAAATGGAAACGTTTGATTTGGGGTTTGGAATTCTCTGCTTGAAGGTACTATTACATTTTATCGTATTCACCAACATTCCCAGTAATGTGCCACGAGAGCCACAGGCACAGGTTTCCAGGCTCACTACTGGCATTGTCATGTGATCCTTCCAGAGGGCTGATGTTCCTGCTGGACAGACTTCTAAATGTCATAGAAGGAAGAATAAGCCTCTTGTCTTTCTTTTCTTCGAAGCAAAACGGTTTTCCATGTGATAAGAGCTCTTCACCTACAACCCAACCACTCTGGGGTGATCGGTTTCACTTTCCATTGTGGAAGGAGAGTCACTCCAGTCCTAGGCTTGATTTTTTTTGTAGTCCTCAAGCACGTGTTGCATCTGGAAATCCATAAGTTTTTCGTAGCTTCTCTTTGAGCAAGGCATAACTCACAAAAATCATTAAGAATCAGGCCGAGGTAACCTGGTGCAAGTCACTTCAAAGACAGGGGTAGGTCACAAATCATACAAAAAGATTTTAGCATCACATCCATAACTTTCAGCTATTTATGTTTAGTAAGCAAGAAAATAGGGGCATATTATCAAGGGGCTTTATCTCCGCTTGTTTGGGTTTAAAAGCCAAGAAAGTGGAGATAAAATTATCTCCCTATTACCTAGCTGTTGCTAACACCAGTTAGCGACAGCTAGTAGGAGATAGCGACCATCTTGGGCCCCACTTTGCATGTCAGTGATATTTATCACTAATGACATGCAAAGTAGGCGTGCCAAGATGTTAGCGACTGGAAACAGTCGCTAACATCGCTATCTCCTATTACCAACTTTTGGAGATATTCGCGCTAAGCGCGAATATCTCCAAAAGCTAACACCTGCACTGAGCAATTATTAGCCATGTTATCCAATGGGAGGTGGATAACATGGCTAAGAGCATTAGCTCGGTAATGCATGAATATCGCTGACTTTTCAGCGATATTCATGCATTGCGGCCGTTTTTTATCGCATTTGCGATAAACCTTGGTGTTTATCTGCGATAAAAATCGCCGCAGCTCAGTGGTAAATTTTTGTCTCTAACCAAGCAGTAATGAAATGAAAATGAAATGAAAAATTACATTTCTATAGCGCATAACTACCCGGAGGCCTCGCAGCGCAATAGCGATAATTATCGCTATTGCTTGGTAATATGCCCCATAGTTTCTTCTGCCGAAAGCCTTTATAGAGCTGGATACATTAACGGGTGCAGACACTAGAATATATTCCCTATTTTAAACATGCAATGTACAATATGTTCTTTGCAACGTGGTAATCGGAAACCAGACTTTTTTTTCGTAAAAAAAATCTTTATTTAACAAGTCATAGAGGTTAAAAGAAAACGTCTGCATCATATTGCAATGTATTAGAGCTTTAAAGTGATGGGGGGTATTAACTATAATGAAAAACTTAAAGAAAAATCAGAAACATACTAAAGCCTTTTCTCAAATCAACCAACATTTAATAGGCAAAACCCAGCAAAGTAGAATAACAGGTCTAAGGTTTTGCTTTGGCTATTTCTGTGGTACATTAAAGTGGATTTGGGATCTAGAGCTTTCAGAAATGTAATGTTCAATATCCGACAAAGTTCCCAAGCGTGTACAGCACCTGCATTTGCAGCGGGCCAAACAATGGCGTGCAGCTCTGTAAACTCTGTAAGGGAGCAGGATTATCCACAATGATTAATGGTGAATCCCTAGGACAGCATCGTTTAGAAGGATTTCTCGAAGCTTGAGAAAGGCATTTTTTCTCCATCGTGGAAAATGTATCTTTCCCTGTTTGATAAGATTTATGGGAATACTTTTGATGACTCATCCTTCTGCAGATTTCCACTTTGTATTTTTTAAAATACACAACACATCATGGCGAAGTTTTTTTAATTTTTTTATTTTACATCGGGGTTTGTAAAAAGAGGCAATGCATTTTTTCGAATACATATTGTGTCAAAACGGGTATTAATGTATATATTAAAAATAAATTGCAGGTCGAAGATTATATCAAGATCGGGTGTGATATATATGCATAGCCATACGGATGGGCATGCACTATCACACGTACATGCATACAATAATAAACTTTACATCAGTGGGCGTGCACTTACTGATGATATCCTAGAGCAGTAGTGCGATTTCACTCCACAAACTGCACTTTTAAAGAATGGGAGGCCTTTCATTGATAGCTGCACCGGTGGTTGCACTCTTTTATTATGGTCTGACTTCATATCGCGCTGTTGGCAGACAATTGTGTAAGAGTCAGCAGGAGAAGCCTTTTAGCTCCTCCCACATGTTGGGAGTCAGGAGTACATGTTTTGATTTTGCAAACGTTATGCACTTCCACAAAAAGTGCTTGCTCTCCACACTATGATGATCGTTTTGTTTATTTTTCCGGCTGCCTAAGCTTAAAAAACTTAAAGGGACACACATGCCATTGTAATGCCTATAAAGTGTATTAGATAACTAGATGATTTAGGGTGTTTTTCTCTGGCAGCAGCACAGATAGGAGGAAGCAGTCATTAACCTACATGGATTTTTAAGTCTGGCTTCACAGTGCATTCATAAGACCGACCTATTGGCATTGTCAATGCTTGTTTCCACTGAGGCTGAGTTGCAAAGGCATGTAAGAGTAGGTAAAAGAAAACTCAAATGCTACTCTTTTAAGTACTCTTACAAGCCCCTGTGAATCAGCTCCAAAACATTTGAAATCCTGAGTACAGGTCAAAATCGCACACAGTTTAAATAGAAAGGAGTGTGCCCTCTTCAATTTTAATAATTAGGTGTTCTACTTTTCAGAGCGTTTTCACAAAGGTAAGTAAGAGAATATGAAAGTGTACTTCTATAATACTGCTTTCCCTAAATGCTGTTTTGAATCTACCCTTTTATGATTTATTAGGTGATCACACATGCACTGCACTTAGCAATGCTTGCAGGACTTTTTAACAAACACATTTAGAAGCTTGTGCAAGTCCCAAGCTATTTTTCAGACTTACTGATACTTTAATTGGTGTTTCCAGTTTCAGCCATTCCATGACATATGCTGCCTTTCAGTACTCAGGAAAGGCATCAAGTTTTTCTGATAGTGGAGGACTTTATTGTTGATTTTTCACATTGTCTGCCTTTTTAGGTCTCAGGGCATCAACACATAAAATGTACAGATAAGGACTTTGGGTCAGACTCCTATAGCTATTGGCTGCTTTTTGTCAACCTCTTTGTCCCAATTGTTGCCTGGTGTTTCTTGCATCCATTGCTCCATAGGTGTTGTTCATTCATAGACCACTGAAGTATTTGCTCTTTACAGTCAGGCTATTCGTATTGGTGCAATAGCTGTTTTAATGTGCAGTGGGTAAACTACATTAACAGTCTGAAAGGTCCCTTCACTGTGAAGTTTGAACTATGCTTCAAGAGACATATGGGCCCGATTCACAGAACTAACTTAAGACAAAATCCTAAACTTTCTACCATTTTGGTATTCACAGAAGGCACTTACTCATTTTGGTATTCACAGAACTTAGGAGTCTTAACTTTAGGACTCCTAAATGCCTTCTGTGAATACCCTAAGTCTTAAATGTTAGGATCTTTCTCAGTTTAGGAGTAGTAAAGTTAGGACTCCTAACTTTAGGACTCCTAAATGCATTCCCTTCTTCCCTTCACAGATCTGGATTGAATCAATCATCGTTCTTTAGTTCACTTCACCACCCCAGTTCAGACCCACCGGGGGTACCTGGAGGTGAGTGTCTGAAAAGTTTAGGTGCTCCATCCATCATCCCCTTTTGTTTGCTTTGTTCACCATAAGTTGGCAGGGTATGGCCAGACGTGGGTCCCTTGCTCATTTTGCCACTGGTTTCAAGCTAGCCTAGCTAATGAGGAGTGTTACCTTGAAACCGGTCTCAGGGTGCTTCTTTCCAGTCCAGGGAAGATCTAGCTTGGCAGTTCGGGCTGGACTGTTCCCACGAGGAACAGGGTCAAGACTGATTTGCATATGGACGGGTCTGAACAGGGGTGGCGAAGTGAGCTGAAGAGCGTTAATGGATTCAACCCAGAGCCGTATTCGCGCCGGCATCACTCCAGAGTCCAGCCCGTCTGTGCCCGTCCGGGCCCAGACGGGCCTAGGGCCTGAACCCCTGGCTCTTTCTTCAGAAACGCTGATAACGTACTCCCGAGAGGACATTATGTCGTTGCGCGCTCCAAAAAAGCCATCATGTAAGTATATCTATAAGGATTCGTCACCTTACACTGCCTGTAAGACATGCCTCACCACGCAATTTGATAAGGGAAAAAGCACCCTCCTAATGGCGCTGCTTAATTGTAGATCTCTCCCGTGTCATGCTCTGGAAATTAATTTCCTGATACAAGATCACAAACTGGACATCCTGTTCCTGACGGAGACTTGGATTGCTGCCAGCTCAGGCGCAGACATGGTTCAAGCCCTTCCCCCTGGTTTTTTGATATACCATCTTGATAGACCTAAGGGCGGGGTGGCGGGATTGCCATTATATATAGAGATACATTGTTGTGTAAGGCGCAGAACAGTGACGTACTGGACTGTGAGAGCTGTCAGTTCTCTTTACAGGTTTCTCCTACGATGACTGTGTCAGGCATCTTGTTCTATCGTCCACCAGGAGTCTTATGGAGTTTTGTTGGCTCTCTGATGGAAACAGTCACGCAGTTGGCTTCCTCGACGACTAATTTTATGCTGTTAGGAGATCTGAATCTCCATTTTAACGAACCAACGGATTCTGTGGCAGCGGATCTGCTGAGTGATCTTAAAGCTTATAATCTTAACCTAAAAAACTTGGGACCCTCCCACTCCAAAGGTCGCCTTCTTGATCCTATCTTCTCAAATATTCCGTACCTTACAGCTCTGCCCGTTTGTCCTTTACCTTGGACTGACCATTTCCTGGTCCCGGTCAGTCTGCAGGTTGACCCGAGAGTGGCCCCCTCTCCGAGAGTTTGTACTCTGGAGAGAGCTTGGTCCAGGCTATCAATTGATAACTGGATCGCGAGACTTGAGAGCTCATGCCCCCCTGTAGCAGCGGATCCGGTTACAGCTGATATGGACTTTGCGCTGTGGATAACTAACTCCCTGGATGTCATTCTCCCCAAAAAAAGAGTAGCAAAGAGGGGTAAAAGGATGGGTTCCGCCCCTTGGTATTCGCCGGACTTACTCATCCTCAGGAAAGGATGCAAGAGGCTGGAGAGAACCTGGAGAAAAAACTGGGAGGTGGCAAGCCGGGATGAATATCGCACCACAATAAGAACATATAAAAACGCCCTTCGCAGTGCTAAGGCGCAATTCTTTGAAGATAGGATAAAAAGTGCCTCTAATTCTTCGAGAGAGATCTTTATAGTGGTAAAGGAACTCCTCAAAATCCCGGAGCCCCCACCGACTCAGGATAATCCTGCTGAGAAGTGTAGAGAGCTAGCAGAATTTTTCCATCTAAAAATCGAAAACATCATAGCTGCCCTGCCCCAAGTTGTACAGGTTGCACAGACAGGCAATCAGATAGTAGGAGAAGGCACCCGCCTGGATACCTTTGGTCCAATCCCTGTAACTGAGGTCGCAAAGGAGCTAGGATCCATGAAGAGTGGTTCACCAGAGGATCCAGCCCCAATGAGATTTTTGAAACAGGTAACATCTGTGGTTGCGGCTCCTATAGCAAACTTGATTAATGCATCCCTTACCCAGGGTGTGGTGCCGCCGAGCTGGAAAAGGGCGGTTGTAAAGGCTCTTCTGAAGAAACCCAATCTGGATTCATCAGATTTGGCTAACTTCAGGCCCATCTCTCTGCTGCCGGGTCTTGGTAAGATCGCCAAAAGACTGGTTAATCGACAACTATACGTCTTTCTGGAATCCAATGGCCTGCTGAGAGATTCACAAATGGGCTTTCGGCCAGGGCAGGGCTCAGACACCACGCTTTTGGCAGTTGTGGAGGAAGCAAGGAGCATTTTGGATTCAGGAGGGTCAGTGGCAGTGATCCTCCTGGACCTCAGTGCTGCCTTTGACACTGTAAACCATCAAGTGTTGATCCAACGGCTGTCCAATGCGGGGGTCACAGGAGTGGCGTTGCAATGGCTTAGGTCATTTCTGCATGGTCGTACCTATCAGGTCTGGGAAGGCAGCGAGAAGTCTCCATCTATTCCCCTCCAGTGCGGTGTGCCACAGGGCTCCTCGTTGAGCCCTACGCTGTTTAACGTCTATATGGCCCCCCTGGAGGATGTGGTGGCCTCTTTTGGGATCAAAATTGTCAGCTATGCTGACGATACCCAGCTGGTGGTCGCATTGTCTCAACTGGAGAAGAACCCAGACGCGCTGCGCGTATGCCTGACCAATGTACACACCTGGATGTGTGAATCGTCGCTTAAACTAAACGGTTCCTAGACAGAGATAATGCTGTTAGGGCACAAGACTCCCTCTCTCCCCTTGACCGTCTGGCCCAGCTGCCTGGGGGAGCTCCCCAGCCCCAAGCAGGAGATCAAGAGCTTGGGAGTATGGCTGGAGCAGGATCTCTCCTTTAAAACTCAGGCCAAGAAAACGGCAGGGGGTCTGTTTTGGGCTTCTTCGTTCAGCCCGTAAAGTCTTGCCCCTCCTCCCCTTGCGATCGAGGAGGTTACTCATCCAGGGGCTAATTATCTCCAGGCTTGATTACTGCAATGCCATATTCCTTGGTGCTCCGGAAGCCACGCTCAGTAAGCTGCAGCAGATGCAAAATGCTGCAGCTAGGCTGTTGACTAATACATCAAGGAGACAATCAGCTAAGCCCGCCTTGGAAGCATTGCATTGGCTCCCGGTGAGAGAGAGGGTCAAGTTTAAGGCTCTCTGTACGGCCCACAAGATTCTTCAAGGGAAAGGACCCCCTTCTTTAAGGAAGCTAGTGGTGCCCTATAAAGCCAACAGAGCTCTTCGCTCTGATCAAAAACTTTTGCTACAGGTCCCCAGAGTTCACAAAGCTCGCACTGGAGGCAGAAGATTCTCGGTGCATACAGCCACCCTTTGGAATTCGCTCCCTTTGCAACTGCGTCGTGAGACTTGCATCCTTCGTTTTCGGAAGTCTCTGAAAACACACCTTTTCCCATCTTAACACGCTGGATTGGCTTCGTATTGGTCTGACGGACTCCTTGACAAGCGCTGGGATGCCCAAGGGTAACCACGCGCTATATAAGACTCAAATAAAATAAAATAAAATAAATCTGTGAATGGGGGTGAGTGTCTGAAAAGTTTCAGCGTTCCATTCATAATCTCCTTGTGTTTATTCTGTACAGTATAAAATGCAGATGAAATGAAATTATTCAAAGAATAAATGGGTGTGAACAATGTGGTCAACCCATTATCAACAACTGGCAATTCTCTTTCAAGATTTTCCTTAACAATTTGTCTCAACCTTTCAGCAGCTGCACATTGAGAAGTTTTTCAAATTTTATTGTATGTGGCATATGAAAAACATGTAAAATGAGGCGCTCAGGGTCCAAATAAAAAATCTCCTAAGTCCATATTATCAGAGTTGAGTGATTATTGGTTTTTAACTGTGGACAAGGTGTTATGTTCTAACCATTGCAGTCCTAACTTTCCTACACCATAGGTAGTATTTGCTTCTGAGTTTTGTGACTGAATATGCCAGGGCTCTGGCCTACGTGCTTTAAACTCTGTGGAAGAGTTTAAAAAATAGGCATTGCAGCCATTGGTCTCAACAGGCCATGATAACCAACAACCTCAACCAGAAAGGGACAAATGTTATGTTCCATCCAACAATGCCAGATTCTTGGAATGAGGCGGTTATAGTCTTGATTCCTAAACCCGGTAAATCCCCTAAAAATTTAGAGTCATATAGGCCGAAATCACCGCTCAACTGTGATTATAAACTCTTTGCTAAGATATTGGCGGATAGGCTAAGTTAAGTCATAACACAGATAGTTCATGAAAACCAGAAGGGTTTTATCAGGGTAAGATTTTTAAAAGATCTCACATTTCAATTGATTGGTGCTATAGACATTGCAACAACCTACAGGCTCCCATTGGCAGTAATCGCTCTTGATGCTGCCAAAGCCTTTAATCGTGTTAACTGGTCTTTTTTAAAGGTTCTTTTGGGGCACCTTGATTTAGGCACAAGTTTTACCAACACTATATTATCTTTCTACTGTTCCCCTACATCCAAGGTCCTGGTAAATGGTACTTTAACAAAATCTATTAAGGTACAGCGTGGTACACGGCAAGGGTGTCCCCTATCCCAACTACTATTTAATTTATATATTGAGCCTCTTGCTTCTAGGATTAGGAATTCAGACAGCATATAACCATTTGTAGTAGAAGGATGGGAGAAAAAAATAGGTCTGTATGCAGACGACAATAATATTTATACCCCCAACCTGCATTATTCACTGCCGAGCTTATACAGAATAACTAAGGAGTTTGGACAGGTGTCTGGATATGAACTTAATCAGGATAAGACTGAAATTATGTCATGGAATTTGGATACAGAAGACATAATAGTAAAAAAAGACATGCGCTACTTGGGGGTAAGGATCACCCATGACATAGCAGACTTGACTAAAACCAACTTTAAGAAGATACAAAAAGAAATAAGCTCCACTCTGCGTGGCTGGGGTCACCTGCAAACTTACTATATACGGACGTACCAATTTGGTAAAGATGATGATTCTTCCAAAGATGACCTTCTTGTTTGAGACAATACTTTTGCTATTTAACACAGTCTGGATCAAGAGGCTCCAAAGTGAGGTTTGTTCGTTTATTTGGGCAGTGAAAGGGTCCCGCTTGTCCTGGAAAAAACTCAGGAGGAGACTATGCAAAGGTGGATTGGCGGCCCTGGATTTTATGTTATATTCATGGGCTTTTCAGGTAAAGTATTTTAGGGTCTTATTAGGAGTTCCAAAGGATACAGATGTTGGAATCATGTTTTATGTTATGCTTGAAAAAAGTAACTATAGCAAGGAGGGCTTTATGTGTAAATTTTCTGACCCCAAATTCTCTAAGAAAGTAAGGTTGAAAATGTTGCGGGAAGCAGCGTAATTGTGGTATAAGGTCAGGAGGACTATGAGGATCTCCTATTATGGACATAGGGCACCAATATGGGAAGCCCCAGGCTCTCCACTCTGGTCTCAGGATGCCTTGGCTACACCGCTTAGAGTAGCAGGGCTAGTCTGTTGGGGAGATCTATTTCCGGGCGGAAAATTGATCGAATGGGGCCAGGGCGAGGCTAAATGGGGGAAGGGATTTTCAAAATTCAAGTACCTCCAGATACAAAGTTGGGCAAGTAAACTGGAGGTTGATATTGGCCGGCAAAACGATTTGGAAGATAAACTTTTCTCTAGTCAAGCATACAAGAAAGAAGTTGCTTTATGGTATTGGGCAATGTTGGAAACTGAAGACTTCCAGCTTCCAGAGGCTCTGTGGGGAGATTGCTTGCCAGACATCGCTACAGAAGAACAATAGCAAGTGACGATGGGTATGTTGTATAAAATAGTAAAATCTGCGAATTTAAGGAGAAATCTTTTGTTCACTATTCACAGAGCTTACTGGACTCCTCGAAGGCTTTCGAAGTTGAAGGCTGGAGGTATGGTGGAATGCCCTAAATGGGAAGTATCAACGTAGACGATCTGCATATGTTTGTCCAATGTCCAAATAACAGAAACTTTTGGGAGGATGTAAGTAAAAGCTTGTCAAAGGTGCTTGATGTAAATATGGAGGTAAGCTCTGAACTTAGTATTACTGGAAGATATGATTTGCAAAGTAAGAATATTACAGCCAAGGTCAAATTGGTGTTCTATGGAGTTTTGCTTGCCCGCAGGGAGATCTGTAAATTATGGGTTTCATCTACATCCCCAACTCTATTAGACTGGGTAAAAGCTATGAGATACTTTGCTAAATTAGAAAAGGAGAAAGCACAGATTTTGGTTACCTTTTTTAAAACACTTTGGTTAAGGGGGGAAACAATAAAAATCTGATGATTAAGGTCTTGGCCTATTTCGCTGGTGGCCTTTTTGGAGGCTATACAGATAAGGTAGCAACTGCCGGAAGATTGAAGCCTCGGGGCTTTTCGGCTAGTATGAAGTTAGAGGCCTAATATCTACTGGGCGGCAGCACAAGCCTTTGATGTTAAAGTCGGCTTATGAGATAAAAGCCAAAGGACGGTATCGTTTTGAGTTTCATTTTGGTATATGGGTGGCTAGGAGGCTAATGAGGATAAAAAAAATAAAAAATGTTATGTTCCATTGTGCACCATCACATTGAGCTTTTGTTCAGTGAAATTAATAAACTGTTGCCAACCATCAAACTTTATTTATTTATTTAATTTATTTAATGATATTTATAGAGCACGTGCAAATACCCGTAGGCGTCTCGGCGCTGGTATGCAATGCTGTGTATCCCTGATCAGCAGATTGGTATCTGGGTTTACTGGTTGAATAACCACGTCTTCAGTTTCTTTCTGAACTGGAGGAGCGTGGAACTTATTTTAATGTGGTTCGGTAAGGAGTTCCAGATTTTAGGGGCTGCGATAGAAAAGCGGCGATCACCCCATGAGACTGTTCTACTTCGTTGAACCACAAGTTGGTTCAGTGAGGAGGACCGAAGTGTTCTAGACGGGTTATAAGGAATTAGTAGTTTTTTGAGGAAGCGCGGTCCTTGATCTTGCAGGGTCTTATAAACTATGCATAATGCTTTGAATTTAGCCCTATTTTGAATGGTTAGCCAGTGGTAATCTTTCAGGGTGTCCGAGATGGGAGTAAACTTGGGTTTTTTGGATAGCACGCGTGCCGCTGCGTTCTGCACAGTCTGAAGCTTTTTCGTGACTCTGCTTTGTGCATTAAGCAGAAGACCGTTGCAGTAGTCCAACGATGTCAGGACCAAGGAGGTGACTAACGTCTTGGTGGCATTTTTAATATTTGCCAAACCAAGACATGTAGTCTGTTGTACTGTTTTGTTCAGAAAAAGAAAATTGTTGAGGGATATGAAAACCAAGACATGTAGTCTGTTGTACTGTTTTGTTCAGAAAAAGAAAATTGTTGAGGGATATGATAAGCCCTAAATAAAGCATATGTGCCATGGACCTGCCAGTGTCGTGTTCCCTAAACAGATTGAAGCTCAGTATAGTCCTTTCAATATTCATAACCCTGTATGGCTAGTTCTGAATTAAACACATTGGAATACATCAATTTTGTTTGAGTTGGCATATTTTTCTTCACTGGTGAAGGGGTAAGCTAATAATAATAATCTTCATAAGGGCCTAGCATAATTCTTATATTTTTAAATTGAAATGCTCTGCAATATTCCAGGATATCTGGGGTAGCTAGCCCTCCCTGGTTTTTCCTTCTCCTTATTTTGCTCCAAGCGATTCTGGTTTTTTTAGATGATCTTATAAAACTTGATAACTCTCCCTGGATTTTCTTTATGTGCTCCCTATTGAATTCTAACGGAATTGCACCAAAAATAAAAGTAAACTTAGGCAAGATTGATATTTTTAGGATGTTCGATTTCCCCAGAATCGTCAAGGGTAGGCCTTTCCATACATTCAATAATCTCTTAACTTCCACCTGTATCTTCTGGAGATTAGCCTGTGCTACCTTATCTAGATCTTTGATCAAGTCGATACCCAAGTATCTGATTTTTTCCTTATTATAAGGACTTTGATAGTCCAAGTCATGGTTTCTGTCTTAGACTTGTTTATTAGGTAGCCCGAGATTTTCCTAAACTTTGTTAATGTTTCCTCAGTAGCTTTGAGGGCCTCCTTAAGATCAGAGGTGAAAATCATGAGGTCATCGGCATAAAGAGACACTTTTTTATGCTAATCTTGATATGAAAAGGGGGCAATATCGGGATAGTTCCTAAGACATTCCGCTGCAGGCTCAATGTACAGGTTGAATAGTAATGGGGATAAGGGACACCCCTGGCGTGTTCCCCTCTTAATCGAGATTTGGTCAGTCAGCTCCCCATTTATTAATATTCTGGCCTTAGGTAAATTATAAATATTTTCTACCATCTTTAAGATATTAATTCCTACATCAAACTTTTTTAACACCTCACTTAGATAGATCCAATTGACTCTGTCGAACGCTTTTGCAGCGTCGACAGTAATTATAGACAGAGGTAGTTTCTCACTCAGAGCTATGTCCACTACTCCAATAAGCTCATGAGTTAGTTCTTGTAAGTTTCTTCCCGCCACAAACCCTTTTTGATTAGAGTTAATCAGGGTGCCCACTACTCGTCCAAGTCTTTTCGCCATTACTTGGGTGAAGATTTTGTAGTCACAATTTAAAATAGATATAGGGCGATACGACTCGCATTTCTTGGGATTTTTACCTGGATTTAGGAGGACTGTGATAGTTGCATTGTTCCAAGACTCTGGGAGGCTGCAATTTTCAAGAAAGATTTTATTAAGGAGGGAAGTAAGAGGTGTCACTAAGGTGTCCCTTAATTTGATATATAGCTCGTTTAGAACGGCATCTGGACCTGCGGCCTTGCCTCTTTTTAGATTTCTTATGATTCCCTTTACTTCTTCCGTAGTGATTTCAGTGTTTAACTCATCTTTCATCTCTTGTGATAAATTAGGAAGGTTTTGTGTATCTAGAAATGTATTTATCTCTTCCACTGTTGGGTTACAATCCTCAGAGTAGAGTTCCCTGAAGAAAGCTGTGAATTCTTGCCTTATTATTTCTTCTTCTGCTTCATTATGCGCTGGATTACTAGGGTCTATGTAGGCGATTTTATTTCTAGACCTTTCTGTTCTTGTCTTCCACGCCAGAAGTTTTCCGCAACCTTCCCCGTATTCATAATGGGCCAACTTACTGCAGTCCCATCTTTCTCTGATTCTATCTTCCAAGATCTCAGAAAGTTTGTCTTTTTGCTTAGTTCTTTCTACTTCTAGTTCCGGCCCCCCAGAGTCTGTTAAAATCTGTTGGTCTATTACGCTGATCTTATCTTCTATCTTTTGGATCTCTTTTTTAAGCTCTTTTGATTTATGAGAGGGAAGACCCAAAATCGCTCCTCTGATCACTGCTTTATATGAGTCCCAAACTATAAGAGATGGGGGGCTCTCGTTATTTATCTCAAAAAAGCTTTGAGTTTCTTGCCTAGGTCTAGTCACAATATCAGGATTTAGGAGAGTCGTGCGATCCAATGTCCACCTTGGGGGTTTCATTACTTCTTTTAGTGATAGTGTCAATTGGACCGCAGAGTGATCTGAGAGATGTGCTGGTAGATGGACCACTTGTTGAGTCTTTTCCAACAGGCCGTGGTCTATTAGAAAAAAATCTATTCTAGATTGTATCCCTAACTTTTTGTTCTTGAACGTGAAGTTCTCTATCTTATCTCCCTTTTCTTTCCAAATGTCAATTAGATTTAGATCCCTTTTATAAATTTTCAGCCATTCTCTCATTTTTGGCAGGTTTGCTTGTTTCCCCCTTGGATACCGGTCAGCTCTCGGGTCCGGGATGATATTAAAATCCCCTCCTATAATAAGCGAGCCTGGTACAGAGATTAAATGATTAAACAAAGACTGCAGAGGAGAAGGGTCATCTAGGTTCGGGCCGTAATAGCCCACCACCGACAGAGATTGATTGAGCACTCTGATGTTAGCTATCACCCACCTTCCTTTAGGGTCTGTTTCTACGGATTCTAACCTAACTTTCAAGGAATTCTTAAATAAAATAGCAACTCCCTTCGTGACACAATCTTGATTAGTGCATACACATGAGTCCACCTACCTCAAGTTTTTCGCAATCTCCTCCCACTCTTTCTTCAAAAGATGTGTTTCCTGTAGTATTATTATCTCACTATCTATTGATTTTAAGTATTCGAAAATCTTTCTCCGTCTACTCTTCGTACGTAGCCCATTTACGTTCCAGGAGGTTATCTTTACTTCTTTCACCTTCTGAATCATTTCTTTTTTCTGTATCGCCACCCCGGATTTCTCCTTCTTTTTTTTTCTAAAGTTTTTACGAGGACATTTTTTTGTTTTTATTTTTACCCTATCTTGCTCCCCACCCCCTTGTGTTTCCACCTCTTTTTGTTCCCCTCCCTCTTTCTTTTTTTTTAGAATGTGAATATTAAAACTTAAGTAATAGTGAAAAAAAGAAACAACAAAAGTGAGGAGACACACCCACCCTCCCTGGCGAAGCCTCCCTTTCCTCCTTTGGGCTCTATTTCTGGCCCCTTTTGAGCTCCTTACCTAAGTTCATATTTCTTGAAGTACGCTACTACTCTTTAGATTACGGAGATAACTATCTGCTCTGCATTTAAATTTGTGTTACAGACTGAATCATATCTGGTCCCGCATAAGCTCCATGAGTGCTTCCACTTCCTTGCGGTCTTTGATATTATGCATTTTATTCCTCCACATTATTCTAAGAGAGGCAGGAAATTTCATCTGGACGGTTGCGCCTAATGATTTTAGTTCTGGCATCAGCTGTCCTAGTTTCCACTGCCTGTCCTGTGTAACTTTTGCGATGTCAGATGGAATTTTAAACGGCCAATTGTCTTTTCTGATATCTCCTCCTTTCAATGCCTCACTCAGGAACCTTTCTTTAAGAGTATATGTCTTAAAATTCACTAGAATTTTCCTCGGGTTCTTTCTCTCTTTTGTTTTGCCAAAGGGGTCTCAATGTACCCGTTGGATGTCGTCTCCTAGCCCAAGTGATTTACTCCAGGGAAAATGTTCTTCCAACAATGTGACCACAACTTTTTTTACATCTGAGCCCTCTTGGCCTTCCGGAACATTAAGAAGTCTGAGGTTGCATCTTCGAGATTGGTTTTCTAAAGCCTCCAGCTTCTCCTCAATATTTCTGTCCTTGGCTTTCAGGGACCTAATTTCCTTCTCAGTTGTTTCCATCTTTTTGTTCAGTCCCTCCACCACTACTTCCACTGTAGTGACTCTCTCACCCAGGGCGTTAATCTTAACATCCAGCCTCTCAAACTTTTCATGCATCTCGTTTTGGTTACTTTCCAAAATCTTAAATCTTGCTCTCATCTCTTCCATCATTTTTTCCAAGAGAATCTCTATGCTGTTACTAGGATTAGCCTGTGCAGGTTCTAAGTCGGTAACCTGGTTCCAGGAAGCAGATTTAGGCAGATTTTTAAAGGAGTTGTTACCAGGACTTTGTGTCGGACTTTGGAGAGGGCTCGAGGTTGGGCTAGGGACTAAATTAGCTTTTGGACTAGTGCCTTTATTATACCCAGGACTGGGAAGCTCTGGACTGGGCGAGGATACCCGACTCGGAGAGAAAGCCGGGACTGGTTCCTGGATGAAACAAATGTCCTGTTCAGTTGTCACCCCTCCCGAGCTTACTAGGTCAGGTACTAAGTCGGTATCTAGGGTGTTTTCCATTTCCATTTCCACTCCCACTTCGCCTTCAGACGCGACAGATGTGTGGTTGCTTTTTTCGCAGCTTTCTTCCCAGGTACTATTTTGGATCTTAAAGTAAGACCTCAGTGACGGGGTAACTTTAACCTTGAGAGCTTTACCCTCTATGCCTGCCTCTTTGTTGTCCCTTAATTGTCCTTTTTTATTGTTAGATTTATTTACTTGAGGCTTCAGAGCTTTACGAGCGATTCTCCTGGTGGTTTTAGGAACCACCGGTTGTTTAGTGACTGACGGGAGGCTTGCCTTAAGGAATTGTCTGTTTCTAAGGCAATAAGCAGACCTACCCTTATCGTCAGAATTACCTGGGATTTGGGCCAAACCTAAGTCTTTTTTAATTATAGCCTTTTTCTGGGTCTCCTTAGCTTTTTTCTCCACATCCCCCGGAGGAGTCAGACCAGACCTTACCCCTTTCTTCTGGGTTAGAGCCACCCCTACCGGTGCCGCAATACAAACACTCCCTTTCTCACTGCTCCATCAGGATTCAAGCAAGCCGGGCCGAAGAAGGCTGAAATGCCAGAAACCGGTCCCCGGTAGCTTGTCTCCTTTCTGGTGAAGAATTGGCTTGGTAGTTTAGTCTGCCCTGTTCCCATGATGCACTGGGCCAGGGACAGACTGATTTGCATATAGCCAGGTTCTGAGCTGGGATGGAGCAGTGAGATAAATAACGGTGATGGATCAAGCCCTGATCTTTGGACTGGGTAAGAGTGGTCTGTTTAACTCAGACACTCTGTTCATCACCACCCCCTTTTCTAAATCGTTTTTGGCCACTATAGGTGTGGCAGGGTATACTCAGACATGAGTCCCTTTCTCACTGCTCCATCAGGATTCAAGCAAGCCGGGCCGAAGAAGGCTGAAATGCCAGAAACCGGTCCCCGGTAGCTTGTCTCCTTTCTGGTGAAGAATTGGCTTGGTAGTTTAGTCTGCCCTGTTCCCATGATGCACTGGGCCAGGGACAGACTGATTTGCATATAGCCAGGTTCTGAGCTGGGATGGGGCAGTGAGATAAATAACGGTGATGGATCAAGCCCTGATCTTTGGACTGGTTAAGAGTGGTCTGTTTAACTCAGACACTCTGTTCATCACCACCCCCTTTTCTAAATCGTTTTTGGCCACTATAGGTGTGGCAGGGTATACTCAGACATGAGTCCCTTTCTCACTGCTCCATCAGGATTCAAGCAAGCCGGGCCGAAGAAGGCTGAAATGCCAGAAACCGGTCCCCGGTAGCTTGTCTCCTTTCTGGTGAAGAATTGGCTTGGTAGTTTAGTCTGCCCTGTTCCCATGATGCACTGGGCCAGGGACAGACTGATTTGCATATAGCCAGGTTCTGAGCTGGGATGGGGCAGTGAGATAAATAACGGTGATGGATCAAGCCCTGATCTTTGGACTGGGTAAGAGTGGTCTGTTTAACTCAGACACTCTGTTCATCACCACCCCCTTTTCTAAATCGTTTTTGGCCACTATAGGTGTGGCAGGGTATACTCAGACATGAGTCCCTTTCTCACTGCTCCATCAGGATTCAAGCAAGCCGGGCCGAAGAAGGCTGAAATGCCAGAAACCGGTCCCCGGTAGCTTGTCTCCTTTCTGGTGAAGAATTGGCTTGGTAGTTTAGTCTGCCCTGTTCCCATGATGCACTAGGGCCAGGGACAGACTGATTTGCATATAGCCAGGTTCTGAGCTGGGATGGGGCAGTGAGATAAATAACGGTGATGGATCAAGCCCTGATCTTTGGACTGTGTAAGAGTGGTCTGTTTAACTCAGACACTCTGTTCATCACCACCCCCTTTTCTAAATCGTTTTTGGCCACTATAGGTGTGGCAGGGTATACTCAGACATGAGTCCCTTTCTCACTGCTCCATCAGGATTCAAGCAAGCCGGGCCGAAGAAGGCTGAAATGCCAGAAACCGGTCCCCGGTAGCTTGTCTCCTTTCTGGTGAAGAATTGGCTTGGTAGTTTAGTCTGCCCTGTTCCCATGATGCACTGGGCCAGGGACAGACTGATTTGCATATAGCCTGGTTCTGAGCTGGGATGGGGCAGTGAGATAAATAACGGTGATGGATCAAGCCCTGATCTTTGGACTGGGTAAGAGTGGTCTGTTTAACTCAGACACTCTGTTCATCACCACCCCCTTTTCTAAATCGCAATACAAACACTAGCTGCTGGCAAAGGGAAGACTGCCTCATCAAAACTCAAGTTTAGCCCCTCCACTTTTGCTGAGGCGACACTCACTTCACTTTCTTTTCTCTGATAGGAAAACGTATGTAAAGAAAACTGGGCTATTAGCAGGTCTTTTGTGATTTTGTCCAAGGTAAAACAGTTCAAACACTTTATTATTTCGAAATTTGAGCCCCTCTGTAATACGTCAGGCAGTACTATTATTTCACCTGAAACGGTTCCTTTTTCTGTTTCCAAACAAATACCTTCTTTTCCTACAACTAAGCGTGGAGCAGGGTAGCCTCTTGCAGATCTTCCAGCCTTTTCTCGCAAGTAGACAGCAGCGCGGCTCGCAGCCCTCCGACAGCACCGGTGAGCCTCTGAAGCCGACTCCCACCAGTTAACAGGTGAGTGGGACGGTGTACTGGTTCTGCGGAAACCTTGCTTTGCCGGATTCACTCCCACTCCCTCTCCCTCCTCAGGATATGCTGCCTCCTCCGTTACTGCACCGAGTGCCACGTCAACATCCAGATCGGTGTCAGCCCACGCCAAGTTTCTAGGCTGCTCCCTGACCACCATCTCATTTCCCGGTAAGATCCAACGATTCAAAAACACGATTCAAGCCCGCCCAGGAGCCGTCGGGAAAACCGCCGCAGGTGTGGGCTGAAATGCTCGTTCACTGAATCGGAAGGGATGCTGTGTATCTTTTTTTTTTTCCCCACCGGCTGGCCGATACCTGCAAAGTTCCTTTAATCTCTACCTTAGGCACAACGATGTAGTCGCACGCAGTTACATCAAGAAATCAAGCCTTAGCATTAACACTGCACTGCATTGCAGAGACTCAGCTCCGTTCGTAGCAGCTTCCTCCCATGGTCTCTCCGAGAGAAAGGTGCGGAGCTCACGACCGGCGTTAGCGTCCGGCCACCATCTTCCCCCCAAGGTGTTTACCAATATATTTACAGAAGTTAAGAAAGAACACCAGCCACTTCCTTTTTAAATTCGGTCACCCGAAATTCTTCAAAAAAATTAAACTGAAGACTCTGAGGGCGGCCGCAAAATCTTGGTACTGTATTAGATCTACAGTGAATATCCCACTCCACAGTGATAAAGCCCCAATATGGAACTCACCTTCTACACCTGAGTGCCTTAAGGACTCCCTCTCAACTCCCCCAAAAACAGCAGGAATAACAACATGGGGACAACTGTTATATCAGAACAAAATCATGGAGTGGGAGATTCTGAATCAAACCATGAATTCCTCATTATCCAAATTCAAGTATTACCAACTCTCGAGCTGGACAAAGTCCGTGAAGGAAACCAAGACTCGCAATATACTCCTGGAAAAGAAAATGTTGGAAAAACCCTTCAAGAAGGAAATATCATTCTGTTACTGGGCTCTCTTAGTTGCAGGGGAGGAGGAATTTCGGATACCGGAGAGAATTTGGGGGAAAGATCTGCCAACGCTGGATACGACCTACCTATGGCAAGTATCAATGACCAAATGCTGGTCAATAGTAACATCTGCGGCATTAAAAAGAAACCATTTATATACTACTCACAGAGCCTATTGGACACCGGAAAAATTATCCAAATTCAGCGGATCTACTGTGAAGTCCTGTCCAAAATTTGGTTTAACGAAGGCCAATGACTTGCATATGTTCTGGCAGTGCCCCATCTCGACGGTTTCTGGAAGGAAGTGGGTAAGACTATTGAAGAGGTACTGGGAAAGCAGCTAACTGTGAGTATTGACTTAGTATTATTTGGGGTATTTGGCTCTCCCTCAGTAGTCAAGCTAACAAAACATGAAGAAAATCTGGTGTTTATTTTGATTCTCTTGGCTAGGAGAGAGATTTGTTTAAAGTGGATCACCCCAATTCCACCGACTAGGGGTGAGTGGCTTACGACAATTCTAAAAATTTATAATTTAGACAAAAAGAAGAAACCCTTTTCTAAAAAATATAGATTTTGGGAGTTATGGGAGAACCATCATTCTGGCGGCTAAAGATCTAATGGAAGTGGGGTTTTCCTCTCTAGTTTGGCGATATATGTCTTTTTTTTTCCTTTTCCTCAAGTCCTATGATTAGTGCAAGCAACAATCCAAGTGGTTGAAGGCCAAATAGAGTAGCCTAATAGAGTAGCCAAAATGGCTAGCTCAACCAACCCCGGAGAGTAACCTTCAAAATAGTAATTGGAAGTAAGGGGCCCCAAAATTTCCCAGAAGGAAAAATACCGGAATCCACCAGGAAGGTGGGATGGGAAGGAAATAAAGGGAAAGTGGGACCCTGATATCTCCTTACTTAAACGATGCACAATGAGGACTAAAAAAAAAAAAAAAGCTTATAATATTAATATAAAACAGGATCTGTAGGGACATGACCAGAAAATAAGGGAACATTTTAAAATATGTTTTAGGACTGCCCACATGTAGTGCCAGTTAGTGTCAACACTGGATATTATTAAAAACAGCATGTGGAACACTAACTCTGTGTAAGTGGTGATGTGCATAATGATGGTAGCAAAGCATTTCACAATAAATTTGCAGAATTAAAATACAAATCCTCATTCTCAAATACAGTCTACAATTCTAATTCAGATAGAATATTAGAAACATTTGTAACAACCTATTAATCAGAAATGTAACCTGGAGAGAGTATTTCTTTCATAACAACTTAAAAACATTTGGTATTTGCAATGTTTTTGTTGGACCAAAGTTTCATAGGGAAATGTATCCCAAACTGTACCATCATGGACAGGGAATGCAGTAATTATCACAAGGGACAAGTCTCTTCGGACTTGATGAGGAATGGGAAGTAAGCACCTCAGCTGCAAGTTCTGCTAAAGTACGGGCTGGAAGAGAGTGTCCATTCAATAATAGAAAGACATCTGTAATAAATCCAATCCTGATGGAGATATAGAAATAATGAAAGAATCATCCAACAGCAGGACTGTGGAGAAACCAGATAAATCTGTTTCAGCCAAAGGAAAAATACACGTATACCATGTATAGAGGTGTGTGAAGAGTCAGAAGAAAATTCATCAATGTTGACAAAATAACCAGAGGCACTATAAGTAAAAACAAGAACTTCAGCAGACAAAGGTGGGCAGGTGGGCTCCTCCAAAGGTGGTTAATAGTATTTAACCTCATTGCAAGGAGTAGCAGAGTAGCAGTAGAAAATGACGAACTCACATTTGAAATATATCCTGTGTTATCATTATCAACCAGTATGATGTTTAGTTCAGCATCTGTAGACCCCAGCCGGGGTGTAGAAATATTAGGACTGCTTAATACATGTGAAGGGATTTCATGCTGGGTAGGGAGAGGTATGAAGAAAGTACTCAGAAACCCCTGTGGCCTACTGTGTAAAACTGGCCACATGGTATAGCTTGATCAAATCAATTGAAACAAGTCTGTTATAGTTATAACCAGTGAGCAGGGGCAAAATCACAGTTCGGGCACCTTTAACAGCAAGGACTGGCCCCTGTGAATGATAGGATGGGCCAAACTCTTTCTCAAACTAGACCTCCAACTTTGTGAATCCAGCCAGAAACTACTGGTTGCTCCTTCACTTCGTTAGAGGCAGAACGTTTAGAATTCAAATAGGAGTGCTCATCTCAGAAGTATTGTAATTCCTGTAAGATAGGTAAGCATTCATTGATGTCAAAGGGAGCATCTCCAGCCTCTGTTCCAGAGTTATCAAGATTTAGAACATACTTTGGACCCTGAAGAAGTCTAGTCACCTAAAGACCTTCTAAGCAGATTATTTATTGCTCACCGGACTTCATACAGGTGATGGACCCTACTATGACTTAAACCTAAGTGTGGCTCACCGGTTAGAGGCGGCAGACCCAGAAGCAGAGGTCGGCCCGGGACCAGGGTTCAATTCCCGATGCGGCAGGTTACGGAACCAATGTCAGCGGGCTCGATAAATCTCGCATCGGTGCCTCTCTAACCATGGGTCCCGCGCTGCAACTCTGGGCAATAGCTTGCTTAATTTCCACAAGGGCCCCCTCGCTGCCGGGGATGCCTGGCTTCACCTTGGGGATGCCCAATTGGGACCATCTTACAGGGAAAGCCAGGACGGGTTCCCCAGCGGCACACAGTGTCAAGAAACCCTGGGGTGAACGTGCGTTCTACAAATTCATACTAACATAACATAACCTAATAGTTTAGCTGTTGAAAACTTATTAAATCATAGTTATTTTGTTCCACTATCAAATTTCCCTCAGGATGATAGGGGCTGAATAATTTACTGCAACACTTATGGTGCCTATAGTATTCAGGTAAACCTTAGAGGCGAAGGCCAGTCCCTGGTCTGAGTGGAATGCCGCTGCTGCATATGTACTGCCAAAAATTCACAAATCTTTAATAAAAAAGTTTGAGCGTCAGCTGATTGCTGTGGTCACAACCATAAAAATTGTGAAGAAGAATCAGTAGCCACTTAGATACATTTAAAGGCACCATCCAAATGGAGTGGTTTGCAATGATCCAAATAGACACATTGTAAGGGCTTGTTGAAAACTGAAAGAGGTGTCTGTGGTTGGAGTGTAGCAGTGGAGGTTTTAGTTGACTGACAAATGTCACAACTAAGAACATCATTGTTAGTCTGTTTGTAAAGATCCTGCTACCAGTTGTGCTTCTATAATACAAGAAGCTGTAGCCACCACACCAGTATGGGCAGATAGTAATCTCTCATGAGTAGCTATTATTAACTATAACTTTAGGTCCTGATTCGATATCACTTGATCACCCACCCACCGCACCCCAGGAATAAGGGATAAGGGGATATTTTGAGGACTCAATAAATAGGAGTATTTTGCTGAGCAAACTTTAGGTAAAGGCTCATCACTAGCCAAGGAAGTGAAAGCATCTGTATTTGAGCAAGTAATTACAGCCCAAAAACATCTGCATAGCTGCCTTGGCAGCTTCATCAGCCAATGAATTGCCTACTACATGCATATCACCAGTCACTCACTCATATAGCCATTCACAAATCCAGTCACTTACCCAGAGAGCCTCTGACACACTCACTGTCCAATACTGCCACTCACACTGGTACTCACTCACCCATACAGTTACTCACATACCCACTTATACACCCACTCACACACACATATAGCTACTCAGATGCCACTTAAACATGGATAAACACAGTCACTCTCATAAATATATTTTAAAAGTAGTATCACTCAATAGTAGAACAACTAGCATACTAATTTAACTTTTGTAGTAGCTTAGTATATATGTTTAATAATCATAAACTCTTACAAAAATGCTTACACTCTCTGGGTGATGTCATCAGTGATGTCATTTGAGATGTCTTCAGTGAGGTTACTGACCATGTCATGAGTGATATAATATGTGAGGTCATAAGGAGTGCATTGCAGGGGCATGAGTTATAGTTAGCTCAGCCAATGTTAACTGCTGAATTTCACTGGTTTTGTACAAGTGAAATCTGAGCCTAATATAACATCCCTGTAATCTTTGCTTTTTTCAATGAATTCTTTTTTTTATTCCATTTCCTAAATATATTGTCCCTGCAACCTTTTGTCTTTTCAGTGAATTTCTATGTGTTTTGAACAAGTAGTGATGTTTGTAGTGTGGTGGAGAAAGGGGGCAGGCATCTGACCGGCTCTCAGCAATCCCACTGTCTGAGACTTACTGGAGGTAACAAAAGGGTTACTTGGCCCCCAAGGACCCTCAGCAACCAAGGGGACTTCATTATCCAACAAGTAGTGCGCCAGGAGGCACATTTGCAGAGTGTTGGAGAAAGGGGTTGTGGTCTCCGACAACCTCTAGGAAATACCACTATGTGGGACTTATTGGTGGTAACAGGAGAGGTAGTTGGCCCCCAAGGGCCCCGTGGAGCCTAGTGGACTTCAATCCCCAACTAGTAGTGCACCAGGAGGTGCGTTTGCAGAGTGGTGGAAAAGGGAGCATGGCCTCCAATCACCTCTCAGCAATCCCGCTCTGTAGGACTTACTGGAGGTAACAGGAGTGGTTTCTGGCCCCCAAGGACCCTCGGCAGCCAAGGAACTTCATCCCCTAACCAATAGTGCACCAGGAGGAGTGTTTGCAGAGTGGTGGATAAAGGGGGCATGGCTTCCGAAGACCTCTCAGCAATCGAGCAGTGTGGGACTTACTGGAGGTAACAGGAGGGGTTTCTGACCCCCACGGACTCACAGGAGGCAAGGGGACTTCATCCCCCAACCGGTAGTGTGCCAAGAAGTACGTTTGCAGATTGATGGAGAAAGGAGGCATGGCCTCTTAACAATTCTCAGTCATCCTGCTGTGTGGGACTTACTGGAGGTAACAGGAGGACTTGTTGGCCCCAAAGGACTCTCTAGAGGCAAGGGGTCTTCATTCCCCAACCAACAGTGCATAAGGAGGCATGTTTGCAGAGTGTTGGAGAAAGGGGTTATGGCCTTTGAAGCCCTCTGTGCAATCCACCTGCATGGGACTTACTGGAGGTAACAGGAGCGATTGTTGGCCCCCAAGGACCCACAGCATCCAAGGTGACTTCATCCCTCAACCAGTAGTGCACCAGGATGTGTGTTTGCAGAGTGGTGGATAAAGGGGTGGTGCAGGAGGCATGGCCTCAGGTGACGTGCAGGACATTGCTTTGCTTTGTATTTTTTTAAGGGCGGGGATGCTTGGTCCCCCTTCCCTGGGCTGTTTTCCATCCCAGGGACCCATTCCCTGAAGCCAGGGCTTTTTTCAATGGGGGATAGAAGCTGTGTGGCCCCCTCCTGGGCCAAATTCTTCTATGGGGATCCTATTTCCGGGCCTGGCTTTATCTTTTTTTATAAGTTAAAGATTTAATGAAGGAGGAACAAGCGGCCACCGTCCAAATTAGCCCAAGGGACCACACACCCTGGCCCCAGCATTTTTAATTATTTTTCTAAATATTGGGAGGGGCCCCCATCCCCTAGGGCCCACCCCTATGGTTGGTACGCTGGTCTCACTCAGGGCACCCACATAGCAGTGTTGGGAAGTACAGGGAAGGCCTCATGCCCCCCACAGTTCCTGCTATCTCCTCGCTTACAAAAGAACATGCAGCTCCCTCTGTCCAAAAGCAATTCTGCTCTGCTTTTAGCAGTTGAGAGAATTTTTTATGCACTTGATCGCTGAAAGTGGAGTAGTTTTTGGTATAGCTTGGTGGGAATGGTAAATCTCCTGCCAAGCCACAACAAACAGCTATGTCCCAAGGAAGGGCACCATGGGACATAGCAGGATCTGGCACCGGGGAATATATGGCTTCAGGAGGCGGGCCACATGGCCCACCTCTATTGGACTACACAGCCCGGGAGGTGGTGGTCTCCAGGGCTGCTGGTGAGCTGTGTGAGCCCTGCAATTAAATAATTAATTTCTCCAGGGAGGTGGCAGTACCTGGGGTTGCAGTGCGGCGCTCCAGTCCCTGCACTTCAATAATGTATATCTCCAGGGAATTGGCAATCCCTGGAGTAGTGAGGGGCCTTGCGGGCCACCCACTTTTCTATTATTCATTGACCCATAGAGGTGGTAGTCCCCAGGCCTGCGGGGGGCCTGACAAGCCCCCACATGTGTATTGTTCAGTGCCCTGGGAGCTGGATTTTCAAAAACCTAGGAGGGGGCCCCATGAATCCCCCTACTTGATTATAAGCCCTCATGCCCCGGGATGTGGCCCAACAGGGAGCTTCATAAAAAAGATGTGTAGGTGCCTGTGCATTTATCCTCCTCAGGTCCACTTATGAATTTGCTGCTATATGAAATTAAAAAAATACTTTTTACCTCTGTCGTATTCCCACCATATCTGGGGGTCAGGTTATTCCTAATCTTCCCACTTTCCTTTTTTTGAAATATTTTTTGTGTGATTCGGCTTCAAGCTCAATCTCAAGATGGCTGCCAACATTTCCTGGTTGAAATGTTGGCAGTCAATCAAATTTCAGTAGCATTTCAGGAGGATTTGGGCTCCCAGATATCTATATTTTTTAACTTAAATATCTCTGAAACTTTTAAATGGATTTACACCAAATCACAAAAAGCACGCTTTCTGGACCAACATTTAGCTTACTGACAAAATGTGGTGTAATTCCGTTCAGCGGTTCAGGCTGTAGTGTTGTTCAGATAATGAAAAATCCCCATAGACATACCATGGGGCACACGCATTTTGTCAAACCTTTTTTTCGACCCCTGCTTGACGGATCACCCTGAAACGGCCAGCACAGCTACTGTACCATAAAAGGGGAAGATTTAGAAAACAAATTGAAAGATTCATCAAGCGGCACCAAAGTTATTGGCAAATCAAAAAACACTTTTCCTATGGATTCTTTCGTCCTAACTATAACTACCTACTGGTTATCGCCAGATAGGTTTTGCTGGTTTTACCACTGCCAACCAGTGCTAAAATGATTGTGCTCACTCACATAAGCCTGTTGATATTGGTGCATCCCCAAATGCCATATTCAATTTATTTATACGTCCCTAGTAAAGTGGTACCACCTGTACAAAGGCCTGTAAATTAAATGCTACTTTTGGGCATGCAGCACTGATTATGCAGCCCACTGAAGTAGCCTTTTAACCATGTCTCAGGCCGGCTACTGTAGAGCCTGTGTGTGCAGTTTACATTGCCATGTCGATCTGCCAAAATAAACCTTTTGCCAGTCAAAAACCTCCCCTTTTTATACATATACGTCACCCCTAAGGTAGGACAGGGATAACCCAGAGAGCAGTATGCAATACTTCTCATAGACAGGACATGTATGATTAAGTTTTATATGGCCTGGTGGTGAAAAACGACAAAAAAGTAATTTTTCAATACTATAAGGCCTGTCTTTCCAATAGGACATTAGGATTACCTTGTTACATTTTATAAATGTAATTTCCAATTGGGAAGAGAAAGACCCCCAACTCTATTGTCTTTGGATTTCTAATTTTAAATCCTAAACTTATGGAGAAGTCAGATTTTAAATTGCAATTCGGAAAATGGCACTTTTAGAAAGGTATTTTCCTTCTTTAGCGATTTCGTTCCTGCTACATGTCTCTGATCGGGCTGGGGTGGGTGACAGCTGGGATATATATATATTCCCCCAAGACAGTCACACACACAATGGGAGCTTAGGTGTGACTTGATAGTCCATCCTAGGAGAATGGGAGGGAGGAGCTGGATACAGCCTGTTTTACACCTGAATAGGTCCTGTACCCACACAAAGGTCTGCTTACCCCCCTGTAGTGAATATGGGGTCAGAACAGAAAGGGAGGGCTTCTGTGCACTTGGAGTCTCCCCCACTTCAAAGTCTCAACTGGGTATAAGTACTGGACCTCTGACACTACCACTTTAGCACACTTCTGGTCAAGACTCTACAAAGAATGCTATGCTATTGAAGGACTAGTAATCTGCTGGACTGCTGTTTTGATTGCTGGCTCCTGCCTTGCTGTGCTGCCCTGCTGTCTGCTGTTGCATAGCCTGATTAAGAAGGACTGAACCTTCATCACTTGAACGCAGAGTGACTCCAAGGGCTAGCTGGCCAGCCTTCTAGTCTGAAGTCTCATGGACAAAAATGACTTCTAACCACCTTACTTCTGTACCTGGACTCTGCCATCTGCGTGCCTAACCTGCCAAGTGGTGCCACTGCAGTCCCGGACCCTTGGAGGCAGACCTAAGGTGCTTGTTCCTGTGCACCGATGCAGCTCCTGTCGTACCAACACATTGTCGCTGCAGTGTTGCGACGCATCATCTCTGCAGAATGAATTAGAACTGATGTATTGCCTCTGCTGCATTAATTGGCACCGATGCATCGCCGCTACCCCTTGGATCGAACCCGGCGCTTTACCTTCAAAACCACCACTGTGCAAAGCTATTTACATAGCTAGGTCCTTGCATCTCTGTTGACTGCTGCCCCGAAAACAATGCTGAAGCGTCCACATCGCAGCTCACACTCATTAGAGCCAATGCATTGCTACTGCTGCATGGATTAGGACCAGTACATCCGCGCCATTGCGTGCATTGTCACGGACCACTTTGCCTCGACTTAACCGCACATTACTGACATCAACACACCCAGGATTAAGGTGCTTTTGTTCAGCGGGCCTCCCTGGGTCCCTGTATATGGCTTGTACTCCATCGCGGCCTGCCTGAACCTTTGACTATACCTCTGTCCGACATGACCACATTGCCAGAGTAACGCATTTTGATCCTAGGCACTCATTTAACCTAATTTTTGGCCTTGTTTTATTTATTAAATGAAGTCCTTTTTTTCTAAACTGGTGTGGAATATTTTTGTGTGGTGTTTTCTCTGTTTTACTGTTTGAAGTGTTGCATAAATACTTTATAAACTACCGCTAAGTTTAGCCTGACTGCTCTGTACCAAGCTGCCAGAGGGCGAGCACAGGTTCATTTTAGGGTTTGCCTGCTTCTTACCACTTACTAGACTAGGATTGTAATTGCTGCCTGTGTCGTATACAGAGTGCAAAGAAGGATAAAGTGCTTCGTAGTTTAAACCCATCACAGGGGCAGTTGAGGAGTGAGGAGAACCAAGGACCCTGGCTAGGGAATGCTGCCGGAAAATGCATGGTGTTTGAGTGGAATCTGGTCACTAGAAATATGTATCGCTCTTGTGAAATTATTTGGAGATACAGTGCAAGATGTGATTTGGCATATACAGGTTCTTGTAGATGTTCTACTGTCCTGACTACCTTATTTGTTGCACAGATTATGTTAATATATTGCGATTTCACTTTGAGTACGACTCTAACTGTGAGGGTATCTGACAAGTGAAAGTATTCTGGAATGCCTAACATTGCAAAAGTATCTCTGATGAGCCATGGAATATCTAAAGCCCTATCCAGGGATAAACAGTTGGCCAGCACGGAGATACAAAAATTAGCCTCTGGGTTGTTCCATCATCTGAGCCAAAGTAACAAAGACCGCAGAAGTTTGTGGACATTGACTGGAGTACAGAGAGAAGCCGTTTCAAGAATTTATTTTCTTTTTTCTATTATGTGTAAAACAATGACTGTTGAAAGACCCCCATCCACCAGCTCCAAATGTGGCAATAGAAGGCACTTACTTCTAAAAATACATAAACGTTATTTTATTGGTTTATGTCCCATCCTTTTGGAAAATCTAAAAACTGCATCAATGGACCTTCGGAATTGTAGGGCCATAACACTTAAAAGAAATTTCCATTTAAAACCAACATCCAGAGGCACACCTAAATATGTAAAATTGGGAACATTGTTTTTAATCCCTCAGTTGCTGAGCATCAATATCCTCGTTTTAGTAAGCCTCAGGTCACACTTCATTATAAAGGACTTAGTTCTATTTGTTCTAAAGCACAGATTAGTCATGAAGGTGTTAAAGGCACCCAACAAAGATTGGAGGCCATTTGCTGTTCTGGCTATGAGGACTGCATCATCGGCATAGAGTAAATGTATGGCTGAGAAAGTCCTCAAGACCATTAATATATGGAAGGAAGAGCGAGGGAGCAAGGACAAATATGTATATATAGACACACACGAGTCATTTTGAACATGACTACAGCCCAAACCTCTGAACTGAATTACACCAAAATTGGCAGAAAGCTTGATCTTGGGCCAGAAGGAGTGCATTTTGTAATTTGGTGTAAATATTTTGAGTAGTTTTGGAGTTATGAAAGATATGTCTTTCTAGGGACGTGAATCCTCCGCGGATCTGACAGTTCTCATGCTGATATCTGATTAGCTGGCAACACTTCAACTGGGAAGTGTTGGCAGCCATCTTGGGACTTGGACTCTGCTGAGTCTGAAGAAAAAACTTTAAAGAAAAGATATGGGTGCAGGGTAGGAATATCTTTGTCCTCTAGATTTGGTGGTGGTGTTCCGCAGGGACACCACCGGGGCCAAAAAAATTTCATTAAAAAACCCAAAATGCCAGCAAATTTGTTGAGGATCTGCAAATCCGTGGCAAAATGATACATCTCTGCTGAAGCCCGTAGATGATAAAGTCAAGTCCTGGAGGAAGACCGACTTACTGCTACCGCAGTGGGTGTTTTCCCTTTACTAGGAACCCTGTCTTCATGCCTCCACTGATAAAGATATTGTCGAAATGGGTGACCGCTGCGCCCCCTGCTGTTGCACTGCTGTGAGTGAGGATGCTGCCCTCTCAAAGTAAACCTAATTCACCACTTTTAACCAAGTAATCCACTGTAATCTAGAGTAATCCACAGCATTAGTCAATAGTTCATCCATCTTTGTTGTAATCACTCCGGAGACAGCAAAAATGACTTGGAATGTTATGGTTTTATTTAGCATTTTCAGATGTCTTTTGCTACCATCCAAGCTTTAATAAACACACGTGCTTGCAACCCGCTTCAAAAAGCCGGTATTGTCAAAACAACCCAATGCATTTCGAACAAAGTTCTTCGTCAGGGGTACTGAAAGTAAATCAGAAAAAACTACATGAATAAACAATATCCTGCCATTAATGCATATGTTAAATCACAGCATCTGAAACCGCATCAACTTATCATCCTTAAACCCCCCAACTAAATACCCCTTTTATGTGCGCTTCAAAAACGAAAAGCTCATTGGAAAACCAATCCTCCCCAACCCTTTCTTGACAGTCATTCCCCAAGTAAAAACTGATGCTGGCTGTCTTCAATTCAAAAAATTCATTCAAACATGCTGCCACACATTCACTGAACCCGTCTGAATAACCTCAATCTCTTTAACTCGTCACGCCGTAACCGGCAGTTATTCCTGTGCTTGTCTTCCTCTGTCTTCATAACAACTACTACTCTCCGACCATCCAGACCAATCTTAAAACCTCCCTTCACACGTTTTCCCTATCAGTGCCCAATTAAACCAACCCCATGACCAACCATGCCTAACATTCCCATAATGCACCACCCTTGTAAACACAAACAGTGAACACCTTTAAAATAAAACGCATATGTCTGATCATTAAAAAGCAAACAATCGTTATGAACATGAATAAACCATCAGCGATCATGAAATTGCTTGTAATAACTAAATCAATCCCATTTTATTACAACAAAGTGTGTGATAAATTCATGTAGTTCAAACTGAATGACACTGCCAACAATCAGCCTGTGATGTTATGATATTGTGCTGTCTCCAAAGTGGTCTTTTGTTGAAAATATTTAAATTCATCCATGCGTACTGTTCTGGGGTGCAACTTCGCGTTTGGACGTTAATTTGCAATGCAAGTAAATGTGAAATAGCGAGTGCACACCTTCTCTTCCTTTGATTTAATTTTATGCTTAGAATGCCAAATGTATGCGTACATCACAACTGTGCACTCGCTATTTCCCATTTACTTCCACTGATAAAGACAGCATTTGCTGTCAACAAGGTATGCAGTGCATCTCTTCTCCCTAAGAAACTCTGGACTGCAAATTGCTCTGCCTTCCATGCTTTCATAGTTTAGCGCATGAAAGTAGACTCCAGGGTGTTAGGTTCTAGATTACTTTTTAAATGACATTTTGGCATAGCTTGATATTTTTATTTTGTTCTTGTTATTTATAACATGTCTTGATGCTGTTTTTATACTATTCTGTGTAGTTGTTTTAGATGTACAGAGAAACAGATTGTGCCTTTGGTAATAAATACTTTTAACTTAACTTAAAGCAAGGGTCGGGCGAAGTGTTCACGGCCAGGAGCTACACCACTTCTTAGGAGACCACGCCTCAGTCGTACCCGACTGTCCCATGCAAGCCATCCGTCATCCCTATGACCGTTGCTTACTACCGCCTCATCCTGATTATTTCTGTATCACCAGACCACCGATCAGAAAACACGCGCCGCTCACAGCCCTGATGAGTCATAGGCACTGTCCTGTTGATGAAACACGTGTCGGCTGGCGTTTGTAAAAATACAAAGAAAAGAAGACTTATGTAAAGTTTAATATATTGTCTTCACCATACAACCGGTGTCCATTGTTTTGTCTCAAACTACCATATTGCTCAAATTTGCTTCTACCTCACGTGTGCCCAGTACCTGCTGTATGTTTTGTATGGTGCTCAGGCATTTTGTGTCCGACCACCTTTGAGAGGCTTCAGGGTTTTCCTTTATACTGGTAGCACCGTCGAGCGCTTTTTCATTCTGTCCATCACTACACACCCTCACTGCATTGTGTGAGCACCTTATACTGTACAATCCAAACCCTCAGCAGAACCCTCACCTATGTAAAGCATGATTGGCTGAATAAGTGTAGACTTAGGGCCTGATTACGACTTTGGCGGTAAGGGAGTGGGACGGCACACCACCATCCTGCTCCCGGACAACCAAAGTCGACCAGCCGCTGCCCACCGATGATAACTTGTAATCCGGATGAGCAGTCCTGCAGCGGTTGGCTCACAGTGCTGCCTTTCTAAAGGGTCAGAGGAGAGCCTTGAAAAGGCAGTGGCGTGGGTCACCCACTGCGCGTTGCAGCATGGCATGGACTGTAAAGGCCATGTCATGCTGGAACAGGGGGTGCATGCAGGCAGGTGGGCACAACGTGTTTCCCCCCTGCATGCACCTCAAGGCCCTGAGGCAACAGGAGGACATGTAGGGCTATCCACCACCCTTTTCATAGTGGTCTCACTGGAATGAAAAAGGTGGGTGACAGCCAACTCAGATAGCGCTGCAGAGGCACCACCAAGCATATTGCATCCTCAGACTGCGGGGCCAGCACTAGGGATTGCGGAACCCTGGCAGTTGCGGCAGTCCTAACGAGGTCCAACTGCCCTAGTTGTAATACGGCGGTCGGATCACCGGTACGGTGGTCCCCGACTGCCATTGCACCTCCTCCACACTTTTTGCAGTCCTATGGACCACTAAACTCAAAATTAGGCCCTTCGTTCTAATCTGTGACTTGTGTGGCATGCAACCAATGAATTATCTGTTGTTAAGGAGGTAGTAAGAAGAGGTGATAAATTGATTTCAACAGTCACATTAAGGCAAACTTTGGTAAAGCATTTCTATGAAGGGCATTAGGATATTGGTAAAATTAAGCAGAATATTAAACAAATGGTTCTGGTGACTCGGATTGGGTCCTTGCAATTAGAGTATTGTATGAAATTGAAGTGCTTGTGCAAATTCTAATAAACCATTGAACACTTTAAGAACAATGAGAAACGTTTGCCTACAATGTAGGCGCAGAGGCATATTTACTCTACCCAGCAAGGCTAAAGATTGTTAATCGAGGGCAGATCAGGGTGTTCACGTCAGAGATTAAAGCAGGAGAATACTTGGCTGAGCTCACGGAACAGAGGGGGGGGGGGGAAATAATAAAGAAAGAAATATGGTTAAAACAACATAGAACATGATACTATTAAACAACAGGCAACATTTAGGGGCAACAGGCAAGGGCAGGAGAGAGAGGCGATCCTACAGCTGAAGAGGCCACACATAGGTCAGGATTGACCTATTTGCCCGTAAAAGGGGGGGAGGGAGTCAGGGGGAGGGGGGAGAGCTGGGGGGGGGAGGGGGGGGGCAGGAAGAGTTTGACAGATGGTTAAATACAACACGCAATAAGGAAACAAAGGAATACAATGCATTTGAGGAAAGAGTAACGCAGGCTAAAGCTTATGAGAATAAAAAGTGGTATCAAGTGATGGAAAAATATAAGATGTGGAGATGGCTTTGAGGATCGCCTCTATAAATATATGTGGTCTCAATAATGGAGGGAAAAGGCAGAGAGTAGCAGCAATGTTAAGAATGCTAAAACTGGATATAATTTGTCTCCAAGAGACACATATTGAAGGAAATAATAATTTTTTACTGGAGCAAATGGGATTTGAGGTGTTAGCTTTCACCAGACAGGATACCAAGACTAAGGGAGTAGCTATATTAGCTAAGAAAGGGGTCTGTAAAACAAAAAGAAAAAAAGAAGATCAGAGCGGGAGATGGGTTATAATTGAGGGTGAAACTAGTGCAGGATGCTGTACATTAGTGTCGATATATGGTTCTACAGAAGATGACCCTGAGGTTATTGAATATTTGGATCATGAACTGTCTCTTTGGCCAGAGCCAATTATTTGTTGTGGGGATTTGAATATTAATGGGTTGAACGGGTTGGGTAGGACGGGTATGACGGGTGGTGGGGCGTACGGGGGGAGGAAGAAGAAGGTTTGTAAGGCTGTTTGTGATCTTATGAGACATAATTCGTTGATCGATCTATGGGCACAGAGCCATCCACCTGGTACGGGTAGCACATACTATTCAGCGCCTCATCGTCTGGTTGTCAGATTAGATTATTTTCTGATTTCTAGTATACTAGTAGATGGTAGCCAATTAGAAAGACTGCCTAGGATGTTATCAGATCATAACCCGCTAGTATTGACGCTACCACGTAAGATGGCAGATGAGAGGAAGACTTATAACTGGACTTTTGAGAGAGGACTTCTGAAAGATGAGGGATATGTGAAAAGAATGGCAGCCTGGATTAAACAATTCTGGGAAACTAATAGAGGGACAGCAACACCTGCTATGGTCTGGGATGCCTTTAAGGCAGGTATCAGGGGGGAAACTCTTTGTTTTACGTTGCAACGAACTAAAAAAGAGAGAGAGGAAATGGAAACAAGGATAAGGGAATTAAAAGAACTAGAAGACTCTCTAATATCAGCAATCAACATGCAGGAACCGTTGGAAGATTTATTGCTAAATATAGAGTTAAAAAAGGCAGAGGCAGGTGAAAGTGTAGCAAGGAGGGCTGCGGCTAGGTACTTAGCCAAAAGAGAGGAGGGATACGAGTACAACGAGAGAATTGGGCATCTCCTCGCTATTAGAACTAGGCAGAAGGCAGCAGCGGGAGAGATTAAGGAAATTAAAAATGAGGTAGGAGTAGTGGTAAATAAAGTAACAGACATACAGGACGTGTTTAAGAGATTCTATATGAAACTTTATGAGCAGGATATAATTAAAACAAAATCTGAGATTGTAGAATATCTAAACACTATAACGCATCCAGTATTGGAAGGGGACGAAAAGGAGAAATTGGACATGAGTTTTACATTACAGGAGATCCAGGAAGCTGTGAAAAGTTTACCTTGTGGGAAAGCTACCGGCCCAGACCAGATTCCGGCAGAATTTTATAAAATATTTTGGGATATATTAGGGAAGGATATGCACGAAATTTTTATTCAAGCACAGAGGGGAGAGTCAACACCACACTCATGGGCAGGGGCTGATATCATTGTTATTTTAAAGAAAGATAAACCACCTCTAGAACCTGGGTCATATCGTCCAATAACACTTATGAATTCGGATGCTCAAATATACACAAAATCACTTGCACTTAGGTTAAGTAAGGTTATAGAGCACTTAGTTAGCACATCGCAACATGGTTTTATTCCAGGGAAGGGCACTACACAGCACACAAGGCAAATGATCACGATTCTGGATGCTATGGAGGTTGCAGGAGATCCGGTCGCGGCTATATTTTTGGATGCAGAGAAGGCCTTCGACAGGGTCTCTTGGGACTACTTATGGGAGGTAATGGAGCAGTATGGATTGGGTAGAGGGTACATCAGAGCAATACAGGCTGTCTACTCCAGCCCTACGGCCAGAATAAGAATAAATAAAGGGTATACTAAGACTGTTCAGATACAACGAGGGACACGACAGGGCTGTCCAGCATCACCACTACTATTTGCCCTATATATAGATCCCATTTTACGGAGACTGGAAGAAAACAATAGGATTCCCCCAATTGTTTTACACGAGAATAGATATAAAGTATTTGCGTATGCAGATGATGTGGCGGTCATCACCAACAAACCAGATATAGCAATTCCAGAGATAGAAAGAGAAGCATCAAACTTTGGAGCACTTTCAGGATATAAAATCAATAAAGGGAAAACCCAGATAGTAAAGAATAACCATATGATATTTCAGGATAGTAGAGTTGTGAAGGAAGCAACGTACTTAGGAATAAAAGTGACGGCAGATCTGGATGTGTTGGTAGACCTTAACATTAGACCACTATTAAGTAAAGTCAAAGAGAACACAGAAAGGATGCATAAATTACATTTGACATTGATGGGAAGAATAAATGTAATCAAAATGATAACATTCCCCAAATTTTTATACCTATTTAGGGCAATCCCGCTATATTTTGAGCATAGTTGGTTCAATAAGATAGAAGCTACGGTAAATTCATTTATTTGGGCACAGGGTAAAACCAGAAGAGCATATAGACATCTTACAGTGCCAAGGGAAAGAGGAGGGTGGGGGGCGCCTGATTTTAGATTTTATTATTGGGCGGTAGCTTTGCAGTACTTTCAGGGATTAATTGGTGGTGGCAATTCCGAACAAGGAGGTAGGGCACAAGGGTTTTTTAATGTTTACACGGTGTTGTTGGGGGAGGGGGCACTAAATGGATTCTTGAATACAGTTGATTTTACATATTTCAAGCACACAAGATTTAAAACTCTCAAAGCTGCATACAATATTTGGAGGACGATATCAAAGAAAATAGGGCTAGGAAAATACAACAGGTACACACGGTTGTATAATAACAGATCCCTCCCGGTGGAGATATTTGGAGATACAGTAATGAAGGAGTGGGAGGATAAAGGGATCAAGAGAATTGGGGATTTACTGAATCAACAGGGCGGAATTATGCAGTTTCATGAGATACAAAACATTTTTAGGGTAGGGAATAATAGTTTCTTTAAATATCTTCAGGTTAGAAGCTACCTTGCAAATAAGCAAGGTGGATCTTTGGGTTTTGGTTCATGCTGTATAATGGATTATATAGAGAATAGCAGTCATTGCACAATTCGTTGTCTATATGCAGAACTGGGAAAGTATAAAAGTGATGATAGGGATAAATATGTGAGGAAGTGGGAGGGAAAAATTGGCTTAAAACCAGAGGGCTTTCAATTATCGCTTGATTTGGGCCGAACCACTTTATGTTCTACAACCTTACAGTCACAGCACTACAAAACTTTGTACTCACTGTACTATACTCCGGCAAGGATTGCACAATGGGGAGGTACAACAGGAACTACGTGTTCTAGGTGTGATGCTAAGGATGCAGATATAATTCATGTATTCTCAAAATGTCCGCAATTGTATTCTTTGAAAAATGATATTGAAAAATGTATTGATGTTTCATTAGGTTATAAAGTCAAGCTGACAGATGAATTAATGTTGCTGGGGGTGGTGACAGGGGAAGATGTTATTCCTATTGAATTTATGTTTATGGTAGCCGCGGTATTTCGTATATGTGTTGCAACATTATGGCTTGATAAAGCACCACCAACATTTCAAATGTGGATTGCTAGACTATTGGCAACATATAATCTAGAGAAAGCAATCTATGACAGGAAAGGGAAAAGAGGTAGAGCTTTGGGCAAGAGGATTTGGGACCCAATTGAGAATTGGAAAAATAGACCGATAATGTAGGGAGGGGAGGAGGTTAGGAAGGCTTATAAAGTAAAAGATATTAGCTGGAGGGATTCGGAAAGTTGGAAAGTATTGTTAGTATTGTTTATTTGAATTTGGATGTTTAATTGAATAATGCGTGTTGTAAATGTAACCGTGATTTTTGGAGAAAATAAAAATTTTTAAATATAAAAAAAAAAAAAAAAAAAAAAAGAGAAACGTTTGCCATTGACAAAATAGGTATTGAATGTGAGTATATCATTGTATTAATTGATGTATTTTCAAGATAGCCTGTCATTAAGCTAGTGGAAAAGGTGGAGTCTGTTAGATTTCATGGATAATGTGTTTGCTGATGAGGCATTACCTGCTCAGGTTATGAGTGATAATGGTGTAAATTTTAATTCTTATAAGGCAAAGATATATTTTGGTAGTGCACAACATCTTTATATAATCCAAGTGGAAATGGCACAATTGAGGGAATTAACAGAGTACTTAAGGGGGCATACAATCAGCCATAAGCAGCAATGAGGATTGGGAGGCGCTGATACTTAAAACAATTTGGACTTAAATTACACCTGGTATGATGATTTAGGTGTATTTCTTGTTGAAGTAATGAGAAGTAAAAGTACAAGAAATTAAAAAAATCCTGAATGATTGTTGGAGTCCTCATGTTGCAATATCTCTATAGATGAAGTGTGAAAAAAGATTGTAGGCGCTCATATGAAATACATGGAATGATATGACTCTAAGAGGCATTGTAAGGGTGTTATTGTAGAAAAAGGAGTGTGGGTGAAGATTTTGAAGCCCTGGAAAGTGCGCCAATTCTCTATATCCATGAAAGTTATAAAAGTTCTGCATCACAGAGGCACAATTACGTGATGGAAAGGTATGGTATTTAAAAATAATTAAAATTTGAAAAATTGATGTCTCTCTTTATAAAAAATGCAGTACTTAGTAAAAGAGTGCTTTGGCATGATGTGGAAGGTTTTGTAACTCGTTTGGATCATACCATGGTTTGCAAGGAATTTGGGGTAACAGAACTTGGTGAGAGCTACACAAGTCACCCCATCCTGGATTCCCCTGGGTGTCTAGTTTTCAACAATGTACATGTTTGCTAGGATTTCCCTTGGTGCTGGCTGAGCTAGGGTCCAAGATCCACAGCTAGCAACATTGCAAAAAAAGGATCAGTTTTCAGTAGAAAAATGTGATGAGTCACGATGCGTTTTGGGCTATTTCCTGTTGTGAGCACTAAGTCTACACACACAAGTAAGGTACCATTTTTATCAGAAGACTTGGGAGAAATAGAATGCTTGGTGGGTGGAATTTGTGGCTCCCCGCAAATTCCTGAAATTTCCATCACAGAAATGTGGGGAAAATGTTTTTTTGTTTACAAAGTTTGCAAGGGTTTCTGGGTAACATAACCCAATGAGAGCCACACAAGTCATCTAATCCTGATTTTCCCTACGTGTCTAGTTTCCAAAAATGTACAGGTTTGCTAGTTTTATGTAGGTGCCAGCTAAGTTAGGGTCCAAAATCCACAGCTAGACACACTGCAAAAAAAGAGGAAATTTTCATGTGATGTGTTCATGTTGCATTTTGGGTGGTTTCCTGGTGCGAGTACTAGGCCTAGCCACACAAGTAAGGTATCATTTTACTTGCGAGAACTAGGGGAATGCTGTGTGGTAGTAATTTTGTGCAGGCACATTGAACCCACACAGAAATGTGAGGAAATTTTAGTGAGAAACTACAGACAAGAGGATATGTTCTCTGAATGTGAGTGATGGACGTAGTGCATGTAAGTGAAAAGAGATGTTAAAATGGATAGTGAAAGAAAAATTATTTATTGAGTATCTTCTATTAACCAGGTTAAAAAACTTTGCAAAAAGCAGTTTTTAACAAATTAACTGCCTAGATGTAACTGATTCTTGACCAGAATCAGTTACATCTAGGCAGTGCATCCATCACTCACATTCATAGAATACCTCCTCACGCCTGTAGTTTCTCACTTACTCTTACAAATTGAAAACATCAGTGAGCTCCATTCCCTTAGTGAGAAGGTTGTAGCCCTTGGTTACATATTTATGTAACCAGGAAAGAGAACCTAGATGATGAAGCATGTCACTTCAGTGAGTGATGGGTATCCGTCTTTTTTAAAGGATTTTTCTTTCTATTAAAATTATTTTTGCCCTCTTTGAAGGATTGTTGACAAGGTAGGATTACAGCACAATAGGTTCTGTGTAAATTTTTTCAGACTCATGGATAGTTGTTTTGTTCCATAAGGTATCTTAGGGGAGTATATGCATGCGTGGTCTTAAAAATGTCCCTAAGACCCTCTATTTACTGTGTTTTTGTATTTGTGAAAACTAGACACCCAGAGGAGTCCAGGTAGGTGTGGCTTGGATGGATCCCCTGTCATTTTCTTACCCAGAATCCACTGCAAACGTCAATTTTAGCTGCAATATCACATCATAGTTTCCTCACATTTTTATGTGGGATCAGCGTGCCAGCACAAATTACCTACCACCCAGCATTTCCATCTGTCTCCCAATAAAAAGGAGATCTCATCATGTGGGTGCCCAAAGCAGAGTCAGCCTAAAAACGTATCAAATGAGAAACAGAGCGTAAACCAAAACATGTCCATAAGGGAAGCTTTTATTGTACATTTTTAGGCTGACTCTGCTTTGGGCACACACACAAGTGAGGTATCATCTTTATCAGGAGATTGAGGGGAATGCTGGGAGGTAGGAAATATGTGCCAGTGTGGACACCTTTAACTTTCACACACATATATGTGAGGAAAATTTGACTTTTTAGCTAAATTTAAGGTCTGCAGACAGTTCTACGTAAAGAAATGCTTGGGGATCCATGCACCACTGCCTGCCAAGAGATAGTCCACACTCACCACCAGCCATGTGCCAGTCCATGCACACCGCCATCCAAACACCCCCCATGCACCCCACCAGCCACACATCAGCCAATACACACCACTAGCCAAGCACCAGTCCACACACACCACCAGGCAAATGCCAATCTACGCACACCGTCAGGCATGTGCCAGTCTACACACACTGCCACCAAGCATTTGCTATGCACACTGCCAGCCAAAAGCAACTCCACACAAACTGCCAACAATATGCCAGTACACACACAGCCAGCCAAATGTCTGTACATGCAGACCATCAACCCAACTCTTCCAGTTCACACACACAGAAACCTTCCCTGGTATCTAGTGGTTTTCTGTCCACCTTGGGGGCCGATGAGCCTACAAATAGCACTGATCTGCCCTCAAATGTGGCATAAATGGCATAAATATGTGCCTAAAAAAGGGGGAGCGACCCTCAACTATAGGGCCACTCCCTAACAAGTGAATGAACAAATCCCTGGTGCCTAGTGGCCTTTCTGCCTCTCCCATGGGGCAGATCGGGTGTTATAACCACTATGGGGGGCAAATGACTGTGCCTATTTTTTTATGTGGTGGGGGTATCAACATGCCCATTCTGGGCCGCCCCACACCTAAACAAAGTTAAAATAGTCCTTGGAGTCTAGTGGACATTTTGCCCCAGGGGGTGCAGAAAGACTGTGCCTTTTTTTTAGGTGGTGGGGGTTTCGACATACCCATTCAGGGCCGCCCCACACATACACATTGTAAAAATAGACCTGTGTGTCTAGTGGAATTAAGACTGTGCCAATTTTTGGGGGGGTTGGGGACATCAATGTGCCCCTTTAGGGCAACCCCCACCTCTGCACATGGAAAACAAATTGTCCTGGGTGCCTAGTGGGCTTTCTGCCCCCCTTGGAGGCAGATTGGGGGCTATTCCTGCTATTTGCCCCCCAGTGGGCAGAATAGCTGTGCCCATATGTTATAGGGGGCATTGGCATGCCCATTCTGGGCAGCCTCCACCCCTACACTAAGAAAAAAATAGTCCCTGTTGCCTAGTGGGCTTTTTGTCCCCAGGGGCAGAGCGGAGGCTACCCCCATATTCCCCCCTAAGGGGGAGAAAGACTGTGCCCATTTTTTTTGGGGGGGGGGGTGGCATTGGCATGCCTATTCTAGAAAGAAAAAATATCCTTTCTGCCCCACAGGGGCATATTAGGGGTAATAGTCCCCATTTGCCTCACCGGGGGATAGAAAGACTACTCCTTTTGTGTTGGGGGGGGGTCATTAACATGGCCATTGTAGGCAGACCCACCGTTATTTATATAAAAAAGAAATCCCTGGTGACTAGTGGGCTTTCTGATCCTAGGGGACATATCAGGGGTTACTGCCCAATCTGTGCCCAGGGGAGCAGAAAGACTTTGGACATTTTTGTGAGAGATAGGGCATTATAAAGCCTCTTTAGGGGAGCCCCCACCACTATATATATAAAAAGACTAACTTGTAAGACAGAATACGTTGTCTATGTCTTACAATGCCCTTGTGGCCTACAATATGTGGGCAGTACACGCCCACCCGCCCACAAGCGCATTCTACAACATCTCAGGGCAATTTCTGGAAAGGACCAAGCCTACCCGGTGGCTAGGCACTTCGAAACAGTACATAATAGTGACCCCAGTGGCCTTCAATACTTCCTTGTTGACTCAGTCCTGCCTCTAAAAAGAGGGGGAAATCGGGACACTAAATTGCGCCTGCTGGAAACCAGGGTTATTCTTGAGTTCAACACGAAGAACCCAGGAGGTTTGAACGCTAGCGAGGACTTATACACCTGTCTCTAGTAGTTGTTGTTCACCTGTTGACAGTTACTTTGCACTTTAATGTACATTAATTTTGTATCTGATTAATGGTGGGTTTTTTCAACAGCCCTCCCTAAAAGGATCTCGTTCTTTGACTCTGCTACCTGCTGTTAACTGTAGTGTGTTTTTAATATGGCACCAGCACCTTTCACTTTACAATAATTTTTGATCTGCAGTAACCTTAAAAGGACAATTTAATAGTGCGTCACTATATTGGATTTATGAGTATGTGCAGTGTTAGGCTATGCCCACTTGGGCGTGATTTTTGTAACAGTGTAACCAGCATATTATTCTAGTACTGAATGTAAATGATATATTTGGGTTCATACAGCTATACCAATGTGCATATGAAGAAGTGATGTCTACTTAGACCGAGATGTGTATATATATGAAGTACAAGTGAGAAAAAGTTTTAAACCATGTGTATATATATGAATTTATTTATTTATATGCACATTTTAGAATTAATTCATGCTTCATATATGCCTTAGAACCCATAGGGCACTATGCCCTTTATCCTTCGCTAACCTAGTGGAGTATGTTTTCACTGTTTACTAGAAGGTGACACGCACAGCTGTACTCAATTAAGCACTAGCACTTTAAATTCCCTTGTTTGTGTCCATGGTACCTATGTGATCAAGCCTCTCTTGAGGTGAAACGCGTCATGGTGGATTGCAGGCTGTAACTTTTTGGCACAGAATAAATGCACTGAAGAAACTGCACCTACTTTGTGGTCTCGCTCTTTTCGTTGTTCTGCAGGGAAGCAGAAGCCAAAACGACGACTTTTGGAAATTGTTGTAACTGGAAGCTTCCTGGTTACGAGCGAGATCCCTCCTCATTCTGGGCGGTGACACGGCAGGAAGCGGTGGTTCCGTGAACCGGAATCGTTTTTCATACTCCGGTAGGAGGAAGCCGTGTATGCCCCTGCGAAAAAGCACCCGCCTGCCGGGAAAGGAGGGAGCCATCTACACCGGAGAAGGACCGAGGTGTTCGGCAGCCCATTCCGGGTAAGGCAGCGTGCGGAATTCGCAGGGAGGAGTGAGCCGGCCGGGGCGCGCATGATTTACTAACAGCCCTCCTCGCCAGTCTGTTTCTTCGGTCAGAAGCCTAATATAAATTCAGCCACACAACGCAATGTCCGCCGCCATGCTGCGGCACAGAGAGCAAGCTGCGGAGTCAGTTTTCGAGACCCCGGCAGGGGGAGAATCAGCTACGCCCACACAGCAACCGAACGGGGGGCACACAAACCCGACGGTGAAAGACACTTTCCGCAAACTTGAAAAACTTTCAAAGAAAGAGCAGGCTAAGTGGTGGGAGAACAAATCCCTTACAAGATACCTGGAGGTGGGGCGGGTCCCAAGGGGTCTTCGTATTACACTGGCCCCTAGTTACGATAACCCGGACCCACTCATGCTAGAAGAATGGGTCACAGCCAATTTAGAGTCCTCGCGGAAAGTGACAGGTTGAAACTTCAAACGGAGATTGAGCAGTTGGAAGTGGAGTTGTCTAAAGTTGAAATCAATGATGATGTGAAGAAAATGAGGGAAGATATGGAGAGTCGTCTGGCAAAAGAGGAGGACATCATCAAAAAGCGTAAAGCTTTTAAATTTGAGAGAGACAGACTGGATTATTTGAATGGGAACATCTTTACATTTGCACGTAGGTTTGATGGAATTAAAGCCCGCATTGGCAATACTGGAAGAAAAACACGGGAAACAACGTCCGTATCTGTTTCCTCCACTGACCTTAGTTCAGCTGCGGAAAGCGAGGCAGAGGAAGGTCCATCCAGAAAGCAGGGGTTGGGGTTTACAAAGCTTACCCCGGCATAGGAGGTGAGCTGCCTGTGCGAGAACCGAAGAGACACCCTGCGCTCAAGCTCACAATCGAAGGCCCCACCAGGAAACAGAGGGCAAACAGGAAACGGGCAGAACGCTGCAAACGCAGCAAAAACAGGGGGAGAAAGAAAAACAAACAGGGGCAGACGGAACAAGAAACGGGGACAGGCATCTGCGCCCCCTCAGTAATTAATCTAACAGATACAGCCCTAACAGCAAAAGAAACTTCCATCCTGTCTCTGGGGCTTTCATACTGCCCCCCTAGGGACTTTAATTATGCTGACACACGGATGGATGTTTTCAGATATGTTAGAAAGCTCAAATTGAATAAATTCCATCGCCTACATCCGTACAGAAAACCCAAAGCCACAGCACCAACAAGTCCCTCCCTATTGACTGCAGGTGAGGGAGCGGCAATGCAAGAAATATGGGAGTTACAATGTGAAAGTACGGACATGCCTTTGGGTACTGATGAAGCCATGGGTAGTGGGATCGGCACTACCCCATTCAAACCCAAGTCCACCTTCCTGCCCGTATCGATTCATGATAACCTGGACGTATATCACGAGCTCATCATAGGAGATTTGAAGAAACTATACATTGCCTCGAATAAAAAGGAAACAGTGATCAACAGACAAAATCAATGTTATCACAACCTGGTCAAGAAATTGAAAGCTGATGATAAAATCATTGTCAAGCCGGCCGATAAAGGAGGCAATATTGTTCTCTGGAAATGTGAGGAGTACATCAAAGAGGCTGAGCGACAACTGAGTGATGTGGATTGCTACAAAAAGAGCAATTTGCCCACCATCAGAGCGGCATGGAATGACCAGAATTCAAAACTAATGGCATGGCGAAGCAGTGGATTAATCTCGTTTGATGAATATATATACTTGAAAAAAGACCATCCAGTCATCCCTAGCTTCTATCTCCTGCCCAAGGTGCACAAGGATGCCCATGTGCCCCCTGGAAGGCCAATAATATCGGCCATAGATAGCTCCACGGAAAATATTTCCCGCTATATTGACTACTTCCTACAAGAATGGGTAAAGAACTTGGGCTCTTATGTTAGAGACACCACTGACTTCTTATGCAAACTGGCCTCAATTACCTGAGATGATGAACTGCTGCTTATCACTATGGATGTTACCTCGCTGTATACATCAATTCGACACTGCGATGGTATAAAAGCGGTTGAACATTACCTTAACCAGCGCCCCATTGAATGTGCACAACACAACAAGATGATTGTTGGGATGTTGAAAATATGTTTGGAACAGAACTTTTTTATTTTCAATAATCAAATATACCAGCAACTAAGAGGGGTGGCTATGGGGGCCTACTTCTCCCCCAGCTTCGCTTGTCTACATATGGGGCTGTGGGAGGAGCGGGTCCTCATGGACCAACACAAAGAGACTATGTGTAACAAGGTAATGCTTTACTTAAGGTATATTGATGATCTGTTCATGATCTGGAGGGGGTCGCTTGAAGAGGCAACAGAATTTGTGAGAAAACTTAACACGAACAACTTAAACCTTCAATTCACATCACATATCGATAAAGAAAAAGTCACTTTCTTGGATGTGGAGGTTTATATCAGGGACAACACTCTGCAAACTAAATTGCACAGGAAACTGACTGCTGGCAATACAGTCTTACATGCCAGCAGCCAGCACCCCCAACACCTAATCCGTAGCATCCCCTATGGGGAGATGCTAAGATTAAGGAGAATCTGCAGCTCTGACTTGGAATGTGATCTGGCCCAACAAGCCAGTAAAGCCAGGTTCTTGAAGAGGGGATATAGTAGTACTCTAATAGATGGAGCGATTAGACGTACTAAAAATACAACAAGGGCGGAAGCCCTAGTGTCCAAGGTTAGACCTATTGCAGAGAATTCTAGCAATGAGCTAAATCAATCGAGAGCCATTGTTACTTACAGTTACCAACATTCCCAGATTAGAAAAATTCTGAACAAAAACTGGAATCTGGTTAAGGGTGACCCAGTTATAGGCAGCCTGGTACCGGACAGACCCAGCCTCACTTTCCGTAGATCCCCCAGCCTAGCCAATGCACTAGTCAGTAACATACTAGAACCCACTAAATCCTGGATGGATCACATTACGGGTTTCAAGAAGTGCCTAACGTGTAAAGCCTGTCGCCACGGGATTAACAAGACACAGGTCTCACGCCCTTTCTCAGAGAAGCCCTTTGTGATTAACAAAAGACTAACTTGTAAGACAGAATACGTTGTCTATGTCTTACAATGCCCTTGTGGCCTACAATATGTGGGCAGTACACGCCCACCCGCCCACAAGCGCATTCTACAACATCTCAGGGCAATTTCTGGAAAGGACCAAGCCTACCCTGTGGCTTGGCACTTCGAAACAGTACATAATAGTGACCCCAGTGGCCTTCAATACTTCCTTGTTGACTCAGTCCTGCCTCTAAAAAGAGGGGGAAATCGGGACGCTAAATTGCGCCTGCTGGAAACCAGGTTTATTCATGAGTTCAACACGAAGAACCCTGGAGGTTTGAATGCTAGCGAGGACTTATACACCTGTCTCTAGTAGTTGTTGTTAACCTGTTGACAGTTACTTTGCACTTTATTGTACATTAATTTTTTATCTGATTAATGGTGGGTTTTTTCAACAGCCCCCCCTAAAAGGATCTTGTTCTTTGACTCTGCTACCTGCTGTTAACTGTAGTGTGTTTTTAATATGGCACCAGCACCTTTCACTTTACAATAATTTTTGATCTGCAGTAACCTTAAAAGGACAATTTAATAGTGCGTCACTATATTGGATTTATGAGTATGTGCAGTGTTAGGCTATGCCCACTTGGGCGTGATTTTTGTAACAGTGTAACCAGCATATTATTCTAGTACTGAATGTAAATGATAAATTTGGGTTCATACAGCTATACCAATGTGCATATGAAGAAGTGATGTCTACTTAGATCGAGATGTGTATATATATGAAGTACAAGTGAGAAAAAGTTTTAAACCATGTGTATATATATGAATTTATTTATTTATATGCAAATTTTAGAATTAATTCATGCTTCATATATGCCTTAGAACCCATAGGGCACTATTCCCTTTATCCTTCGCTAACCTAGTGGAGTATGTTTTCACTGTTTACTAGAAGGTGACACACACAGCTGTACTCAATTAAGCACTAGCACTTTAAATTCCCTTGTTTGTGTCCATGGCACCTATGTGATCAAGCCTCTCTTGAGGCGAAACGCGTCATGGTGGATTGCAGGCTGTAACTTTTTGGCACAGAATAAATGCACTGAAGAAACTGCACCTACTTTGTGGTCTCGCTCTTTTCGTTGTTCTGCAGGGAAGCAGAAGCCAAAACGACGACTTTTGGAAAATATATATATATATATATACATATATCTATATATATATCCAAAAGCACTTTCCACAATACGTTTAGTACGCTCTCAGGAAAAGAGTTAAAAAAAACGAGTACGTTGAACACAGGTTTAATCCACACAACGCGTTTCGCTTTGCAGCTTGTTAACGTGTAGATATGTCAGAGATCAAACCACATTAATAAAGTTATGTATGAACATCAAAGAAGGACCAAAAGATACACTAGAATGGCAGCCATCTTAGAGTGGTAAGATTATCTGACTGAAGAATACTGGATATGCAAAGTAGTACGTAATAAAACAAAGTATATACACAGTTGACTCTCAGTAAAACAATGGAGAGTTAATCAATGGTGGATAGGACACTTGTAACCACTTATACCAAGAGAAATATTTGGAAAACCCTCATAAACGTTGTGTATAACGAAAGCGGTATATGTTGTTGGCCGCCCCACACAAACGTTATGGCAGCAATCATTGGGTTTAACAATTTGTAAATTGCCAGCCTCACCCGAGGCGTTCTCTGTTTTTTTTGTGGCAGTCTCCAGAGAATTTAGAGTTACCCCACTGAAAGTGCACAAAAAGGTTTTGTTTAAAGTAAAACAATGTCTACAAATTATATTCTCATTATAACTGTTAATAGGAGAGAGAGTTACGTATCAACCACTAGTGAGTGTATAATATCGTTGGTGAACAGATACAGGAGGATGGTGGTTCTCCCTGAATGCAGCAAAACACTGGAACGCCCTCCCCAGGGAGATCCGGATGGAATCCTCCTACCCCAAATTTAGAAAATCACTCAAAACCTTTCTTTTTCCTAAAGTAGATTAATCCTATTTCCCCCCTTCCCTCCTATTTCCCCCCTTCCCTCCTTAGGGCCTTTCTGCTTTTCAGTTAAGTTAGCGCTGGGACGCTCAAGGGCATCCATGCGCTTTATAAATCTAATTTCATTTCATTTATAAATCTAATTTCATTTCATTTCATTTCATACACAGATACCTCACATTCTCAATGGCAAGTGCCCCAGTATATAGAGGAAGTGCACTTTTCAATGCGAATTCAGAGAAAGGATAAACAATTCATCACCATGTACATAAATATGGTAAAATATGTGGCCAACAATATATACATGAACTACTTTCATAAATAAAAGAATCAGTGGCAAGTGCTCTAATTATAAAGCCAGTGTACCAACTAGTTGGTGTTGCTGTACTGAGAGCAAGTATTCTGGACCAGAGTCTAAGATGTTCAAAACAGTGAAAAATAAGCATGACATACGTGATCTCTGAATAGGAGTGCAAAGGTTAGGTGCACCCGTGAAAGTGAATGTTCGTGAAGGGCCCCTTCTTTTCCTCCTGTAGAGAAAGAAGAATAGATAAGAATTAGAAAAGAATCATAAAGAGAAATATTTAAGAAAAAATGAAGTGATAGTTAAAAATGGATATATATGGTCTATCAATTCAATAAGTACAATATTGAGAAAACCTCTAAAGAATAACAATAACAGGCAAAATTTAATTACGATCCTTCTTTTAGGTTTATTGCCAGTTCCTCATCCCTATTGAGACCCCCATCTTAGTTTGAAAATCAATTATGTACCGTGATTCTTTCTTTATAAGAGCGAGAACTCTGTCCCATCCTCTTGATTTCATAGGGATATGTTCCAAAATCATGTAGCTGCAGTCTGATGTATTAGAAAAATGATGCTGTTCAAAATGTCTAGCAACAGTGTACCGATTAGTTATGGCTCTTAGATGTTCCACGATGCATTTTTTGGCAGTACAGGTGGTGCTGCCAATGTACCACAGTCCACATGTACACACAATTACATAAATGACAAAATTCATACCACATGTGAGAAATTCTGTGAGTTTTTTAGTCACCCCATTGTAGGTCACCGTATCTTTGTATTTCTGTTTTTGCAAGCCTTGCAATGGCCACAAGGATAGAAGCCAACTAGTCCATGTTGTGTAATAGGTGGATATACAGTCACATCATTTCTAACCACTAGGTCGCGTATGTTGTTGCTGCGCCTATACGTGATATTGGGTCTGTCAGGTATGGACTTCCCTAGGGTATCATCAGTTTTAAGGATGTCCCAGTTCTTAGCAATGATTTTCTTCACTTTCTTAGAATCAGAATTGTAGGTTAGGATCATACGTGTGTCATCCGTGTTGTTGGGCAAGTTATCATCCAGTTTATCACAGAGAGTGTCACTTCTTTCTACTCCTGCAACTTGTTTGAGTGCTTTGGTAAGAACCCACTGTGGGTAGCCCCGTTTCAGAAATCTCTCTACAATGTTGGCACTCTCTTCCTTGAATATCATGTTGGTGTTGCAGTTCCTCTTTGCCCTCAGCAGCTCCCCATACGGAATGCTCCATTTCAGGGATTCAGGGTGACTGCTGAGGGCATGTAAGACACTGTTGCCTGCAGAAGCCTTGCGAAACAATGAAGTACATACAGTGTTGTTCAATATCTCGAGTTTGACATCAAGATATTCAGTCACAGTATCACTGATGTTCCCTGTCAGGAGGATATTGTATCTGTTGCTGTTCAATTTGTTAATGAAGCAGTCTGCTTCTTCCCTGGTGCCATTCCACACGATGAACAGATTATCAATGTAGTGTAGCCACATGATGATTTTAGTCAGATCTCCTGAAAGGGTCGTGCTTGCAAATATCTCATGTTCCCAAAAACCCATGAAGAGATTCGCGAAACTTGGAGCAAAGCACGACCCCATCGCAGTACCCTTGATCTGCCTGTAGAGGGCGCCATTGAAAGAGAAAATATTGTTTTGGAGACAGAAAAGTATCATTTCAACAATCATTTTCGTATGTTCCCGGTATCTAAGGGCTCGATTAGACAGAAAGTGCTCACACGCTTCTATACCCTGTTGGTGATCTATGATGGTATAGAGGGAGTGGACATCAAGAACCACAAAGAGATAGTTGGAGTTCCAGGTGAGGTTCTCTATTCTACACAAAAAATCTTTGGTGGCCCTTATATAGCTGGGTAACTGACAAACAAACTCTCGTAAAAAAAGTCAACATATTTGGAAACATGTTCACCAACACTCCCTATAGAGGACACAATAGGGTGTCCCGGTGGTTTGGTGTCGGGTTTGTGTATCTTAGGTAAAAGATACAGAATCGGGAGTTTGGGATAGTCTCTCTTAAGGTAACAGTACTCTTCCCATGAAAGTAAACCTTTGTCCTTCCACATTACAAGTTTGTCCCAGATAAAAGTAATGCTCTGGTTGTAAATGAGAGTAGTCACAGGTATGTAAAAGTTGTTTTCACTCAACTGTCGCATGGCCTCATCAATATAATCCTCCCTTTCTAGAATCACAATATTCCCCCCCTTATCTGCTGGGCGAATAATTATGGCGGTGTCATCATAAAGAGTTTTGAGAAATTTACGGGATTTAAGGAGAGATTGTTGTTCTCAGGGGGTCCCAGAAGGACCAACAAGTGCAAAAAAAAAGTTTTTTTTTTTAAATCACAGGGCACGCGCATGGTAAGCATACTGTACGCGTACGGTGCGAGTACCCCGCAATTTTTTTTTTGCCCTTGGGGGTCCTTTTGGGACCCCCTGAGAAGGGCTAGAGGGTTGGGGGTCTCTACCCTGCCCCCTTTTCGTGTTTCCACTCTTGTTTTGGGCTCTCTTGAGCCTCAGTTCTCCTGAAAAACAAGATGGTGGCCAACAGTTCCTGGTTTGGACAGTTTGGAATGTTGACAGTCGACTGCCAGCCAATCTGAAACTCGCTCGCGCACGTAAGGGTATGCACACGTACGCGTACCGTACGCGTACGGTGCGCGTACGGTGAGCGCATATAGATATATAATTTGCTCAAATTCAATTTTCTCAACAACTACTGTAGGTATTTTCACCAAATATAGAAAAGGCACTACTGCATACCTGTCCCTACCATTTTGCCAAGTTTGGTGTAATTCTGTTCAGCCGTTCGGGCTGTAGCCGTGTCTGAAGGTCCCATAGAAAATGCCATTTGAAAAATTTCAAATTCAATTTTCTCAAGAACTACTGGAGGGATTTTCACCAAACGTAGCAAGGGCACATCTGCATACCAGGCCCTACCATGTTGCCAAGTTTGGTGTAATTCCATTCAGCCGTTCGGGCTGTAGCCGTGTCTGAAGGTCCCTATGGAAATTAACATGGGGAAAACACGTTTTGGGACCCCCCTTTCGGCCCCCGCTTGACGAATCCCCCCGAGACTTTCAGGAAAGGAGCGGAGCGGGCCAAAATTCTGAATAATTACACACATATTTCTCAATGGGCGCCAAAGTTATTCCCAATTGAATGTTGAGCGCATATAGATTTATAATTTGGTCATATTCAATTTCTCAACAACTACTGGAGGGATTTTCACCAAATATAGAAAAGCCACTACTGCATACCTGTCCCTACCATTTTGCCAAGTTTGGTGTAATTCCGTTCAGCCGTTCGGGCTGTAGCCGTGTCTAAAGGTCCCATAGAAAATGCCATTTGAAAAATTTCAAATTCAATTTTCTGAAGAACTACTGGAGGGATTTTCACCAAACATACAAAAGGCACTGCTGCATACCAGTACCTACCATTTTGCCAAATCTGGTGTAATTCCGTTCAGCCGTTCGAGCTGTAGCCTTGTCAGACTGTCGCTATGGAAATTAACATGGGGAAAACACATTTTTCTCGGCCCCCGCTTGACGAATCCCCCCAAAACTTTCAGGGAAGGAGCGGAACGCAGCGAGGCAAATTTAAGGACAATTACAGGCAGATCCCTCAATCGGCACCAAAGTTATTCCCAATAGAATGTTCGGAATTTCCTATGGTAACTAGGTCCTAACTATATGTACCTACTGGCTATCGCCAGTAGGTAATATATATATATATATATATATATGTATTTTCAAGAAAACAACTTTAACTTCACAAAGTTGACTCGAGCCCAGGTCCTTTTAGCGTGTTATTTATTCACACACAGAATGCCAATCAACACCCGACGCGTTTCGGTGCAGCCGCACCTTGGTCACGGGTAACGGTGTTTACAAACATCAACATTTTTAAAGTCAAAAAGATATAAACATAAACGTAGGACTACTCGTCCTCACACCAGTGTTAGTTCTACCAATGTTATGGCGGCCATGTTTGAATGTGTAATTGGACACAGATGTACTATACATTATGTACAAATGAAAGTGCATAAGGACCACAGAGATTAATTATTGTAACTTTAAATCAATTTGTTACATATAATTGCTCGAAGGCGTTACCGTTTTGTCAAATCAAAGGTTAACAAAAGTTTTATCAAAAGTTTAGCCCAAGTGGGCAAATGTACCAATGTTCAGATACATGTCAATTCCGCCCCAGTGGGCATGACTGCATCATTCCAATCTCATCTCAATGTCCTGGAACTTCAACAACCTAGTTGAACTCCAAAAGTTTTTCAAGTTAACAAATGTATAGTCCTGTGATTCCATCCAATCAAATCAAATCGGCAGCAACCAGTGGTATTACGTCATCCCTGTGCGGCGACATAAATGTCTCCTACAAACATAAAAAATATGATCACTTTAAAATATACTCAAATATTTAAACATCCAAGACAGCTTCAAATTCATGTTTTTAAGGGATTACATGACTAGAGTATTATCAGTACGGTGAATATGTTACATGGGCTCTTAAATTAAATGGACTGCTAACTCCTCATCCTTATTCAACCCCAGCGGATGTACAGTGTCATATTTAATTATGAACCTTGATTCAAGCTGGCGTAGTTGTCTCAGTCTGTCTCCACCTCGTTCCGACGGTGGGACTCTGTCTAGTGCACAGAACTTGAATACACTTAGATTTTTTCCATGCAGGTCCTTGAAATGTTTAGCAATTGGATAGTTTTTGTCCTCATTAGTTATGGCCCGCATGTGTTCTAACACACGTTTTTTGCAGGGATGTATCGTGCTGTCAATGTAAGTCAATGGACAAGGACATTGCAGTGCATAGACACAGTAGTCAGATTTGCACGTCAGATGTTTTACAATCCTAAAAGGTTTGTTATTTTTAGACAAAGTGATTTCCTTTCTATTGACACTGTTCTTACAGGCTTTGCATGAGCGACAGGTAAAGAAACCTTCTACCTTCCTGGTATCTTCTTTGCCCTTTACCATGTTGCTACATAGCACGTCTTTCAAGGCTGGACATTTTCTGTAGGTGACATCACTGATGACACCATCCAGTGAATGTGTGTCTTTCTGAAATATCAATATGTTTTATATATGTATTTGTAAAGGTCGATGGACCAATAAATGTTTAAATAAGTGTGTAAATGGATGTTTATTTTTAATAAAATATTGATTGGTTAACTGGCTTATAAAGTGTATCTTAGAGAATACATATATTAGCGAGTAATTTTTAACTATTTTAAATATATGTATCAGTGTTTCACTTTGTGTATAAGTGGCTGCATGGGTTGGTGGCTGACTCACTGTTTGTATGTGTTTTGAAGACAGCATATGTGCAGGACTGAATGGGTGGATGAGTGTGTATATGTGTGTGTTAGTGAGTGAATGACTGTCTCACTAGTGTCTTTATCAGTAACTACATATGTTTTAATCTAGTATATCTGAGTATTGATGTATATAAGTGAGTATATGTGAGAGTAAGAGATTGTAAGAGTTCCTGTTTAAATAAGTATGTGTTTCTATAAGTGATTGTTTAAGTGAGTAAGAATGTGTAAGTTTCCTTAGAAGTAAGGTTGTAGTGTGTGTATAGTTGTATATGCAAATAAATGGATGTTCAATAGTTTATTTGGATGTGTGATTAACTTTTGGATGACTTTCGGTGTGTAACAGGATGTATAGGTGTATCACTACATATGATGAGTGAGTATATGTATGAGTGACTATATAGAACTGTTGGTGAATGAGTGGATGTGTATATAGATGGTGGAATTACTGAATTGGTTGTTGTAACTGGTATGGGTATCTCTATTTTTTTGAAAATGTTAGTTTCTATTTTTGAATATGTGTTTCAAGAGTTACATCACACTGAAAGGAGGTCTGTGACTCTGTCACAAGGATGGTGTCATCAGTGATGTCATGAGTGATGTCACTGACCATGTCATGAGTGATGTAATATGTGACATCATCAGCAGTGCATTGCAGGCGCGCAAGTTATAGTGAGTCCAACTAACTATAACGTGGGAATTTCAATGGTTTTATGTCAGTAAAATTTCCAGCTAACTATAACTGGTGTGAAACCTATGGTTTTTTCAGTGAATTTAACAGGTTTTTTAAATGCTAATTCCTAACTATAACTGGTGTGAAACCTATGTTTTTTTCAGTGAATTTCATAGGTATTTTAAATGCTAATTCCTTTCTATATCGAGTTTGTAACCTACGATTTTTTTTAATTTGCTGTTTTGTGTGAGTATTAATTAGTATTATTTTTTTTATAATAATATTTTTTTTAATTTTTTTTTTTAATCATTTTTTCTTGGGGCGCTCTGGGTCCGCGCACCGGTAAGCTCTCCGGAAAGCGCACCCAGAGCGCTACTTGCGTTTGTGTAAAAAAATATGAATAAAAGTAAATAATAACGCAAGACATTTAGTACCATACATATAAAAGCAGTTTTTTTGAATAAGGAAATGAAAATAGTTTTGCATTTCCGTGAAACTATCATAACGTCACTTCGGCACGCCGCCTAAGCGCCCCCGGAAGTGCCTACGTTCGCGCCGCGTATGCGCCCCGGAAGCGCCTACGTTCGCGCCCCGTATGCGCCTACGTTCGCACCGTGTATGCGCCCCCGGAAATGCTCCGGTGCGCGCAGCGTCAGCGCGTCATGTGACCTTAAAATAACACTTTTCATTGGTTGCTAGCAGTTTTTTGTACAAAGAATGAAATCCCCACCCATTTCCTTCACTTCTTCTTTCACTTTTGTGACTGAAAGACCTGCCTTTTTTCTCTTCGATCTTTCTTGCATAATCATGGCTGCCAGATCATCCAGCAGTGAAGATGAGCCTGAATTCATTGATGAAGAGCCTCCTCAGACGAGTATGCGCGGGACGCCATCTAATCCTGCCTTAAATTCTCCCCCCTCCGCACTCCTTCCAGTTAGCGCCAGGATGCTTCTTTCGAAGCGACAGTCGCGCTTTATAAATACCGATTCCAATTCCAATTCCAATTCCAATTCCAATTCCTCAGCCGAAGGTGAAAGAGCATTTCATCTGGAATTTTTTTTCCATATCAGATGACCAAAAGAAGGTCAATGCTCCTAAAGTGGAGTGCAGGATCTGTCACACAGTCCTGTCACGGGGTGACCCCACAAAGAAATATTCTTTTGGGAACTTCACAATGCTTCGCCATGTGGAGAGGAGGCACCCCCAGAATTTTGCCAGGGAACATGTCAGGGCTCTGGCACAAGAGGTTCCCAGTGATGGGGCCTCTACATCCACCGGAGGAGCAACTACTTCAGTGAGGGGGCGATCGCAGGAGCTGGTTCCAAACATTCAGCCTGCATTCAACAAAGGTGTCCTGAAATGCAGATACTGCGATCAGCTACTCACCTTTGGGGAGCAAAGTGTCCTGCTCATGGTTCGAGCATTGGAGAACCATCGCTGCCGTTCCTAGCCCTAATTTTTTCTGTTTTTTTTGCTCCTGTTGAGCAGTTTCCATTCCCTGATTTTGTTTTTGTTCTAAAAAAAGAAAAAAGAAGAAAAAAAAGTTCTTTTCAGAACTACCTCCAATTCTCATCAAAGAGCTATATTCTTAAAAAAACTGACTGAAAGACCTGCCTTTTTGCTCCTGGATATTTGTTGGTTTTACAATGGCTAGCAGACAATCCAGCTGTGAGGATGAACCTGAATTCATCGATGAACAGCCTCCTCAACGAAAAGTTAAGGAACATTTCATTTGGAAATTTTTTATAATCCCACCTGGACTAAAAAAGGTAAATGCTCCTAAAGTGCAGTGCAAGATCTGCAAAGAAGAGCTGTCATGAGGAAACCCTTTGAAAAAGTACTCTTTTGGGAACTTCACAATGATACGGCATGTGGAGAGGAAGCACCCCCAGAATTTTGCCCGGGAAAGTGCCAGGGCTCTGGCACAAGAGGTTCCCAGTGATGGGGCCTCTACATCAACCGGAGGAGCAACTTCTTCTGGGAGGGGGCAATCACAGGAGCAGGTGCCAAACATTCAACCTGCATTTAACCATGGTGTCCTCAGATGCAGATACTGCAATCAACTCCTCACCTATGGGGAGCAAAGTGTCCAGCTCATGGTTCGAGCATTGGAGAACCATCGCTGCACTTCCCACCCCTAATTTTTTTTGTTTTATTTTGCTCCTGTTGAGCAGGTTCCATTCCCTGTTTTTGTTCCTGTTTTGAAAAAAGAAGAAAACTAAAAATTCTTTTCAGAACTACCTCCAATTCTCATCAAAGAGCTATATTCTTAAAAAAATGAAAAAGAGTACGTGAAGTGGATTGCATTGATAATGGAAAGGAAAATGAGTAAGAAAGAACAGAAAGGTATGAGAGGAGAAAGGAAGTGAAGTAGGGGGACTGAAAGAAGGTGAGTGTTGGGAAGGAGAGTAAGGAGAAGGAGAGTGAACATGGGGAATGTGGATATTCAAAGAAAATGTAGAAAAGGAACAGGGGTGTGGAAGGGTAAGAAAAGATGCATTGCTGGAGTTGCATCATTTTTGTGATGCGCTCCAGCAAGGCATCACTTTTGCGCTTACAGATACATCTGAAATACTGACATATCTGTAAGTACTTGCGACATAATGCGTCATATATTTAATATGACGCATGAGTGAAGACTGAAGGCCTCATTTATGAGGCCATGCGTCACTTTAACGCCACCGGTGCGTCACTTTTTGTGACGCACCAGTGCTGTAAAAAATGCACCTTATTCAGTCATATTTACAAAGTGACGCATCTAGGTAGATGCGTCACTTTGTAAGCCCCTGCGCCACATTATACCTATGTCAGGTGTAATGTATGCAAAAGGGACATATTGATGCAAGAAAGGGTCGTAGAGGTGACGTAGTGAAATCTATTAGATATCACTGAGTCACTTTTATGATGCTGTTGCCTCCAAATCTTACGCCTGTTTCACAGCAGGCGTGCAGGCCCTTTCACATGGGGCCTGGCCCCATGTGAAAGGATGCATTGCTGGAGTTGCATCATTTTTGTGACACACTCCAGCAATGCATCACTTTTGCGCTTACAGATACGTCTGAAATACTGACGTATCTGTAAGTACTTCCGACATAATACGTCATATATTTAATATGACGCATGACTAGAAGACTGAAGGCCTCATTTATGAGGCCATGCGTCACTTTAACACCACCGGTGCGTCACTTTTTGTGACGCACCAGTGCTGTAAAAAATGCACCTTATTCAGTCATATTTACAAAGTGACGCATCTAGGTAGATGCGTCACTTTGTAAGCCCCTGCGCCACATTATACCTATGTCAGGTGTAATGTATGCAAAAGGGATGTATTGACGCAAGAAAGGCTTGTAGAGGTGACACAGTGAATAAACTGGGGTTTCCCCATGCTACGCTCCCCGGTCCGCTCCCCGGAGCGCGTACCGGGCGCTCCTCCCGCGCAAATCGATTTTTTTTTTTTTGCCCCGCGGGGCCCTTTTATAGCCCCCACATCAAACCTAGGGGGTCAGGGGGGTCTACTCTGCCCCCTTATGGTCATTTCCCCCTTTTTATTTTGCCACCTCTTGTGTCTCGATCCTACCGAGACACAAGATGGCGGCCGCTCCGGACTGTTTCAAATGTTTACAGACACCCGTGAGCCAATCAGCTTTCCGTGCGTAACTTGCGTAGCACGCCCGGATCGCTCCCCGGTGCGCATACCGGGGCGCGCCTATAGATACATATATTTTTTTGAAACCTAAATTACTCAAAATCCACTGGAGCACATATCTTGAGACATAGCAAAGGCACATCGGGCTACCAGTCCCTACAATTTTGCCAAGTTTAGTGGAAATCCATTCAGCCGTTCGGGCTAAAAGTGAGTTTGACCGCCCTATGGAAATTAACATGGGGAAAACACGTTTTGGGACCCCCCTTTTATCTCCGCCCCCGCTTGACGAATCCCCCCCACATTTTCAGGGAAGGAGTGGAGCGGAGTGGACCACGAACTTTAAGAAAATTCGCGAAGATTCGTCCGCCGGCACCAAAGTTATTCCCAATAGAATGTTGCGGATTTCCTATGGAAAGTAGATCCTAACTATAACTACCTACTGGCGACCGCCAGTAGGTAATATATATATCTATACTACTAGTATAAAGAGAGAACAGACACCTTTTGGCAAGGTAAACTCGGGAACCACAGCGCCAATCCACACACCCAAAACATTGTTGGAATCCTCAGGGTGGGTAGATGGACATAGGCGACATAAAAAATAAAAAAAACGTAAATTACAAAATTTAAATTTACAAACAAAGTAGTCCCCTAAAACTAGCGCCGGCCGTGACGTAGCGCTGACCGCGACCTAGATGTGCGTGATGACAACAGGCAGGGAGAAGCGGTGACGAGCGGCGAAGTGTGGCTGGGAAGTCCGGACCTCGGGGAGGAGTGGCGGTTCAGGTAAGGTGAGGCGGGAGGCGGTCTGAGCAATGTCGGGGCGGGCGGGGGCCCGGGAGTGGCGGTCAAGTCCACAGGGCGGCTCAGGTAAGGCAGCGGCGGGAGACAGGCGGGCAGGAGGCGGGCAGGAGGCGGGAGGCAGGCGGGCAGTCTAGGCAATGTCTGGGCGGGTGGGCGGGGGCCCGGCCGGGACTGCACCAAAGCCGAAAATGCTGCCCCCAGCCCCCTTCTGCCCCGGGCAACGCCGGGGCGGGCTGCTAGTATATATATATACTATATATATATACTAGCTTTTTCTCATAAATGACACCTCTTTCACTTTTCTTAATCGCATCTATCACAAAGTAAGACAGTCCTGTCAAGTTTCTATCATGTATTTTATCGAAATGTCTAGCGACAGGATATGTCTTATCTCCATTTTTGATGGCTCGAAGATGCTGCAAAATCCGCATATGAACAGGGAGGGTCGTGCTGCCCACGTACTTCAAGCCACAAGGGCACTGTAGCACGTAGACAGCATGATCAATTTTGCAGTGGTAGTGCCCTTTGATTTTGAATTTTCTGTCTGAGAGATTGGATTCATCATAATCTCAACATCCATAGCGGTTTCATTCCTATGTATTTTATTATTTGTTACCATTAGGATGCACTAGTCACTTTATTAAATGCTCTGAATGAAATTGCATTTTAAACATGACAAATGCCAACTGTATAAATGTTTACAAAAATACAAGGGTTAAAAGAATATGTTACCGCTTTTATAATACCGGATCCGTAAAAAACTATGAGTCTGTTTTCAGTGGCAATTGAATTGTAGTTCCATTCACGTAATTGAACGTAAGTGGGCTTTAAATAATGCAAACTTTACTCGCACTGTGGTGAACAAGCCTGATGCACAGGCGAAACGCGTCCCAGCAGCCGACTTGTAAAATAAACTTTTTTGTTAAAAGCAGAACATGGCGTCCTCTTCCTGTGCCAGTGGGTAGAGGATTGATTTATACATAAGGACTTGGTCGAGTCAGTCCTTGACGACGACGCACTCTTCGGTCTGGAGCTGCGGTGGTTGTGACTCGGCGACTGGAGCCGTATATATATATATATATATATATATATATATATATATATATATATATATATATATATATATATATATATATATATATCACCTGCAATCTTTCCAACGAAAACATGAGGGTTCACAAGGGGAGTGGGGAACAAGGGGAACAAGCTTGCCGTTTTATTCAGAAATTCCAGCAAATGGCGAATGCATTTCGACGTTGGCCTTCTTCAGCGCCTTCCTCTTGAACGACCCATTCCCTAATGAGTTCCTCCTGTGTAGAAATACCTGTAGGCACTGAGCTCCCTCCCCCTAATACAGTCAGCACAGCAACGGTAGTCCGTGTTGATTGTTGCGGACTCCAATTCCCAGCATGCACAGTCTTGGCAAAGTTAGGTGGCTGGTGTAGGGGAGTGGAAAAAAACGTAGTTTTGTGCCCGTGGCAGGAGGGCGGGGTGGTCGAAGAACAACGAACATCACGGTGCCAGTTCCTGTGTCCCCTCTGACTGCAGCGCCCGTTCTCCCAGGTCAGTCATGAAACAGGGGCGGTCAAATGAGAGACGAATTGCCCAGTTGAGGTAGAATATCTCAGTCTGTTTCCTCCGGTCTGGGATGCTTGGCGGACTCCTGGGGAATATCGATCCCTCGATTATGAAAATGAGCTGCAAGCAGCGTAGTGGCAGTAATTCCCCGAGTCTCTTAATGCCGCAGGGCCAACTCTTCTGCGCGTCTGCCTGTGCAATACATATCACCTGCAATCTTTCCAACGAAAAGATGAGAGGCCACAAGGGGAGTGGGGAACAAGCTTGCCATTTTATTCAGAAATTCCAGCAAATGGCGAATGCATTTCGGCGTTGGCCTTCTTCAGCGCCTTCCTCTTGAACGACCTATTCCCTAATGAGTTCCTCCTGTGTAGAAATACCTGTAGGGACTGAGTTCCCTCCCCCTAATGCAGTCAGCACAGCAACGGTAGTCCGTGTTGATTGTTGCGGACTCCAATTCCCAGCATGCACAGTCTTGGCAAAGTTAGGTGGCTGGTGTAGGGGAGTGGAAAAAAACATAGTTTTGTGCCCGTGGCAGGAGGGCGGGGTGGTCGAAGAACAACGAACACCACGGTGCCAGTTCCTGTGTTCCCTCTGACTGCAGCACCCGTTCTCCCAGGTCAGTCATGAAACAGGGGCGGTCAAATGAGAGACGAATTGCCCAGTCGAGGTAGAATATCTCAGTATGTTTCCTCCGGTCTGGGATGCTTGGCGGACTCCTGGGGAATATCGATCCCTCGATTATGAAAATGAGCTGCAAGCAGCGTAGTGGCAGTAATTCCCCGAGTCTCTTAATGCCGCAGGGCCAACTCTTCTGCGCGTCTGCCTGCGCAATACATATCACCTGCAATCTTTCCAACGAAAAGATGAGAGGCCACAAGGGGAGTGGGGAACAAGCTTGCCGTTTTATTCAGAAATTCCAGCAAATGGCGAATGCATTTCGGCGTTGGCCTTCTTCAGCGCCTTCCTCTTGAACGACCTATTCCCTAATGAATTCCTCCTGTGTAGAAATACCTGTAGGCGCTGAGTTCCCTCCCCCTAATGCAGTCAGCACAGCAATGGTAGTCTGTGTTGATTGTTGCAGACTCCAATTCCCAGCATGCACAGTTTGGCAAAGTTAGGTGGCTGGTGTAGGGGAATGGAAAAAAACGTAGTTTTGTGCCCGTGGCAGGAGGGCGGGGTGGTTAAAGAACAACGAACATCACGGTGCCAGTTTCTGCGTCTCCTCTGACTGCAGCGCCCGTTCTCCCAGGTCAGTCATGAAACAGGGGCGGTCAAATAAGAGACGAATTGCCCTGTCGAGGTAGAATATCTCAGTCTGTTTCCTCCGGTCTGGGATGCTTGGCGGACTCCCGGGGAAAATCGATTGCTCGATTATGAAAATGAGCTGCAAGCAGCGTAGTGCCAGTAATTCCCGAGTCTCTTAATGCCGCAGAGCCAACTCTTCTGCGCGTCTGGCTGCGCAGTACATATCACCTGCAATCTTTCCAACGAAAAGATGAGACGCCACAAGGGGAGTGGTGAACAAGCTTGCCGTTTTATTCAGAAATTCCAGCAAATGGCGAATGCATTTCGGCGTTGGCCTTCTTCAGCGCCTTCCTCTTGAACGACCCATTCCCTAATGAGTTCCTCCTGTGTAGAAATACCTGTAGGCACTGATTTCCATCCCCCTAATGCAGTCAGCACAGCAATGGTAGTCCGTGTTGATTGTTGCGGACTCCAATTCCCAGAATGCACAGTCTTGGCAAAGTTAGGTGGCTGGTGTAGGGGAGTGGAAAAAAACGTAGTTTTGTGCCCGTGGCAGGAGGGCGGGGTGGTCGAAGAACAGCAAACATCACGGTGCCAGTTCCTGTGTCCCCTCTGACTGCAGCACCCGTTCTCCCAGGTCAGTCATGAAACAGGGGCGGTCAAATGAGAGACGAATTGCCCTGTCGAGGTAGAATATCTCAGTCTGTTTCCTCCGGTCTGGGATGCTTGACGGACTCCTGGGAATATCGATCCCTCGATTATGAAAATGAGCTGCAAGCAGTGTAGTGCCAGTAAACAGGAACTCTTACAATCTCTCACTCTCACATTTACTCACTTATATACATCAATACTCCATATACTAGAATAAAACATATGTATACACAATCATATATAAAACATATTTATTTTTTCAGAAAGACACACATTCACTGGATGGTGTCATCAGTGATGTCATGAGTGATGTCACTGACCATGTCATGAGTGATGTAATATGTGACATCATCAGCAGTGCATTGCAGGCGCGCAAGTTATAGTGAGTCCAACTAACTATAACGTGGAATTTCAATGGTTTTATGTCAGTAAAATTTCCAGGTAACTATAACTGGTGTGAAACCTATGTTTTTTCAGTGAATTTAATAGGTTTTTTAAATGCTAATTCTTAACTATAACTGGTGTGAAACCTATAGTTTTTTCAGTGAATTTCAAAGGTTTTTTTAAATGCTAATTCCTTTCTATATCGAGTTTCTAACTTTTTTATTTTTTTTTCAATTTGCTGTTTTGTGTAAGTATTCTTTTTTTTTTTTTTATATAATTTTTTTGTTTTGCGCTCTGGGTGCGCGCTCCGGTAAGCTCTCCGGTAAGCTCTCCGGTAAGCTAACCGGTAAGCTCACCGGAAAGCGCACCCAGAGCGCTACTTTCGTTCGTGAAAAAAAATAGGAATGAAAAGTTAATAATAATGCAAAACATTTCGTACCATACAAATAAAATCAGTTTTTTTTTATAAGGAAAATGATTATGCATTTCCGTAAAAGTTTGATGACGTCACTTCGGCGCGCAACGTAAGCGCCCTCGGAAGCGCCTACGTTTGCGCCGCGTAAACGCACCCGGAAGCGCCTACGTTCGCGCCACGTATGCGCCCCGGAAGCAC